>NW_026848960.1:3600000-4200000 GCF_030867605.1 Colletotrichum paranaense | reverse complement strand
ATCTTCAATGATTATATGAACTGCTTCATGGGAGATCCAGACGAAAACAAGGTCTGCGCGCTGCTGGAACTAGTCGTGCAGCTCGGTGCCGAGTATTTTGTGATAGACGCTGGTTGGTACGCCGACGACGGCAACTGGTGGGACGACGTGGGCCTCTGGGAGCCGTCGACCAAGCGCTTCCCGTCAGGCTTCATGAAGCTCATGGGCGAGATCCGAAACAAAGGACTGATTCCCGGCATATGGCTGGAGCCAGAGGTGGCCGGTGTACGTAGCCCTGTAGGCAGCCAACTGCCCAATGAGGCCTTTTTCCAGGAGGACGGTTACCGTGTGGTGGAGAAACGACGATGGACACTTGATTACCGCCACCTCGAAGTCATAGTCTGGATGAACAAGGTCATGCCAAATCTCATCGACCACTATGGTGTTAAACATTTCAAGTTCGATTATAACATCGACGTGCTGCAGGGCACCGATGTGGACGGCCAAGGCACTGCAGGCGCCGCCCATCTGGAGCACCAGCACGCCTATCTAGGCTGGATAAGGGCACTTCTGGACAACTATCCCGGCGTCGTCATTGAGACATGCTCTGGAGGGGCGAACCGTCTAGACTACGCCATGCTAGCCGTTCACTCAATCCAATCTACGAGCGACCAGCAAGATCCAAAGCTCTACGCTGCTATCGCAGCCGCATGTCCCACGGCTGTGACTCTGGAGCAAAGTGCTAGCTGGGCCTACCCTCAGCCAGGATGCAGTAATAAGCTCAACGCCCTGAGCCTGGTCAATAGCATATGGGCCGCGTCTACCTATCCGGCCGCGTCGACCTTCTCAGCGACGATCAACTGGCCATTGTCAAAGAGGGCTTGGAAGTCTACAATAGTATGCGAGGAGACCTGCGTCACGCGCATCCCACGTGGCCCTTGGGTCTGCCCAAATGGCACGACGACTGGGTGGCCCTTGCTTTGACTTCGGCAGACGGCAAGACTACCTACCTCGCTGTCTGGAGACGAGATGGACCGACTGAAATGACTGTCTCGCTTGGCAAGGGGTTGTGAACATACAAAGACAGGAGGGTCAGTGTACTATATCCGACCAGGTTCACAACGAAGGTGGAATTGGCCGGTGCGGACAGCACGGTGTGCTTGCAGCTCCCAGATGAATCTTGCGCGCGCATTTTGAAGATTGAGCGATAGAGTGGTCGATGCCTTTGGGCAAAGGGGAATGCGTTAAGGAGGGGCTTAGAACCGCCTTGTGTTTGAGTGAACTCAGTCTTCTTCCTATAAAGGACTGCTTGTAGTGCAGAAAGATGGGCAAGAAACATGACCTCGGCTTCGAACTTCTAAGAGTCTTGACTCATTCCATCTATTTCAAACTGTTCAGGCCTGGCGCCAAATAGATTACACTAAGCCGTATGACAATGATGGCTTTCTGCATCGTAATTTTAGCCTGCGAGGGTCTGGAGTTTGAACTTTAGATGATGCCAGCTAGACAATTCTCAGGCTGCGAAGCATCCCTCATAGAATACTATGATCTACCACAGAATACCATCCAGCACTTACGCAAGTACACGTCCTTTGTCTTGGGGCATGCTGCATCGTGCATGGATCAGGATTCTGCTCGTGCCACAAACCTCATTAATAGCGCCTCCAACCACTTCTGGTCAATAAGAAACGACATCCAGGAGGTCGAGGCTAGTTTCCACTTAGCCACTGTAGGGATCAATCTCATTTCCACCGCAGTTCGTGTCCTCGCTCTTCATTCTACCAACACTAAAGTGGCATCCAGATTCCTGCTTCATGTCTCCGGTTCTTAGAGAGTCAGCTACGATTACGCGGACCATGAGATGACACCCGAAAACCAAGTCTTCAAATAGAATGACATCAGTTCTGATTGTTTCAAGGATCCATCGTGATATTTCATCGTTTTATGTGAAACCTAAGAATTGCACAGCATGGCCATTGTCCTAGCGTTATCAATTTGCTCGTTGAAATCCTCCAGAGTAGAATGTTAAGCCTAATGCACTTGCTCTGCCCATAGTAATACGGTGGCGCTGCTGTTTGCCTTTTCAAAACCATTGATCCCCAGGCAACAAAGGATGCATCCGAGTATAAATGTCGGGCATCGAAAGGCAAAGTATCACCAAAAGATAGTTGGGACTTGATACTTATTCAAACCAATATCCCACCTGATACTTCAAAATGCAACTGAAATCCATTGTCCTGACGCTTAGCTCCATCTACGGTACTTTTGCAACAATCCCAAGGACGTTTGAGCTTCTTGCATTTCAGAACGGCCAAAGAATTGGCTGCATCAACGGTTACGGCAACATCATTACGGGAAGTTTAGCCTGCTATCCATTCAATACCGTCGGAACTCCTGTCGAAGAAGTCGCCATCCGTGGCTACGAGCCTTGCAGCGCAAGCAACGGCAGTCTCGTCTGTTATCAAGCAGCCGAACCGTCATCTCTGTTCGGTGTAAGTGAACGCTTCACATGCTTGCAGTGTCTGTAGAATACAATTCTGACAGACAACATCAGGTCGCCGGAACATACCTTGATCTCATCGGCAACGGTACACTATTCTCGGCAGATTCATTGCCCCAGACATCTGATAGGTTTGGCGTGTCTGTAGATGTCGGTGCTAATGGAAGCGTTGTCATGGCTCTCCAGGTTAGGGGTCTCAGTGGATGAATACAATTGCGACACACGATGCTCAGCTGGAAAACGGCAAGATGTACAATGGGGCTGCCTCTCTTCAGTCTCGACAGGGCATTCCGGTTCTCATTTTCCGTTCAGAAAAGTAGTATTGCAGTAAAACGTCACCAATAGCGCCTATGACTAAATGACCGTACAATTTTGTTCATCCTCCTTGATCGCGGTTGCAAAAAAGCCAAGGCTGAGATACTTATTCGGCCAAGACAATCCACTCTTCACTCCCCTCGCCGGCCTTAGATTCCACAATCAAGGAAGGCTTTTCCAGGACTCCGGTAGGCTTCAACAGATACTCCTCGCTCCAAGCCCATCCACCAGCTGTTGAGGATTATGTTAGCATGCTGCCATACAATGATTACCACTAGATCACTTACTTCGCCACAGATCAGGCCAGCATCCAAAGACACCTTCTGTAAGATGTATATGACCAAATGAATTGTACCGGTAACCGAAGGCTGTGATCGAGATTTCGTGCTTGCCGGCTTCTAGCTCCCCAAGATCTAGCTTCCTTGGCTGTAGGGCAATGTGCCCGCTCTTCCCCTTCCATTGAACCTTGATGACGGGCGTCGCAAACTTTGGAATCGAGAGGGTGACAGTCGAGCAAGACTTCAGTGAGAAGCTGCAGTTGTACGTCACGTTACCAGCGTAAAATGGATGACCTTGTGTAACCACATCGCCCCAACCCAAGCTCTGTCTTCGTTCACATAGTATAGGCAGATTGTTCTTCAGCTCGACGCTGAAGCTGCCAAGTAAGTATATCCTCTCCAGGTTTGTCAAAACACCAAAGGGCATACTGAGCTCGATGATGTTCTTCCCCTTGCGAATCGTTTTCTTCGGGATCGAAATGGTTTTGATATCCTCATCGACCCACCAAGAAAGCCTTTTCTCCTCGACTAGGAGTTTGTTGCCATTAATGGTGATTCTTGCGTTTTCGGGATTTTCCATCGCGAGGTAGGCTAGAGTTTTGATAATGACGGTGGAATCAAATTCGAACCTGAGGTCAACATAGACCTTTGCTGCTCGCTCCGACTGCGGGACGGACCAGGGCTGCTTCCAGGCGGAACCCTTAGCTGGAATGCGCAGACGTCCTCGAATCTCATTGTCGATCTTGAGGATTTCTTGTCGTTCAGAGTCCTCCCATGGGTCATCGTCGATTCTGTACAGCGCGTAATCAAGCATTAGAACGTTTGGCTCCGAAAGCACGACTTCTTCGAGCTTGATTTCAGCAGGCGCGTGTTGGGCTGGGGTTAGCGCTACTGCTTCTTCGATACTGACGAAAGACAGTTCCTCCCCTGGCACGGGGTAGAGTCTCAGGAGTAGGCTTGCGCAGCCTTCAAATCTGTGATCGAAGATGGTCCAACCACCTTCATAACGAGCTTTGTGATGACGAGTTGAGCCGGTGAAGGTATCCAAAACCTCCACATCCCAGTCGCCCTTGATGTTGACCAGCGTGTCGTATGGGTTATTTCTATCGGTGTTGCAGATGAAGACAAATCTTTCATCCTCATCCTGGCGCATCTGATAGAGAAGGGTATCCGTGGGTCCCCCATCCTTCAAGTCGATCTTCAAGTCACGGTTCTGAGATACGGCAGAGAGGATATCCCCTTGACCCCAAGCCACTTTGACCGACGGCTCGATGTCAAGGCTAAGATCCGGCGGTGCAGCCTGAGCATCAATAAGAACCGGGCCGTCACCAGCGATTATGACGGTACCCCCAGCTGCAGCGAATTTCTTCACAACTTCGAAGGTCGATGACCGAATAGTTCGTAGGTTCGGCAGAATGAGGACATCGTACTCACACTGACCAACTTTGAGAGGCTTCGAGATATCTTCACCGATTTGGTTCGGGAGAAGGCTCTCGGAGATGAAGTCAAAGTCAACCAACCCATGCAGCAGCCAGTTTGTGAGCTCGGCGAAAGCCTGATCACGGCGGCCAATCTCATCGTCACCGCTATTATTAGGACCGAAGCACAACCAAAAGCTCTCGATGGGGTGGATCACACCAACTCGCGTGACGGCCTTGCCGCGCGTCAAGGCAACACCAACACGAGCGAAATGGTCCTCGACGTAGCCGTACTCCTTATACCATGGACTCTGGTACCCGATACTGGCTGGATAATCGCGCTTGCCCTCGCCCGCCATGCTGACCCAACTGAGGTGCTGCACGCGGAACGTGATGCCGAGAGCCGCGTGCCAGTCTCCGCAGCCCTTGTGCCCTTCAAAAGTGAAGTACCAGTGGGTGCACCCATAGATTTCGCTCATGGCGCCGCGAACACCGTTCTGGCGGGCGACGCTCGTGCACTGTTTCGCGGTATTATACTCGACCCAGTCGTTCAGAAGGTCCATACCCGGAAGCGTCTGATTTCGGTAGCAGCGCATTGCTTCGCCGTGGGCAGTTGTTTGAGAACGCAGGGTGGGCTCCTCCATCATATGGCCATTCAGAATGATCTTGTTCTTTCTGCACCAGTTTGCCAGCAGATCGAGGAATGAGGTAACAAATCTTTCGCTGACATGGTCATGGAATCGGTAGCGAGATAAACTTGGGGTGTCCCCCGGGAGATCCCAGAGCAATTCCGGAATGCTGGCCACGAGATCTGCACCCTCACCATACGTCGCTTTGAATGTGTCGGGTAAATCTGCTGTCCATGGAAGAAAGACATCTTCCACTCCAGTCGGGCTGGAAAGTTGTGTCTTGATAGCTACTTGAGGTTCATCGGTGAAGATGCAGGGCACTGTTGTGCCAAATTTGTCGCCAATCTTATCCTTGTAAACCTCGTGGGTGCTCTCTAAGAAGCGGTTCATGGCCTCAGTGCTCATCGTATCGATGTAGGTCTGCCCGTTGAACCAAGATGACGGGGGATTGATCTCGACATATGCGTACCAGACTCTACCGCCTGGTTCAGCATCCTCACCTTCTTCGAGTTTCTTGTTCGATTTCAGGCGTCCATTCTCATCGAGTGTGATTGAGAATCGTGCTAACAGGTATCCCTCTTCACTTCGGCAGGCCTGTGCTGAACTTGGGGCGCATCCACTAAAACTCGCGTTAAATGGATACAAGAAGAATGGCCTGAAGACTTACCCGCCGAGCTCAACTGAGCCATATGGATACGGCGTGAACAGAATGTGCTTCGTCTTATGCTCTGGGTATTGCTTTACTACCTTGCCTCCAGCAACGCCGGAGGGCCACCGATCATCGTCATATCTGATGAGTGTCGTCAGCAATCTCATTGAACAATGATCAGGATTTGCGATTCCTTACAAGCAGGCGAGCATCCCCTTACTCTCCGCATACTCCACGCAGTCCCGCACACGATCCATGAACTCCGGACCCATATACTCGGTATCCAGTCCGGTCCGGACGTGCATGTGAAAACCCCCCATGCCCATCTCACTGAGATGGTCAATCTGGCGGAGGAGCTTCTTCTTTTCCAGCTTCGTATTCCATGACCACAAAGGGCACCCTCTATATTCTGACGTTGGATTCTTGAAGAGGTCCTGACTGAATGGCTCGGCCGCCTTGGGGTACGTCAATGGATTCGCCGCCTCCTCCGGCCTCCGGGCATCACCCCGGCCGCCGGCCTTCCCCGGCATTCCATGCTCAATCGCGACAAATGATGAGTCCATATCGTGGGATTCATGCGCAAGTCATTCGAACTGGAGTTTGGGCAATCTGATTAGGTAGGTGTTGTAGAAAGGACAATGAGCTTGCATTTCATGTCGCAGACTTTCAGGCACGCAGGGAGGCTTTGTGATCTCATGACTTGTTTCAACCTTAGCGCACATCCCCGCACGCGAGGACAAGCTGTATTAGCTTTCGGCTGAAAACGGCGGCGTTTGCTGACTGAAAACGAAACCTTTTTTGCCTTGTACTCGTTTTTATGTACGTACAGGCGACATGGAATGCTCACCGAGAACGAAAGTCTGGTGGAGCGACCAGATAGTATGAGCAAGGGCAGAAGGCATCTTACAGCGTCACTGCCGCATGCACTCATCCTTCTCACCTGAGTTCGGTGAGCCAATTCTCACTTCAAGCCTGAAGAGCCCCCTGTTGTGAACATGCTTTCAGACATCTTGCGCCCAGACTGCCTTGTTTCTCTCTGCAAACTCACGGAACTTCCTTGGCTGCTTTCCAGTCACCGCAAGGACGACACTGTTCGTCCGGTTCTCACTCCCGTTCTTGATAGCCGTGTCCAACCCGCCCATCATCTCCGCGTAGTCCCGCGGCATGCCCTGAGCGACGTAACGCTCAACAAGTCCCTGCACCGAGAGACGTTTGTGAACAATCTTTCGACCCAAAACTTCGGAGAGTATAGCTGCGATCTATTATGTGCTTTAGAAAAAATATCGTTATATGGGTTCAGACCGGCTTATGGTACTCACGTCATCGTAGCCGAGCAGCTCAGGGCCAAAAATGAGATACTCGTCATTTGGCGCATCTTCTTGGGTGAGTAGCTGGAATGCACAGGCCGCAATGTCCTCCGCTGCGACCCAAGGAAGTTTTCCATCCGCCGTAGCGGAGTAAATCGTGCTTTCACTCCGAATCGCTAGCCGGTGATTGTCTTGTTCCGCGAAGTTTTCTTCTTTTATGTTAGCTCATTGGCTTTCTCTCAGGGCACAGTCCAGATTCTCACGTTGAAACCACGTCGGCCTCAGCGCAGCCCATTCTATCTGGCCCATGTCGCCAAGTTCCTTCAAGTACGCATGCGGTCGGCCCATCGCGTAACCGTTAATGTCAGGTTCTGTGAGGCTCCCGCTCAGCAGCACAAATCTAGTGGTCGGGCCCTGCCGCCGTGCTTGGTCGATGAAAGCCTGCATCGGTGGGAGCATGTCCATGACCGGCGGAGCCACCAGAAAGATGCTTGTCGCGCCAAGGTCTAGCGCGGCCGTCCATGTCCCTTCGTTCCCCCAATCGAAGGCAATAGGCTTGACATTGCCGGCCTCCGGCTCCGTGGTGACAGCTCCGTTTCGGGAGGCTTGAAAAGTGAGTGTAGATGTCGTCGCGAAGAGTTTTGTGATCTGACGGCCGACTTTCCCGGTACCTCCCAGAATCAAGACTTTTTTGAATTGATTTAATGCCATCTTGATTTTCAAAGAGTTCGATAGTTGCTCAATCGATTTGAAGTAATGATGGTCACGAGCTGAGGTATTTAGGCGCAGTGCACCCCTACCTTAGAACAAATTGAAGTCAATGGTGAGGAAATAGCGGAGGTAAGATGGTGTTTGCGCTACGGATTTAAGCATTCGTTCGACTAAAACGCGAACTTGAATCCTTTGGACGTTGTCTTCCCAGATCGTTCTGCGCAAGATTAAAAATCTTGCTAGTGGTCTTCGAGGGATGAAGGCACGCGCTCGGACAGATTTGGCACCGACGGAACGACTCGTTTGTTTTTCACTTACCCCTCAACACGCCAAATATGTTCACGTCATTTCTGCAGATGCAGGCTTCAGGGGCGCTGTTGGTTGCGAAGGTTTCTGTTGCCAATCTCATCTCGACATTACCAACAGCCGACTTGTTTGATGGTGGTGCTCCACAACAGACTACCACAAGGTCTAGTACTTCCAGGTCGCACAAGGCTTCTTCATTTCTACCAAGAAATCATAGACAGGCAGGCGCATGGGGAACATAAAGACACTGAATGAGTTACAAAATTTTGAAGTCAAAATAACATTCTTCCGCCTCCAAGCAACTCAAGTAACTTTTGAACAATAACTTTGCACGATGGTTGAGGGAGTTTCACCGCGTGAGGGTATATCGGAACCTTTTTCATGTCCACTGCCTCCCTTCAACAGAATGATAATGCTTCACCCAGAGACGCAGCCATTCCCCTGCTGACATTGCACTTGCAGTTCACAATGCCACTCGTGTCCAACTTTTTGCAATCCACCAATTCCAACTTGAATCCCCCAAGCGGCGTGAGCGCCGAGTCCGGCAGCATTCTGATTCCTTTCCTCAGCATCACGGGCATGATCGCGGTCTCAACGGAATCTAGGATCCCCGCATCCAGACACGGCCCCGCCAGCTGCCCGCCGCCCATGAGCCAGATATCCCGGCCCTCCACGTTCTTGAGGTCCGCCACGTAGCCGGTGAAGTTGTGCGATACGATAGTCACACTCGGGTGATCGTCGCTCCTCTGAGTCCTGCTACCAACAACCAGTTTCTGCTTTGGGTATCGTCGTAGAGGGTTTTGCTCGCCCATAACAAACGTGTCGAACTGGGCATAAAGTGCTTGAGAGTCGATGTTGTCGTCTTGTACGATCCAATCTGTTGACCCATCTGGAGGCGCGATGAAGCCATCGAGTGATATGGCGACATTGTATCGTAAACGTCGCTGCGGTTCTTTCATCTTGAAGTATAGACGTCAAACTGCGTAGGACACTATCACGATGCACTTGCTTTCTAGTTAGGAATGAGGGGAGACTCCTTATAAATGCACGATCACAATCTGATCTCTCATCACCTGCCAACTCGAAAACATTGGCAAAGAGACGCTGAATCAGATGCCATCCTTAGCACGACAAACGGACATCCGAGTCTTAGGGTGCCATGTGATGTCATTTCCTCCAACCGTTCGTGCGCGGCCTCCGCTGATTTGCGAAGCGGACCGCGGCGATGCGAAGGCGGCCGTAGCTTACACTCGGCTGCCGCTGCCGGATGGGAGACTGAGTGGGAGGAAATCCGGAACGTACTAGGCATGCTTACCTGAGATTTCCTATACTGTCTAAGGTGAAGAACTCGGTGAGAGATGACTCTAGTCGTGGCCGTTTCACCTTGGCGGACAGCGAAGGGTTGTTTAATGATGTGTAATCTTCTTGTGGCTCGTGAAACTTGCACGACCGAAATCGCAACGTTGGAAGCCCGATTATCGGCCGACTTTCATTCTTCGTGAATTACTGATGGACTACATAACATAAAAATCGTTCGCATTTCTACTATACTACAGTTGTCGTCGACTCTCCTTGTATCTCATCCTCTTGACGTCTGCATTTCTACCAGGATGACCTTGAGAAAACAAATCTCAATAACTTGAATATTTAATGCCCTCTTTGCTGAACAAAACCCCGGCTGTTAACTACTTTACATACAGTAGATTATGATGACTCTGACCTACCTTCGGCCAAGTGGAATGGAGACTACAGTCCATCGGAAGCAAACACGCCCGGGTAGTGTCATCTTGACTAATGCCTGCAAATTATTAATCGACGGAATGCACCCACTGTTCCTCATTAGTATACAGAGGCAAAATTTGCTCAGAACCGGCTATGGTTATTTGCACCCAAGGCTGACCAATTGAATCAGTCTCGTTCCACAGATACGGTTGGGAAACCGCTGTTCCTGCTGGTGACACAGCGAGCGGGGATGTCGGATGCATGGGAATCATCATCTACCATGACGGAGGTGGCACGGCGGCTAATGCACCTCGTTTTCGTTAATAAGAGACTGGAAACTTCTCCATAGTCCCACCACCAAGAATGACCAATCTTACTTCTAGTCAGATCTCACAGATGGTAACCCAGGTGAATGCTTTGAAACACAGATGTACGCTGGTAAACTGATAGATAAAGTAAGTTGCCTTGCTGCCTCTAATTCGGCTATCCAGGTAACTAACCCCATCACATACCTCCCTAAACTACTCAGCCAGATAATATTGTCAATTCTCATCTTTCAGTCCCAGTATGCCGTCTTTCAATCGTATCGCCATTTATGGGCATCGAGGCTGGGCAAGTTCGAAGATAACCGAAGCCTTGATCGCATCAGGGGCACCAATTCGAATCATTTACCGACCAGGATCCGATATCTCAAGCCTGCCCGCCTCCGTCACCAGTGTGGAGGTGGATGTCAACGACGAGAAAGCCCTCGTTGATGCCCTACACGACATTGACATCGTAATGTAAGTACTTCTCGGCCTCGAGATATCATTCGGGTCCAGCCCATCCCGACCAGACGCTCTGACAGTCTTACAGCTCCCTCGTCGGGCACGAAGGCGTTGAGCGACAGCATGCCTTTATCAGGGCCATACCCAAGACGGAAGTCAAGTTGTTTTCGCCGTCGGAGCTCGCGGGTCGATACGACGAACAAGGGTTGAAAATCGGCGTCAACAAGGCTAAGCGCCAAGTTGAGGAAGCTTCTATCGCCGCTGGTATACCAACGTCGCTGGTACTGCTTGGAAACTTTGCAGAGTTTGCACTGAACACTCCGTAAGATCACCCTCTATTGCTTGCGTTTCAACCTTTGAACTTCATCTCGGCTGACTAGAATATCGACATAACAGTGGCATGGGTGTAGACTTGCTCGGTAACAGAATTGTATACTCGGGAAACAGTGCCAAGGAGGTTGTGGACTTATGGTAAGTCGCGGCTGATGCTGAAATCTGAGCAAATTCGAATGCTTAACAATGTGATGATTAGCACTAGAAATTACGTGGCCGCGGCATATGCTGCTATCTTCGCTTCGACACCAATTGCTCAGCTTCAAAATAGGTCAATCTCAATTTCAGAGTTGAAGGTCACTGGAGAACATGTTGCTACCACGTTGGAAAAGAAGCACGGCTTTCCTCCTCGTCTCTCCTCCTTGAGTCTTGAGAGAGTCAATTCCGAAGTCGAAGAAGGGCTCAAATCAGGTAGTCTCTTCACCCTGGCTTGGTACTGCCGTAAGATATGGGGCACTGGCCAGCAAGCTAAAATGGTTGGGACCGATATCTGGGAGGTCCAAGGATACGAGAAGGCAACTCTTGAAGATCTTATCGTCGATGCAAAGCTTGAAGCGTATCGCCAGCTCCCACCCCAGGTTGCGGAGTACTTTCAAGGAACGTTTTGAATACCTCTCACGGTATATCAATGCAGTTGAAGATGAATGGCTTTCATATGGAGAGCCATCTGCGTCATATATCAAGAGCACTTGGGTAACGGATGGATATAGCTTCAAAATAATTTTCCACGAATCTTCTTTGAGTGTCCAGTGGATTCATTGTGCCTATAAAATTGATCTAATTGCTTCCCAACTGATGCTTCTCTCTGATCCCTTTGTAACTAAATAATTCAGGGACTTTGCATGTCTTCTGCAATGATAGACCAAGCATTTGAACCTATCACAGTCAATGCCATGGGACTAGTTGAAGTTCTTCTTGGCCTGATTGAGCGGCGTTAGTCAGAAATGCCGAGGTATCATGATCGGTATAACTTACCTCCTTAAGGTTCTCCTCATTAGTCTTCTTGCCCTTCTTGAACGTAGCATCGAGCTTATCCAACGACCCCTTATCCTTCTTAGGGTCGCCAGTCAAGCCATTGACTGTCTGCTTCGCACCCTTCTGCGCATTCTCGACCTTTCCCAGTCCCTTGGTCAGGGCAGGGTCCTTATTACCAGCGATCTTTTGGTTCTTCTGACGATCCTTGGTTGCCTCGTCCAACGCGCTATTGATCTTCTTTTCGTCCTTCTTCAGGCCCTTGGCGTCGTTCTTCTTCGCAGCGTTCTGTGCCTTCTCAGTGGCAGAGATCTCCTTGTCGCCGGCTTTAAGATTATCCTTGATGCCCTTCTCAAGTTTCTTCTTATCAGAAGATGGCTTTGTGTTTGTTGCCTTAGTGGGTGCTTTAGTGGTTGCCTTCGTAGTTGCCTTGGTGGTGGAGGATTTATTATTGGCGGGATTGGCTACTGGAAGAGCCACAGTGAGAACGACCAAGAAGAGAAGTAAAGCGAGTGTAAGGCGCATCTTGAACGTTTCAAGGAGTTAGGTTGAATGATTGTCTTATGAGATTAAGTAAGTAAAGTGATAGAGATCCGAATCCTGTCGGATGTTGTGGAAGAGACAGTAAAGTAATGATTGGGTGGTGCGACGACCGGGATAGAATATGGAATGCAGTTGGATTTACCAACGGTTTTATACTCATCTTCTTTGATCGAAAAGAGATGCTGAAGAGTCAGCAACTCAGATGCGTAGTGGCCGGCCTCGTGAGGTGGTCCCTGACGAAGCGGCATCTCAGACAATGTAAACGTCGCAGTCAAACCTAGTTCACTTGGCTAGAAGGTTCCGACAATCAGTGATAGTGTAATCTTGACTTGATCATACAGCCTCGGGCTCATCTGGTCAATGAAGCTGTCGTCAGCAGCATCAGGCGAGTCATCTGGCTTACACTCCGACTCGTCTGCAGTTTCCGGGGGTGGGCCAATGCCAAGACATTCCCTGCGATCAGCGGAAAATCACCAACTCTAATGTCCGTTGGGGAACACCCAAGAGGAATTGACTTCAGATGATAGCAGAGCAAGTTGTTTTAGGATGAAACCCAGGACCGCATGTCATTGGCGGGCGTCGAGCTGCAAGGACGACCAGCTACAGGACGCTGGAGAATGATCGCTCCAAGCATAAATCGGGGAATCCGAGGATATCGGAACCGCAGCGTTGGGACTAAAGAAAGCCCGCATGAGCATGTCGACATCGGAAGGGCGTTTGCTCAAATTCCCCGAAAAAGAGACACACGGAATATACTTTGACTTGGGAACGTATCGCATCCCAGACGGGAAGAAGCCGCCAAGGCTGCGACACTGGACGAAAAGCATATATCCAATAAGGTTCAGACAACCAAGTCTCCGAGACGGCAGTCTGAACCGAGACCATTCAGTCCCCAGATGCTTTATTCAAGCTTGACAGAAAGGCGCCACAGCATGTTCTGTTTGAAACCCAATCAGATAGGTATTCCAGAGGACCACACGATACAAGTTCGATGAGATCAATGGGCACAATAGATTTGCTATGGTCCGGAATCATGTGGGATTCGCTTTTACAATGTTACTGAGCACTCAGCCTCAAGTACCAAAGTTGCTGTAGGTGGACAATGAGGACAGTGCAACTAGCGAACAGAGGGGCCAGTGAGCAAAGACCGCAAAGAGAGTCTGATACTTGAGCAAGGAAAGAAAGTTTAGGACATATTTCTGCGCAATTATCAGAAGAACTTCGTCAGAACTCCGTCTGAAACGACTCAACATGTAACAGAACTGCGTTATAGATGCAGGCTTGAATTTAATCTCAACTAGCAACCCACGCAGCAGCTTTTACGGCCTAAAACTGCCGCAATTCGGTTTTGTACTTGAGAGAGTGATCATAAGTCCGAAAATGAGAACGGAAAGAGACCAGCATTGGCAGCTGAATTATTCTCAACTACCCAAATCACTCAGTCGCCATCCTCAAACCCTATCGCTTCTGCCGTAGGCTTCCTGCCGTGAATCGACCATCTGAGCACTGTTAGCAAGGGTCTATCTGAGATTCAGAATTTCTGCTTACACGTTTAAGTATGTATGAATACTTTTGTCGTTGAACTCATGGCGAACCTGGTCCATGAGCGGCGGAACTTCTTCCCTCGTCCAGTTCCTCGCCCTCGTGAACGGCGCCATACAGAAGCCTTCCCACCCAGATGTGATGTTCTCATTATTCCAAAGTCCTAACTCCTAGTGACTAGGGTCTCTAGGTCATACGTTGGTTGGTCATCTATATCGTTTGATGTAGACATCCCTGAAGCCATTGCCCTTCATCAGGTCTGCTAGTCCCACAACATCCCTTAATGGGCGTCCAAATATCGTAGCAGCTTCTTTGATCATTTTAGATTAATTACACATTGCGGAATCTTCCCTCAACGATCCGTCGTCGGATGTGGGAATGATGTCGGACTCATTGAGTTCCGGATACCCGCCAGCATTCAGGTTGCTAGAATTTGTTAGCAAGGCAACGAGTAAGGCTGACCCTGACTAACTCAAAACATTTCTGTATGTAATTCTCCCAATCGCCGGTGGAAGACGCCAGCATGCGGCTATGGATGTAATCAAACGGCTTGTCATAAGTCCAGGGCTTCCCAATGTCATCTGTCACGAATTTCACGTTCGGTCCCATGCCCAAAGCTAGTCAGCTACGCTTTACCAGAAGAATCGAATCCAAAACGGGTTGACAACGTACTAATTTGACCAGGTTGCGGAAAGATCGATTCCCAGGACCTGGTATTGAGCATTCCTGCCTTGGCCAGAACCACCAATAATCGTTCGCTGCAAGAAGGCTATACGTTCAATTTTTTCGCATCCAAAGCTAGTTGTCATGTACTGAAATAAGCTCTCTGCATGAATGAGAGACATTCATAGCTCAGCGCATCTGGGGATGAGCCAGATACAAAGCTAGGCACGTAACCTGGTTCCGGCGGCAACATATCACAGTGAACCGTGAGAGGTCTAGATTACTGGCACGTTAATAGAAGGAGTCTGAACACTCTGACATGGAAATGACGCGATTTACTAGTAGAAGGATTAATGTAATAGTAGATGGAGATAGATGTTGTGGTCTTGGAACTCTGCTCAAATCAATTTGTAGCAAAATGAACTCGCCCTAGGCCAGACTTTCTTTTGCACGCCTCCTGTAACTCTTCAGAGATATGCCATTGCTTGTCAAACTTGCGTCCTCCAAGGAAGAACCACCTAGGACGGCCTGCATTTTCCTCGTCACATGCTTCGCGACCATCGAGCTGACTTGCACCTAAATTTGGTTCTCGAGGTGCAAAATACAACATATCTAAAGGCGCCCTCGTTGTCGTTGACGTACCGCCAAGTGAATGTCCATCCGACGTAATGACGGCATCCTATCAACAGCGCCGAGAAATGATGTAGCCAAGGCTACAAGGATTCCTGATTCGGGGGTGTATCTAAACCATCGTCCCGGAAACTCGCCAGCTTGTCTAGATCATTCAAAATCTGGCAGAAAATCAGATATGTCGGAGTCATCCGAATCGAAGGCGGCGATCTTCTCGTCGTGCTCGATGCCATACCCACTATCATCGGCTAAGGCTCTACTTTGGTCCCTGGTAAGCAAGTATTTAGCGTCGGGTGTTGTCATTGAGCAGTCGATATGGAGATACTCTAAAGAGGGATAATGGATATCTGACTGGTTTGCAAGAGACCCAAACGCTACAGGTGACAAGGTCCAGAGTGTTTTCAAATGTAATCGCCGAAGGTTTGGGAGTTGACACAAGCAGCGAACGCCTAGAGACAAGGTATCTTCCTCTTCATCCTCGCTCATCAATGATTCGACAATGTCAGTTTCGTCCATGGAATCTTTGTCGTCGACCTTGATCCTGAACACAATGAGGCTCGGGAACGATGTCTTGAGTAGAGCGTTTCCAAGGGAAGATCTGACTTGCTTGCGGGCACGCGTCAACCGGCGAGTCGGGAGTCTAAAACTCCATTCCATCTTTCTGGCTGATGAGAGTGAACTTGAGATGGCGGAAATTGCGTCCGGGTGAAAGTTCCGTCCACCAGGCCCACCGTCGAACTCGAACTCAGACACACATGGCACCTACGGTAGCTTTGCCTGGCCCGAGTCGGATGGTGATAAGAGGCTGTGGTCAAAACGCAGGTAGTGAAAGTGGTCTCTTACTTGCTATATCGGCGCAACCCGGTGATTGTGAGTGCTTCTCAGTTCGCCGTCCTCCTCCATCTCCTCCACTAGCCTATCCGTTGGCGACTCCACCGCAATTTTCAGGTTGATACCAGGGCCGTACCGTCGCCGTTCCCACTTGGCCAGCCGACAAAGGAAAGTCACAATAGCTCTTGTGAATATCGCGTCATTCTCCGCTGCCCCCTTTCTGCTCTGTAATTTCTTCATACGTTTGTAACTAACCGTTGGTAGAACGATATGGAAGTCGATATGCTGCACATAGGCTCTTTCCTATGGATCTAGAAATGCTTGGTTGAATCGGGGCAGACCCTCGACGGTGCTCGGCACCTGTACCCGTACCGACAGCCCGAAGTCATCAATGACAAAAGCAGCGAATTCGGCATCAACGTCCATGATTGAAACTATATGTTTTTGGATGGATGATGGAAGAGATAATTGCCTGACTGGCTCAGGCGTCGCGTATTTCTTCCTCTCGCAATAGTGGGGAGTTGCGTGATCTCTACATGTACAATCAATCGTACCACCCCAAAGCGCACACAGAACCGGATAAAAAATAAAACGAAATGCGATGTCCAATCTCCCAGCCTTGACTATTGTAGCCGTATCTGAAGTCATTCATACTACTGCAAGGTGCCTAAACTATGTCAGAAAATGAAGTGGATTGTCGACGATGGTTGACAATGCCATTAAAGTGGGACGTCTATTACCGTATTACTTCTCCTCGTGTTTAGCAATTCCTCCAGGCAACCTCATTCTTGTGACAGATAGATGCTCGAACGAACGGCGGAAAGGGCAGATCTGAGTGTATCGCTCCCAATTCTGGCAATCTTAGATTAGGTCAGTCGAGTGACTTGAGCAGAGTCCACAGAGACCGACTGGACAGCTTGGCGTTCCCGGACATTGGCCTGTCCAGAGTCGGCGAGAAGAAAATTGCCAGATACCTCCTTCTTTTCCATATTAGTGCAATCAATTAACAAAATCGATTCAAACTGTTGATTTTGAATATAGGTCCACCGCTGATTCAAGGGCTTTCTATCTACCGGCTTATTGAATGCCGGTAGTGGTTCATGTTGAGAAGACTGGTTCGGGCTTCCCACCGATCGGGCAACCGGCCCGGAACCGCCCGGTGTATCAAACCGGTATTTCTATGCGGGAGTCCGAGCATTATCTGCCGATCGCAGGATTCCAAGCTACCTTAGGACGAGAAAACCCATGATTACTATCATGGCTTTCTCGGTTAAACGGCATGCATGTACAATCGCACTACGAACCGGCACAGGCACACAGAGGCTAGTCGGAACGTCGAGATCGGCACGTCACCAGCCAAGGACGATCTCCCACCATTCACTACGCCTCCACAAGGCCCCCTCTCTGGAGTAACAATAGCATGTACTATGAGGAGACGATCCGAGATGTTCGCTCATGAAAACGACTCGCTCTCGCCGAAGCCGGCACTGGCCTGTGATACTGCTGTACCGGTCTTTGCCGGATTCAAGCATTATTTATAAGTGAAGTTGAGGAGTTAAACGGATTTGTAGCAATAATATTCCAACACGCTGTTCTCATCCACGTCCCAAAAGAGATTGGGATATTGTCTTCATCAAAATGTGGCTGTCGACAAAGAGTCTCGTTGCGGTAGGCTTGCTCAGCGCCTTGGGCCTGAAGCAGCGGGCTACTGCAGTTGAGCTATCGGACTTCACAAAGGACTTGTTCACCGAGTCCATGGACTTCTTAGATAAGATCTATGACCCTGCAGCCGGCTATCTTCATTTCTTCTACTACCCACTTGCGGCAGGAAAGCACGAGACACTTCCTCAGTCTGGTACGCAGCTGGTCTCCTGCAGCGTAACATCGGCGACGATGTGGCTCATGCCACCAAGATCATCAAGAACGTAATCCGAGATCAAAAGAAAATTCCCGAGGAACAATGGTTAGTGCCCTCTGCTATCAACAGTCTCAAGATGAATTTCAACTTACGACAAAGTTTCATCCAGGTATGGCGACTACACTGTTTATCCAGAGGAGCCAACTGTTGGTACAGCGGCGTATCCCAAGAGCGTAAGTATCTTTCCCCTCGCGCAGATACCAAGTTTCGATTGTGACGCTGACCGTTTTCTGAAGATTTACAATACTTGGGACCCTAATTGGCGAGGTTTCATTGGCACAACTCTCATCGTCATTTATGAAGAGTTTAGGCATCTTCTTTCAAGCGACGTACAGGATCTTATTCTTGAGAGCATGTACAACAACACCATCGGAGACAGCTACCGTGTTGGTGGAGTTGATGACGACAATCTCTACCCTTCTTACAGCAACCCGGCCATCATGCGCGCCATTGCTACCGGGTGGACAGGTCGTACACTCAACGACTCAAACATGACAGCTGCCGGCGAAATGTACGCCCAAGAGATCTTAGACTTGTTTGACCGCAACGGCACACTCTCTGAATTTAACAGCCCAACGTACGCAGGCGTCAGCATCTATTCGCTTACCCTATGGGCCAAGTACATGCCATCTGACTCGTCACTGATGGGCCAGCATGGTGGTCGCATGATCAAAGCCATTTGGGAATCCATTGCTGCCATGTACAATGCCAACCTCCGCAACGTCGCCGGACCATGGGATAGGACTTACGGTTTCGACATGAACCAATATGTCGCCATAATCAACATCTACATCTGGTCTCTCGTCGGTAAAGACAGGGCCCCTGGCATCTCACAGACCTGGAGCATGGCGCATGCAGACGACTTCGAATACGCGCCGCTCATCTCTGTTTTGGCACCTTTCCATGATGCTCTTGTACCATCGGACGTTGTGGAGAAGCTTAGCGTTTTCCCTGGTGAGCACATGTATGAGACTGCCGCTTTCTCGCCCCCTCACGATTCCGTTCCCCGAAATATCACGACCTGGCTGTCGGCCAACCTCACTATTGGAGCCGAGTCTTATGATGAGGATACACTCGGTGGTCCTCGCGAAGATCCTTCTCAATGGTCTACTGCGGTGGTGCAGTGGGTTAGGAACGACGGCAGCGTCGGCTATGCCGTTCTCCATGGTACTGAAGAGGCTTTGAATGTGGATGTGAGTCCTGGGCATCTCAGCCTGTCATACCCCCGCGGTAATTCTACCAGTATTTTTACATTTCTTGTGAGCTCCAATTCACTTGGTGGGAAGAGAGATATCTCTGGGTTAGACGATCTTGAAGGTATACAAGTTAGCGTTAGTGGTTCGGTGAATCCACAGCCGGGAATTGGATTCTGTGGCCTTGTCGGCGGTACCTGTTCAATTATTCAGTGAGTTCACTCAATCTCCCAAAGTCCCTCGGAACTTGGTACTAACATCAGGCAGTGGATTTGAATTCTGGAACATTACGTTTGTGATGCCTGGTGACTCGAGTGCAGTTCCATCAATCGAACTCGACATTAAGAGTATCATTGGTTGAGGGTGAGTAGAGCCATTAAAGTGGGATTGGAAGCATACGTTGTGTTGAAGTACGTCTACTACAATGAGACAGAATATGGTTTCCAATTGTTGATGGTGGCGAGCTATTTGAGGACTATTTCTCACTCGACATTGACATCGCTGCTCTGGATTCTTTGTGGACGAGTGAAACCTCCACAAAAGAAACTTCTTGTCTGGTTCCGGATTTCATTAAAGCCCCACCGTAACCTGACTTGCAACTCGCAAAGACTATGAGGTGAAACTCAGTAAAACCACCTCTTGTCTATTGCGCAACTTATCAATATCATAATCAAAACCGCGTATTACTCTTTTTTTGTCCTGTAGTATGTAATCAATGCGAAGCTTTCGGCGGGTCCCGCTGATTAACTTTCAGCTAACTCCCAAAGAGGCCATCAATTACGCCAGTTAAGCAAATGATTCCTCTTGCCAAGCTGCTTTACCGCCCGGCGGTCATACATCATTATTCATAGCTCCCACCCTCAAGCTCTTGGGGGCGGGACTCCACCGTCAAAGTGGAAGGTCAATGTTCGGCTCGCAACCCACGTGTTCTTCGTGAGACCCAATCCCCAAACTCCTATCACAAGTGCCTCGATTACCCCGCGATGAGCGGCAGAACTCCGTTACGATTTGGGATTCGACGCCGATATGCTTACCTTCAATCGGCCGACATCCCCGGGGCGATGTCACGTTGGCCCCGTCTGGGAGCCGGTCAACGCAACCCTCAGCTGCCACGGGACTCAATGACAGGTTGGTGGCTTGGTAGGCGCCCCCCCGGTCCCGAGATTTACTGCGAACTGCCGGGCCTATCAAGTTGCATCATGACGCCATGGGGTCACTATCAGAGTCAGGATGATCACTTCCAACTCCAGACTTCACCTACAGCTGTCATCCGCGCAGGCCGTGGCCGTTGCTGACCCCTCGACGATTCCCTAAGACATCCAAGAGTTTTGACAACTCAATATCAGCTGCACAAACGGAGACCGGTGCGGGCCGAGGTGCTATAGTGGGCTAGTCAATCTGCAGGACAAATTGGGGAAACTTGCTTCAGCCGTCCCAGCTTCCTCTTCGAAGACCGACGTTCCTGGTTTTGCACTCGTCTGACTGGTCAATGGCACTAGATGGCAGGCGTCAAGAAGCCATGCACTGGCCGAAATGGGGCTCGGGCCAAGCTTTCGAGTCGCACTGCTACACCGTTGGTGGACACCAATGGTCGATGCTGGCCCTGGCCCTGCGACGCATTGCAAACTGAGAGAGGGACTGAAGCAAACAACGACAGCCAAGGCTTGGCCCAGCAACCCTCCCGGCGCGTGAGGCGCGCCCATCTCGATCATGAACAGGTGCGAAGCTCCGCATAAGGTAGTCGCGGGAGATGGAGTTGAGGGCATATAAAGTAGCTCCTGTTCCCCGGCATCCAGTATCAGGAGAGATCTTCAGAGCTCCAGACTCCCAAGCCCGACAAGTCCCTCCTGCTTCTCAAAGCAACCCAGGTCCAGCAGCTGCCATCGTCCCCAAACCGTCGCAATGAAGGCCAGCCTCCTCTTCCTCGCGGCCTCCACGGCCCTCGCTGCCCCTCTCGAGAGCGTGCCCGTCGCTCGCAGCGAGATTGGGTCTTTCCCCATCGCCGAGCTTGAGGCTTACTACAACGCCGCTTACTCCGTCAAGCCCGAAGAGACCGCCGCTCTTAGCCCCGCGATTTCCAAGCGCCAGTACAACGGCGACACCTTCAACCAGCTCACCGACGGCACGGCTTGCCGCAAGGTTACTTTGATCTGGGCCCGTGGCACCACTCAGTCCGGCAACGTTGGTGAGGCTGGCTCCGAGGGACCCGTCTTCTTCAACGCCCTTGCCGGTCTCGTCGGAACCTCCAACTTGGCTGTCCAGGGTGTCGACTACCCCGCTAGCATTCTCGGCTTCCTCGCCGGCGGCGACGCAGCTGGCAGCACCACCATGGCCAACTTGGTTGCTCGCGTAAGTTCAAGACCCTTCAAGCAGGGTGTTTCTTCAAGCTAACAGGCTCTCCTCAGGCTGTGACCCAGTGTCCCAGCACCAAGATCGTCATGTCCGGCTACAGCCAGGGTGGCCAGCTCGTCCACAACGCTGCGTCCAAGCTCACCGCGGCCCAGACCGCCCGTGTCTCTGCCGGTATGTCTACAGTCTACAGAATTCCTAATCTGAATATTCTCGAGATCCGCTTGCTGACAGCTTGTACTATGTAGTCCTCATCTTCGGCGACCCGTTCGATGGCCAGCCGGTTGGCAGCATCCCTGCCTCCAAGGTCAAGGTTATTTGCCATGACGGCGACAACATCTGCGACGGCGGTATCATCATCACTGCCGACCACAGGAACTACGAGCAGGATGCCCCGGCCGCGGCTGCATTCGTTGCTGGCCTCGTTGCGTAAAGCATTGTAATGATTATATGTCCAAGATGAGACTTTGGTTGGATTAAGGGAAATACTATTTCTTAGTTCAGGATTCCTACGCCGACAACCTACCTAAGTAACTCTCAATTCTAATGACAACATAATACCAACGATTGTGTCACACAAAGAGCGAAACGGAATCGGGCACTTGTCTTACTACAGTGCCGAGGATGAGTGGTCGTGTCTTTAATGTGCTAGCAGACTTTCTGCTGCTAGCTCCATCCGATCAATTACCTTCCTTACTAGGTCTTCGGCGACGTGGATAGCCTTCCACACTGAACCGCCCAGTCTCCCGGGTGCCATTTCTTGTTGCGCGCTTGATGATCGATGAGGCAAGTGAAGTCATGTGATGGTCAATTCCAAGGGTATTTGCTGCCTCTATTCAAGGCCCTAAGTTCCTGCCCATTTTGAGGCCAATGCATGCGGTTTCTTGCTTTAGGATAGATAATTTAATTTCAAGTTACCTGCTCCAAATAGGTAGCCAAGTCCATTACTTCTGATGGTAGTTTCACTTCTCCGTTCTCTTCTTAAGGTCAATGATTCGGTGGGCGTGATACGCGTACGAAGAACACTTTTTCAAGTACTCGAAATGAAAGATGGGACTTTGAAGGTTAAGGTAGTCGTTGTTACGGCCGAGTTTCGCCTTCATCGGCCATAACGGCTTTCTCGGCTGCATGCCTAGATGCAAAAGAAAGGGAGGAGTAGCCTTAGCTCAAAGTTGATTCTATTCTTGGAGCACACGGGTCTGTTGATTTATCACTAGAACTCTCTTGATAAGTACGATTGCGGCGCGGTTGGTTACATGTACCTCCCTGTTCCCTCGGCGACGTCGATCACTTGTGCTGCGCGCCTACCCGTCTGCCCACCAGCCTCGTGATACAAATATCACTGCTATCTTCAGACTATGAAGCACTGTAGCGCGGGAAGCCGCAGCACGCTTCTTATCTCCTGAATATTCCGAATAGATTATGGGCATATAGATGATCCTCGGAAGACAGAACTATTTGAGAATAGTCTCGGAGGTGTTGGGTCGCGAGCTGAGCAGACACGGAGGGGCACAGGACAAAGTTGGGTGGGTACAGACATGCAGAAGAACTTGTTTGGCCTTTGATGGGAATATCTAGGACTCCTATGATGCCATCGAACCCAAAGTATAACCAACTGAGGCAACTTTCGTCCATGTTTCTCCGTATGAACCCCTGGACCAACATGCAGCTCTACGCCGCAGCCTGCCAAGATACCGACCGCCTGACTATCAGCTTGCTTTTCCGCCTTGCGCCTGTAGACTTGACCACCAAGTACTCTTTACGTTCCACTGAAGCCTCCTAATACCCGTCATGTTTGTCACACGATGTGCAGGCGCAGCCACCGTGACGGGCCGGCCAAGCCTACTCCGCCAACCAACAGCTTTGTCTGCTCCAACATGCATATGCAACTCAAAATCATCCAAGCAACATCGCCTCCGAGACTTAAGGGAGATTACTGTTTCCCGACAATGTATTACAGATATCCCTGCAGAAAGTTCTTCTAGACTAAGAGGGAACTTCTATTTTGCTTCGTTGACCCGCCTTCACGACCCCCTCCTGGGACTGCGAAAGGACATCCCACGTCTCTCCTTTTTCTTACCAGCCATCAGTTGTTATCTGGTAATTGGAATCTTTCCTCCGACGTCACTATCGACTTTCTCTATCGAGATGCGCGACGGCATATTGTTGGTAGTTATCCTCTCATGGATAACATGCGTGAGAAGCCAATACCGGCGCCTTTACTGGTCGACGGACCCTGAATTAGGGGTTAACTCAAGCTCACTTGGCCCAGATGGACCATGGCGAGCGATAGGGCTTTCGGACACGCCGGGGTCCCTTGATCACGGGTCTATTGCTTACTTCCTTTGGCCGACGGGTTCAACAGACAGCATGATGATTTCTGTGGAACAAGGGGGAAGCTACAACGGTACTGCATCCAGAGAAAGCGTCCTCAAATCAAACGCGAGCGCCGTCGCACTCATGGATGACTGGCCTCTCGGACTTAGCAAGAATGCCATGAGCAAGATATATCGACAGCGCACGAACCTGCTTTCGCGCATGGGCGACATTAAAAGAAGTTATTGGGCCGACATTACCATCGACATTTACAACCCCAATCTGTACCCGACAGCATACTCAAACATCTCGAATGAAACCGCACCCGTCGGAACGATTGGCTTGGGCGATGAGCTTAGTTACGACTATTCCAATCCCAACTCCATTTACAGCATCACCGACCAAATGACGTCGGAAAATTTCATCGCCAATAGCTCTTGGTACATGCATTTGGGAAGCGTCACATTGGGCCAGACAGGATCGCTAATAATGGGGGGCTATGAAGAAAACCGCATTCTAGGAGACGTAGGGACGTTTCGCTTAGATTCCACTCTCCCTCGGGTGATACTTGTGGACGTACTCCTCGACTTTGAAGCAGGACCATCGCCATACAACACAACTGTTGGAAGCGTATGGCAAAGCGAAAGTCTCCCTGCCGCCGTTCAGAGCATGGCTGACAAGTACGGTGGCCCTATCGGGTCTGCTATGGTCCTGCCAAATGCGGCTGCCCCTTACTTGTATCTTCCTCCGGAGGTATGTGAGGCTGCTGCTTCTCACCTACCCGTCCGCTGGATGCCAGAAATCGGATTGTATGTGTGGGAGTTTCACTCAGATCCCGTCGGCACCACGCGCTTCGTCAACTCTCCGGCTTCCATGACCTTCGTATTCGCAGACGAAAATTTCCGGAACATTACTATAAAGATTCCTTTCAGGCTATTGAATCTCACAATAGATCGAATGCCCGCCAGAGAGGACTATGTGAACTGGGGGGTGGATACTTATTGGCCTTGCAAACCATGGACTGAATCGGACATCGTGGCTTCCTCATCACTGAACCGATATACGCTAGGTCGAGCTTTTCTGCAAGGTGCTTTTACCGGTTTCAACTATGACCGAGAGCGATTTTTCATGGCACAAGCACCAGGACCAGGAATGTCAGAACAGCTCATTGTCCCGGATAACACTCAAGATTTACGGTCGAGACCTGCGGATACCTTTGTCGATACCTGGCGGGAATATTGGACAGAGGTGGAGGCAGGAACTGGAGCAACATCAGGCACACCATCCGAGACCACCAGCGTCAACTCCGCTTCTCCAAGCGGATTAGGAACAGGTGCAATAGCAGGAATTGCAGTCGCGGGTGGATGTGGCTTGGTTGCGATGGTGGCCATGATATGGTTCCTCTGCTGGCGGGCTCGGAGAAAGAGGAATTCCGACGGAGAACACAAAAACGAAAATGAAAGCGGGCGTGGTTTACATGATGCAGATGTCTTCACTGGTGGCAAGGCTGAAATGGATGGAAAAGGGGTGCCAATATCAGAACTAGAGCACCATGATCGGAAGTCCGCATTAGGCGAGCAACAACCTCAAGAGTTACCGTCGCCTTTCAATTCGCCGATGAATAGCAGCCCTGGTTTCAACGACTTGGTTTTCGAGTTACCTGACGGCAACTGGGGTCGTCATGAGAAACGAGAGAAGGGAGATATGTCAGAGAAGGGAGGCGAAGACAAGAGAGCAGGATAGTGTGACTTAGATGGATATTGCGCGGTGCAGGAAAAAAGACCAACTTTTATTTATCATTTCCTTTCAAAATGCCCTGTCCTTTTAATACCTAATTGAAAACAACCGTCTTGGTCTTGTTGAGGAACACGCGTCCCTCGGCAGTCCACTTGACTGCGGCAGCCAGAACCTGGCTCTCAATGTTGGATCCCTCCTCGACAAGGTCCTTGGGGCTCATGCAGTGGTCAACTCTAGCGATGCGCTGCTCAATAATTGGGCCCTCGTCCAGGTCAGCTGTGACGAAGTGGGCCGTCGCGCCAATGATCTTGACACCGCGCTCGTAGGCCTGGTGGTAGGGCTTCGCGCCCTTGAAAGATGGCAGGAAGGAGTGGTGGATGTTGATGATTTTGCCGGACATGGCCTCGCACAGCTTGGGTGACAGGACCTGCATGTAGCGGGCCAGAACGATGAGCTCAATGTCGTTCTCCTTGACCAGGCGCAGGATAGCCTCTTCCTGCTCAGCCTTGGTGTCCTTGTTGACAGGCAAGTGGTGGAAGTCGATGCCGTAGTTGCCGGCCAGGCCCTGGTATTCGTTGTGGTTGGAGACGATGAGAGGGATGTCAATGGGCAGCTGGCCCGACTTTGCGCGGAAGAGGAGGTCGTTGAGGCAGTGTCCGATCTTAGAGACCATGATCAGGGTGCGCAGCTTCCGGGCGACGGGCCGGATGCGGTACCAGTCCAGCTGGAGATCGGCGGCGAGGGCGTCGAACGGGCCCTTGAGGTGCTCCGTCGACTCGGACTCGGTCGGCCCAAAGTGCACACGCATGAAAAACTTTTCCGATACGGGGTCGGAGAACTGCTGGAGGTCCAGGATATTGAGCTTCTCGGCCGCAAACACCCCCGTCACGGCGTGGACGATGCCGGACTTGTCCGGGCATGAGAGCGTCAGGATGTGGTCGTGAGAGGCGGGAGCCATGTTGAATGTCTGATTTATAGGTTGGTTGATTGGGTTGAAAAGGGGCGTTTGGTCGAACTTGAAGGGATGTTGACTCTTTCTCACTCAGAAATTCTCATTAGTAGCCTTTGGTTTTCTCACTCCTGAAAGCGATGAGTCAAACACTAAAAACAGCCGCGGGGCACCAGCTCCGTCTCCAGGGCCCCTCCGACCTCGGGGATGTCTCGGAGACCCGCAGCTAGCTCAACTCATTTTAAATGAGACGTTTTCAGTCATCAGCCGTGAGGGTTTTAAGGGAATGATGATTAAGAATGAAATAATGTGATGAGCCTCGTTAGAATGAGAAAGTAAGAGTAAGTCGAGAGTGAAGGATAAGAAGAGATGGGATGGGCAGCGGATGAGACACTCAACTGCACGTCTCATTCGACTCAAACGTGCGCCTGTGCCTGCGCAGGCATGCCACTCACATGCCCCTCACCAGCGTCGCACTTCACGGAGGCTCTCCATGGATGCGCCCTCTCAACCTCTCATTCGGAACTGCCAATATTAACCACCATCTTTCACATCAAAATGTTGGTTTTGCAATAATCCGATTGTCGCTACATGGATTTGCGGCTGTTGCGCCACTACCAAAGACACAGTAGTTAGTGTCATCATGGGATGCTGAGATTGGACCCATGCTTATTCATGAGGCCTCAGCCTAGCTCAAAACTGCCCCTAATACATTCCTGAGCGGAAATCGAAACATGATCCTTGATAGTTCATAATCAGGTGTTCCTCGATCCGTGCGGTCTTGGGTCACTTGAGAGGTACTAGCCGCTGGCAATATACTTGGACATTCAAGTCGGGTACTGCTCGTCGGGCGGATTAGACATAATCTCGACCAACATGAAGCATGTTGACTGCTCACCTTACCCGCCTTTCCTCGGCATCTTTTGACCTCCTAGAGCTAGATGAACAGTTCTGAGGATCTTTCATCATGCTCTCGGACGCAGCCTGTCGTTATGACTTTGTTTCGGAGCATTCCAGCCTGGCCTCAGACACTTGCAAAGGTTGGCGGAATTGGCAATACCGGGTTCCAGCGGCGAAATAGGGTTCATCATTCTCTTTGTTTTCGCTGTTCAGCCGACCTGTCAAACCTTGGCCTACCGCCTCAATTGCCTTCCAATTGGGCGTCAAATGCAGTCGGGCCACAAAGCTTGCCTGAGACCCTCACAAAGCCGGTGTTCATGATCATTTGCTTCAGCCATAGGGCTGAGGATTCTCAGCGTAGAATCTCCCGGCCATCCGCGGACAAGGTCACATCACAAGACCCTCGGTGTGGGTAGGCACCCTCATCATCCGCACTATCTTGTAATACGAACCCAACTATGCATGTGGCACCGATGCTGTTCGATACAATAGGCTTGCTCTGCACCAGAACAGCTCTTTTCTTTGCGCCATCTACTTAAATTGTTTGTCTTTCCCCGTGATATAAACAGGCGCCTTAGTAGACTTTTCTTCTTTATTCAGCAAAGTACACGGGCTACCCAACGGTACGTGTGGGTCGCATGCCGGTAAGGGCAGTGATGTGTGTCATTTGACTACATGCAACCAGTATCACCGCATTCAAGGCGTCTATGGCATTATTCCATCTTAAGCGTAGACCTTGCATATGGGTTCACGATTCAAGGAACAGGCATGAAGTGTTGACGATGAACTTCTGGCTGGAGTATCTGCGAATAGCTTGTCGTCTTGATTCATTACCTGTGGACTGCTTCGCCTCGTTGTCCGCCAAATAGTGGTTGTATCAATGGTAGTCGACATTTGAATGTCGCACTTCCAATCAAATGGCAACACTCGCGAGTTTGCAAAAAATTCATTCATAAGACTGGGCAGTGCATGCTATAAGTTCACAACCTTTTGAACAGGTCGGGAAGCAAACAGTACATGTAGTAGTTACCCCAAGTACTCAGGTACACGCGTAGAGTTCTAATGTAGCGCTATCGCACCACAAAGACGCCCCGATCGAAGTTGTTCAGATGTTTCATGCGGGCCAGAACGGCATGCCACCACTTCAAACGGGCCATTCGCGAGGCGTTTCCATGCCTCTTGCAGCGTCAGGCTACACTAGCCCAGTGCACAGCTGTGCACACAACTACACGTTCACAAGGCTACATCAATTGTCGGAAAGTGACGCAGTCGTTCTCTGTCATATAAAAGTTCTGGGCCCCAATTCCTCACTTCTGTCCAGCTCATATGCAACGCACCCTCAAACACGTCCTTCCCACCAACCTCGGGCCACAATCTCCATCACCAACACCTACGAAAATGAAGCTCGTACATTGCACGACCAGGAAGATATCAAATCACAGCTTCCCTTTGCTAGTTGACTATGCCATCTTATCTCATGTTTACTCGACCCCTGGACATGATGAGTGGGACGCATACGACTCGGCCAGCTTGCCCGATAACATAAGCCGCAAAGCAGTCATCGACAATGCTTGTCTTCTTGCACGCCAGAATGGTCTGGACTACATTTGGATTGACTCGTTATGTATCGATAAAAACTCGTTTGATGAGGTCTCTCATGCCATCAACTCCCTTTCGGAATATTTTCAAAATGCGCGCATTTGCTTCGTTTACCTATTCGATCTGCCCTGCTGCCCGCCTTACGAATGTGCAAAAACCTGGAAGAAATCTCTGTTCTGGAATCGATCCTGGAGTCTTCAAGAACTCCTGTTCCCTAAGAGAATCTACTTCTATGACTGCAATTGGCACCTTCGAGGGGACACTTCTTCGCTCGCTTTCCAATCTTTCTTAGAGCGTGTCACAGGCATAGAAGACATACCCAGAGATATATCACGACCTATACATTCTTTTTCAGTTGCACGCAAGATGTCTTGGGCAGCAGGAAAGAAGGATACTCGTGGCGAGGATTCGTCATACGCTCTTCTTGGCATCTTTGGCGTCACCTTGCCAATAATTTACGGCGAGGGTAAGCAATTGGCATTCCGGAACCTTCAGGGGGCAATTCTAGACAAGACAGGCGATATGTCGTTGTTCGCTTGGACCAGCTTTGACAGTTCAATTCCTCGAGGCATTTTTGCCAATTCAGCCGATGAGTTTGGCTGGTTTGGGAGGACGAAACTTGCCGCTGTCCCTTTCAAAAACGCCAGAACCTTCACTATTTCTAGGAGTCGCGACGGGGTCGTAGTAGAAGGTAATTGCATTGTTGAAAGCGAGGACACCATCTTTCTTGACCTTGGGAACGGAGCACGTTTGCGCAGTTACGACTACGTACTAGCACAGAGATGCGGCATCTTGATCCGCCGAGGCGTATCTGGAATATATCATCGTGTGCAGCCTAGCGCGATACAGACAGCCTCTGCAACTGAGCATGCGAAAGCCATGCGAATCACGATTGATGCGGGTGACTTCACTAACGGCTCTGTCAAAGCGACTCGATTCAACCACCTACGAAACTCGAAGACTCGCACACGATCGATTAGCAACAAGAACACTGTACTTTCGATAGACGGCATTCCTATACAGGATGATCCCTCAAGTACCGGGAGTCCTTTGCAGCAACGCGCCCCCGTCGACGATTCTGAAAAGAATTGTGCAGGTTCGATGCGTGAAGAAAAGTCTCCGACGATTGAACATCAAAGAAACCAGTCCCAGGAAGCAGATCAGACATCAGTGAAGCAAGAACGCATTCTTGATGCTATACCAACTGGTCTCGATCCAGACACTTTCGTCGAGCCATCGCCCGCTAGGGCTGTCACCCCAGAATCTCTTGACGACAACACCGCTGGCAGTTCCACGAAGGCGGCTACGGCGACATCAGCAAAGCAGTCATTTGCTAGTTACAGAGCTCTGGCGGATGACAACATACTTGTCAAAAGTCTAGCTAGGAAGGCGCACAAGAGTTTCAAGACATACCAGCACATTGTCAGTCACGACACAGGAAGGGAGAAGCGACGAAGCAAAACAAACACACTTCCTATTACTTCGGGTAGACGTGGGTCACGTAAATCACAACGAAGAGACATTCGCGCTCGATCCACCGAATTTGCATGTCCCTTGTTTGTCGATAGCCCTTGGGAGCATCTTCAATGTCTGCGAGTCGATGCTTTGATTACAATGTCAGATGTCAAAGATCATATCTGGACGGCGCACCGGGTTCCTTACAACTGCCCAGTATGTGCTCATACATTCTGCAACGCTAGTCTACGAGACAAACACATCATCAGCCGCGGTTGTGAGTCTTCAGGTGAAGTTATTTTCGGGGGCGTCACAGAAGATCAAGATTATCTCATTGCACGCACTCAACAGCTTCCTGGTCGCAAAAAGCAGTGGTTTGCAGTCTGGAAGATTCTGAATTCTTCAACAACTCAACAGCCACCAAAGTCTCCTTTTCTGAGCGACACATTGGGCTCTGAGGTGGCCTATTTCAAGAACTTTTACCAGTCTTACAAGCTCAGAGGAAAGAAAACGATCGGAGTAGGAAGTGAAAGTCTGATCAGGCTCGATGAAGCGGTACTTCGGGAGGTTATCAATATTTTGGTGGACGAAATGTTGAAATCACCCGCCAGACTTAGATTGCTCCAATCATAGTCGACACTGCTGAAATACCAGTAGTTGCCATAGTTGACTTGGGAGGTTGTTGCAGAAGTCAAGGCTGGATTCTAGTACAACTGTACACGTGTGTTTTTCTTCAATGTGTCGTATATTTCAATACTAAAAATTGGAGATAGTAGTTGGAGTTCAATTCTAAAGAAGATGCCCGAAGATGCCAACATTACAAAGCCTCGGTGTCCTTTATTCGCGAGTATATGCTGGCGGTGAGGCCTCCTGTCCATTTTTGTCCCACAATTTTGCCACAAGTGATGAAAAATCAAGAACTATATTCGGCTTAAAGCTACGCTGATCAACGTTTGTCTTCATGCGAGATTCGAGAGAAAGATGATGAAATGTCGATGGCAGAAGGTCTGGTCTAAGTAATGCTTGGAAGTGTTGGGACCTGCTGAGCTGCTTCAAACTGTCAGATTGGTGTTACTCAAAAGATTGAATCTGAAGTGAAATCGACCTAAATACGAATCGGGTACTGTTCATATTTTGTCGGTATAAACGCGTAAATTTCTTGGTTCAAGTACAACTTTAGACCTAAAGTCTTTCATACAGAGGTTTCGTCATTTCTCTGTGCTCCTTCTCGACCCAAGTGTTATATTGTTCAAGTCGTCAACTTTCAGAGGAGAAGACACCATCGCATGACCAAGCTGCCACCTCTCTTTGTCGTCGACGGCGCTTAGAGTCATGACAGACGTGGGCGGGGAGCAAATTGCAGGCGACGAAGGGTAGAAACGCGATTTCGTGAGGCTTGTCTCATCGGCCTCGCTTTGTGTTGCACTCACTTTCGCGAGCTGGCCCAAGATCAACAACAAATCCTCACCTGTGGAAGAGTTAAAGGGAGAGAAAGGTCTTCCTCTGGGCAACTCCGCGCTGGTTATCAAGTCCGTCGGCGGTGAGCCGTTATTGAGAGATGACAAGACCTTGGAACCATTCTTGTGCCACAAGTCACACACGGTCGAGATGGCTTCTTCCACTTCGGTCCTTAGAAATGGTGAGGCGGGAAAGGATCGTCCGGGGAACAAGATATCCCATATAGTGTACCAGGAATGTTCATCCTCCTTAGGACCGCTATTCATCCTCTGCAAGAGATCGTTTACCTGATGCTCCGAAATGCCTTCATCGATCTCGGCCGACCGGGTACCGGCCCTGCTATCGCACTGCTGGGCATCGATATGAGCTTTGCACTTTTCTTTATCCTTAAAGCCTTCGTGACAAGTCTTGCAGTGAAACCGATGCTTCCTGAGAAGATGCTGCTTAACGTCTTTAACTCTCTTCAGGTGGAAGCGAGCACAGTGGAGGTGCGTGATCCGATCATACTTATAGAAAGGACAGGCAAGTCTTTTGCTCGGCAATGGCTCTGCTTCCACGTGATGAAGCTCCCTTTCCACTTGTCTGCCATCATTTACAGTTGCGCACTCTGGGTTAAGGCTATCGATTGTTTCATCACCCAGGGGCTCTGACTGCGATCTCGCTCGCTTGCGATGGCTTGCCCTGTTGGGAATTAGGTGGCATGTTTTGCCAGAGGTTGATCCTGGATCCGCATGTCTGTCACACAGAAAAGTCTCCTGGCTAGATGAGATGTCATTCCGATCGTGGATGGATTGTCTCGACCACTGGTAGTGACTTGGTAGGACTACGCTTGGTCCAGGCAAGGTCTTCATGTCACAATCTGAGCAATGTCAGTCTATCTGTTGGGTATAAACCAGCCCATCTGGGGTTGGATTTCCCAAAACCCACCTTGTAAAGGCTGACAAAAGTAGCTTTGGCCATGAACACCAGGGATTGCTGCAGCCTGACATTCCGATGGCTCAAGATACGCCTCATTCTGTGACTTCGAAGGGCGGTCTTGCGGGAGAGCAGGGCCGAGGGACGGTAATTCTGGAAGCGGCAGCTGTACCCAATCGCCAAGGAAGTGACTTCCAGGAAGCTCTTCTACAATTCTCTTAGTGATGTTCAATCTTCCATGCACTTTACTCATTCTCACCGCCGTAAGACGTCTGTGTTTGGTCCTGGAGAGAAGGGAGCCAGGGCCAAGACGACTCAAGCTCCTCCCAAAACGTCGTGGTGGGCGAGGGAACGACGAAGTAGGAGCCCGATAGCTGGGAAACCTCGTCTACGTTGGGGGGATACTCTCGATGCTGAAGACTTAGGTCCATCATTGAGCTCTCGAGCTGGGTACTAGCAGTCACAAGCTAGCTGAGGCGGTTTCTTCGAAGTCCCAGAACATCTCTCTCGATTCAGGGGCATGTGTCAATGGTGGGTGGGATTTCCAAACTTATAGGACAAATTCTTCCATTCTCTCCTCAGGATTTGAGGCGCGCACATGACCAAATGTCCTTCCTATCTATTCCACACTACCCAAATTCGTGTTGTTGATGCCGGCGCAGAAGTACCAGGCTTACATTGAGATGCGTTAGGTGTGACAAGCTGGGTTGGGGCACGTCTCCCCCACTGGAAGGGAGCGAGATGGTTGCAGAATTTAGGGCTGTGCAACCTTAGACAAGCCTGCCTAGCTACAGTAGGTGTAAGTTAGGGCACGCATTTGCAGCCTGAAAGTGCACAGTGTCCGTCTAATGGTCTGAGAGCGTCCAGCCCAAGTCACTTTGTTGGCGAACCAACATAAAGGCTCTAAGTCAAAGTCAAGAAATTCGAAGTCAGCATTCGCTGTTTGTGTGATGTGTGCCGGGTATCTTCTTTATCTCCTCGCAGCCTTCTCCCACGCCTGATCAAATTTTCTAATTCCTGAGTGTGTTCCTTGGCTCTTGCTGATTGTCTGTGCGAGACCGTAAGCCGCGAGAGGCATTGGCGGTTCCTCCGTCATCCATGCCTCAAGTCTGGTGGTTCGCACAGCCCGCTGGCCACTTTTGCCTGAGCTGCTGCTCATCAATGAGCGTGACGAAAGTCGGTTGGGGACTGAAGCACCCACCTCGAGTTTCCTGCATGGAGGGAGTGTACATCGCTGCTCGGCATCTCGAGCTTCTAACTGGACTGGTTCTTCTGAGTGATTCTACAAGGTTGCTTGATTTGTTTTTACTTGGACGAACGTTTCATGACCAAGAAACATATTCAGAGAACACCTGGTGCTCAAGTTCAGAGTGTTTTTTCACGTCTTTTCTACGTCTTTCCAGGTGGCTAATATCACGAGTTTTTCCTTCACTGCGCATTTCGCCAGACTATCGCGCAGCGCAATTGTGCGCAATCGAAAGTGATTTCATGAGCAGTTGCGCTCGCTTTCTAAATTGTGGCCCGGCGAACTGCTGTGAACTGTATGAAGTGGTTCGCCTTTAGGGGGCGTGTCGTTATTGTACGTACATCATGCATTTCCATCATTGTAGAAACGAGCACTCGCGCGTTTCGATGTGTAAATCCGCCCGCTTGTCATGCGCAACTGCCCGGCAGTGACGTAGATGCATGTCTACAGATGGAATCAAAGTAGAAAAATGCCTTGTAACACCGCGCATCTGGATCAGGATTTTCGACCTCAGGGGCTGTTGTGGCGCGAGGCAACGGCTTGCCTTGTGCATTGACCTCGAGTGCTGGGCGGTGAGGAAGAGACGCCTCGAAAGCCTGGCAAATCAAGTGACTGACGACAGGACTCACATCAAGGGAGAATTCAGATCATTGGATCAGGAGTCGGCATACGAGACAGCCTCGCTATGAGCGTGATAGCCGTGAGGAAGACGTGATACTGAACAGATCGATGGCATGGATACGGAACAGTACGCCTCCGCGTCCGCCCCGACAAATCTACGATGGCTGTGCAGAGCTCCGTACGTTGAGAATTACAAGCTGCCCGGCCGAAGAGCCTCATCGGAGGTCCTCGTCGGGGCGTGAGAACTTGGGAGTAGATGTTGATTACCAGGAGACGGGAAGGCAGCCGCGCTAAGGGGAGGAGTTGGTTGAGGAGTTGGTTGAGGAGGCGACTGGAGTCTAGGATTTCTCACAGATGGAAGCCGTCGCTGGTTTCTTTCCTCCTTTCTCATTTCCTACAATTCCACAAGCATATCATATAGCTTTCGCCTCGTAGACGCTCTCAGCCAACAGCCTGAAAGCATTTCGTTTCGTTTCCAACCACCTTTGTCGATGAGTTTGCTACTGAGGTTCTCAAGTGGCTTGATCGTCAATTCAGACACTGTAGCCAACCGATTGTCAACCGTCGGGGGTAACAGTTTGGGCCAGTCATCGGGCCCGTGTACGGTCGTCGACGTTTGTTCCACCGCTACAGACGCCCTGGGAGGCTGCCCGACTTTCTTTGATTCGCTCTTTAGTTCTCTCTCGTCACAACTAAATCATTCCCACGTTCAACTCTCTCCGGCCGGCGTTGCAGTACTGCAAACACCCTCCCGTCACCTCGGCCCAACTCTCGCACAGCATACATGTTCTCAGTGGCCGGTCTTTAAAATAGACGACGTCAAAGTTCGCCATGGCCTTTACAACTTACTCGCGGTCTGTGGCACTGGTCTTTACCTGCTGAAGCCAGTTGCCGTCGTTCTGTTCGCCAAGTGGGTGCCAGCAGCGCTCTGCCCCAACGAGAATCCAAGTTCCCAGATCAGTGGAAATTCATCTACAGGCTGGCGAGCCTTTAGTGATTTACTCGCCCGCCCGACGATTCCACAGCTCCTTCGAGAACTGTACACCGCGCCTGGACTGTACCTTAAGCATCTCGTGTACATACCAAAGAGCAGCACTACAGGCGGTGGTTCTGAAAAGACTAGCGGATCCGGGGGCGTGGCCTCTGGAACTGACCAAAGTCGAAGAAGGAAGAGAGCTACCAAGTCAAGCGGGAGCACTGCTTCTAGCACCACGAGCCGCGGGCGTGGTGAAAAACGCCCGCGTGTCGCAGTCGCCCCCAAAGCCAAAGCAGTCAGGAAGGGCAGGCTTTTCGCGTGCCACTTTTACGCGCACGACACTGTCGCCCATGAGTGCTGCCGTCATTACAAATTCGACGAAGTTAGGGACATCAGGAGACACTTGACAGAAGAAGGCAGAGGCAACCACCGGCAACCCATTCACTGTGTCATTTGCTTTTCCTTGTTCACCACATTCGCAGAACGTAGTGCACATATCAGGTCACAAACATGCCGCCCCGGTGTCTGTGATTTTGATGCTTCCGGTCTAAATGAAGACCAAATAGCGTCTATTCGAGGACTGAAGAAGTCTCGCAGTGATGATCAGAAGGAATTTTGGTTCAAGATCTGGGACATCATCTTTCCGGGCGAGCAGAGACCTGCATCGCCCTACTCTGAAGACGTCGACGAGCTTGCGACAAGACGACGAGTGGCTCCCAGAATGGTTGTTGGCGTGCAGCAGCTTGGGCTACAGCTTGGGTGGAGTGACCACGACGTCCAAGCAGTCATTCGCGTGTTGGACAGCAGCTGGGGTCAAGGCCCGGGAGTACCGCCATCGACAGTTGAGCAACACAATTCCTCTCAAGCTGCCAACGGCACCCGGGGGCCACCATCTTCACCTATCCAGAACCAGGTGTTTTCCGGTTCCGCTCCGACGGCGGCTTCTCTTATGTCTCCTCCAAACTCATTGGGTCCGACAAACATAACCTACATCGGTGGATCGCAGCCCCGCTCAACGTTGGATTCCTTTCAGAGCCCGTATCAACCATTCAATGCTCCAAGGGACTCTCATCAGGCTCGGGCAGCACACATATCATACAATTTAGCGTTAATGGATCACCATAGCTCCGCTGCTCAGCAGCACTGGACAGCGCACCAAACCAATAGGTCTGGCTTCAGAACAAATCCCATGCTCAACACCACCTCCCCCCAAGTGCACTACGCAGCCATGAGGCAAACTCAATCGCGATTCAATACTACAGAACCTGGGGTCAACGTCTTTCCGCAAGGATTGAACCAGCCACAACCAGCGAACAACCCGGTAATTACCGACAACTGGGCGCGTCTGCTCGACGGACATACCATCGCGTCCGACAACGAAGGTTACCAGTCACCCAGCAACCTCCTCCCGCCAGAACACTGCGAATGCCGGCGCGAACCGGGAAGGTCTCCGAGGCCGTGCTTCTTACACTGTTAACTTGGTCTTTCTCATTTAATTCTTTACGTTGTCTACTTGTTGTCTTTGTTTCCTTGTGTCAATTGTGATGGACCATCAGAGATGAGATAGAAGTCTATTGGGCCCCAATGCTTTCAAAGTTGGCTTTATACCCGCATCAGCCAGTTCAAGGACTTGAATAAAATCATAGAGCTTCCATTAGTGTTGAATTGGATATTATGGAAACTCAGCATTTGGGGCAAGAGCTAAACAAAAACACAAAGTAAACAGTTGAATGTATCTATCTAAATACTATTTCCCAACATGACCTCATATCCTTTCTCTTTCATAGTCTCTATCAAAACATAGCTACTCCTCGATTATGGTCTATCCTCCATCACTACAACCACTTTGCCTTGCCTTCCTCATGGACAGCGCCACAACGCCTGCGACATCGATCAGCATCTATGTAGTCTGTAGAAAAAGAGCTAGATACAGCGACAACATGTAGATGAATGGCGGGTTGAAAAGCCGTCCTGTGCTGGTGCCTTTATGTATTAGTTGGACGAATTGAGAAATCAAGTACAGTTTCATGTCCCTCGTCAAGGGCAGGTGGACCTGCATCAAGGAAGCTCAGGTTGCCTGTATCGAATCCGTCGAACGTTTGCAAGTCCAACCAAGACGTCAAGTCCAAGTCGCCCAGCTGTGGCCCGCCGAACTGTAATCCTTGATCTGGGGCGGATTTGTGGCCTTCCTGGAGTAAGTTCTCCTGCATCTCAAATGGTTGATGATGAGTCGTGTCGGGACCATCTTGAGGAACACCGTGAACACGGCCAGGGGATTGAGGTACTGAACCTGCTTCAGATTGACAAACGCCCTGATTCCACCGGACTTTTCCTGCTGATGTAACATCAGGATGCTCCAACACATGTCGGACAATATCAATGATGCATCTCTGGAGCAGACTCCTGTTCTCCCAACTCAGAGGTTCTCGGAGTGTGGCTTCTCGTTGCGTAACAAGTTCCTCGACAATTTCGCGGCCGTGTTCTTCCCAGAGCTCTCGCCGTAAGGTGCTGAAATCTTCAACCATCTTGCCCAGAAAGCAATGTGGCGGATTTGGGCGTGTTTGCCCTGGACAGACAATATCCCATACCGTATACCATTGTTCCACGGTTGACCCGTTTGGAACTCTTCCCTCCAACCGGGTGTCTTGCTCTCGCGTGATCCACGGTGTGCTTGTTTCTTGCGGGGTGCTACAAGAGCGTTCAATGACATGTTCATCACGCTCGTCGGGTCCCGAGTATGTTTTCCAACAAATAGGACAGTAGTACTGTGGTCTCCTATGTCTTCTCCTCATGTGCTGCTTTACATCCCTGATGCGCCTGAGCCGACATTTCGCACAAGCCGCGTACCTTCGCGGGTCCTTTCGAAACAGAGGGCAGGCAAGATATTTGTGTTCTGCATCACTGGCATTACCGCCGTCATGTCCCTCTTCGGGGCTGGAGCCATTCTTGTCCTCGTCATTTGGGGAGTCGTTCTCATCTCGGATGAGGCTCGCCCGCTCTCTTTTAGACGATAGTTGTCGTTTCGAGGACGGCGACTGCTGCGAATTGCTAGATTGGCGATCACGTTTTCGTGCCGAGGCTTTGCCCCCTCCCCGGCCTAAGGTGTTCTGGTCCTGGGTAATTTGATGCTCCAATCTAATCTCGAGGTCTCGTAAAGCCTTCAACACCAACTCGTTCAAAATGCAAAGTGAAGTCGTATCTTTTGGCGTTGCCGGTGACAGCTCTCCAGATGCGGAGTCCCGGTTGGTGACACTCCACTCTCTTTGCTTCCCAGCATCTCGGCAGGGATCTATTCGGTCGGGGTCTAGGCCAGATGAATAAACTGGCAAGAAGTCCATTTCAGGGTCTGGAGATGGAGGCTTGTCGGGATGGTGCATCCTTGGGCTTTGGGGCTCGGCGTTAGAGAAGAATGTCCTAGGATTGTCGACTAACATGCTCGTTTGGTCACTTCCCAGATGCCTGAGCTCTCTGCACCGCTGACAGCTCTTGGAGTGTCTCATCAAATTCGAAGTAGCGTTTGTCAATTTTTTCCCGCACGGCATTTCCACACGCGCGCCATGCTTTGATCGAATATGTCTCTTCACATTACTCCCACAGCTGAATTTCGAGACGCAACCTGGATGGGGACATAGGTATGTTCTTCCAATCTCCCGAGTTTGATTGAGTTGCCTCGTTGACTCGTTTTTTGGATTTGGCCCGGTGCCGCTGCCCATTGAAGTACGTCGATGGAAGTCGAATGACACATTTTCAGTCTCTTGGATTTGCTTGAACCGCCTCGGTGGTTCGTTTGTTGGATCCGGTCCAGTGCCGTTGCCAACTGGAGTACGTCGGTACAGGTCGAATGACGGATTTCCAGTCTCCTGAGTCTGATTGAAGCGTCTCGGCGGTTCGTTTATTAAATTGGGCCATGTGCCGCCGTCCCTTGGAGTGCGTTGGTACAGCTCGAATGACAGGTCATTCTGGTGTGGTGATAACGACCTGGTCATAGACCGAGAGACCGCCACTCCGCCGCCGGTCATACAAGAGCTACCCATTTGTAAAAGGTCCATTTGGCAAAGAGTTTGGAGTAGAGACGATGGACAGAAAAGTCGTAGTCGCGATGAGTTCATGAATTAGTACATACCTGCACTATGGAAGAAGCACCTGCTATGTGGTCGGGAGAAGAGTCCCTTTTAACGTAGTATGTGAGGCAATATAGCTCACTTGAATACAGACAGCACCTACCTCATGAAACCCAGTAAAAGTGCCTCTTGTTGGTCTGCTATGTTGCCCTCACGTCACTGGCGCTTCCTGAGCCCCCGTCGAGCAATCAGATTGCGCGACTCGTCGCAGGCCATACGCCTCGCTGCAGCACTCAGGGGAGAACACTGAAATACTTACAGATGATGAGCACACCAGTGCTCAAGTTTTTTCACGCCCAAGGGGCGCGCAAAAGTCACCCGTGCCGACGACGGCCAGGAAAGGACAAGTCACAACTGCGTTCTTGGCAATGTGTGCTCTCCGCCCCTTTTCTCTTCCTTTTTTTCTTAAGTTTTTCTAAATGTGCTTGCGTATGTAGACACGGTTAGTCAGAAGGTCGTCCAGGAACAAGTTGGTTCTTTGCTCGTAGATCGCTAGTGTCTTGGTGTAGCCGTTAGCGGTCAGGAAAATGTGTGATTGTTCATGGTTGACAGAACTCGCCATTGCTTGTGCTTGCAATTTTCTTTTTTTTCTTTCTTTTTCTTCTTCTTCTTCTTTTTTTTTTTTTTTTTTTTTTTTTTTTTTTTTGGTTTTGTTTTTTTTTTTTTTTTTTTTTTTTTTTTTTTTTTGTTTTTTTTTTTTTTTTTTTTTTTTTTTTTTTTTTTTTTTTTTTTTTTTTTTTTTTTTTTTTTTTTTTTGGCGGGTTCAATTCTCATCCGTAGCTGAGGCTATTGACTCAAGTCGTGTCTGGGCGTTGACCTCATCGTGAAGCAGTTGAGGCTTCTTGTGGCTCGTCTCCTTTCCAGCTTCGCTATCTGCGTGCCTGCGTTGCTGTCTGCCCCTCCCCCGCAATTCGCTAGAGATGCACGGATCACTGAGTATCCGTTGGAAGAGTGGGGACGCGGCACTCGGGTTGACTAATCGCGCCGCTGCCCCTCTATGTACGTACTGTGAAGGCGCGAACCGTTTCGGGAAGCCTGCACAGGACCGCTCCGAGGGGCCAAAGAAGGTTTGAGAGTGTCGCGACACACCAGCACGCTGCGCCAGTCCGTCTGTCGTATTCGGGTGCCACCCACCGTTGCTCAAGCCTCAAGCCCCAGGACTGCCAGTCGTTTCCTGTGTGGAGAGTGTAACGGCACGGATCACCTATTCCGTGGTCCCTGGCCGTTTGTGAACAGGTCCCTGGGACACTGGGACGGGCAGTCTAATTAACTTGATCCCGGTTGCTTTACCTGTCCTTGTCCTTCTCGGTCCAATTAACCTTTCCGAAGCTTCCCTCCTCCTCCCCTACTTCTCGACGACAACACACGTACACGAAGACACATACACACAACCCGATAAACAACGCGTCAAAGACTCGACGGGCCATACCGAGCCAGCGCTTCCTCCTCCACGATACCCTCACATTGCGAACCTTCCCAAATCCGAAGACCTAGCGTCGACAACAAGATGGTCTCAACACGATCCTCCTCCCGCGCCCTCTCAACCGGCCCCGAAGCCTCCCCAACCATCCCCTCGAAAGCCCGCGCCGTCGTAACCGCCGCAACAACCCAACCTGAAAATAAATCCACCCCGCAAGGCTGGTCCCACGCGCCAACCTCCCTCACCTGCTTCTGGCTCCTCGTCTCCCTGCCCCTCGTCATCTGGGACACGGGCTACGTCCTCCTCCGGCCCTGGACGATGCCCGGCGGCCACCTCCACTGGCCCGTCTGGGCGCCCTACAAGCTCTACGGTGAGGTCGACCACGTGTACGGGTGGAAGGCCTTCAACGCCGGCAACGGCTTCACCTCTGCGCAGGGCGCGCTGAATGCCGTTGAGACGGTCATGTATCTCGCCTACTACTGGTTGTACTTCTCGCGGGGACGCGCCGTTGACGGGCCGGCTGGGTTGAAGAAGGTTGTTGGTGGAAAGGCGGGCGCGCTGGCTATTGTTATTGGGTTCAGCGCGGCTGTGATGACGTTGAGCAAGACGGTGCTGTACTGTAAGCGCGACTCTCTTTCCTTTTGCTCCCGGAGCCCTGCGAAGCGATAATGTACTAACGACGATGATGCGACAGGGGCGAACGAGTACTTCTCTCGTTTTGACAACATTGGCCACAACCCCCCTCTGGACCTCCTCTTCCTCTGGATCATTCCCAAGTAAGCTTTTTCCCACGAACAGAAGAGGCGGATTGCTGCACGGAAAGGAAGCTGACTTGACATCGCGACTGTAGCGGCGCATGGCTTCTCGGCTCAGGCTACATGATCCTCTCCATGGGCGGCGAGATCGTCGACGGGCTGGCCCTCGCGTCAAAGACGACCAAGACTGAGTAATATCCGTTTGTTGGTATTTGCGACGCAGCGTTGAACTCTCAAACTCTCGTATGATCGCATCTGCACAGGGACAACCGGGTGCCCTTATTCTGTACATTCAACGCTGTAAGAAGCGCGAGCATTGCGCGAGCATGCCAGCCGTAGATGAAGGCCCGGAAGCTGAGTTGTATGGCAACGGTAAATATAGGACAAAGATAAATGAACATATGCAGTAATGTTTGAAATGACGACAGCCCCATTTACATCCCTCCTGAATGGGCGTCGAGCCTGATTCGATGCATCCTGTGAGCGATAGGTCGCGCATATTTTGCCATGTGCACATCCAACTCTGTGATGGCTGCATTCCTGCAGGTACCATCCGCAGAAAACGTCACGGGGCTGACGAGACAGGTCGTTGCCGTCAGCACTTGCGCCCATCGTACAAGTATGATGTGTTTGGCAGATGAACTGCGAATGAGAAGACAGGAAGCTTATGGAATACCAGCCGGTAGCAGCCTTTTTATCCTTTACAAACGTAGTGTGTAGACACGTTCAGTCCAAAAATGGCCTCGTCTCATCGGACGTCATCTGTGATATGAAAGTCACCGTTCAGGTGTAAGCAGCCCGTTCTCATCTCGTTCTCTTTTCTTCAGATTTTCCAGTGAGAATATTGTACAACGTGCCATAACAGTCCAGGCTTAAACTCCTTGCCTAACCTCAACGCTCATATCAATCATCGCCATACGCAGGCCTGTATAAGGAGGGTGCGACAGGGTATCTCGTCATTTCCAAATCAATACATACAAAGAAAACAACACCAGTGGTAGCGTGCCACTACCATTCGTACATTCCGGCCGGAGTAGTACTCAGTACACCCAGCCGGTCTAGATATTCAGAGGGGAGCAGCTAGTAAGACCACCAAGGTCCTTGAACTGCTCCCACACAGGCTGCACATCCATCTGCCCCAATACCGGGGACTCATGGATCGGGATCGAAGACTTGCGGATCTGCAGGGGAAGAGGCTCCAGCTCATGACGGTGGAAGTCTGCCTCCTGCTCCTTAATCAGCTCCTCATAGTCATGAGCGTAGCTACCAGCGCCGCCCCCGATAACGCTGTGACGCCGGTTATTTACCGTCCACTCCGAAGAACTGGCACGGGGCGGCGTCCCCGCGAAGGAAAGCACATTTCTCATGCGCCGACGACCACGCAGAGGAACGGGGCTCAGCATAGGCGACTCCTGGTTCGGCCAATTCTTGCTCGGCGCATCGGGCGAGGTCGGCGGCGCCGTGGAGTCGATGGTCGCGTAGCTGTGACCACCCATCGATGGAGCCTCAGAGGCGCCGCTGGACTCTGAGGAAGTCGAGAAGGAACGCGGTGCAACATGAGTCCGGGGCGAGACCTCTGCGGGAGGACCCTCCCACTTCTTGACAGCATTGGTGCCGTTGCCGTAACCGTGGACCACGATCTCGCAGTATGATGCCTTGCGGGGTGCCGGAGCACATTGCTCCTCCAGCTTGCGGAAGATGCTGAGGGATCGTCGGAAGGGGTTGTTGCGGGACAAGCTCCTGCTCCGTGAGCGGGCCGGGGCCGCCGCGGGTGGGACCCCGCATGTTGACTGCCGACGAGAGGCTATTTCGTCGCGGCGGGATCTGGCAGTGTAGTCGACGTCTGGTCGAATCTCGATAGTCGGCGACACAACCACAGACGGTGTGCCATGGCAGCCCGTTGCCCAGTCCGTGACGGATTGCGATCGCTTAGTATCGACTGCGATGTCTGTCTGCTTGCGCAGGAGGGTTTGCAATTGGCGTCCCTCCTTCCAGGGCGGCAGCTTTTCACAAGACACTGCGAGGTGATAGTCCGCACCAGTGTCGCGAACTTCTGATGGCGCCTGTGTGCAGCTGAGGAGCACTTGGTACACCGCGTAAATCAGAATCCAGCGCACCTTGCGGGCGTCCACGAGACTAATCTTCTCGGCCTTATCGACGCGAATAAGAGGTGAAACGGAGTCTTCTTCAAACTTCCGGTAGGCGCGGACAAAGTCGTTGTCCAAAAGTGCTGGGTCACGCATGTTCATTGCCTTGATCATGGCACTGTGGGCCACTAGGCGTTGGTCAGGCTTTAGCTTGTCGCCTCGCGCGGTGTTCGCCAACCACTGTAGTGACATGCGACGGGATGCTTTGTCGCTGACAGTCTCGGGCAGTAATGGCAGCGGATGCCTCAGAGACTTGAAGTTGCATCGCTCATCGAATTCCTGAACGCTCTGCACGGCGCAGATCCCGCCTTGCGCAAGGAGCGGGCTGCTCTCGATTGAAGTGAACTCCTCGTCTACGAGCAAGTCATAAACGGCCTTGAAATCCTTGCACATGGTACTGAAAATCTCAGGGTCGAAGATGGTGCTACTGCGAGTGTCGAAGGACAATGGCGGGTAATAGCCAAACTTTGTCGTGTAAAATGATTGGATAAAGGATCGGAATCGGTCCAGGTGGGCACGTCCGCCTGCTGGAAGGCCAAGATGTGTCTCAGAGAGCTCCTCTTCCAGGAAGTTCTTAAGCATGCCACCTGCTTGACTGAGTCTAGAATTCATCTCAGTCCGCGCCCGTCGAATCAGCGTCTTAGAGACCGAGCCAATGTGCTATGTTCTATGAGTCAAACGTGCAGCCGTTAGAAATAAGCGAAACATACCTGATACTCGGGACTGTAGAAGAGCTCCTCGCTCATTCCAACGCAGTGGCTGAATGCGTCGACGTACAGGTCTCTCAATTGGAAGACTTCAGCCAGATGCAGCATAGCAAGTGCGTGTTGCGGCAGACCCTTGATGTCGTAGTAGCCCTCTTCATCTAAGTAAGAAGTGAGATCCGACACGTTGTCCTGTTCGTTGCCTCTGAACTCCGCCATGCTGTTGAGAAGCCCGATGAGTGCGGTGCCGAGGTGCTCGCCGACCACTGAGCGTCGGAAGATCCACGCAAAGAAATTTCTCGTTGCGAGATGGTAAGAAAATGCCTGTTCCTTGTCTGCCATCGGGGGTGCTGGAATGTAGAGCTCGATCCGCTCGTTGGGGTTGAGAGCATTCCACCGGTCCAAATCATCATACTGGTCATGGAATGAACCTGGCGTCTCAGGCATGTCGCGAGCCATAAATCTCTTGACAAACGGATGGCAGTTTGCTGAAAGCAAAGCACCGAATGGTACTTTAAATGCAGGTCCTCTGCGGGACTGCCCCTTGCCGTACAAGTGTACGAAGCAGTTTCCACCGCGAAACCATAATTCAGGGTCCTGAGACAACAACGTTAGCGAATAATCTCAAGGTCAAGAGACATCGCGCTAGCTGAATTTCTCTCGTCACGATAGGAAGGATCAGCTTACTCTTCTCAGATTATCCCAATCACTGCAAGACCTTGCTGCTCCGTCCCACCTCTTGACTTTTGAATTTTGAGGCATCCTTCCCTCGATAATAGGGTTCCCAAGCGTCTTAGGCGTCCAGCCTTGTGTTGATGTTGTTGACATTGTGCGAGTGGGTGGTAGAGACATTCGTTTTCGAGAATCTCGTCGACCGTACATTGTGAGACTCCAAGCGCGAGACAAGTCGCGGGATCAAATACGTTGATATGGGCGATCGTTGAATAGCTCCCGTGACGGGAAGCCTTAGCACTCAGCTAAATCCGGCCAGAGAGCTTCACCCAGATTGAGAGCTGACAGCAGTGGATGGCGCCGATGACTGCAGAGGAGGTGTTCCGGACCGCCAATAGTCCACAAGAACCCCTGTCAGATCTGCGTTGATCACTGAAGTGATTGAGGTAGCTAGCGGATGTACCCAGTACGCCCGTAGCAGTGAACAATGACTTGAGATCGTCACTCGTCCACGGCCTTGTCGAACCTGGTCGAAAGCAGCCGGTCCGGATGAGCAAAAGAGCTGTGGTTGGATGGGGAAATGGACGCCGAAAACCTTACAAAACGTCTTCGGGTGGGCGTCTGGATGGCTTTATGTCACTTGTCCCGGATCAAGAACTGACTTGACCCAGAATCCGGGACTGGGCTGCGTCCTGGCAAAGACCCGCCAGCTTGCCCACGGTCCGAGCTGCCTGTTGTAGAGTGTCGAGTGACGCGGCGGGAGACAGAGGGATAGCTCCAAGCCATGTTTTAGACCGGGCCGCCACTAGAGCAATGGGTGAACCCCTCAGTCCGGACCCTACCCTGGTCTGCAGCTTCTTCGAGGACGGCCAAGCAAATGTGCCTGTCATCCACAGCTCTGATGCGCTGGCAGTCTCTTCAAACTTCTCAGACTCTGTGCAGCAGCATACGCATACAGGCGTAGTGAGTCTGTTCCTGAGGAACACTGCTGCTGCAGCATCCGTCAGCTCCAGGCTGTGCCACTGCAGGCTCCCCGTCCGTGAGCCGACTTCTCGCAAAAAAGGACGGCGAGAGGAATTATTTTGCCTTTCAACGGCGACGTATGATGTCTGGAGGTCTCAAACAGTCTCTGCGTCTCCACAAACGCTGTTGTGACGGAACCCTAGGTAGTCGACGTTGAAGTGATCGGCAAGGCGCCAGATGTGATTTGTTTCCTCGCTGGTATGAGCATTCTTGCGTATGCAGTCCCTTCTCCCTGTGACATTTGTGGAATGCTAGTGATAGGGTGGTGATGCAAAGCGTCGATGCTGGCTTGCCTCTGCCCACCATCAGCCCAAACTCCGGGGGCATGTCTTTGGGGATCGCCGTCCTCGATGCATCCTTCGGCGTTGGCTTGCATCGACAAAGAAGCTCAATGATTGGTCAGAGTCGCGTCCCGCTTGCTCGATTGAGCAATGTCTCATGAAAATTGGCGACTAAACCCCCGGGAGCTGGACTTCCCTTTGCTAATTGTCTTGGGACGATCGCAATCGGCTTTCTTCTGCTGAATCATCAGTCACACGGCGGCCAAGATGTGAAGTCATCCCAAGGTGATATAACGGCCACGATCGCATCCGGGAGGTGTGGATTGAAATTGACCGTCTTCATCTTGTCGAGAGGCAACATTGAACCTGGGTCTTGCACCCACGTAGGCCTGGTGATAGACAGCATCGGGACCAAAGAACGTCACCCCTCATGAGGGTATTCGTCACGGCGGGAAACTCCATGATGTGGATGGGGAATCCTGAAAGGTCGGCCGCCATGGACGCTCCATCGTCGCTAGATCAGTCCGCTTTCCGTTATTACTGTTTGTAGTACAGATAGGTTTAACTTCGTGCCTCTCCGTCTCTCTCACTTGCGACCGATATTGTGCTACCGAACCAGACAGTTGCTAGTGATGGCCGGTGCTCGGGATCTACCAGGATAGACCAAGTTAGAGAACCATCGCCATGGAACGATGAGCGTGCGTTTGGGTTCCCTAGCTTCATGCCGTCGGCCGACAGAAAAACCCTCTTTCCCGTGGTTGGGGCCAGCCCCAGGACTGTTGCTGGCCGCGCTCTCTCGACTTCAGATAGATATTTTCCGACCCGAGATTTCCATCGCCGGTGTGCCTCGCGCAACAGATTCGACGAAAGCTGCGAGTTATTCGGGACCCAAAACACTGGCGTTGACTTTCTGCAAAAGGACATGGCCACTTACACCCATGCACAGTCATCGACGCCTTGACGGGCCTCTGCCCTGCGTGGAACAGCGGCTCCAAGAGGGGATGCAGGGCATCTGCAAGGCAGAAGCTGCGCTGACCACAATCGTCCAAGTCCAGCCATCCCTCATGCGGAGCAACAGTCATCTTTCCAGAAATCGGCTCAGGGTCGTGAGGCACAAAGGAGTTCCGGAGGCGGATCCCACCGCCTAGCAAGGGCTCCTGTCCACCACCGGACCGGAGGCCAGACAAGCCCAACCATAACCCATGTCCTCTCAGCCCTCGCTCGCTTCGGAAGGGCTTGCACGACCCAGACCCCCGCGGCTGGCTTTTGGCATCCTGTCGCACTCGAGGAAGTCTGGACCGCTATCAATTAGTGCAGCGCCGGGCCGCAACGAAAACGTCGAAGCTGAAGAAAGAAGACCCAGCCCAGTGGAACTAAGGTGAACGGTAAAAGGAAACCGCAGACGAGTCGGAGTGCGCCAAGCGAAGCTGGCCGCCGGCATGGCGGACGGCAGAGAGAAGCTTAAGACAAGTGCAAGTCTTATAATCCAGATGCGGGAAGCCTCTCGAATCCCCAACCGGAGACACCGAAATCTATCATTGAAGACATGAAGCCCGTGGCGAGGAGTGAGGTGACAGTGGTGACAGCGTCCTCAGGGCGTTCTTGGCGAGGAATCGACGATGGTTTGACAAGAACCGGTTCTCGGTCTCGCGTGGGTTTGACAAGCTTGAAGCATGTTGATCAATAATGTCCGTCCAGAGAGAGAGTTTTCTCGGTTCAATAGGCAATTTTCCCATGCAGTCGAGCGCAATAATAGGCGATGGACTGAAGGCTAACAGCAGCCTTCAGAGGGACCAAGCTGAACTTCCATGTAAGTCCTGAGTCTGGAGAGCCGAATTGGAGGGTGGGATCATTCGAGGCCGCTTACGTAAGGGCTTATCTGTCAGTGGTTGATCTTATCGATAACAAGAGGCTCACCTTCTTATCGGTCTTATCAGCCCACACTCCTGGGCTCTGGTCGCGCGGGATTTCGGTGAGGAGGAGCATTGTCGCGTCCGGGAGACAGCTCCGTGCAGACTCTCAAACGCCCTTCCTCGAGCCTTTCTGCGCGGCACAGTCGCCCTCCTCTCCTCGTGGCAAACCACACACTCATCAATCCCGGAATTCACTCCGCATAGCATTATGTCGGAGCGAAAATGGCACCTCTGACCCCCTACACCTACATCCGCTGCCCCTGCTCCGAGACTCACCAGTCCAGCGAGGACGGGTCGTCAACGCCGGGAAGCCCAGAGGACGATGAGCGGACATTCGACCCGCGCGCCCCGCGCGCCAACTTCAGTCTTTATCCTTTGGAGCATCTGATGTACTGCGAAGACTGTCACCAAATTCGGTGCCCGCGATGCGTCAATGAGGAGATTGTCACCTACTACTGCCCCAATTGCTTGTTTGAGGTCCCAAGCAGCAACCTCAAAAGCGAAGGCAACAGGTATGCGCAGGGTTTGCTTTGGTTGAGAGTTCCGGCGTTGGCTAACACTATCGCAGGTGCACACGAAGCTGCTTCCAATGTCCCGTCTGCGTTGGTCCCCTCGCTGTTACGGCTCTCGATACTCCGCCCGAGAGCAACCTTCTCACGGCTGATGGAACGGCTCCTCAGGGCGCTTCCTACGTGCTGTCATGTTCATACTGTAATTGGAGCTCAACCGAAATTGGAGTCAAATTCGACCGACCCAATGGCATCCACGGGCAGTTGGCCAAGCTGCAGAATGGAGGCCAGCCCAAGCTGACTCCCAAGGAGCACAAGGAGAGGAAAAAGGAGAGCAATGGGGAATACCACTTGAACCCGGAGGACATGGATGCCGAACTGCAGTTTGCGCAGCTCAAGTCCTTCTACCAGAACCAGATGGCCGGCTCGAACCCCTCAGCGGGTGGGCTATCATCACTAGGTGATCTGGGCCTCAACTCGCCTGGCTCACTCTCACGCATCATGAGTCTATACACTGGGAACAACTTTGGCAATAAACAGGCTCGCGGTAAGGTGCAGATCATGAGGGAGGCCGTCAGTCCTGACGAGGGCTTGAAGACCACCGACCTAGACGAGTCGAAAGAGATTGAGAAACTCAGACATACGCATCCCGACGACACAACGACTCTAGCCCAGAATTGCCTACAGCAAGACCACGTACGCTTCCGTGACCAGCTCCGGCCCATTCCCTATCTCCTCAGAACCAAGCGATCCAAGAGATGCCCGCTGTGCAGACACATCATCAGCAAGCCGGAAGCAAAGATCTCCAACACCCGGTTCCGCATCCGCCTCGTGGCCGGCAGCTACATCCCCACAATCACCATCCGACCGCTGCAGTCGGAGGTCCAGAACCTCCCCTCGACCGCTCGGCCGCCAATACCCCAGGAACTGTGGCTTACGCCACTCAAGCCCGTGCAGTATCTCCTGACCTTCAAGAACCCCATCTTCGAGACGGTCAAGGTGTCGCTGGCCACCCCGTCAAGCACGCCTGGGCGGTTCGCCAGCACCGTGACGGTGCTTTGCCCGCAATTCGAGATTGATGCCAACACGGACATGTGGGACGACGCCCTCAAGGATGACGGCGATAAGGAGCGCAGGAGAGGGGAAGAGGGCGGGATGCAGCAGGCTGAGGTGGGCAAGATTTACGAGCGCGGCCGCAACTGGGTGAGCATCGTGCTGGAGGTCGTGCCGGCTTCGTTGAGGCTTGAGCAGCAGCCAGGTGGTGATAGTGCTTTGCGGGAGGACGAGGATGTGTTGGAGATACCCATGTTTGTGCGCATCGAGTGGGAGACGGAAGCTCAAGGCGACGTCGGTACTGCGACAAGCAGGGAGAAGGAGGCGAGGGAAAAGAGGGAGCTGGCCTACTGGTGTGTCTTGGGGGTTGGACGCATCAACCAGGACTAGACTAATGCCAAATGAAAAATGATACCCCCAATTCCTTTACATATTAGGCAATGGCTTCAAGCACGATGGACGTAATCACGAAGAGACGGGAACAGATAGTTAAGAAGGAGCGGTCAAGTGTTTTGGTATATGCATTTTTTGGGCAGCCTGTAATGGAATCGCCCAAGTTTATATCCCTGTAGACGCCAGACCCTTTTGATCAACCAGTCATTGCCATGCCTTCATTGCAGCAGACTAAATGCCAAACCCATCATTGACCATGATTCCTTTTTTAATTTTTCACCAAACACCCGCCCAATGCGCAAGACACTAGATACGATAATCTAGTACTCGGCGGAGCCAGACTGGGGGAACTCGAAGGTGACACCGCGGCCGGTAAGCTTGCGGTAGACCTCGGAGTAGGTGTCGAGGCGGTAGTCAACACCGCCGCGTTCCTTCTCGTCGAGAATGACCTTGAGGAGCTTGGAGCCGTCCTCCTTGGTGCGGAGGCGCTTGCCGACGATCTCGACGGGGTAGACGAGGTCGGTGAGGATGGCGTCGTGGACGGCGGTGAGAGTGCGGGAGCGGGGGCGCTTCTGGGTCTGGTTGTTGCGGGAGCGGGCGGAGCGCTTGGGGCGGGGCAGGATGCGGCGGGAGGCCAGGATCAGGACGTGGCGGTCGGAGAACTTCTTCTCGAGCTCACGGGTAAGGCTAGGAATGGTCTTAGTATTGGACGGAGTAGGTATGGGAAGAGAAAGGGAGAAACTTACCGCTGCTGGACGCGGTGGAAGCCCTGCAGGGAAGGAACGGGGACAAAGATGGCAATAGCCTTCTTGCCGTGGCCGACCTCGATCTATAGGAAGATCACAAGTCAGCATGCGAGCTCCAGGACGATGCCTTGGACCGCTTCCCGTCCTGTTCCTGAGATTATCATTCTTTTCAGCGTTCAAATCTCCGCCGCCACGGTGAAGCTGAAGACACCAACGATGGGCACCTCCCAAGACTGGAACGCGCGATGCCAATGCCAGCAACTTCTTTCCCTTTAGTCCTCTTCAATCCTGATGTGTTTCAATCGAGAGAAAGGCTTCGGGGATTCCATTGCTTCGCACCGCGCTCGTCAATTGGGTGGGGTGTTGCCCATATTCGTGGCTCTTCGTGCTTGGATTTCCGTGGCGGCTGGGAACAGGATTTTCGATTCCGGAGAATTCGCGGGTTCGGGAGTCTTCAGGGCTTTGGGATTGTCGCTTTCAGGTAGTTCTCACCTCGCGGGCAGAAACGATCTGCAGAGGGCGGAGGGCGACCTTGAGGTCGGCGGTGTTGCTCTCGAGGTCGTACAGAGCCTGGGCAATGTTCTGCTCCAGCTCGGAGGGGTTGGCCCGCGAGGGGCTGTTGGCAGCGATCTTGTTCAGGGCGGCGGACATCTTGACTGTTGTCGTGGGGTGGTTGACGGTCGGGTTAGTCGATGCTGTAACGGACGGGGTCAGGAAGAGAGAAAAAGTTCACAAAGTCGATCGCGGCAGACCACACGGAATTCGAAATGCGCCGTCAGAATTTCCGGTGGGTGGGTCCTCCCGGGTGATTGGGGTTTGTAAACCCTGGGGTGGTCTGTGCCTATCGGCATCTCTCAGTGGTTTTTGGAAGCCTCTGAGTGGACCGTCAAGCCCGCCATCGTATCCACCCTCGAAAGTGCGCCAGTCTTCTTTTGGTTTCGGTGAATCGTTCACCGTGGAAAGGGCTCGGTGAGATCTCCAGCATCGATTTGGGTGATGATTCCCATAGCCCACCTCGGCTTTCTGCATTAGAACTTTTCCATATGAGACGAGTGATTGAATCACCTTGGGAAGTTACTTTGAATTTTTTTTCATTGCTCTCATACATCTTGGCTCTGCGGCGTTGGTGGTGAGCGCTGATTCATGCCTGCCTTTAAGACATAACCACAAGATGCAACAGGAAAGCGTTTAGTAGCGAATATTCCCCTGTCGCTGGCCTCGAATTCAAATTTTGAAGACGATCCATGATGAATCAGGCTCTCATTTCACTGTCATGTCTTTTAAATGCAAGTTTTGCTTTATGGAACATCTTCAATGATTTTCTTGGGTAATTATCTGGTTGTTCTTTTTCGAAATGGGTATTATTATGTTGAATCGAGATTTAATTTGCCGCCCATTCACACCTCAAGCCGAACTAAGTGAATGTGTGTCAAACTGATAGCCATACAATCTGTGTGTCTGTCATTCTTTCAGTGGTAACAATTATAGTCTCACATCATGGTCTGCGCCCTCTCGTTTCTCTCTTGCCTACTCATCTCGTTACGGAAGACATTACCCTCCGAAGGCGGAGGCGGTCTCGGCGGGGGCGGCATCATTTCAACACCCCGATCAGGCGACGAGAACGCATTGTCTCCAAGACCAATCTTGACGTCAGCCGTTCTCTGGCCACGGCTCTTGCCGACACCGTAGCCTCCGCCGCGGGAGGAGAACATGCCCTTTCTGCGGCCGTACCACCACACGAACCAGCCGATGCCGACCAGTGAAAGCACGCCAAAGACGATGGGGAGAACGATACCAAACACGTTGGGTCCGCGGCGTCTCTGGTTGCTGTTGTCGTTTTGTGGCCGGTTGACGATGCTGACCTTGGCTCCTGGGTGACGGGCGGTGATGGAGCCGTTGGTCTGCGGGAGGGCGAGGAAGATTTGGACGGTGAGAGATTCGTTGGCGGCCATGTTGTAACCTACCGCTGCCCAGGCGAAGTGGCCTTGGGATGCGGGGAGCATTTGGGAGGTAAAGCCGTGGCCTGGGTCGATGGCGTTTGTGACGCCGTAGTCACCCTGGACTTGAACCATTGTATTGGGCAAGGGGAAGAGACTGGTGTCCCATGTTACTAGATTCCGTATTAGTGTTTGTTTACAAGTTGAATTCACTTTGTGAAGGAGATGCTTACTCCAATAGGTCTTGCCTCCATCAACCTTAGTATCAGCCTTGGGAGAGCAAAAGGGCTGATTGACGCCGTTGGCTCCCGCAGCCTGGTTGCATGAAAGGAAGGACCCGGCGCCGTTGGCATCGGCCGTGGGGAGAGTAGAGCTGCCCGTGAAGGCAGACGTGGTCTTGCCGTCGTTGACGGTCGGGGTGATGGTCTTGGCTGCGCCGTCGGCTTGGACCGTCACCCAAGGTCGAAGGGCATCATTGCTCTGCCGAGGAAGGATGGCGGCGTTGACTGCTTGTGATAGAGCCAAGACTGTGGCGGCCAGGCCGAGGCCTCTTGAGAAGTCCAAAGCGACCATGGCTTTATTCGTATACCAGAGAAAAGACTCGTTTACCAGAACGAAGGTTGTATTAATATAAAGTGCCAACTGGTGGCATCTATGAAGGAAATGAAAATTCACTCGAGGAGCAAGTCAAAGTCAGGGAACGTAAGTGAGGGATTGCCATGGTTATGTACCAGGAATCAGCACTGGACATTGGTACGCAAGAATGCGACGACTGCTTATCATGCGTGACTTGCGCTCACGGGACGCCTTGTTTCCTCGTCTTGAAACGGTGATGAGTTTGCCTTCAACCTGAGCGACCTGCAATGCAACCAGGAAACTTCGTGGCAAGTGTGCTGCGAGTAACGTGAAGTACTTCATCTTCAATGTTCTGTCACTCTAGGCAGTGAACATCTTTTGGGTTCTCAACGTCTCGGTGGTGGTTCTTTGGCTGCCGTACATGCTGCCGTCTTTCATCGTGACAGCAACTACTGACCGCCTAGGATCGAAGGATGTGCCCGTAGCTCTGTGAGGCTCTTGGTGGATGACAAGACGAACAAGTGGTGGCGTCGGCCGAGAAAGGCAACAAGCTTACCGGCGCCGGCACACTGACAATGCAGGGGTTCCCCCCTGGTTCCGGTTTCAAGAGCGAGAAGCAGTCTCGTTTCTCACCGGACTGAGTGATCAGACCGGGTGCGCAGAGTGGCTCTGCTGGCGAGACCCTTGGGCGTGTTGGTTGCGTGCCGTCGTGATGGCCCAGTTTCCGGGGACCGTTGGGGCTTGAGCTGCTCAGAGGGATTTGAGTGATGAAGGGAGGACGGTAACATGAGTCGGCACTGTGCCCATGGAGGTCCTGGCGCTTGCACACCCCGCTGGGTCCCCTTGATGCGCTCGTTCACACGTCCGCGGCGACCCGTTGAGTTTTGAGGTAATGGGGGGGTATCATCTGCAAGGTTCGGCACTTTGATGGGATTTCTCTGGCGAAGCGAGTCGGTGCTTCAGATGGAACGGGTTGGCGACCGGGCCAAGAGGGGCAACTGCCGGTGCCATTTGGTGCCGGATCATCGGGATTTGTGGAGACACCCGGGCATTCTTCGGGACCGTTGTGCCGGGTTTTCGGGATCGTGCCGCACTGATGCGCGGCTAGGCTTGGCCAGCCGGGAAGTAGCCTGCGAGTATATATTTCTCTGTCTGCCTCAAGCAAACTCGGAAGATGACCCGGTATCTGCACATGCCAATCGCGGCTGAAAGACTCAATGGAGGACAGCCTAGGTAAGGAGAATTGGCCGTCGTGGCTGGAGTATAGGCCGGATAATATCCCGTCGGGTGTTATAAGCCAAGAGATCGAGAGTGGCAGTTGAAACTTAGCAGTCGAGATGGTTGAAACTTGTGTGGCCATTGCTCTATAGCCTGGCGGGATCATCGCTGCTCTGCATCCTATCATAAGGTACTCGAGGATAAGTGGAAGATAATCAATCAGATCTAGCCATCTGAGATCGATCATTCCCGTCCCGTTGCTCCTTGCCTTTGACTGGGTACATGTGCAATCAGAAGCTAGATCATCAACCTTTGCTCATCCGTTTCGCCAAGATTACCATCGCATCTGCCGGCATCAACATTTCTCCCCCGGCTCTTTTCCCTTTTGCACTGTATTTCTATTGAGGAATTGAGTCATCCGCCGTGGCTGAGGTCCCCATCCACGATGATCTTGACCCAAGTTGAACAGCAATTAGCCTGCCCGTCACCCCAACAACCCGCCCGGAGCGCCGGACTATCGAGAAGGAGGCCGCACCGTCCACGCACCGTCCGCGACACCGTCCTGAACGCTGAGGTGCGCAGTGACGTCTTTGTGGTTCCTCTGTGGTCTCTGTGGCCCTCTGGTAACTAGCGGCAGCGCGTGCAGCCGCCAACGGTGCGCGATCGCCGGAGCTTCCCAACAAATCTTCCGTGGGAAGAAGGAAAGGTGCGACATTTCCTTCATCTTGGGTTTCCTTGGCTGCCATTGCTCCGATCTAACAACCTCCACGCCCGCCCGCCAGCTCAAAGGTCCGCTTACCTGCAGCAAACACCGAGCTACATCCTCCATTAGGACTCCTCCATTAGCTTCGCACTCTCCTCTCTCGATCTTTCCATAAATAAATCCCCTCTAATGTTTAAAGCAAGCCCATTCCCGCGCTCCCTCCCTTCCCGCCTCTTCTCCTCCCCTGCGCAACCTTCACGTCCTCTTCTCAGATTCACCAACACCACCTTTGGATCTCAGCATCAACACCTAAACAACCACCGTACCTCCAGCTTCTCCCACATCGCCTATCAACGCGCACCGCCATCATCGTCATCGTCTACCCCTCCTTCTATCAGACCCGACCGCAAGATGGCCGAAAGCGACATTGAGAAGTACCTCAAACAGACGCACGACCGCGTCTTCGAGAACAACCGCAAATGGGCCGAGGAGAAGAAGAAGCAGGACCCCAACTTCTTCGTCAGCCTGTCCCAGGGCCAAGCTCCCGAGTACCTCTGGATCGGATGCAGCGATTCGCGCATCCCCGCCGAGCAAATCACCGGCCTCGAGCCCGGTGAAGCCTTCATCCACCGCAACATTGCCAACATGGTCAATAACATTGACCTCAACGTCATGAGCGTCATTAACTATGCCGTCCGCCACCTCAAGGTCAAGCACATCGTCGTCTGTGGCCACTACGGATGCGGAGGTGTTAAGGCCGCCATGACTCCCAAGGATCTCGGTCTGCTCAACCCCTGGCTGCGTAACATCCGCGACGTCTACCGCCTGCACGAGGCTGAGCTCGACGCCATCAAGGAGGAGGATGCTCGCTACGATCGGCTCGTCGAGCTCAACGTTCTCGAGCAGTGCCGCAACGTCATCAAGACGGCTGCTATCCAGCAGTCGTACGCCAAGAACAAGTTCCCCATTGTCCACGGCTGGGTCTTTGGTTTCAACGACGGTCTCCTCAAGGACCTGGAGATTGATCACGAGAAGATGCTGCACGACGTTCAGAAGCTCTACCACCTTCCCGGTGCCGACTTCTAAGTTGCGACCGACCGACCGACCTACCTTGGGAAGCTGTACGCTGTCCCAGTGCGGGGTTGAATGGGACAGGAGAGATGGGATGAGGAGGGGTGGACCGGAGCGTTCGCCCACGGGTGACTCACGGATGGAGTCTCGGCTCTCGACGGCTACCGTTTGTGTGCGCGCGCTGCATGGCGCTCATCGCGACATGGGCAAAATTTTCTTGTTGAGGGCGGCATCTTCCACACCCGTTGCAGATCCGGATGGGGTTGGTTGGCAATACTCTTAGGTTCTGACCGAGACATGCCACCCCACCACAACCGTTCATCCGGTTTAGCTTAGTGGGAACCTGGAGCTGTCAACGAGCCGGGGACCCCACTATCGTGCATCTCCGAGGGAGGAAATATTGGGAGGTTGTGGCGGTAGAGATTGGTTATCAAACAGCTGTCACCGGCGGGATTGTACCGGAGTTGAGGATTCGAGTTTTTTTTCAATGGGATGCGGGTGCTCCTGGGGACCGGAGCGGGTTTGGTGAAGAAATGAGGTGCACAAAGCCAAAAGACTTGATTCTTGGAGCTGGCAGTCTTTTCGGAGTAGGACATATCAAGGGAAAACGCAAAAATAACACTTCATTACCCATCACCGTTTCTCTTTACTGGATAATTCGCGAATATTATCTGCCACATCACTGCCCAACAATGGTCGATTCCGTTGGAAACAATCGCAGTATCTGTCTACCAATCAGGTTGTCTAGGTAAATCTTTGACTACCTTACATCAACGTAATTTATAAGGTGGCTGATATATACATCTACAAGGTGATTGGTAGTATGAAGCAAACTTCTAGATCGATTTCCTTCACATCTTCGTCTATACCTCGTGAAGATGAATGACATTCCTAGCCGCTTCACCGTTAGATGAACCATGTTACTACGCAGGAAACGGAATGACTCACCACGAAACGTTCCAGGTATGTCTCCCACCGAGACTCTGGCACATCTTCTTGCTCCCCGTGTTATACGGCGCCACGTCGGCGGACGCCCAACCATCGGCGCCGTACTCGCTCGTACCTCTCTTGATCAACTTCGACGCCAGAGCCTTTGCGTAGCCTCTCTGTCGGTAAGGTGGCTGAGCGGGGTCTTGTGTTAGACTGAAAGATCATGATTGAAGAGTATTGCAGTATCCTCTTCGTGTTGGGTTTGGGTATTTTGCACAACTTACCTCGCAGTGGAGACTTGATAACGATGCATCGGTGCCTACGCAGGAGTCAGAGAGTTATGATGCTTCCGAGGAGTGGTGGGTGATGTATGTAAACAGATCGTGGCGGGAGCGATGAATGTAAGACGCCTTGCGTATCTAGAACGGATTGAAAAACTCACCGAGGAATGACCATGCGATAGGCGTTCCATCCTCTAGTTTGAGAAACAAACTGGGCCACGACATCAACGTCTTTCTATCTAGTTGTCAGCCATTGTGTCCATCTCTGACAAGTTCCAAAACAACTTGACAAAAAGAAAGATACAGGGAGGCCGATAAGAACTCACACTTGACGCGGGATATCCGTCCTGGAAATCACAATCTCACAGTCCCTCTCCGTAGCCGGGCCCCACGTGGCTCCCTCGGGCAACGTCACTCGGTCCTCGAAATCCGGAATGTCATCGACGCGGAACAGCCATTTCTCATACTCGTAGTCCTGGCGAGGTGTCACGCGCACGCCGGCTCGGAGCATGGCGTCCCGCGTGGGTGTGGCGAGGGTTCCGGCGAGGCATGCACCGGGAAGCGTTCTATTGTCTGGTTGTTGTTTGCTCACTTGTGTTACAGCATCGAGGACTGCTGCGATTTGGGATTCGGCTGTTTTCTTGTCCGCGTCCGCGAGAGTTTTGTCGGGGGCGTTTTCGACTGTTGAGTACATGAAGAGTTGGGTTTCTTTGGTGCTGCCGAAGTCGAGGTATGCTGCGCAGAAGTTCCGTGGCTCTTGACCTGATGCATCGGCATCTTGTTGCGAGGCAGTAGAAGGGTGTGGTGCGTCTGAAGCTAGGATGATGCGGGCTGTTGGGCGCATGCCGTCTTTGAAGCGGGTGAATTGGAGGCGGCGGAGGAGGACGAGGGAGTTTGGGAGGTGGGATTCCAGGAGAGGGATGAGACCCTCCGGGACGGAGGTATGTACCGTTGCCATTATGACTGATGAGTCTCAGTACTCGTCTACGTGGTGTAAAGTAGAGCGTGGTTCTCGAGGGTTTGTTTCTTAGACTTGTATGTGATGATATTGTGTGCTGCAGCAATGATGTGAGAGATATGTGAGGTGCTAAAATCGGTGGATTAAATATCCGCTATTAGTAGCTGCAGTGCATTAAATTCCAGCGCTGCAGCTCTATGATAGCTCGCGATTGAGGGTGACTCATATTCGCGACTCAACTCACGACACCGCCCGTAATATGAAACCGAAGGAGGAAAACTCATGATCCATACGAATGCCTTCCTGTCTACGCGACTTCACCAGAATTATTATTAAGTTCGGCTGAGATCCTGTAGAGCCACTGGCTGATACAAATCGAATGAGTTCATGAGAGATGCCGCCGAAAATATTAAAGTAGGTCATGCAGATTTTAACAGCGGTGTCGCAAATGGGAAGTGTTAAGTTAACTGCAGTATGTCTTCGGGCTCATGAGCTGTGAATAAGTAATGTGAAATGAAGAGGTGAACTTCATTACCCTTTGAAGTACCTGGGCAAGTTCAATTACTAGGGAACCGAATCTCGCATTCACCCTTCGGTCACAGCCTCCAGAAATACGAGAAAACTGAAGTAAGCCACACTCGATGTGGGTAATGTGATCTTCAGAACCGGCGATCGGGTCTTTGCTGGTTGCGTGGACTGGTGAAGGTTCGGGTCTTTTTCAAAAATGGTCGCCTTCAACTCACTCTCTTAACCCTAAGAACAAGCTTGCAAGCATTACTCATGACCCCCTTCTCGTCGTGGTACAGCCGTAAGTCCACTTGCTGCGCAGTGAAGATAAAAGGTACAATGTAGTTTTCATGATGAAACTTAATTTGCGTAGGCAAGATATCAAGAATTGCTCGAGGTGATATGCCAAAACACCATGTAGACGGGATCAAACATAATCGCCGAATCCAGTCATTGGCTCAGTGAGGGACCAGTCCATTTGGGCCTCGAATGATATGCCCCACAAAGGGACCGCTCAGTAAAAATCTCATCTGCAAGGCTCTCCAACTCCTCATCGTCTGCTTATCACATCGGCCTAATATCTTCAGCCAAAGCAGGATAAGCAAGAATCGAAAAAAAATGACTAGCTACGATCGCGACGTCGTCGTCAACTGCCTCAAGCGGCACTACGAGCTGCTGGTGCGCATGGGCTACTTGGACGTTTCAGCCATCGAACTCCCTCCCGCCGCCGGCTGGAGCGACACGGAGCTCCGCGTGGATGCTCTCCGGGCCATGGGCCGCTCCGAGACCGTCATTGATCTCCTGCGGCACATCCCCTTCGTCCACGAAAACGAAGAGTCGGACCCCGTCGAGATTTATACCGAGACGTTCCCGCTGCGGTATCTGCGCGACGGGCGGTGGTTCGGCGGCGCCAATGGGATTCACGGCGACGGCGCTGAAGTGTTTGCCAACACGGCGCTCTTGGACCTTGGCTTTGCGCCATTTGATGGGCCCGTGCCGGCGGACATGGTCTCGTTGACGCATGCGGACGAGGGAATTTGGTGGTTGATCGATACGAATCAAGGTCAGCTGGACTATGCGCAGAGCTGTTTTGGTTCAAAAGTGCTCTGTGAAGCTGACGCATAGGCCATCACAGGATGCATCTACCCTTACGGAACCGAGTTCGACAAACGCGAGGAGGACGTTCCCGCAGATCAGCAGTGGCTTGTTGTGGACCCGGTCCCCATCCAGGCTTACTTTGACAAGATCTATGCCCAGGTCGGCAACTTGGATGTTGTGCCAGCGCCCCGCTCTGGGAAGTGGGAGGCGAGAGTTGTCGAGGGGTATACCGAGGAAGGCCAGGTGAGTTCATCAGCAACAGGAAATGTAGACTCGTGACTGACCAAGACATTTCCTCGTGTTGTACAGGAGATCAAGCGACTGTACGTCGAACACGGATGGCCCAATGCTTTTCGTAGAGAAGAGTTTGTTCAGGCCGTTGAGAGAACTCGGGCGGCGTTTATCGAAGCTGGGCTGGGACAAGATGATGATGACGAGGATGATGAGATGACGGGCTAGATAGACCAGACTTTTGGACATGGCTTTAGTCAAAAGACACGAAATAATGAATTGGCCAATGATAGAGACCTAGTGATGGTTTGTAGCGCACGGCCATGCTGGTGGGTTTTCGTTCCTGAGCCCAAGTTTGATCACAGCGATAGCTGAACTCAAGAGTGTGCCTGATTTCCTCAACCCAAGAGAACAGTGATAACAGATATCGGATCGCGGAAGATGGGATCGGGTGACGGAAGTTTCTGGTATCAAGACTATGTTATCATGTCCTGTCTCCTATCCTCAACAACACAGCCATCGTCGACCCCACAAATTCAAGCCGGAGCTCCCCATCTGTGTCGTTGACCAGCATCCTGGACGGGGAGGTTGGGCCCATCAATCAAGGATAACATTGCGGGGCCCCTAGGTGAATATTTCGTTAGCTGATTTAGTCATCCACGCGTCTTATCACATTAAATCACTTTCAACTGGCTGCTTACACTGAATTCACTGATATCACTGAGAAACCCCAGGGTCCCCGGACCCCAGATGTGAAGGCCGACGATATCGGAGCGACCCCGACTTTGTTTTCCCCTCGTTGAATGACATCGATCCGCGCCATTCTAGCGTGCTCATTGCCAGTTGCTCGGGACTTCTCCGCTCTGAGGGCTCTGCGGGTGCCTGAGTCAAGGGTTCTAGCTCTGTTAAACCTCGCATCTTCACTGATCAATGCTTCGAATGGGTTAACGCCGTCTCCGTCGAGCGGCGAGAGGTTGCTTTCTGAGCGGGTCGCTGGGAAATTGTCTACTCGATAGCAAAGAGAGGAGGAGGGGCAAAGCACCGACGAGGGGATTCGAAAATGCGTTTAAAGCTCTGCGATGGCCGGCCCTGCCTCTTAGCAGTGGTGTGCTCTCTTGCTACCATCTTTCCTTGCGGTCAAGCAGCAGCAGCCCCATTCGGAGACGAGGGATCGAGCACGTCGTCAAATATGAAGTTCTCAACGTCCTTCAACACGCTCTTTGCGGCGTCGCAAGTCGCCATCTCGCCCGCCACCGCGTACAACCCAGTTGAACTCAAGGGCTACGGCAAGTTCACCGGCACCGTCGTCAACTCGACCTATAGCGGGCGCGCTCTCCCCGCCCCCGTAGACGCCTGGCTCGGCATCGACTACTCAACACAGCCGGTCGGCGAGGGCCGCTTTAACCCCGTAACCTGGCCCGCGTCCTTCAACGGCACCAAGGCGGCGACAAAGTACGGCAAGACCTGCGTCCAGGACCCAACCTCGACCGATGTCAGCACACAAGATGAGGCCTGCCTCAACTTCAACGTCTACCGTACGCGCGGCATCCCGCTCGACCAGAAGACACCCGTCCTGGTCTGGATCCACGGCGGCGCGTTTTACGCGGGTAGCTACAAGAGCTTCGATGGCGCTGCGTTCGCCGCATCTTCAAAGGAGCCAATCACGGTCGTCAACTTCCACTACCGCATCAACTCGTTGGGTTTCCTGCCGTCTGCTCTCTTCGACGAAGAGGGCCTGCTGAACCTCGGCATGCGCGACCAGCACTTCTTCCTCCAGTTCGTGCAGAAGCACATCGCCGCGTTCGGCGGCGACCCGGAGGCCGTCACTATCGGTGGGCGCTCTGCTGGCGGTCACTCCGTCGGTATCCTCTACTTCCATAACTACAACGAGGATGAGGGCAAACCACTCTTCGCCAGAGCAATCCACCAGTCCGGTGCCGTTACCGCCCGTGCGTTTCCCAATGCTACATACCCTCTCTACGTCAAGCAGTATGAGGAGTACATGAACTACCTCTCCTGCCCGCTCGATGCCGACAATGCCGCGACCTTGGCCTGCCTCCGTGCCGCGGATATCGACGCGATCCGGAACATCAGCACCAAGCTTTATAACGACTACGACCCGGCTCTGACTTGGCCCTTCCAGCCCACGCAGGGTGGACCGTTGCTGGAGAAGTTTGGCTCGCAGTCAGGCTACGACGGTACATTCTTCAAGGTGCCTGTCATCACCTCCAACGTGAACGACGAGGCCAAGTACTACATGGCCGGCGACAAGGAGACTAACCAGGAGTTCCTCGACTACCTCCACAATATCTCCCCCGCCCTCAACAGCACCGACCTCCAGCTCCTCGAGGACCTCTACCCGGACCCCGCCACACACCCAGATTCACCCTTTGCCAACTCTCCCAACAGCACGCAGTACAATCGCCTTTCGGCTGCATGGAGCGATTATGCATACATCTGCGCTGGACAGGAGACGGCGTACCGCGCCTCCATCGCGGGCGTGCCGACGTGGAAGTTGCACTTTAACACCAACAACTCGTGGCCTGCGTGGAGGGGTATCCCGCATACCGCCGACACCAAGTACACTTGGGACGAGCCGGTGGTACAGTACCCCGAGGTCAGCCACATTTACCACGGATATCTGTCCAGCTTCGTTCTGTCCGGCGACCCCAACACTTTTAGGTACCCTGGCAGCCCCGAGTGGCCTCAGTACAAGCCAACGGGTTACGGACTTGAATCGGAGCCTGCGTTGCAGCTTATCGTCCAGCCTAATAATGGAACCAAAGTTGAGAAGGATGATATTCGCAGAGAGGCGTGTCTTTACTGGAGAGACCCCGAGAGAGCTCCCCGCCTGAATAAATAAATGCAAGAGAAAGACATTTAGAATAATATACATAAGTTACCGTACCATACGGCTCACGCATCTAGAACTACTGAGCGTACTACTTAGAGACTGAATATTTGTTCTGTTGGCACAGACCTGTCTTCAGAGAGCATGTTATGGGATGAAAGCTCTCATGAATCACGTACTCTACCGTAAGCCACATGCAGACGTTTATACAGGCAGGCTCGCCTTTACTGCCGTTTATTGGCTATCGACAATTACTTACCACCCAGCGATTGGAGCAGATCTGCCACGTTGCTGCGCATTTGTGGCTGTGCGGCGGCCACCAACAAGACCCAAGGGCACATTGGTGCCTTTCATCAAGAAATCAGGCTGCAATCTCGTTAAAATATGAAGACTCGCCATCGCTCATCGTTGGACTATAGATCGACTTATATGCTACGCCGAAGACACGAATGTCATACGAAGGGCCTAGAGTCTAAGAATATAACAACAAGGTCGACATGTTAGCTGCGCTCTCTGACGATCGGGCTGGTGCCTCTCACCAGAGCAGCTTCCAGGCGCAGAGCCCAGCGCTCCCGCTTCGTCCGCGGAATACTGTAGGAGAGACCGATAAAGAGAAGTTGGACAAATCGAGCAGGGTCATGAAAGGTGAAGAAGATTGGACAAATACTTCAGATCTGGCAGAGCGCCGGAGAATACAAAACCGAATAGCTCAAAGGAACTACAGTGAGTAGCCAAGAGGAGTTGATTGGTCACTGGAAGAAGAAGCCATGCATTGACAAAAAATTAGGAAAGAAGCTGAAGAGAAGGCTTGAGGATCTGGAAAGGAGAGCATGTGATGAGGGACGACCTACTCCGGCAGAGACACCTTCATCCAGCAAGTACGAGAACGAGTTCCTGTCATGCTCCAGTCCATTCTCAGACGTAGCATACATGTACCCATCTCCTTCCGAAACACCCAAATCTTGCAACATCCCCTCACTGCGATATGCCGATCAGGAGCTTTCCTCTTCACCGATCCCCGATGAAAGTGAAGACAAGAGCTCATCGCCTTCTGAAACCTCAGAAGTAGCGCCTACCTATGCTTTGCCGTCAGACCATCGGTTTCGGTCAATCGAAAAGCTGCTAGTAGGGGACTGTCTTAGCAACTTCTTGGAATGGCAAACCTGTCCCCAGAAATCGAACAAGCGAGCAGCAAACCCTCCGGCAACACAAACTCAGCAATCAAGCAAGAGATCTAGGAAATACGAGAAGTCGAACGACGAGAACGACAATGAGGGTAATGGAGGAAGTGAGGCGGGTGAAGATTCTAACGCAAATATTGTGAGCGGCTCGACAATGACTCCGTCCAACAAGAGCAGAAGCATCATTCTTGCTTGCCCCTTCTACAAGGAGGATCCTTTGAAGCATCTCCAGTGCCTCAGAATCGAACTCAAAAGGATCAAAGACGTCAAACAGCACCTCAATCGAAAACATCGCCAACCGTCGTATTACTGTCCAACATGCTGGATGATCTTCGACAAGCCAACGGACCGAGACATCCATATTTCACAACGCGGTTGCTCTCTACAAGATCAGGTCAACTATGAGGGGATATCTGAAGATCAAAGCCGACAGCTCACTCGGAAGGTAGACAGACGATTATCTGAGGAACAGCAATGGTTCAGTGTGTGGGATATTGTGTTCCCTGATGTACCACGTCCAGAGTCAGCATACTTGGGAAACCAGATCGAGGAGTCTATGGTCATGATCCACGACTTCTGGGATGCGAACGGAAAGGCTCTGGTCTCCGATGCTCTGTGGGAGCGAGGGCTCATACCAGAGCCAAACGTTTCAGACGATGAAGGGGAGCTTGAGAGCTTCCTGGCCGAGACATTGGAATCTGTTGTGGAAGAGCTGCTGGCGTCCTGCCGGGTGCAGATCGCGGCGAGTCTATCTCGGTCGAATCGTGATCGTTACGAGGCGTCATCAGCTCCAGAGAGAACCCCAACTTCAGAATCAGGTGCCAAAACTCAAAGCTATGACACGAGTGAGCAGGATCAACAAACAGTCGATCTTGCCCATGTAGGCGAAAGTGCCTTGGCATATGGAATGCCTGTGGCACAAGAGTCTGTTGATGATTACAACTTTCTCACTGGCCTTGAGATGGCTGGGCCATTAGCAGGCCATGACACTCAATCCTTCCTCGAGGGGTCACAATTCAGCATGTCCCGCAGCTGGTCGACGAGGGAAGAGGGCATTGCAGAGTTTGATGACCAGAGTTGGGAACTATTAGCCGATGTGACCGACTTCTTACAAGCTGAGAGACCATAGTGGGAAAGTCTTGCTAAATTATTTTACTTTGATTGCTTCCTAAGAGAGAATTTACGAGTTAAATGGGCATGCACACAACACACCTAGGTGCAACCTACATGCACTTTGGACAAACGGGGAAGGCCGCTGCTCCTAATTCAGCCTATGTCCTCGGTATCTCAAATGATGAATTCAGTTTGAAACCTGACCAAGTGACTACGTCACTGAAGTACTATGTCTGCTACGAAGATAAAGCCATCATGTTAGCCGTGAGACAGTAAGAACCTGGAGACACTATATTCTTTCCCTTGGCCATGGAGAATTAGCTGCCCCTCCCCTTTTCCCCCGAAGCTCTTGTAACAAGAATCTCAGTTCTAGCAGAGAATCTGACGCTGCGCTTCTGCTAGGCCGCCCTTACTCGACATATATCCTGGTCCGATGTCTAGATAAGAAGAGATTATATACGGCCGATTGTAATTTCATGTTTCGATGTATTTACTTGCTTTATACTTACCAATCAAACAGATATACGGCATGGATTCTTGTGTGAACTGAGGTGAACTTTCTTTTGTCATTGACTAAACCATTTGCTTCGTCCATTTTACCTGGAAATCTAACAGGTTGTTTTCTGAGATGTTCCAGCTGGAAGAGAGCGCGCAACGCATGATCATCCGATATCGAGTAAGCAATGGTCTGCTTTATGAACTCCACCTGGCCAACTGCCAGCCTCTCCGATACATCCTGAGAGTCAATCTTGTCTATAAACAGGTAAGCTGCGTGATGAAAATCTGTGAATCATATTCCTAATCACTCAAAATGGCATTATCCATTGGCCCCTTGTAATAGGTGCAGCATGGCTGTCTGAAATAGTTTCGCATTCCTCGTATCTTCGACTAATGAAATGAGAGAAGACAGACCGTTGTGTTTTGAACCCACATCATGTCAGAGTTCACGTAGGATTCAACCTACGCTTACGTTAGATCTTCGACTTGGCGCAGCGGTTGAGCGAAGATCGCTTGCCGTGTCTCGTCAGCTTGAAGACGAGCCTTTGGCAGGGGTTCATTGAAGGAAGCTATGCAGGACCTTTTGGCAAGATCCTCCAAATGTTCGAAGTGACCTGGATCATCTCAATCAATTGTCTGATCCCGACACGATGCGGAAGGTCGAAAAATGCCACGTCCGAAGTCGCAATGTTTGATCTTTACAGTGGGCAATTTGTGGCAAATAATACATATACCTCAATGATACTGCTGCCTACGTAGGTCTGCTTTTTTTTGAACCCTCTCGCCTTTCTCGAGAACACCAGAATTCCTTTACCAAGCGCTTCCTCTTTTCGTGATACTTCTTACCATGGCTAAGTTGCATCAGTCATCGCCTACCCCAATTTTCCAGAGCCATCACGGCGCACCCGAGGTATGAAGAAAATGCGAAACATGGCGGGATATCTTAAGAGCAACACGCTAATTTCGTATTCAATTTGCCGGCAGGGTAGTGTGAATGGAAGACCTACTGCGTTGATACTGGACATTGGCGGAGTTTTCTGCAACTTCTCCGCCGTCCCAGACGCTCCAATTCCAGGAAAGGTGTTCAAGCGCGTCCTTGAATCATCCGAATGGCATAGCTTGGAGGCAGGTAAGGCGACACAATCAGAGGTGTTCGGGGCCTTGACGAAGAGGTTCGCCCTTGCGGAGGGTGCCTTACAACAAACCACCCAGCTGGCATCGTCAACCTTGACACTCAACGAAGATTTTGTTGCAGCCGTCAGAAATCTTAAAGAGAACTCCGACGGCCAACTTCGCGTGATTGCTGCAACCAATATGTCTACCGAAAGCTATAACATAGTTCACTCCAAGATTGGAGGCTGGGACATCTTTGATGATTTCTACACGTCAGCCAGCCTGGGTGTACGAAAGCCGGAGCAAGGTTTCTTTGATCGAGCTCTCAAAGATGCAGGCTTGAATGCGAAATCAACTGTGTTTGTTGACGACCGACCGGAGAATGTCATCTGCGCCCAATGTCGCGGGATGCAAGGAGTCTTATTTGACAATACGGACAGAGTGATCCAGAAGCTGAACAGCCTTTTTGGTGATCCCATTGAGCGTGGTAAATCTTGGCTTCGAGCTCACGCAAAGGACATGTGGTGTATATCCAACACTGGCATTGAGATTCGGGAGCAGTTCCAGCAGCTTCTTTTATTGCATTGGACGAACGACTGGTACGGAGTCACCCCGGACAATAAGTTTGCCTGAAATACTAACTACTTTACGTTTCTTAGGGGACTTGTCGATATCGCCCAGCACAATCCTCCTTCAGGCCAATGGAACTGCTTTTCTTACGGGTCTCCAGTGCTGACAACGGAAGTCTTTCCCGAGGATCTCGACACTACCTCTATCGCTCTCCTCACGCTTGATGTTGATTTCGATGTCAAGCAGAAGGCCATGGATAATATTCTCCAATTTTTGAATCCAGATGGATTAGCATATGTAGGTTGCTCCTCTTGGATGTACTTTTGAAACCAACTAAGAGTTGATTCTGTGCAGTGTTACTTCGACCCAGGCCGGCCGAGGCTTGATCCTTTTATCTCAGCCAATGTACTGCGAGTTTTCTACGCAAGTGGGCGAGGCAATCAACTCCAGCCCGCGCTACACTTCATGGAGGATATGCTCAGCACAGGCGCTTTCGAGCATGGAACTCGCTACTACCACCTGCCGGACTTCCTACTCTACTATCTCAGTGAACTATGTTCCAAAAATCCTAATGCCAGTGAGCTTGACAGTTTGCGCGATCTACTCTGTCAGCGGTTGAAAGAGCGCATGGGATCTACAAACGATGCGTCAAGTGTCGGGCTTCGTCTGCTTGCATCGAACAACATGCGCCTGACTAACACAACGGATAGAAGGGTCCTACTGGACTTGCAGAGAAGTGATGGCAGCTGGATGGGATACTTATACCGGTATGGGTTTTCTGGGATCCTAATTGGAAGCAAAGGGGCCATTACTGCTTTGGCAGTGAAAGCCTTGCAGGATGCCTATCGCGACGCGCAATGATGTGGGGAGAATTTTCACCAGCGCGAAACGTATTTCCAGCGTCTTCTATAATTCGACATTTTATCTAACAACTGAAGTAAATTTTCGCGTATGTAAAAGAAAGCCAGATGATGTAGATGATGGAGGTTCCTGCTAGGAACAAGGGGCACACGTCTTCTGGATTTCTTTTTAAGGGGCCAGCGATGGAGAAGTCCCAGTCATTTGACCGGTCATGAATGAAAAAATGAAGTATACATAAACATTCCAAGTATCAAGTTGTGAAGAGTACTCGTTAAGAAGCCTTAAGCTTTCTACATAAATTAATTTTGTTCATGACAATAAATCGCTTTCACAGTTGTGTGACAATACTCCTACTCCACTAAATGCTTTTATCCGCGTGACTGGCGCCTTTTCGATTCCTTGGACTCCCTGGGTATCATGTTATTCCGGTCTCTTCAATTAAACATACCACGCAACATCCTGGTCTTGCTCCCTCACAGTACTACTAGAATCCTGGCGACTAGTCCTTGACTGTGGCGTCATATCCAGCCCAGGTATCCCATTCGGTTCAGTTATGTGACGAGAGAGCGAACGAGGGTGCGGCGTAGTTTCTGGCTCTGCCGCCCTCCCTGAGAATGTGTTGGCCTGCATACCGAGCTCAAGTTCTGGCCCTACGGTGTTTCTTTTGGGTTGCACATTCTCCGAGCTCAACATCCACCTCCCGGCTACGTAGGGCATCGAGAATCTTCTGGACCTCGACTTCGATAATGAGTTCTTGTTCGCATCTGGCGCTCCTTCGTTGCTGTCTCTCCTTGTTTCGGCGTGTGGGCGCATGGGGTTTGAGGCCTTGACGACCTTTGCAATCAGATCTGCCATGCCCATTTCGATATGTAGTTTGAGTAAATAGGCTAGCGGGTGGAACTGGGCATAGCTGTGACAGTTAGCGATGGCACGAGCCCACAAGAGTCAGCATCACATACATCAAAGTGTTCGGCAGGGACATGAGTCCAATGAGGATGACCTAGAGTGTGAATGATAAGCCACCAGATCAAGTGCAGTCGGAAAGCGATCAAACCTACATCAAGTGACATTGAGACTGCAATCATGGCCAAATTGAATCGGAATAGCGCCGTGTACTTAGTCAAGCCGCTAGCAATTAGCCGCGACTTGACCAGATAGATGAAGGTAAGGTTCAGCCCAGCATCCACAAGAAGAAAGATGCCCTTTTCTATCCTGTCCCAGATCTCGTTGATGTGAATGTAAGTCTCGTTGATCTGAAGACGAGCTGGAATCCAGATACAGAAGACGCTGATGTTGACCGCCAAGAGGATACCAAAGACTCCCCATTTCAGTCGTGTGGCTTGTGCAGGTATCGGCATCAAAATTGCGATTCGGTTGACGATGATTTGCATGAGACATTGTACCTGATGAAGCACTGATCAGCTAATGTCCAATGTAAATCATGATTAAAAACCTGCTGGAAATTTACCTGGATCGTCCACAATACGACTTCAACCGATTGGCGTTAGTGTTTAAAAAAGTATGCAAATTGAAGCCCTACGATACTTACGTAGGAAAAAGAAGTATTCAAAGCTACTCGAAATTAGATACTGGGATTACTCAGGAGAGGGAGAGAAGCCTACCTTGGATCAATGATGGATGTCAGATAGCACCAGGATATGATGCCGATGACTATACTGGCGATCCATTCCGCCCAGATCAACCATATGTAGATGTTGACCCTGTGTGTCCTGTTCCAACTGGCTCTACTTTGTCGATAACCCTTGACTCCGCTCCATAGGCCGACTCCAAGCGTGAACCCCCAAAACATGCTCGCTATGTTCTGTTCATCGTTTGTTGGTGTCGAGCCGACATACCATGGGGGTATAAGTGTTCCCGCCATCGTAATGCTATGTGTCGTTTTTCATCGGACGTCGACGGTCACGGTGGATTCTCTGGTGTTGCTGTTCCACCTTCATCCCCGGCGGTAGGGGTGTGATCGAGAGGTGGAGGAGAAAATTGACAAGCTTTTTGGCAAAATGTTGGGGCAGGGCAGCCAATATGAGGAAAGTGACCCATTGACCGCTGCTCTCGTCGGAACTTCACCAACCGCACTGGTCGCGATGGCGGGCAAGTAGGAAGCTAATGCATGCAACGGTGAGTGGCAGCACGGGGGAATTATTTTGAAGGTTGGGTGGAGGGCAGCGCAACACAAGTGCTTGGGATAGCCAACATGTCCTAACCCCGACTCGGGAACGTCAGACGCTGGGGCCAAAATTCTTGACCTTTGGACCCTGCAGGCGTCAACTTGTCCGACCCTTTACTTCTCCATCCGTTGGACCCGGTTTGCCAGACCAGAGTTCGTGGTAGAGTCGCCTGTTTGCGCAGGGGGTCGGCATTTGAAAGCTCACTGCAGCAGAGATGCTCCCTCTGGCCGGGCAGCCGGTTGCCGGCTCCCACTCTGGGGGTTTGCCACGCCGTCGCGAGTTCGAGGGTGGTAGCGATGATCTCCGGGCAGTTACACCAGGGGCCCCTGGGCCACACATGGAGACTGCCATAGAGAACAAGGCACGGTCTTAAAATTGGTAATGGCGCGGAGACAAAGGCCGTGGACTGTCTGACGGTGCGATGATCGGACTAGAAGCCGGGGCGACCGGCCTCAAGCTAGTCCTCGATTCCTACGCAGCCGCGGCTACTAGTATGCAACTAGTAGCGGCATATACCGTAACCGCGAGTGATTCCAATCATAGCTTCGCCTAAGCCTTGGGAGCGGTGTGCTTCCGTTCTGTGCTCTTCCTTCTCACCTCTAACATGACCGGCCCGAAAACACAGACATTTGGATTCAACTCTTTTCAGGTAATGGGACCCCTCACTCACCCACACAAAATAGACTTTTAGTCCGCAGGAACGTGCGTCACTCCAATCGAGATCAGCACGAGGGTGCAGAAGTTTCGGTGCTACATGCGAGTCAGGGTTTTGCATTGTCGTCATTAGTGGCAGGCAATGGGGCCTAAAAAAGAGTTCGTTCCAAATCGTCCGTCCGGCACCACTGCGTTTCTCAGCGGGAAAGAGACCGAGACCGCGATTCAACGGCTGGTGGGGGATCATCCGGACAAGCTTCATTATTTGTTTCGCGTTGTCTTATTTGTTTGATGGTCTGGTCTCTCGAGAATAGACTCTAGAAAATTACTCCTGACAGAATCAGGTCACTGGGTGAATAAGGATCTTCATGACTCAAATCGACTCTTGAGCAGCTATGATGACCTCAGAACGTCATATTCTGCGGAGAGTTGGAGACATCTCCACGTGTAGATCTACAGTAGATAAACGACTGTTCTTAGCCTTTGAGGAAAGATAGGCGTCTGGATGGAGTGCCTGATCACGTTCCGAGCATCGGCCTGTGTTGAAAACATCCGTCCTATCTTGGCCATACCGGCAACTTTACGAGATGGCAGAGGTTGCACAAAACGGCTTGTTTCAATGGAAAATATGGGGTTCAATGGTGCCAACATGTTCGTGCGTCTTTGCGTCTGTCATCAACCTTCCAACGCCAAGATCGAAGCCCACTTTGCAGTCAATGTGGTTCAAGACCGATGATATTCTGGGCGCCTCTCATGATCGGGCATTTTCAGACCGTATTCCGAAATGCGGAGTGAAGAAGCCATAACATTCGAAAGCTTCTCATTGGCCAGCCTTCCCTTCGTTCTGAATGGGTCTTCGGCGCGATCCGCACACGGGTCAACGTTCCCCTCCATTCTTTGTCTGTTGTTTACTAGCACCCGATGTGATGCATTTCTTCCGGGCTGGTTGGGCAAGGTACAACCGCTTCGTTCTTTGTTTCCCTATGGGGGCGTCTGTTGTCGCTATGCATGTTTCTTGGAGCTTCCGGAACGGGCCTAAAGTCCATAAGGACAGTTGAGGAACCTGGCTGGTTTCATTCGTCTGGGTGGGTGACAACAGGAGTCTTCGAGTGAACTGGGCTGCTCCAACACAGCCTACAGAACAACATGCAGGCCGGAATGAGAAGAAAAACCACCATAATCAAGTGAGGGGTCGTGGCTATATTGGACTTTCTGCCACAAAACTCGTGTAACCGCTCGTTTGCACAGAGTTTCACAGCCATTTGCAAGTCTGGTTACTTCACGTTTGCTTCCAAATCGCTTTAGCAAAATACAGAAAGCGGAGACAACACCATGGCTGTGTCTCCAGACGACATGAAAGCCGCGAGCACTCTCATTATGAGCAGTCCTGAGGCTGCAACAAGCGCTATTGCTGTAGTATGTTGAGGGTCTAGAGAGTCTACTCTCATGAAAGGTGTCGCCTGCTATATACAGCCTTGATCTGACTGTTTTCCAGGACCCCATTCTTGAAAATGAGCAAACAACTGATGCCGAAATTGAGAGCTGAGACAACAACTGAGGATGGCTGCTGGTAGAGACCACGTGCTGTCGGCACCGTGAAGTATCTACACCTCTTCCACCGCTTCTTTGAGTGAAAGAATTGCGGAGTATTGCCGTATTCACGGGCGTACTTACACTCAGAAAACTGATTGTTGGGGACCAAACGACGAAAGACAGAATGAGGGACTTGATATTGCGTACGTTATAGTCACCGAGTAAAACTCATTTGCTTCGGGCTCACATGTAATTTACATGGTGTGCTCCCATAGCCATTACTGGGAGACACTCCTCCTAGATGATAAGTTATTTCTTGCCCCTATAGTTGATTCCCTCCAGGTACGTAGGTTTTTAAATAACCAAATATCAACTTCGAAGAGATATCCTAAAATTGCCATAGAACGTCCTCGACGTTGGCACTGGAACTGGTATCTGGGCTATGTGAGTGTTACTCAGTGCTTTCAAAATGAGTCTGCGCAGTATGTATGCGTTGCTTGAGCACATGGTTGACGAGATTTTCCAGAGACTTTGCGGATATGTACCCCTCCACCGAAGTGATAGGGGTTGACATCTCGCCGATTCAGCCAGATTGGGTCCCACCAAATTGCAAGTTCCAGATCGATGATATCGAACAGCCGTGGACCTGGCCCATCAGCCACTTTGACTATGTTCACATAAGTCACCTCGAAGGGAGCGTGGCAGACTGGCCCGCGCTATACGCTCAGGCGTTTGCCCACATCAAGTCGGGCGGGTTTGTCGAGGTCAAGGAGATAGACGTGGAACTGTGTTCCCAAGTTCTTCCTGAGCTGAACGAAGACCGCGTCAACGAAAGATGGGGCAAAGTGATGCTGAAGGCTATGGATCGATTGGGAAAGACGGGGACTCAAAGCCGCAATCATGGTATCGCCAAAGGTCTAGAAGCTGCAGGCTTTGTTGGCATTGTTGAGCAGCAGTGGGCTGCGCCTATCGGTGCTTGGCCAAAGAGTCGACTCTCAAGGAAGTGGGTGCCTGCCGCCTACAGTACCTCGATCAATCGCTTGAAAGCTTTGGTAGCTTTCTGCTTTGAGAGGTAATGGGCTGGGGGTATGCCGAGATCGTGGTGTTTATGAGTGAGATGCAAAAGTCCGTTAGAGACCTAAAGCTTCAACCCTACATCAAGCTGTAAGCTTCGTTGCCATTTCCTCTCGATTATTGGAGAAAGAATAAGACTCTGTCAGCCTGACTGAATTTATCACCTTCTAGGCATGTTGTTTATGCGAGAAAGCCATAGAAGACCACGAATTAGCTTTCGCCGTTCGGGCTGTGAAGGGGGGGGGGGGGCAAGTGTTTGGCATAACAGCTGGGAGAATCATAGTCATTGCCCTTCAATACACACATACAAATCCTCTCCGAGATCTTGCTATTGCCCTCGTGATCCTAGTTCTCTAATTTAGCTTTGATTTCTCCATGCTATACTTACTTAAGTATGAATATTGAACTAGGTGATGCAGGAATGAACTGTACAATTGAACTTAAAAATTGATGGGAACCGCTCCAGAGTCAAGGTAGTCCAGATGTCACTGGAGATAAAGGTTTGAACACCAACATCGAGGCACTTCACTGTTGATGGAACATTCGACGACGATGGAAAGTATCTCTCAACCAGGCAGGAGGGGTAAAAGGCTGGATGGTAATTTCGCAGGCAACATGGAATCAGTAACAAGCAACATAAAGCCCGGTTCAAAGGCCGTTTCAAGTCCAAATAGCACGTGTATGTTCGACTAATCGTGCCATGGAAGATTGATTGTGCCATTAAAGCAGAATAGCAGGTCTCTACGAGCGACTTGACCGGTACATCAAAAACCTGTGCCAAAAAGCTAACCCCACTCCAATGTGAGAAAGAATGTTCTAGCAGAATTCAATATGCGAGAGACATCTGATGTCTTTATTCATCATGTGATACAAAAATACAACAGCCTTTGGCTGGAATTCGAGCGGATCACAAGTCACCATCATCTAGTGCGAGACTCGAGAAATCCAATAGCAATAAGACTAACCAAATGTGTGCGAATCGCAACACCAGCCCTGAAGGATTGACTCAAGTCGGTATGAGCGAGGAATTGTCATTGCATTTGAGCGGATCTGGCAGTGAATTGGACCCCTCGGACTTTGCCTGTCTGCTTGATGTTGAACAATGGATTATGGTTGCATGCTATGTCCGTGTCGGAAAGCTACCCGGCACCTTCCATACCTTCCGGACATAGCCTAGAATGCCGTGAATGCGCATCGGATATTGGGAAAATAATTATTCTATTCGTCCAGGGAGGCGGGCTCTCGCTAGAATACTTGGCGGCTTCAGCCCCGGTTTGCAGCCACCAACAGACCAACCGAACGCGTGTTCGGCTGCAAGAAGAGCATCCATGTCGCAGAACCAACAGAAGGATAAGAAATCCGTTGAAAAGAGGGGTTGAGCCCATATTCGTGTCTCGAACCTCACAAACTCCAGATCATTGCTATTCATTGCGACATCTTGCCGACAGACAGATCTCATCATCTGACAGGAGAATTCTACGAATTACAACATGGCATCAACTGAGGGCTCGGAGCCACAGGACTCCGCGTCAATGCCGGCTGCAAAGAGTCCGTCCGCGAAAAGTTCATCGCCACCAGCGGCAGCAGGCTCACCTGCTGGCAACGCAAATGAGACCGAGGCAGGCCCAATCGTCGTTGTGAGTCGAATCACCGGCTTCTTGATACCTGCATACATACGTAGCTCAGGTGAACCTCAAAACATCAGACAGCTGACCCTTCTCTCAATAGGACCCGGCTTTCGAGCATGAGGATTTGACTGAAGCCGAGACAGAGAGGTGAGTACTGACGGAATGCGCGTCAGTGGATTTGGGGTGTAAGCTGATTAGTGCAATAGCATTCACACGTCCTCAACGGCTTCGTTGACCGAAAGCATCACGGAGTATCGACGCATCCTTGGGCGCACCTACACGCAAAAGGTTGACTACTGGGGGCCAAATGACGAGAAGCAGAATGAAGGGCTCGATCTTGCGTATGTAAACATCGTCTGTACCAGTCCACATACTTTCCTCTTCACAATAGCGACTCGGTTTGTCCCAAAATCGAACACACTACTGACATTTACATCAAGCCATTATTGGGAATGCGTCTTCTTTGACGATAAGCTGTTCTTGGCGCCTATAGGAGACAGCCCCCATGTCAGTTAACACGCAAGTTCCTGGTGTTCACAAGCCGCTGAAATGATAAGCAGAAAGTTCTCGACATTGGTACCGGAACGGGTATCTGGGCTATGTGAGTTGATTTCTCTTCAGTTTCCCGTATCGCATTTACTATCGAGTCAAGATAATAGTTAGACAACGGTCTCACATGTTCTTGTCAGTGATTTTGCCGACGAATTCCCATCGGCAGAAGTTATCGGTGTTGACATTTCACCTATTCAACCGAGTTGGGTTCCACCCAACTGCAAATTTCAAATCGACGACATTGAGGCGGACTGGACGTGGCCTACTGAGTTCTTCGATTACGTTCACATCCGACATCTGGAAGGATGTGTCTCTGATTGGCCGAAGCTCTATTCTCAGGCATTCGAGCACCTCATACCTGGCGGTTATATTGAGGTGAACGAACTAGATCTTGAAGACTACTCTCAAGCACTCGGCGACAATTTGCCCCGGGATCATGTTTACAGAAGGTGGGCGAAAATCATGTTCGAGTCAATGGATAGGCTCGGCAAAACTGGGAAACAGACTCGGGATCATGGCATTGCGAACGGCATGAGAAATGCTGGATTCGTGGATATCGTGGAGAAAAGCTGGCCGATTCCTATCGGAGGATGGGCTTCGGATCCCAAGCTGAAAGAAGTCGGGGCTGTCAACCTGCAGTACATCGACCAGTCTTTGGAAGGGTTTGGAACTTTCCTTTTGAGACAAATGATGGGATGGGAGGATGTGGAGATTCTTGTTTTCATGAGCGAGATGCGCAAGGCCCTGAGGGACCTCAAACTTCAGACGTACTTTACATTGTGAGTAAATTGCTTACGCTCACAGGTATCGTACCTACCACTAGCTAAAGGTCATAACTAACAACGCTTACCAGGCACGTCGTCTACGGACGTAAGCCAGAAGAGTCCGATGAGCAAACATCGACTGCACCAGCTGCAGCTGTAGCCTGACTAGACTTTTGTCACGAGTTATGACACGCAGCAATGGGCATACGGAGTGTGGTAAAGTGGCTGAACCTATCAAAGTGGAAATAGACAAAAGGAAAAGGTCTATATACACGATGTATGAGATATACACGTGATACAGTACGTGACGGGCACTTCGTGAAGCGCGGTTACTATCCCTGTTACGTGACAATTTTGGACAGAAGTAATCTCGTAATGATCATTGGCCTTATTTTAGTTTATCTTATTTCTCAAAGTCTGCAGAATCAGATATGTTGGTTTTCTTTTTGTTATGCTTCTTTCGGGTATTCTAAGCAATCACTTCCTAAGATAATCGGATCACACAATCAGAGACCGCAGACTTCGATGAACATCACTATGTTAAATACCCAGGTCTCTGCCCAAGACTTTAACAAGTTGATAGTTTTAGTTCCATCAGCCAACCTCCATTCTCAGCGATGATTGGGAGCTAGAGTAGGCTAAAAACCTATGAGCTCGAGTCTATCTTCTAGTACCTACATGCAGTAGTTATACGAAGAGATCAATTGCCGGTCAGGATTTGTGGCTATATGGTAGTTGTTTCCCCTGCTCTATAGGCGCGAAAGATCGATCTTAGCGGGATCAGGCTTTTAAGGGAAATCACACAATAAGTTATACTTGGTGACTGTACGGTACGCGCAATGTGCCCCAAGGACGCGCTCAACTCCATCGACAGTAATCCCGATATAAAAAACACGAGTTTGTTATCAACAAAGATAAATTGCCCTTACCGCTTTCTTACAATAGTTACCTCGATGCGTTCTGTGGAACCATCGGGGCGACAACACGAGAAGGATTGCATGATGTCCCCACTAAGTGCCGTCAGCTTCCGTGTCTAGGCAACAAAACAACTCGTATTTGACCGCTGGATCTGCAGCCCTGTTCCGCCTGACAATTGCCGCCTCTGTGCCGCACTCTAGTGCGATCTAAGGGTTCAAATGGACAGCAATGATGTCACGATGTATCTGTCATTCGCCATGTCTTCTTTATGATTTTCAAATACAGGTTTTGCATTCTGATTCTGTTTGAATACTGACAGTTCTCACCAAAGATTCAAGCCGCACGGGAAAGAAAGTTCTCGATGTTTTACCAGGCAGAAGTTTAGCGAAAGAAATTTTATCCCTGGCTGACTGCCCTAGAAACCTGATGGGTTGGGACTTTGGTTCTAGCGCGGGTGGTTCAACGGGCCTAGGACAAGGTATGATCGCGCAACGGCTGAAATGTTTCCTGCAGCGCCCTTGTCTATGCCGACCAAAGGTCCACGGAAACTATGACGGCACGGGCGGTAAGTGAGGGCCGAACTAAACGAACCACTAAACTGCAAGGAACGAGATTCTAGACCTGCAGCTACTAGGCGCTGCCACGGCTCTTATCCTGAGTATTTAACAGCAGTGCAATAGACCGATCGTCCCGGAATCCGCTGAGCCAGGCCACTCTCGTTTTTGCCAGAATCAGCTACCATCGAATTTGAACTGTTTGATCCGACTAGTAATACCTAACTTTTCCCACCAAAATCTCTGAAAATGCAGCTCTCTACCATTCTCGGCGCCTCTTTCGTCGCCACGGCTTCAGCTGCCCTCCCTCCCATCAACTTGGGTTACCTCAGCTACCCCCACGGGAATCTCTTCGTCGCGTGGTCCCCCTTCACTCCCACAACGACGCAAGAGGTCACTGAGGTCTGCGACACCCGCGGCGCCGTAAAGGGCACCGCGACCTGGACCACGATCCGCGCTTATAACACATACGTCTTCAAGCCCATCTGCCGCAACCCTTTCAACGTCACTGACGCTGTAACAAACACCACATACTACAACTTGGAGCTGGCATGTGTGGACGACAACATTCCCTTGTACGCCAACCCCGAGGTCACCGCCGTCGTCGACACGAAGACGAACAAGACGGTGGAGACTTGCGTTCCCGTGTCGCTGAATGGCCAGTCTACATACGGAGGTTGCAGCGATCACTTCAGTGGTGTTTCGTACTCATTTGCCTGCTCCGCCTAATATGGATTGGTGTCCAATGAAAAACGGCCTTTTTGGAATGACTTTGGAACGACACATTAGCATTATTGCATGGGTACGGACTTTGATAAATCTAGGATTCAATTTGGCTCGTGGCGTCCTCGAAGAGGTTCTTGCAATTTATTAATGAAGGCATGAGAGCGCATACATCCATATAATTTAGACACACAACACTCTTCCCAAGATGAGTCACTTTTCAGATGATACTTGAAGCTGTTTCGAGATGAATGATCGACTTTGGTCATGTTAGGTACCTCTGCATCATCGAAAGAGAATAAACAACAAGACGAAAGGTAGTTGAAGATGATGAAGGCACTTTTACTCTGTGATATTTGATTGGTACATGTATCTAACGCATATCGGTAGGAATTGACAATAGTTAAAATCCAGAATTGAGTAGACGGCTGGGACCATGCCTGTCGTGCCTTCTCTGAATCTCTTGTGAATCATCCAGTGTGCACGATAGAGTAAATCCGCTGCTTCTCTGCATGTTCCAATACTTCAAAATACAGTCACCGAGTAATGCTTACGCAATCCTGAACCACTGACCAAACGCCCCTGAAGGATCAAACTTCTTCTTTAAGGTCTTGAGTCTATCCAAGCTTGAGCCGTAGATAGCTTGCAGCTCCTCATCCCCGTGAGCAAAGTTAATGTATCTGAAATATTCGTTAATGACCGCAATGACAGTAGAGAAATACTGATTGAATGTTTAACCTACGTCGGGTTCACGGTGGCACTCGAAGAGAAGCTCCAGATATCTCGGACTTTGGCCCCAAATTCCAGAGCTTGAGTATCGAGGGTAGCGTCCTCATACCACGGGATGACAATCGCCTGTGCGAACGCTTCTTGGCGGAGCTCATCTTGCATAGCTGCGGACCCAGAAGGAACTGACTTTGCCGTAGTCAGGTTGTATCTCTCGATCAACACAGCTGAATTCTGTGCGCCTGTCTGTTTTTGGAAGTCGGTGTATAGAGTCCAGATCTCAGGCCATGTTTCCGACTTCATGTTGTTGATGGTCGTGCTGTATGCCGGTTTGCGTCCTCCGCGGGCGCAGAAGTTGTCGTTGGCCGCGTTCCATTGTTGGTAAGGAGTAACCACGCTGGAGTTGGTCAGGGGTCCGAGGTTGTACAGAGGCGCAAAGGCGGTGCGGCCAGCTTCTTCGGTTCCCTGGCGTAGGAAGCCAGTGACAAGAACCATTGGCGAATTCGAAGAGTCGCCGGAATTTGTCAGCACCAGGTAGACGACTTGTTCCGGAAGCAACGGAAGATCTTGGATAGTCTGAGCCACATCGGCGATCTTTGAGGAGTCAAAGGTCAGAGACATGATCCAAGATGTACGACTTGCTGTCGCCCACGCATTTACTGTCGCAGAAGTGACGATGCCGAAGTTGGGTGCTGCGCCCCTCAGAGCCCAGTAAAGATCTGGGTTAGATGAGCTTGAAACTGTCAGAGCCTCTCCGGTGGCAGTGATTACGCGCATAGACAAGATGTTGTCAACGGCAAAGCCGTGTTCCCCCATGATGTTGCCATATCCACCGCCCAGGGCTGCCCCAAGAGCGCCGACGCAATTGCAATTGCCTGTTTGGACCAAGACACCTGCAGCGTCAGCAGCAGCAACAACATCGCCAATGAGCGCTCCTCCACCAATCGTAGCTGTTTTCTTGTCGGTACTGATATTAACCTGGTTGAAGCCGGCGAGATTGATCAGGACGCCATTGCTGCCCAGGTTGAACTGTTTGGTCGCCCAACCATTGCCGCCATTCTGGGGGAGGAAAGCGATATTATTTATCGAACAGTACTTGACCTGTATGGTAGATAAACATTAGCATAAATGTGCACAGTAGTGAGTGATCCGATTTGGCCGAGAACATCGGTGAACCTACCACAGCACTCAAATCCTTCTCGGATGTCGCATTGACAATGACTGATGGCAAAGGTACATCGAAGTCACTCCAACGTTCTCGAACTTCGACGGCCACGGAGGAAGTCGAGACAAGGTTTTGCAAATCCTCGGCTACGGAACGGGCGTTGATGCTAATGGCAGCGGATGCTACCATTGAGATGAGTTGCAGACCGACAATTAGGGACCGCATGGTGTCGTCCGGGGGTAGCAGTGGCAGGTGATCGTCGGCGAGAAGCTGTGATAGCCAAGAAGCTCGTGCATGGACAACCGCAGAGCAGGACAAGATTCTTTAAGGGTCTGCGAACGTGCGCGAGTTCATGTCTGCGTCTACATGTATAATGTAGGATGCAATGGGACTCCCAGCCACATGACCCCCTTGGATCCACGCGTCAAATCCTGGATCGTTATAGAAGAGGCATATGCCGACGAATTCTCCCGGTAACCATGGTATGCAGCTGCGTTGGTGTTGGACGCTGCCAGGTCGCATAGTCTTGGTAGGGATCAAACGGACATGAGGTTCTCCATCTTGGTCAGGGTCTACACCGTGCCACCATCAAAGGGGGGAAGAGGAGAGAGAGAGGGGCAAATCCTCTCCAGGCCCTCCATCAGTCAATCCATCCCCAATGTGACCGTCGCATCTCGGAGCTTGCGGCCACTAACGAGCGGACTTCTGGGCGAAATATTACCATCATACGACAAGGGCGCTGGAATTCCATTGCAGAAAAACGACGTTGGCGTTCCCATCCTTGGCAAAAGATTACGGAATTCCAACCGCGACATGGTGGTGTCCGGTTACCCTGGCATTGCAGGTGGAGCTTGTTGCTGGGTTCGACCTTGTCTTGCGGGACATACGATATCAAACGGGTCCGCTGCACCGATTGTCGAAAGAGAAAAACCCCCTTGGCGAGAAAATCATCCCCTCTTTGCCCCCGCTGACCCGTACTGTGGAGGTTGTGGATGGAGAGGTTATTTGGACATCTAAAGCACACCAAGAATTGTGCTTTGGTCAGGTCCGTAAGTCCTCGGCAGCGCGGCGCCGCTGCTCTCCGAAGCGCAATCTTAGCAATTTGCTAGGGTTACGTATGATTCTCGAAGCCACGCGGCTTATTGATTAACGAAGTCCCGCAACAGACGATCAAATTTGAGAATTGTGGTTGTGTGACATTTGATAGGGAAAATCGCCGTTTGCAAATTGGTTCGGATACCATTGATTAGGTCAAGAATTGAGAAGAAAAGACAAGTGCCACAGTCTAGCTCAGGTTTGGAGTTTCGATAGCGGTCGGCAAAAGTACAAATGAGGTATCATCAAGGAAACAATCAAGAATCGATCTCATTAGAACTATGAACGACTGTCACAAAATCAACGCTCATACATATCTCTTCCTCAAATTAGTCCTCCTGCTCATAATCCAACACCATTGGTCCTTAAGTTGGCAGTACTCGAGCTGTCAGAAGGCTCAATCGTCTGATGAATCGTCGTCTCTCTCAGAATCTCTCGTCCTTCTGGAGAGCCTGAGCGCGTCTTGTCGTCGTTTCGAATCATTTCTAATTCATCGAGCTCTTCATATGGCGTTCTCGGTGTTCTCATACTGTTCTTCCCACCAATACGTCGTGATGATCCGTACTCGTAAGAATCGTTTCCTGTCGTAATGGGCTTGGGGAAGAAATGCACCCAGATTGGCCGGAGTGTTGGGAGACAAGCGCAAACAATGGCCAGCGACAGTTCAATGTTGGTCCAGAAGAAAACGGGGGCGGTGTAATCTTATGTCATCGTCAGAGAAGGAGCTGGAGTTGATCAGTCCAAGTGTGACTTACAGATGACATCGTTAGGATGCTTGACATATTCTTCGGCGATAGCAAAAGTAGCTACCACTCTCGTGACACTCACGGCACAGACGCTACACTTTTGTCAGCAACCTTTTCCCTTCCCAACGACATCGGAAAACTTACGCAGCGCCAAGTCCTAGCATTGCGATGACTGCAAGTTTCTTCTTGAGGGGCATCTGGACTTTGAGAACCATCGCGACAGGTAGTACGAGGATGACAAAGTCGGCAATGACGTCGGTGAATAGAAGCGCGAGGAACATCGGTACCGTCTGAACACAAGAGTTGCCATAGTAGGGCTCGATGAACACCGTGATGGGGAAACAAGTAAAGAGATGGGAGAAGAAGAAGCTGACCGTCCATCCGATCACAAAGGCTAGTACCCCAAAGACGACGTAGCGAAACCTTTGGCTTGGGAAGAGGGTGTAATACAACACGAGAATAGATGATTTGACGAACCCTAAGCCCAGGATTGAAATCATATTAAGTGCAAACTTTGTCTGATGTGCGAAAAGCTTGTTAGCTATGTGACAGATGCGACGCCGGCGAGCTGGAGAGACAAACTCACCTCTTCGAAGAAAATCAGCCCTGGATCATCCATAATTGGAGAGCCGTCGGGGAACGTGGGCTGATGTTGTCCCAAATGACCGTGAATTGCAGCTTGCCTTCGCGTCAGTTCCTTCTTCTTGCTAAGTGATCATGGAAATTTCAAACATACTGGCTAGTTGCAGAGTACAGCAGGTGATTGATACCAGCTGTCCAAAGGAGACACCGGTCAGCATTTGATATCATTTGCCTAACCAATGGCTCCAAGCTCCATCTGTAGACTTACGAGCGCTGCTCCGGTTAGGTAGTCGTCCCATGCAAATCTTTTGACGAGTAGCTTCGCCCAGACGCGAAGTCCATAGAACACTGTAGGAATGGCCATAAACCCAATCGCCAGGCCGATCATCTGACCCTTGGTGTAGTCATGGTTCATCGTCACCATGTTGGGCGACTTGAGAATGTTTGCGCGATGTTAAAAACACAAAATTCTGCCGAATTTCGATCGCCGCCGCCGCAAGATGGTCGGGAAAAGTCGAGGCTGCAAGCAAGGAGCGTACTCAATCTGCACAGCAGACAGTCCAAATGCGGGAATGTCACTGGAGATGCTGAGAGATATGTATCACAAAGATCTGAGGGGTCATCCTGTTCATGATGATAGCGGAGGTGCAGTGAAGAAAGTGCAGATTGTCACAGTCGCCTTCCCGCGAGAGACAACCTTTTCCCTTCCATCGAGTGCTGGCGTAGCATGTGGCACTTACCGCGTTGCAATGGTAGTAGCACTACCATGATAAAACAGGATAGCATTCAAGCACTCAGGGCAGTGCCGCAGGGGGTAGGAAGTTATCTGTCACTGATAAAACTCAAGGTTCTCTCAGGCGGGAGCGCGTCCTTGATCACAGCAAGAACTGGTTATCATGCCCTGTGTTTCGGACGACCCGAGTCAGGTTCCTTGTCCCCAATTACCCCGGTGAGCGTGGTCAAAGGCCGTGACGTTGCAATGCGAACTCTTGAAGCCCCACTCGTTCCCTTGTTTAGAGGCACGGCGAGTGACAGAAAACCGTGATTCACCCCCGGGGTACCGGGGGTTGAAATACCGTGAACTCTAATTACCCTCCCTTCGGGTTCCGGTTCCTGAAGTGGGCAGAGCTACGAGCAGAACATTTGCCTATGATTTTCCGTTTGCCGCCGAACGAGATGAGTCTCAGTGATTTAGACTCTTGCAACTTGGGATGATCGATAGTCAAAATGACATTGGTTCCGGAACCATGGCTATAGGGTTGGACGTTCGTAATGGTTTGGTCACAGAAACAGGCAAGCATTTTCAACTAACAATTGAAGGCACCAGTACCAAAGAAAATTCTTTCCGCGATCCGCGGGTTCTTGCGGTTTATACCATTTGGTAAAACATCTCTGGTAATAGCGTCGTTGTGTGAGCAGAGGTACGCAGTATGTATCTCGTAATGATCCCCCTTTTTACCCCTGGCATGGCGCACGCACCTTGATACCTGCACAGCTGCAGCCTGCATTACCCCCACGGAATAACTCGAAAGCTTTTGGGGGACCATGTATTGGTGCGTCGTAAGGGAAGAACTTATGAAACTTTATCGGCTGGCTTGCGTTGTTATTGCACAGATGATGTGTGGAAAGAAGCCAGACGAACTGACACTGCAAGCACTCCTTGCTTGGATCGCAACAGAGCTCAGGTGGTCACTCCCGTAGCTCTCTCAATTTTGAACGATTACCGCGCCGATGTATGATGCCGATAAGCGCGATCCCGGCATGTGGTATTGCCCTCCTCCCACATTTGTCGTTCTTTGAAAATTTGGAAAGCTGCTTCGTCCATGACAGGCCTGATTCAAGTCAGGGAAGCATAGCTGCCAACAGAGATAATGAGGAGCAAACCCTGATACGAAGGGCTTCCTAGGTGCGATCTTCTCTATCTTCCTGATACTGGCTCAGCTATCCAGCTGTTGCTGTATTTTCACTTGGTCGGTGCAAGTCATCACTTCGGAGATTAGTGCATGGGTATTTCGCATGCTGGCTTGGATCTTGCATCAGCAGCGGTGAGTAAAACCCATCCGATCGGGGGCGAGTTGACCCGGGCACAATCTCAAATTACCTCTGCGAGTTAGGTTCAACTTACGTGGTGCCCCTGAGGATTAGTATCTTCACAGTATTCCAGAAATTCAGCCCGAGTTCTTGGACAGTCTGAAGAAACCAGTCACTTCGTGCACGATACTTCAGCATAAGGTAGTCCATCAATCAATCGGAAACGAAGGACAACCGATGACATGCCCATCGTGTCTTATCTAGCGCCATATTGATGTTTAGGGCAACATCAGCTTACAGGTTCCATTTGCGGGCGAGCTCAGAGAAAAGTAACACCCAGCGCAAGTCCCCAATGAGCCATTTCCGCGTAACCATGAGGATTCGGTGCACATACTGCGAGTTGAGGGGCCGGGAGCCGGAGTTAGATTTGTCAATCAAGATTCGCGATAACTTCGCTGGTGGATGCTACCTTGATCATACAAGGGTAGGAAAGGCTTGCTACAGTGCCACCTGATATCGCCCCCTCGCATGTATTTGGACGAGCATGGGAGCTGGTGGCGCTGGCGTCACTTTTGCCGCGAGTGCCATGAGATCTTACATACTTATGTTGAAATAGAAACCCGTGGAATTTATGGATATCAACCACTATCATATAGCCATTTTCAAGTAGCATGAGAAGGGTCTCAGTTTTTGAGAGATGAATTTGCCTGCTCCTGCAAGTGATAGTGATCCGACGGACGAAGATGGGCCATTTTTTCGGCTTGCAAGTTCCAAGATTACCATCCGTGACGATACCTTGGCATTCAATGCACTCACGACCAATAAGTTGGACTCTTGGGAGCTAGTTACCTCTGTACCAGCCAATCTGTGTATATACTAGAAGGCATCGAGATGTTTTCTAGTGGGGGCTTTGGGGCACTGAAAGTGGGTCGAGGATGCTTGGAAGTTGGAACGGCTCGTCGGAACGGTACCAGTTTGTTGCCTGAAGATTATGGGTAACTCCTCAAGGACATCTCGTCTTGGACAATCTACTTAGTCACCTAGGTGCTTACCCTCAAACTCCATGATGTTCAGATTCAATTACAAGCAACCGATGCGCCTACGATGTTTGTGAAGGCCTCGGCGCACAGTGTAGGATGATAATCAAGCTGTTGTTGCTAGCCGAAAACCGATCATGATCCGCATCTGAGGAACACAACTCAACTCCACATTCAGTGGATCACGGCGTTGTGGCAGAGTGGTCTAATGCGCAAGACTAGAAATCTTGTTCCTTCGGGAGCGTCTGTTCGAATCAGGCCAACGTCGAGTTACATGGATGCTTTTGCTCCAGAAAGTGCGAACTGCCGCTGTGTTGCCCCTACCTGGCTTGTCAAGAAGGTCTATTTAAGCATAACTTCTTTCTTTTAACTCGTGTGCCTTTCTTGCAGCCTTAGTCAGAACGATTCGGATCCCGTAAATTTGAAAAGATCTGATGGATCTTTTGGCCAATCGCAATTTTGAAAAGCCATATGAACAGTTGATTCCCCATGCAGTTGCTGCATAGCTATTCCGGTTAGGTATTCACATTTGGCCGGATATCCGGCGAAAACTAAGCGCTTATACCTAATTGGCCTGATCGCCTATCAACAATGATGCGGACCCTGACAGGACACGAAACAGCTTTCTGCGAGCTTGAATTGCGACCAATCTGAAGATCTCAAGCTGCAGAATTTCTCCATTTTAATGCATCTCGGAGGCACAGCACCAACGAGAAGGAACAGAGATGTCTGCAGCAAACATGCCAAGTTCGCTAAACCAAAAGAGAGGACGACGAACAATGGAGGGGTAATTACAAAAAGGCTGGACAATCGCCCGGCCCCCCGAAACACCTAAGGGGAACTCTATCCATCCGTGTCGTCTAATTCTTGTCGACTGCAAATCGGCCGCCTTGTGAGCTCGGTTTCCAAAATCTTACAAAATCGTAGCGTCTGCGCCTACAATGGCTGAGGAGACGGACAACCAGAGTCGAGCCCCGGGGGCGCCAGCAGCAACAGCTGCACCAGCCGCAACGACGCCACCTGCACAAGCAATGTCGCCTCCAGCGGAAAGCCAAGCCAGTCCGCCCACCAGTTCGCCAGTTGATACTCAACAAGTTGCCAACGATGTGATAGTTGAGGCAGATGAAGGAGAGACTGTAAGTCGATCATAGCTGTCACCACAAGCTTCCGGTCTCCGCAGTAGACTTCTGCTAACAATATTTTAGACTGACAATGCATCAACTATTGATGAGCGGATGTGGGTTCGAACACGATCACTTCAGAGATAGCATGACTAACTCTCTCCGCGCGCACAGCTCTAATTACACTGCGTCTCTATCTTCAAGTGTCATTGATTATCCTATGGAATATGGCCGACGATATCATGCCTTCAGACCCGGCTGTATGTTTGCCAAATTTTAATATTTGGGAAACCATATATGAGCTAACCAATGTAGCATATATAATGCCGAACGATGAGGTAGAAATGGAAAGACTTGACATGACACATGCCATGATGGTCAAAGCAATCAAGAATAGGCTATTCCTTGCTCCGCTCGAGAAAGAAAAGATTCAACAAATTCTTGATGTCGGCACTGGTACTGGTATCTGTAAGGCCCGGGTTCTATCTCTTGTTTCTCGGCGCTCTTTCGCAAAACTGACAAACCTTTTTGCAGGGGCTGTTGAAATTGGCGATATCTTTGAGAATGCTGAGGTTATTGGAGTGGATCTCAGCGCTATCCAGCCGTCTTGGTAAGCCCCTGACTAACTGTCCGAGCTGACTATGACCACTTTATCGCTGATACTGTCTCAGGGTTCCTGTCAATGTCAGATTCGAAATTGACGACGTCGAAAGCCCGTGGGTCCATCAAACAAAGTACGACTTTATATTTTGCCGATTTATGGCTGCGTCTATAGCGGACTGGCCCAAGTTGGTCAAGAACATCTACGAGTAAGTCGATGCTTCAAGCAGATCCAATCACTTGCGGGAAAGGGTCTCTTCCCTGCAATCGTCACATGTGGACTGAACTAACAAAGATCGAAAGTCACTTGAACCCGGGAGGTTGGGCCGAGTTCCACGAGATGGACCCGGAGATTTACTCAGACGATGGCACTTACACTGAAAAGCATGCCACTTGGCCCTGGAACCAGACTTTCTTGAAGACCATGAGGAGCATCGGGCGGGAACCCTCGCCTGGTCCGAGACTGGAAGGCTGGGTGAAGGACACTGGCTTTGAAAACATTTTCCACCAGCGTTTCAAAGCACCCCTCGGCCCCTGGCCTAAGGAGCCACATTATAAGGACTTGGGTATGCTCAACTTGGCTCAAATGCTCGAAGGTCTCGAGGGATTTACTTTGAGAGTCTTTTGTGGCGTCCTCGGCCGAACCAAGGAAGAGGTGCTGGTTGAGACCGCGCAAGTTCGGAAGGAAATGAAGGAAGGCGCATACCACGGCATCTATGACCTGTGAGTAATTACTCTGGCTGGAGCATCCAAGGACTAAAGTTCGAGCTGTTACTGACGGGTTAAAAGCCATGTTGTTTACGGACAGAAGCCTCTCAACGAGGCGCCTTCGTCTACAACGCCTTAGGTAGATCATGCTTCTCGCATTTCAGGTTAGGGCACTAACAGCGGACCGACGACAGATGTTTGAGGATGCCATTTGACACGCATCTAGGTGTTAGGTAAAACTATCGCGTAGCTTATGAACTTTCTTCTTGCCAAGATTTGGAGCTTGAGATTGTGTGGCATGGCCTCATCGCTTCCGTCCGTAAATGTATCTGGCTAGCATGCTTTCTCCAAATGGCTTCATCACAAATTCTTTACTGATGATGATATCACGGTGTCATTTATCACGTCCCGAAGGAAATCTTGTCTACACCACTTAGAGTGAATAGCCAATCATGGACTTAGATGACAGCGCCTATCTCAACAGACTAATTACCTTCGAGTTCACAAATGAATGGAAAGCTCTGCTACTCTGAAACAGTGAGACTGCCAACTTGAGTTGAGACGTTTCCCGCAGAACTGTTGCGAATAAGTTGGTACTGGAAATGTAATTGACTTTGAAAAGAATAGAACGTAAGATATCTAAGATTGCTATAAAATATATAAAAAAAAGAGTGACAAGTGTGTAGCCTTGGTCTATCTAAGTTTAGTTCATTTATCGTCAGGATATTGGTCAACAAAATCCGTCCTCCCTTCGAGAAGCGCATCAGCATTCAATCGCACACTCCATCTCACCATGTCGGTCATGCTGACCTCTCTAAAGCCATCACCGTGGTTCCCAATGTCGCTCATCGCACTGTTGGGGCCGGCCGGTCGGTGATGGTGGAATAGCGCTGGCTGTGTCGTCAAGCAGTTGTGTGGTTTTCGGCCCTTGGCGCCCTCGCAAAAGAACCTCAAGAGAATATCGTACGCATCGCTGACATCCTTCAAAGCCACCTCATGCAGGAGCTTCCTCGCTCCCCTTTGGCTAATCGCATATCCTAGTGTGCAAACGCCCTCTTGAGCATGGTGATATGCCCGCGTATGCTCCGGATACGTCTCTTTCAAAGTGAATGGGATGTTGAACGTCCATAGGTTCTTCTTGGGAGCGACAGTTACGTCATTGGAGCGGATGATGCGAGCTTTAGGTATACTCTTATTGTCTCGGAATGGGAAGTGCATTCCGCAGTGGCCGATCCAGAGCAGGTCCCAGTCGTCTCCGTACGGTGATGTTTTTGGTGCCACAGTAGCTGGAAGATAATCAAAAGGAATATCCGGAACCACCTCTGGCGAGTTCTCGACCGGCCTCGGGTATGTTGGGTCCGCATAAGTTGCAGGTCCATCGGGAAGGGGCTGAGTCAGGGTTTGAGCTGAGAGAGCAAAGTCGTGCAACTGCTTTCTGATTCTGATGTCCCAGTCGACATCGTCTTCGAGAATAAGAGCTGAAGATAGGTTATGACGGACGATTCTTAGGAATAAGGTCAGTGGACTGAGTATTGTATGGTTAGCAAGGACTCGACTCACTCCTCGAGCGCAGTCATGTGGCCACGCCAACAGCCTATGGCGCCATCATGCAAGCGATCGTGCTCGCTCATTTTTGGTATCGCCTTGTCGACTACGGTGTTGCCAGGCACACCATCCACAAAATTGATTTCAATCTCACTCAGCGCAGCTTGCAGAATCATGCCATCTCTGCGATCTGTCCGGCTTGGAAGGCCGACGACGAAAATCTTTTCAAACTACAGGCACAGCATCGTGAGATTGTGTTACTCCCAACCAGCGCTGGGAGAGGACTCACGCCTAATGTGCTGTTTTGGATCGCGCTCATCAAACCAGTTGACGAGACTTTTGAAGCTGTGCCACCCGGCCGTGGGATATGGTCTGGAAATGGGTTATGCAGGAATAACACAACAGTGACAAAGACTGCTGCGATGATGCACAGATCCCTCTTGGAGGTTGGCCTGATAGGTAGAAAAGCCATCCTACTCGTTTTGTGCATTAGGAAAGGAGGAGAACGCCAGAAATTTGCAAAGGAGAGTCTTGAAAACAGCCAACAAGCGGAGTGAGACTGACGGGGGACAAGTCTTATGAAAGAAAGAGGACAATCAGCTGGCAAGCCAAACCGTATTCGACTGCATGGTGGGTTGTCTAATTAAAAACATCGGCAGGCGGCGGGATGGGCGGGAGGGGGCACAATGCAATTTTCAGCCAACCCCCAAAGGAAAGACCAGCATGCACCTGGTTGCTTACTGACTGATTAGATTCAGAGAGGGCAGAAGATCTTCCTTCAATTTTACGGGCTATGCTCCCAGCCCTGCACGCAGACAACTTTGTTCCAGGCGTTCATCGCACATCCGGACCCAAAGTAGCAGATATTGGGATGGGAGAAAGGGGAGCAGTCCGGAGAACGCTTGAAGCTGATTTGCTTTTCAGAAAGGGCTTGGCGTTGGTTGGGACTTCAAATGCACCACGCATCACAGCACCTTGGTCATACGAGGCGGTTGGTTCGTCTTTTGTTCCGCAAGTCCGCGCTGAGCCCTCAATGACGGCGGCAAGAAGGCGGGCGGTAAGAAATTGGGCGGCAATAATTCACACGCTATGATTGGCCCTTTTCTCGACGCCCTTGACTGGCACGACTGGCCAAAAAAGCCACATCGCAGGGTCAGGGGTAGACCCTGTCTCGGCCGAGAGCAAACATCACTGTCAAGGGGATAATACGGAATATCACCGTGGTCTTGCTGATTGAGGGTGCAAAAGCCTTTTCCTAGGACTTCGGTCTTCGTATTCTATAGACCGCGTTCCTAGAGTCTCTTGATATGGAGGTTTTCAAGTAGTCATGTGTCAAGTCTTCCTGATGATCTACACCAACGCAGGTCAAGACTTCACGGCGTAGAAAAACAGACAAGGGGTCCATGCATGCAGCCTAGGCGGCAAAAATGGAGAGCAATCAGTGGCGGGCTACCGTACCCAGCCGAGCCAGCCTGAAGCAGGCCCTTGAGAAAGTGACCCAGACTACTTCAAGATTTTGACAGTGAAGTAGGGACAGAGTAGCAGGCAGGCTGTTGGAAGTTAAGAGTCCAGCAGATAAGTGTTGGAATCTTGACAAGGGTTTGGAACACGCCAGTGGGCCTCCGAACCACAGCGCCAGGTCGGGCGCAGCATTCGCTGTCAACAGCCAGCCTTCGATCTAAGTCTGATATTAAGGAAGCGATATCACGCTCGTGGTCGAGTCAACGCCACTTCGACTTGACCATTCCGCAACAACAAACAGTCTTTCAAGATGTTCTTTGCAGTCATACTGTCATTTTTCTTATTTCCTTGCCTCTTTGCACAGTTCTTCAGCCCCGTTCAGAAGAGAGAAACGTGGAGGATCGGAGAAACAAAGAAAATCTCCTACAACACAAAGTTCAAAAACTACACAATAGCACTTTGGCAACAATCTCTAGTTGGCGACTCCGCAAGCGTCGGAGACATCTTGTTTTCCATTCGTAAGTCAAACAGAGGGAATGAGTCTTGCTGGTCTCGCTAACAGGGACTTTAGAGGATGGCTCAGGGCCCGTCAAAGAGCTTACATGGACAGTCGCGACGAACAAGTTTGACTTGGGTTCGTCGAATGTCTTCTTTCTATGGCTATTCGAAGGCGATTCGTCTAATCAGGGAAACTTCGACTTCCAACAAATGTCCTCGGCATACTTCAACATCACCGACGAGCCCGAGATTCCCAAAGTAACCCTACCGTTGTTAACATCCACAACTGCAGTTTTCATTTCAACCTCCGAGCTCCCAACAAGCACTCAAGCCCTTTCATTTGCATCTTCAGCAGAAACCTCGATCCAACAAACGATTGTCAGCGATGGACAGACCGCGTCTGCTGGCACACCGACTTCCACTGCCAGCCAGAGCGCTGAGTCTTCTGGTGGTGGTGGTGGCGGTGGTGGTCTACCCGTCGGAGCGCAGGCTGGTATCGGAGTCGGCGTTGGCGTCATCGGTATCACTTGCGTGGTCTGCGCCGTTACATGGTGCAGATATCTCAAGCGACATCAAAAGGCTCTTGATAATTTACAGGAGATGGCGTTATCACAGCCTCCTGCATATAATCGCGACTCTGCAAGATTAGCACCAGCGGTGGTAGAGGCGCCTCAGTCGCCGGCAAGGTCAAACGGCTTTTACATCAGTTCAAAGCCTGTCGAGATTGGTTGATGGGATTCTTAATCGAGGGCAAGGACTGCGCGAGTATTATTTAATTCTTTTGTTCTGGGGGCTTGCGGTTTAAAGCGACGGCGCATGGCACATGGACAGAGACCCACCAACACTCAAGACATCCGTTTAGTGCAACAGTTATTTATGTTTAATGATACCACTAGATGGAGTGACGTTAGAATGAACCTGGAGATGCGAATACGCCAAGTTAGCCGTAATGTGCCTTGGCCTCTCTTGCCAAAGCCCCCTGCCGACGCTCTCCTTTACTAACATGCCAGGCCATTCTTTTCATTATGCACACCTATCATGGAAGTGCCGCGAGAAAGCCTTTGTGGGCCCGACACTATAGCTTGTGGCCTTTCAGGCTCTTAGCAGGGGTGAATACGTTTGCTCCGGGGAGGAGCATGCACGCCTGGTTTAGGCTCTGGGCCAGCCATGCGGTGGATGGACCACGAGACCAACTGTTGGGGTTCCCTAACATCCACAGACGGCCCTGCAATCCTTCCACCGCGTGCCGGCAGGGCAATCTTCCTTTTAGGTAGCAGCTCCATAGTGCGAGAATATTCCAATAACTTTCTTATTGTACGTAGTCCATGTCGAAGCAAACTATTCGGCTACGTATCAATCCATATAGCATCCAGCCGTCACAGCCATAGTCCATCAACACCCAGACCTAATTTGTCACCCGGTGAAAATCCCCCCTCCCCTTAACCAATCGTCACTGCTCACCACTCGTAGAAGCTCATTGGTAAGCCCTGGAAAAGAAGTTTGAGGATTCGCTGCCCAGAAACGTCCCCGCCACTGCCAGCTGCAACAAGAAACGGCCAAAAATGCTCAGCCTCGGCTTTCACGTGAGCCACATAGCTTGACGGGGTGTCCCGCCAGCGCCTAAGAGCCTCCTCGCGAGTTTTTGCACCAGAAATTGCCGCCGTAGATTCGAGGTAGCTTTCAAACTCCTCAGCCCCCGAGGGAATTTTGCCAGAACCTTGGAGAACGTCTTTCATGGTCATGAAGTCGTGGTACGACCCGCCGCTCCCCATTATGGCGTATCCGAAGTCTCTGAAGTACTCCAAGGCGCGACCTAGACGCAGGTTCTTGTCTGTGGCCTCCTCCTCGTCCTTTCCAGTGAGAACAGATACCTGGACGACAGGTATGTCTGCCTTGGGCCGCATGATCTTGAGCGGGACAAAGACACCGTGATCCAAGCCTCTCTTATAGTCGAGCACCGGTCTGAAGCCGCAATCCAGGAGGCGTTGGTTGATTTCCGCGGCTAATGTTGTGTTTCCAAGGATGGGGTACCTGGTCTCGTAGGCCTCAGGTGGAACAAGGGCTTGGGCTGCGGCCACAGTTCCATAGTCGAAGTAGAGACCAGGGTCTGCAAGAGCCGTGATCTCGGGCTCATCGGTTTCCCAATGCGCTGAAAGTAGGATAATTCCTTTGACTCCATTGAGCCTACTACCCAATTTGGCGACTTGCTGCCGGAAATCCTCCAAGCCTGGGTGGATAAGGGGGAGGGGGCCTGCTCCATGGCTGATGAAAAGGGAAGGGCCGCGAATCTTCTGTGGAAGTGTCATTCTAGTAGAATGGAGATCTGCTACAAGATTGCATTAATGTATCAGACAATGTAGTTAATGAAGTTGATGTACAGCCTGAAATACGTCGGTAAGAGTGGGAAGAAGTTGGGCTATTTATGACACCGGCCCCAGAGTCTTCAGAAACCCCATCGGCATGAATCATTGTGACCAATGTTCAGTTAGCAGCGACTCCTAGCATTCATCACGAGAGGTGATTCTGACAGTCAATTGGTCTTGAGATCAATGTTGTAACCCCTTAAGAGCATCGTAGCATTGCTAGGTCCTGGCACACCACTTGTCCGACACTACTCCGGCGGGTTGGCACGGTCTTAGCCCTGCAAGTGGCGGGTCAGCGGCGGACTAGCGGCGGACTAGTTTAGCATAGTACTAGAAATAGTTTGTCAGCAAGCTGACTCTCCAGGAACAACCCGTGCTATGGAGTGCTCTGCATGCTCCTCCGAAACTTCTCTCGAACTCATTCCAATCTGTTGCTTGTCAAGATGACTCGATCCTGTACCAAGGCGAGTATGTCGACAAGTAATTTATCCTCGAACGCCTGTCATTTGTGCTCGACAAAGAAGAAGGGTTGCGATCGGCTACTACCGGCTTGTAGCCGGTGCTTAGAGTAAGTGTTTAGCATGTCTTTCTTACAAGGCGTTCAAACCACTGATACCACATAGTCACAATAGTATATGTCACTACGGCTCTTATTACAAGGAGACACATCCGATTTCTTCTTCTATTCTAGGACCAAAGTTAGCAACACGGCAAGATTATGACGACTTGCTAACAACACACTTGTTCGCCACGCTAGAACTCCTCGACCTTGGAATAGAGATGGTAGTTGATGGATACTTGAGATCGATCCACGAATGGATTCCAATCATTCACCCACTCGGCTTGAGAAGACAAGCAGCGTCATTACAGAGCACGCCATCTGCCGAGCTCGCTAGTCTTATCTTACACATTTTGCTGATCACCCCGGTGATACCCTCTGCTTTGGCGCCATACAACGAACCTCTCTTACCGTCGCTGTATGACAATTGCAAGTTGGCATTCATACTGTTACAGAAATATTGGAGGGGCCACTTGCAAACCATCCAGTCAGGCCTGCTACTCGCCATATACGAGCAGGGTCGAGGCTTCGTGTCTGATGCGTATGCCACGTTGGCGATATGTGCCAGTCTTGGCCATGTAACCGGCCTATACCAATCTTTGAATCCTGCTACGGTGTTCAATGAGGAGAAGATGCGTGTATGGTGGGCTATATTCTTTCTCGATAGGCTTGACACTTATTCTACTGGGAACTCTGAACGAGCACCACTTGTCCGCGATGCTCGACTCGGCGCGATGCTTCCCAGAGAGGATGACGCATGGAGTCAAGACCTCGATATCAGTGGCCCGTTTCAGCCGCTTGTATTTTCTGCAGACGATGTTCAGACCTACGGGGTCTTCGCCAGCGAAATCCAGGCGCTCTATGCGCTACAGAGTGTCATGCAGCGCACCAGAGATCCGTCCGTCGAGCTTGAGACACTACTTGACCACGAATCGTGGAAGCTCGACATGCTGATACAAAGGAAAATCCGAGAAACCCTGACCATAAGCTGGAGGCGGCTTGAGCACCAGTACACAGTGGTCACTGTGTATCTCTTGCAAGTAATTCTTTAGAAAGTCAAGGAGCCGCAGCTAATAAAGAAAAGGGCACTGATAGAACTTCACGAAAAGAGGCTGGCGTGTAATGATCAAAAACTTCCTCTATTTGTCAAGGAATCGTCCATCGCAGCACTTGAAATGGCCCTTACTATTGCTCATGATCTGATGCGTACGGAAAAGACTGCGGACATTCTCAAACTCGACAGGATGCCTCTTACTGCAGTCATTCTATACAAGAAGGTCGGCTTAGCAGCAATTCTACTAGGAAAACATTACGATCGTGACACCGAGACTCTGTTACGAGAGGTGATTCAGATGCTTTCGGAACGAATTTCAAGAAGGTGGAAAATTGCCCGTAGGTTTCAAGCTCTTGCTATCTTCTCTACTTCATTGTTACATGAACATGTGACTGACTTTCTCAGTTCAAATCGCATCTCAACTCCGCGAAGCCTTTCCTATGTACAAGGACGTAGACATGGCCTCGTAAACACAAATCTAGCTCACTCAAACTTTCACCTCAAGACAAATAGCTGGTCATTCACTTCAGACCGCCCGACTTGTTGAGTTCAGCGTGGAGTTCGATCCCAAACTGCCTCCCAGCGCCGCCGTGTAAGCGAGGTTCCACGTCAAACTCACTCCGCTCAGGTAGCGGCTGTCAGGAGTCTGCTTCCTCATGAACTCATAACTTTCAACCGCACCAGCCTTGTCCGCAATCGCGAGGTTGGCGTACACATGGCCTGCAAAGCCGCCGCTAGTGAGAGATCCCGACTTATTGCCGGCAAAATACTGATCCCATTCCTCTCTCACAAAGGATGCTTTTCGTACATACGCACTGCTCGGCACAATTGGCAGCATGTGAATGCCCTGAATAAAGGCAATTTCGTCGCCAAAGTACGTCGTGTGGTTGATCTTCCTGTCCCAGAGAATTCCAGTGGCGCGGTTTCCGATAAAGTTGGGCGGTTGCACATCGTTGTCGCTCGCCAAGAGGAAGTACGACTGTAGACTGCGTGCCGTCACGGCCAGCTGGAGATTGCCTCGGCCCTCAATTTTGGCGTCTCCGATCACCTTGCCCCACATCTTGATCGCGTACGTCGAGAAAGCATCCTCCGCTGAGGACTCCTGATCCTTGCCATCCGGTGCTTCGAGCACACCTCTGGCCCAGCTATGGCCATGAAACCAGTCGAAGTTTCGTGAGAAGGGAAAGAAAGGGTCTTCGGTAGATGGGTTGGACCAGTCACGAATCAAATTGTTGACCCAAATCTTGTTGAGGCCGTCATTCTTTGTCAACCAAGAGGGGTTGAAGTGGGCAATGATTGCAGCAGCATACACATAGTAGCCGTAGTGGAAGTTGTGATCGTTGTAATACGTGTTACCAAAGTCAATCGAAGAGTCGTTGTTGCCGTACGACCCAGAAGAGACCAGGCCTTTCCACACGTCATCGTAGAATAGGGGGTTCGGCTCCTGGTTATTGACATACCGATCAAACGCAGCCTCAAGCTTGGTGAGTGAGCTGGCTGTGAATGAAGTATCTCCGGCAATGTTGTTGACAGCATAAATCGCCCTGGCGTAAACCGAAAAGGCGATTCCGGCGTAATACTTGGACGTCAAGTTGGTCAGGGTTGTAATGTCCCGAGCAAGCTCGATCTTTGCTGCATTAATGATTGCGGCTTTGGCGTCTTCGGAAACGATTGCCGCTGAGCCCGCGGACCCCACTGATCCAAGACGAGGCGACCAAGGGTCGAAACCCATATCCGTCGGGAGCTCGGGCTCCACCATGGTGAACTCGTCCGCAAGCGTAGCCGTGGCAATTCCCTTGGTCGTACTCGCCAAGGTGATGTTCGTCAGACCCCTGGCTGTCTTTTGGTCAAATGACTTGACATGATGCGGCAGAGCAAACATGAGAAGTGACCGTTCCTTTATCCCCTTCTTTTCCCACGCCAAGGTGTAAGTTCCAGTCTTGCCAGAGACAGAGCCCGACAGCGTGGCGCTAACTGGATACGCTCCAGCAGCCTTGCTAAAGATGTCGATACCGGCTTTACCTGCTGGATTCTTGGCGACTTGAACAGTTCCCGTGAACTGCTTTGGTCCCAAAATGGTTCCTTTACCAGTCATCCGAAGAGTTGGTCTCTCAGACATGGAAGTTGGGTTGATGTAAATCAACCAGCTTGATCCATCGCCTAACCGCGCATCCCACCCATACACTGTGGCTCCAAGACCATTGGAACTCAGACGAAGGTCGGTGATGTTTGAAAAGTGCTTTTGAGACTGAATGAGAACGGTGGCGTCGTTGTAAACACCTGTGACGAAAGCCATGCCCTGAACTACGGGAAATGAGACAATCGGTTTGGCGCCTTTTCTTGTCGCAAGGTTGACATTGGCGGAGAATGCTGTCAATGTGTCCGTAGTCAAAACCGTTCTATTCTGCAGCTCCCGCGCCGAAAGCGCAATAGATTGGTCAAAGAATGGATCCTCGAAAGACTGGACGGGCTCGCCAGGCCCGTAGATAAAGTTGCGCCGATCCGTATGGGAGATAGACAAGCCGTGGCCCTGTTTGACGGTATCGTTAGACCACCAGACGGAGTAAGGGTGAGTCCATGTCGCGTTGTCTTGGTTGTTGGCAAAGAAGTTGGCGTAGAACTTGTTGGTTTGGATGGGGTTGTCGTTGTTATCGACTCCGACAGGTTTCTGTGGGTGATCTGCTCTCGACGGAACTAGAATTGGTCGGTCGTGAGAAATTTTCACGAAAACGTTGTCTGATCCTCCTCTCGCTGCTTCTCCATCTGCCCTTGCGTTATGGATGAACGAGCGTCGCATTTCGCTGTGGCTGTGGAATCCATGGTGCCGGTGGGATTGAACGCCTCCGAACAGCAGGATGACTGCCACAATGGTTTTGCTGAACATGGTTGAAAAGAGTGACAATAACGAGTGACTTGGAAGATCCTCTAACGAGGCTACACGGAAAATGAAGACAACAATCAGTGAAGACCTTCAATCGACATGACCAAAGGCCATCCTCATCTCTAATACCTGCTTTGGGGGGCGGGAGCCGATGGGTATTGCCCGTTGAGGGGCCATCAGGGGGTTTTGAGTTTATCGCCATCAACAGCTTTATGCGGCACCAATCTCGGACCCCGGTGAACTCAAATCTGAGTTCATATCCATGTCTTGTCTGAGTCCTCTCATCCACTCAGATCGAAATGCTTCGTATAACTTCAGACGACAAACACCAAACGTAAGTAATCCATCCGATTCGTTGATGACAGAAGATTTTATCATTCAAACGGCTACAGCAGAATATGGTTCAGATACTTTACCCGGCGCACTCACGTTGGTTCTAATGTGTGGACAAATAGGAGTTGAGCAAGCTGACTCGGACGAGTTTCAGCGAGCTTTTCTAGCTGAATGCCGGTAAAGAAAAGAAAAGGGCTCAGAAGGACCGTATACTTACCCCAGGCCTTACTCTTCCCGTTTCGAAACATTTTCAGTAAATCTCATTACGATTTAAGTTTGGTAAAAGTCCCTGATCCATTTTAACAGAATGAAAAGTTTCTTTGGAGACCAGAGAGGCCGGTGGGATGTTGAGGATCTATGTGGCATGAGCCGGATGTAATACTAGTCCTCGTGTCAAAACGAGGGATATTAAAGAATGGAGATCGAGCGAACTTTCGGTCTAAAAGCTGTATCGTCTAGTTGCGGCGGATATTCAAATTGAGAGGCTATTTCACGAAGAAGAGCCGTGTAAAAGCTGATTGATGTAATTCTCACGCGGAAACTTCGCTTGTCTTTGATTCGACGACAAGAGCTTCCGGACTTTGCTTGAGTCTGGTACAGTCTTGATCTGAAACAAGTGCATATTGGGTGAGATCATCGAAAATTTTGGGGAGACCACCGCACCATATGACAACCCGTACTGCAGAAAACACTGTTAGTCAAGCTAGAAATAACTGGCGCAGTCTGTCACATAACTCATTTATACACCCAACTAGTGATACTACTGTTTTCCATTTACCTCGTCTCTGCATACTTCATCCACAATGGCTCATGCAACAACCTGTCCAAGCAGTTCTTCTCAACACCCACAAGGATCTCCATCCCACCGTCCGGCAAAATAGGCATGACGACCTGCAACCCGTTGATCACACCAACATGCGGCGCGCGAACGGCCTGGATCGTGTCGCCCAGCACCGGTCCCCACTGCACGTCATACAGGGAGAAGTTGACCCATGATGTCTGAATGCAGTTGTTACCGGGCACATCCAAGAGAGCCGTAGGGATGATACGGTTCACATCCTCCACCGTGTCAATGAGCGTAGCTACATCATCGACAAACTGGCTATCGGCACGAATCAACGCCTGACGAACCAGAATCGCCAAGTCAGCCAAGGACGCCGAGCCGAGCATTTTGCGGATCGGCGCCGAAGCCGCCACGTAGCCGAGGAAGCAGCCCATAGTCTCCGGGTGCACCGGCGGGTCCGTACGCAGGCGAGCGTCGACGGCGATGTTGAAGACTGACACCGGGTCGCCCTCGAGGGTTTCGAGGGGTGACTGCACCGCCATGACGGTACGCCAGAGCAGCGCCGAGAGCGCGTCGTTGGTGGAGACCCATCTCTGCTTCGTGGGTTCCGTTACATTTTCTGGAGATGCTTCGGCCTTGAGTCTGGCCAGGGCCTCGGGCGAGAAGTAGAAGATTTGGCCGCGGTGATCTTCGGAAAGGATCTTCGGCGGCATGCCCTCGGGCGTGAAGGGGATGATGGTGTACTCTGGGTGGTCTTCAGCACGGCCCGGGTTCTTGCCGGTTGGGCTCATGATGCGTTGACGGTCTCTGAGGAACGCCTCATCCAGCTTAAAAGGGTCTATGATCTCGAGGCCTTGGGCTCTGCGACACTCTTCTGCCCAGATCTTGGTCCAGATCAGGAACGTCTTCCCGTCTCCAAACATGTGGAAGATGCACCAGGATAGAATCAGGCCCCCTTGGATGAAGTTGGCTTGCGGAAGAGATACGGGCAGTCTTTCGTCTGGTGTTGCCCATACCGAGCGCCGGCAGATAGTATTTGCATCAAAGGAAGCCACTGGGAAGTTCTTGGATTTGAGCTCCGAGTACGTCATGGGGAACGTACCGGAAGCTCGAAGGTCCTTGACGGTGATGCCTTCAATGTCTCCATGACGGAGTTTCTGAAGCTTCAAGACGCCGGCTTGCTTGGCATCTGGGTTTGGGACGGCTTCACACCCCAAAACAGCGATACGCTGTTGCGCGGCTTCATACCCTGCGCGCAAAATAGAAGCAGCTTGATCGAGGTTGTAATCTTCGGGGAGCTGGAAAGGGAAGACATATCGAAGGTAGCCTTTGGGTCCGATACGCTCGAGGGGCGTGAGATCCGGGATCTCTGTGAAGCCTGACAAGGAACCCATAGCTGTTAATGTGCGAGAACTTGGTGCAAAAGCCTTCAGCTTAGAAGAGCATTCTGGTAGCTAAACAGCAAAACATCCGAGAATGGCGACTGTCATTATATATGACCCTTGTAGACCATCGCTATGTCTTTGTCCGTACGCTCCAGACCACTATGCAACGCATGTTGACCGCGCCGCATCCATACATTCAAATCAGGTCATATCATATTGCAACTCTCCAGCAACGGAGGCAATGGCTCTAGGGGACCTGCATTGAGATGCTCCTTTCGGAGGCTTAGTACCAGAGACAGAAACCTGCTGGTACTCTCTTCCCTGCCTCAACGGGGTGAGATAGACTGTTGACCCTGCTCTGTCCTTCATGGCCCCGGTTCCAACAAGAACCAGGATCGGCCTCCTTCACTCCACAAGTAATAGGAGCCATGAAAAAAAGGCTCATTTGACCTTGATAATCCTAAGCTCGAGATCCAGTCGAAGACTCAAGGACATCTAACGCGGACTTAATTGATACTCTAACTTATATACGGGTTCATAGGTATTCTCGTGCTACGAAGACTTCCATCATCGGCCAGCATGCTGGATATGTCTGTCATTCAAATACAAGTGGACCATGGAGAGGAAGTCGCATGTGATATTCTAATCCTTGTATGCGGGACTCGTACCCTTGGTTCCCCGAGACAAAGCAGTCAGACGGCCCGTAAGTAAAGGGCGGCAGGATCAGCGGCTCCTGGCTTGCGACGTTCACCCGTCTTCCCTTTCTAGAGATACCTGCGCCATCTCATTTTAGAGTCACCATTTTGCGCTTTGAAGCAAACATGGCTTTTTGGCAACGAGGGTATTCAGTCACATCAAAGTCTTGCTGAGCGGTGGCAAACTTGGCACTTCACCAGAAAAGTGAGTTTGCCATCAACGCCCGCTCATTATACTCCTGTTCCTGCATGCGCGGGACGCGCACCAACGAAGATGAAGTGTCAAGACTCCAGGGGAATTGCGAAGTACGCAAACATGCTCTCCAACAACAACTTCCCCGTCTGTGCATATAATCCTTGAACGGAAGAAATCAGAAACGATCCACACTGTTGGCTCTTTGGCGAGCCAGAGCGGGAAGCATCAGGCCATGCGGAATTCCGGGCCTGTCTGCCCAGTACCAACAGCATTATGAACCCTGCGCTCTTTGGATGCAGACGAAACTAGGCCGTTGGTCCAACGTGAATGCAACGGTGCACGGAAGCATCACGGTGGAGAATCGTGAGGTACGCAGAGTAGCTGAGAATACCACGGGTTTACCTTGGTCGGAAGGTATCCGAAGGACACGTCCAACTCCTCCAACGTGGATCATATTTCCTTTTTGCACCTCCTGGCACACCAACCTGTGCCGCAACGATTCTTCGACTCATTTTTGAGATCCCATGAAGAAAAGCAGACTCTGAGGATCTCAGAGTAGAGAACGTCGCCCAAGGAAATGAAAGTTCCTTGCATTCCTGCAATGTGGTGATATCGGTCCCCCCCTTCCTGCTTCACACCACCGTCACATCTCTCTGGTCATCGATAATGGAACCTGATCCCAACATCATCGCCATCTTCGGTCCACCTCCAGATGATCTCGATATTTCAGAAAGCAGCGTCGCTCGCAATAATGCCGCCGTCATAATACTAGCCGTGCTAGCCTCCGTGGCCGTGGTGCTCCGGCTGATGGCGAGGTTTCTTCAAGGTCACAGCCTGAAGGCGGATGATTGGACAATTCTTCTCTCACTGGTAAGAACTTACTCAAGTACTTTCCCATGTGAGATAATTTGTGAATAGGCTCACGATGTTAATAACATATCATCACAGCTCCTCGTAGGCGCCACCGTCGGCTTAAGCATCGCAGGCGGGGCTTACGGTGCGGGAAATCACGTCTGGTCATTCACACCTCAAGACCTAACACAAGTCTTTAAAGTAGGCTTCCCCTCCTTGATTCTATTCTAATCAATATCCTCCTCGGAAGAAATGCAAACCCTCAGCGAACTCGGAACTTCACATTCATACTAACTCCCCAAAACCACAGATCCTCTACGCCTACACCTTCATCTACGGCACAGCCTGCGCCGCCACCAAAATCTCCATCCTCCTCTTCTACCAACGCATCTTCCTCCTCTCCACCGCCTCCTCCTCGTCCTTCAAATTCTCCCTCATCGCAGGGTACGTCCTCTCCATAGCCTACCCCATCATCATCTGGACCACCATGGCCAACGCGTGTCGCCCCCTCTCGTTCTACTGGAACCAGTTTGTGGGTGAACAGGGGAGATGCATAGACATCAATAGCTTCTACCTCGCCCCCGCCATCATCAACATGGTCAACGATATCATTGTCCTCTTGATTCCCATCCCGCAGATCTTAAAGCTGCAAATGTCGGGCAGGAAAAAGGCCGCTGTTTGTAGCATCATGTTGCTTGGAAGTTTGTAAGACACGACCATCTTCTCCTCACCCACCCTCACCACCAGTACACATATTCCCAATATCAGAGATAATCGATGCCCTTACAGGACGGTCCATACTAATCCAAAACCCCCATCCAGCGTCTGCGTAGCAAGTATAGTCCGCATAACCCACCTCTCAACCTTCTCCCGCGCTCTCGACATAACCTGGCAAATGGGCCCCGTCTTCATCTGGTCCGCAATCGAACCCTCGATCGCAATCGTGTCCGCCTGCCTCCCGCACCTCGCGCCCCTCCGTCGCCTCGTCCGCCACAAAATCTCATCTTCCCTGGGCCACTCCAGTGGTAATGCCGGAGGTGGAGGGCCCTCATCTAACAGCGCACCATGGCGATTGAAATCGAAGCAGAGCGCCAGTGGAGGAAAGAACAGCAGCTCTCAAAATGGTACGGGTGCCCTGTTCACGTACGGCGGGTCAAGGTTCAACTTTGGCGGGGGAGGGGGCGACGGCAAGTTGGGCGGGGAGTCGGATGACGAGATTGGACTAACAAATCGAATCACGGCTGGATCTGGCAGGGTCAAGAATCTGTCCACTGGGTCGGGGTCCGAGGAGAATATCAATGGGGGGTCAATTGTTGTTCAATCAAGCTTCATCCAGGAGAGCATGAGGAATCCGAGGTAGTGAATAACATCACTGAGGACGACAGGACATCCTATGAAGTCACAAACGAAACTGCGTGAAGTGGATGAGAATGAATTAAGAATGATCTTTTCTCCAGGTTCAAGTGATTATGCACAGGATAATCCTCTATCCAAACACTACCTCCTATGCCGCGAGACCAGTGTATCCATGAGTTCAGAGACGCCCACAGACGCCCGCAGCTAATGCCTCCCAAGACCCGTATGCTAACAAAAAGAAGGAAAAACAATCAGCATAGAAGAGATTTGGTTCTGTTTGAAAGACCGCCTCTTTCAATGCTGCTGGCCCTGTTTTCTCTCCAGGTCGTTGGCGAGGTTCATATGCATTAGGGCCTGGGCCGTCCAGTCCTCTTCACTCTGGCCACCACCGCCGCCCTGCTGATTCTTCCACAAATCCATGCTCTCTCGGCCATCGACTCCGGGGAGGTGGATCGTCGGCGGGGTCTGGCCTGGCTTGGCACCCACAGGCGGTGGACCACCATCTTCGCGACCAAAGGAATCAAAGTCTGGCAAGACGTAGCCGTGGCCCGGCGGCGCATTCGCTTGCTGTGCAAACGCAGGACCTTCGTCACCGGGCATCTCCGCGATACCATCGTGGTTTTGCGGGGGGAGAGCTGCCATCTGTCCGACCTGATGCTCGAATTCTTCCTGCTCCAGGATTTGCGGTGCGTGTTCGACGTTACGCAGGCTCGAAGAGCCAGGCGCCAGGCCGCTCATGGTCATGCTCCTCTGGCTACTAACAGAGGCCCTGTGAGGGTTGGGGTCATCTGCACCAGGGTCGCCACCAACGATGCTGTTGGGGTCCATGTCTCGAATGGCGAACTGTGCGAGGGTACGCATCTTACGTGTGACCCAACCAGCCAAAATCTTACCGCGCTGCTTCTCGCCGAGACGCGATCTCGGGAAGTCGCCCTTATTAACGAAGGCGACGATATCGACAATGATCTGGTGCTCGTTCAGGATCGCGTTGACGATGACTGGCACCACAGAACCGAGGTATGCCTTTCGTGTGATCTCGGCCAGCAGAACGACGAGACCTCCAGCTTGGAAGACGGCGCTGTGTGTGTTTAGCATGACGGACTCTACTAATGGGGGCTATCGAACTTACCATCCACCAGTTACGATGTTGCGGTGGCACCGTTCCACAGAGGCCTCGATATCCATGGGGAAGTGGCTGAGACCATTGATCTCAAACGTCTCTCCAATGTTGCCGAGAACGAATAAGACCTGCATATCAACCTGAGCGCCTCCAGGGCCAATAGGCCTGCTGACGTTATGCAAGAAACCCAAGTCGCCCGTGCGGACGTATTGGATGCTGGGATCACCATCAACGGTACGACCGTCGAATCTCTCGGCGTCAAACACATCCTTTGAGCCGTAGAATGCCTTGACACAAGCCTCCGAGTCGACCCAAATCTCTCCGTACTCTCCATCGTGGCAGAGCAGTCGGCTCTCGGGGTTGACAATGGCGATTTGTGTAGAAACAGGCACCATACCGGAGTCCTGGAGCAGAAGCGCTTTAGGATCCTGCTCGGGATCTACGGGGTATATCAGGCCGCGGCGCAGTGCCTTTGTGTCCAGCCAGAGCTCAATAGGCTCAATGCACATGTAAGATCTCGATGCAACCATAGGGTTGAGTACGTGAGAGTAGACAGTGTTGATGGCGGTTCGGTCGAGGCCAGTAGCCGCGAAATGAAGCCGTACCTTTTGAAACACGTCCACACGTGGCCTGCTTTCGGCCGAAATCATCATGTTCTTGAGCTCGTGAAGCGTGAATCCCTTGCCCTGCATCGTGGCCATGGCGTGATCCAACATTTGTGGCGTCGCATAGGTGTCCTTGATCTTGTACCTAGAAAGAGTCACAAACAGCGACATTGGGTTTTGGGCAAACTCGACAGGCGAGAGAAGGTATGTGGGGGTGCCGATATAGATACCCATCAAGCATGAGTGGATGAAACCGAGACCAGTGGTACTACGCACGCATCCCAGCACCGGGCGGGAACTTGTCATCTGGCAAGTTTCCTTCTGGACCTTGCACATGCCCAGGATAGTATCGTGTCCAAGCTGAACCGCAATGCGGCGCTGATCGGGCGTCCAGTACGTCCAGATGATGACAGGGTAACCAGTCTGGATCCAGGCTGGCTGCATGGTAATGCCATTATCGCGCAGGCCACTGCTTTGTTTTGGCGGCTTGGTGGTATTGTAGTAGTTCGGCACACCAATCTTGAGGATGGAAGCCGCCTGCTTGACGTGGTTGGAAACCAGCTTCAGCTTGACCAAGTGATCAACTTCGTGGTTGACCAGGATGGCCTTGACACGGAAGTCGGCAACGACATGCAAGAATGCCGGCACATCCTCGTTAAGTCGGTTCTGATCTAGAGGAGCCAGAGGAATTACAACCGCGCCCAAGTTGATACAGGCATGAACGGCGTAGACGAACTCCTCGGAGTGCGTGTACATCAGAATCAGGTGGTCGCCAGGGCGAACCTTGACCTTGTTCTTCAGGTACAGAGCCACGGCGGCAACCTTGGTGTCGAACTTCTTCCAAGTCACGCCCTTGCCTTCTCTGCCACGACCGTCAATGGTGCAGTATGCGAGTTCCTCGGGTTGACGGGCAACGCGCCATTGGATCAGGTCAGTGATGCAAGAGAAGTTGTTCAGCGGTGTTGAAGTGCGATCGTCAATGACAACTTCCCTTCGGTCGATACCCGAGTATTGCTTGTCGGATGACATGAGAATTCCAGCACGCGAGTCCGATGAAATGGGAGACCAGATGCCTCCGATAGGGTCAACTCCAATGGGGAGGTTGAGCACGGCATGCTCAACACCAAACTTGACATGAACACAGGGCAGGTTACCCAAGTCAAACTCTCTTCTGCAGAGCATATTTCCGATGTCCCTACGCCCGTTCTTGACTACTCTGGGCAGAGAGTTTGGTGCCGTGATCATGACGCAGTAAAGTCTCAAGTGGTGTTCTTGCATGAGTACGTCCATACATCTCTCGGCGAGAGAGTCAAGCAGCGCAGTATCGAGTTGCCTGGGCGGCCCGCCTGAAGTCAGAGGTGCGGTGGACGCAGCTGGTGATTCCAAGACAACAATTGGCAGATGCTCCTCGTTGACGAATACGTCAAAGGCAGAGCAGTCGTAAATCTTGGGCACATTCTTGACGATGCTGACGACGAGGTGCTGGACAAAGAAGTACCGGTACTCGGCTACCTCGGTGCCGTGCTCGACCCATTCGACCTTTTGACGAATGCGATCCTCGTAGAGGCCAAGTACGAAGAGCTTGCCTTCGATGACTGTGCCTAGCAGACCGGTCCTCAGAAACTCGGGCTCTACTACCGTGGGTGTTGGCTCGCCGGGATCAAACTTGTAAGGCCGGGCGTGGAATATTTGCTCCGTGTGTTTTGGTAGAGCCCAGAAGCCTCCTGATAGTGACGGCGAGTCCACCCAGATTTCACCGACGGAATGTGGTGATGCCAACAAGCCGGTTTCCGGATCGACGACGGCGAGGGTGGCATCGGGTATAGGGTATCCAAAGGCACCGATACGAACAGTGCCCTGTTCGGTAGCAGCTCGTTTTCGCGCTTCGTCCCCGATTGCTACTACCACAACTTCATTCGTTTTCAACGCCTCTCTGTCGAGGAGCACCTCACTCAGTTCGTTCTTAGCGCGCTGCTCTGTGGTGGTGGTGCCGCCGCCTCCCAAGAGACTGCCGAATCCGTTTGAGGGCGCAAGCTTCACCTCTTCCTTCTCTTCTTCGTCGGAATCGATATCGGAGCCCATGTCCAACTTCAAGGGGCAGCCCATCCGCTCTTCGCCTCCCAGCCAGTCGCGAATACTGATCACCATGCCGCCGTGCTCAGGCAGACACAACATTGGCGCGACAACCTCGCGCGCTCGTGGGTTTCTTAGTGGCCTCAACCATCTGTCCGCTAGTACTTCGTGAAATTCACCATCAACCGTCAGGGTATCAATTAGGCAAAGTTTGACCGTTTGGAAGTTGGGCTCCATGCCCTTTTTGAAATTTCGAGTTGTCATAGGATCCGACTGGTAGTTGTAGGCGGCACGCTTCAAGCCGGGGTAGTCGGCAATCATGAGTGTAGCCTTGTACTTGGTGATTAGATGAGCGTAGAGACCCGGCACTTCAACGGCCTTATTTTCAACCCAAACAGTCGTGTGGCCGCCATAAACGGTGAGAAGGACACCCAGAATCATGCCAATACCCTGTCGAGGATCGAGGTATGAAAGGAGCGTCTCGCTGGTCGCACCAGCACCGATGAGCCGGCCATTCTTGTCGCGCAAAGTTCGACTAAAGGTATCGCCGGGACCGTTCCCTGGTACTGTCGTGACGACGGCACTCAAGCAAGCCATCTGGTGCATGACTGTCCTGTGACTCAGCACCACGCCTCGCAGGTCACCCGTAGGCGCGCGGGAGAACTCGATATATGCCAAGTCTGGTACTGTCAAAGGCGGGACATCGTCTTTGCGCTTGGGATGGAAACTGCCAAACTCGTTCGTCTTCCACCATTCTACGCCCTTGGGCCAGTTAAGCTTCTGTGTTGTTATGTCGCGCTGGAAGGCCTTGAGGTTATTGTCCGTCGTGAGTGCCAAATGCGCCTGTGTCGATGTGAGAATCAGGTTCAGCTTCTGGTAGTCTTGCAAATCATTGATCGGTACTGCGACGACGCCAGCGATGAAGCACCCCAGCAAAGCAATGGCAAAGTCAATGACTTCTGTGTCGCGGTAAATCAGGGCAACGCGATCGCCGCGATACAGCGAGCTCTTATCCCGAATGACCTGTGCCACCTTCTCGGCTCTTGACGCAAGTTTGTCCCACGTGATGGAGGCAATTTCTTTGCCCTTGCTGTCCAGCACCCAGTACGCGGGCAGCTTCGCCATCGTCTTGCCCCTGTGTCTCAAGACTGCGGCGATGTTATCGAACTTGGACATTGGGGTATTGCTGTCGTGCGGGTCGGATATCGCAAACGGAAGGTCGCGGGGTTCGAGTGGCATCTGGTACTCGAGCACTTCTGGCGGGGGCAAGTCGTTTGCCGTGAGCATAGGCGGCGCCATGGCGGCCGTTGGCGAAAAGGCCTCTCCTGACGAATATCTGTGTCCTCCCCCGTATTCTTCTTGACCGTTCTGGTCGTAACCCTGTTGATCATAACCTTGTCCCTGCTCAAAGTTCTGTCCGCCGCCGGTGAAGCCGGAGAAGTATCCAGTCGAGTCAAGCATCGTGCCTGTCCGGCTGTCATATGGGTTCTGCCCGTGCTGGTCCATGTAGTGTCCTTGCTGGTCGGGATTAAAGGCGTAGTCGGTTGAGACCATTGTGCCCGATCGAGTGGGCGGCTCGTTACCAGCGCCGAGGAAGAGTGAATCGTGCTGCTTCATGTTCGGGCGTTGGTCGGCGAGAGGGCCGCCAGGTCGGAGGAGACCTGCAGGATTCATGTCGGGCGAGGTATAGCCAGCTCCGGGCGATTGGTACCCAGGCGATGCGTAGCCACCAGAGCCATGACCTGAGCCGTGGCCGGAGCCATGGCCCGAACCATGGCCGCCAAATGGCGACTGTGGACGGTATGAGCCGGGAGAGGTCGGGCTGTTGGGATCGGAGTCTCTGCCGCCGAGCGCGGCTAGAGCTGCTGCGCGGTGACCATCGCTCGAAGGATGTCCCGGGTTGTCAGGGTCGTGAATGCCTAAGCCGCCTCGGGGTTTGGCAACAGCTGAAGCGGCAGCAGGTCCAGGGCTCATGTACAGGGAAAAGAGTTGCGTCCGTCGCTTTTGGTATCTGCGCGCAGAGGAAATCGGTTAGCCGCCGTCGGGCTGTTCGCAACGGGGGAGGGGAAGGTCATGATGGAGGGGTCAGCACCAACCCTTTCTCTGTGATGTCGCCTTCCTACAGCCACAAGAATGGGTCAGTCAGTGCGACAAAAAGTGACAGTAAGTAGTTCGGGCAAGGCTGCGGGTGCTCGAGCACGACGCGCACATGCGCGCATGCGCAAGGCAGTCGTCTCGAGGTAGACGTAAAGTTGCGCGATTCCAAACGGGACAGTGCCAAACGGCGACTTGAAGGTTGCAAACATACCTCCAACTCCTTTTCCAGCTCCTCGAGCTTGTCCTGCAATTCAGGATCTAATTGTGCAGCCATGGCGGGCGAAAACAATGCTGGTAACTATGCACAATGGAAGCGCAGGATGCAGCAGCGACGAGACAAAAAGGAAGGGGAGAGAATAGGTAGGGTCTAGAGAACGTAGAATGGGCCGAGACCCCCGGGGTTAAGGGGATTGTGGGGAGAGAGATAGAGAGGAGAGAGAGGAGGGGTGGGAGGTTCCGTTCGTAAAGAGTTTAAGGAGGGACGATCGCAAGCTGTCGATGTCTCTGACTCTGTGTTTGGTCGGATCCCCTCATCCAGTCTTGTCCAGGTCTTGTCTCGTCTGTCTTGTCTTGGTGATGGCAGCAGCAGCAATCCGTTGCAGTGGTGCTGGCATCCTCAAAGAAAAGTCTCGTGACGTAGGTTGGACCAGGACAGCAAGAAGTGCGGTCGCTTTACCAGGTTGGGTCAAGGATGGAGGCCAGGCAAGGTTGGTCGAGTTTGTGTGTTAAGATTAACCTGAAGAGGCTGGCGGGCAACTGGGCTGGGCTGGGTGGGCGGGAGAGGAAGCCCGAGAGGAGAGGCGGCGGCGGCGACAGCTGAGTTTGAAGGCACTTTCCACCACATTTCCACCCACCTTCCCACCTCTCCTTGGGACGATTCAGGGAGTCAGGGTTCCGGGCGGGAACACGGGGAATTTGGTAGTGCGGCGGCCACGGGCGCCTACTTTACCTTACCTTAGCTTTACTGCGTAGGAATTTGTATACCTTACTGAAGGCGTAAGAGTCCGGTGTGGTGAATGATTATCGGTGCAGCATGTACGGATATGTACTTCGTATTTCATCCAAGTTTAGAACGAGGAGGGGGTGATCTACCCTGAGCATCCCAAGAATGGCCAAGCAGAACCGTCTATCATAGTGGCCGTTATTCTCAGTGAGTGTGTGTGTCCAAATGTTCGGCATTTCAAATGGCCTGCGAAAGCTGAGAGAATGATTCTGGGAGACGGGGCAGCAACAAGTTCATCCTGGCGGATCCGACAGCGGGTGTCAACTCATGAATTAGCATCGAGATCCCGGAATCACCATCCAAACAGACTTTCAGGTACCCGCAAGGCAAATCTCACACTCATTCTCACACTCGCTCTTACTCTCAGTCTCACTCTTATTTTCATTCTCACTCTTCCTCTCACTCCCACTCTCTCCATCTGTCACCAAACGCACAGGCTGGCAACGAGTGGATACGATGAGAGCATCGAGACCTTCATCGGACCCCAGTCTCTAAAAAGAATACCTGAAATAAGAAAACGGCAAGTCTTAACAACGTCGTCATCGACGCCCAGCACCGCCCAGCATTATAACCCAGGCCTAGCACCATCGACATGGGCCCCGGGATGTGGCCGCTCAGGAAACCCCGAAATCAGGAAATCGGCCCCAGGGCGCTCGACGGAGGCATACCCGATCGGGAACAGAATCCCCAACTGCCATGCCCTGCAACATTCCCAATGCCCCATCTGAGCATCACCCACTCTCCCCTCTTCGGTCTTCGCTTTCAAGGCAAGTCTCCCCCCCTCCCAGTTGCGTGGTGATCATCACGTACCATTGCGGAATGGCACACACTCGCAGCACCCACCACGGTGACCATCAGTGGCCACTGGCCAGAAGTGGATGATCGGAAGAAAAAGGCCAGAACACCAAGAAATATTGAGTTATTTCTGTCGGCCTGCATCCAGGGACCACATTAGACCGTCTCAACTCTCCAGAGCTTGAGAGCTTGAGAGCTTAATCCAGTGGAATTCTCCAGCAATGCAGTGCGGTGCAGTGTCCGTCCGCGAATGTCTCGCTACTAGCCTTATTTGGTTTCTATCCCAGCTGGTGGGCACGAATTTTTGGAGAAAGGCAGGTCAATATTGATCGGTCTTCGGCCGCCGGACGGATGAAGGCACAGGTCTTTAAGTCATTGTCACCAGGATGGCTCTCGTCGCCGAACATTGATTCTATGCTGAATTCAAAAAAAAAAAAAAAAAAAAAAAATTTCGTTACTTCTAGTACTAAAATAGCTTCCTTTCCTCTTTCTGTTGGGGACCACTTGAGAGAATCAGATGTAGAAGATTTCTTTGGCAGATACAAAACCTTCACGCATGTGGCTGGAACAAGTGTGGCACACGGACTGTGGCTGAAAGCCCAGGCTTCTTGACTTCTTCCCACCCGTCGTCCCCAGCTAAGCCAAGTCTTCAAGCTTCCTTCAACATCAAGCTTCAGTCACCTATAGGACATCAAGATTGTTTCCATCCACAACGGATAACATGAGCTACTATGATCTTCTGAGCTCAGTGCGACCGTCCAGCACGGTCAAGTCAGTGCGACCGGCAGCCCACTAATCACACGTTGGCGATCGACCGCACCACCGTTTCAAGGCCGCATTCGGATGCTGCGCCAGCCAAGTAGGCACATTCAAATCACATCAGACGACGGGAGATTTTCCAAATCATTCGGTCTCTACCGAGCACCGTAGAACATCTTACCTCGACCTAAGTGGGCGGGTTTAAGCATATTATAAGGTATCCAGTGCCAATCGTGGATACCACGCGGCATTCAAAGCTTTGTTTGCAATACGCAAGCCCGTAATCCCAAGTTCCAACTCTGCATTCTCTACTGCCATCAACATGGATTCAACTTCACGCATATTGGTCGTGACACCTCCCAGGCAGTGCAAACTGCAAAGGTCGAATCCCGAGGCTCCGGGTCGACGAATGAGAATACCCCGTGTCTCGCGATTAGCCTTCCCAGGGGTCATCTGAACTCGTTTCCCTCCGGATCACCTCGAACTCTGCTGATCATGAAACGCCTCTCTGGAATTACCGCTTACGGAATTTGCTCGTTTCTCACCGGACGAGTAAAACATGGTGGGGGTTACTTCGTCTAGGAAGCCCACCACACGCTGCTGTGGCGGCGCAGCTCGGTCTCGTCCCTCTTAAAGTAGTGACTTGCACCCATTGTGTGCCCAGTCCGCACTGCAATAGTTCTCGAGCACCATTTACGTGCTCCTACACCGCCTGCTTTCTTTCATCATCGTCACTGGCAGTCACATGTGCCGGACGTGATAAGTTCAGACTTCCTCCCTCTCCTCCATAGCTTCAGCTCAGCTACCCTTCAAAGCAGGCTCGGTTGGGTATAGTCACACTGTTGTCATTCCCCCGGACCACGCTTCGACTCCGACGATATGGACGGCCGGCACGCGTACGCTCCACTGGGAGATTTCGATTCGAGCAAAGAATACAAGCCCGTGGTCGATCAGGCAGAGGATGACTCAACATTAGAGGCAGAAGGCTCGCTACTTCCCATCAACACACGGCGCCACGATACCTGGAGAAGAGTTTCAAAAGCTGCCTCCCTCCTGGTTCCAAGTTTCCTTGGACCAAAAGAAACCAAGGCAAAGCCACTTCGCTCTACAGCTTGGCTAGGTAAACAAGAACTATCCTCGCCATCTCTACCTGCCCGGGCTAACATGGTGTCAAAGACGGTTTGCGAGGTATTGCAGCGCTATGTGTCGTCTTCGTTCACTGCGGTCTGGTGTGGTTCTCATGGGATATCCAACTAGCATGGACACCGAACCCACCTCGGCGATGGTGGCTGTACCAACTTCCTATCCTCCGACTCGTCGTCTCAGGCCTCGCTCCCGTCTCCGTCTTCTTCGTCGTGTCCGGCTACACAATATCGCATCGCGTCCTTACATTGGCTCGCCGGGGGGAATTCGACAAGGCAGGCTCGGCCATCGCATCTTCGGTCTTCCGGCGCCATACCCGGCTCTTCCTCCCCGCCGCCGTAGTTAGCTTCGTTGTCGCCATCATGACTTGGCTCAACATGTTCCCCGACCAGGGTTTACCCGGCGTGGCGTACCCGACGAGGGTTCCGCCGCACTTTGACTCTCTCTGGGGCCAGCTGCGGCATTATTTGATGGCCGAGACCTTGGTAACTGATCCCATCGGCCAGCCCCATGTCCGGGCCGATTCCGACATACCGGAACCGATATACGATCCCCACCAGTGGACGATTCCGCTCGAGTTCATCAGCTCGATGGTAGTGTTCATGTTTCTATCGGCCTTCACGAGAGTACGCAACAGAGTGAGGATGTTCTTCGCGCTTGGCCTGGCGATTTATCTCGAATGGTTGTTCGTCTACTTTGGGATGTTTCTGTTCCTCAGCGGCATGTTCTTGTGCGATCTGCATCTCGAGCTCGAGGAAAGGCAATGGCGGTGGTTGGCCCCGCGACCCGAACCACAACCTTTGGATGGGGACGCGCATCGGACGTCGAAGAGAGGCAGCATACTGTCTCGTCGCGTTCTTGGACGTGCCGTCGGGCTCGTGTCATTCGTGATCTCGCTCTGGCTGCTCAGCATGCCCGAGGACATGGAGCAGGCAGCGCAGGCACCCGGCTACGTGACGCTCGTATCTTTAGTTCCAGCACGATACCAGGAGTGCCTTATCATACCAGTCGGTGCAGTGCTGACAGTGCTCGTCGTCGACCATGCCGAGTTCCTGCAGATTCTCTTCACGAACCGTTTCTCTCAGTACATGGGCAAGATCTCTTTCTCGCTATACATGATCCACGGCCCTCTCCTTTATTCATTAGGCTTAGTCCTTGGTCGCTGGACTGTAGGTCTTGTCGGTGGCGGAGACTCTCAGACATCCTATGTATTTGCCATCTTGTTGGCTTTCCTCCTTTGGGCGCCTGCGGCGATATATACTGCAGATCTCACTACCACCTTTGTAGACGCGAAGTCGATAGAGTTCTCCAGGTGGGCATACGGGATGCTTTTGAGGGAGGAGTGATAGATCATAGACATACCCGGTATGGAATTAGAGTAAACCCAAACTAATAGGTGATTCGGTAACACACAAACACCCTCCCCGGCTCCAAAGCGTGATCAAGAATGATTCTCTCACTCGATGTTCCTTGAGGGATATCGATGGCTCGTCCAAGTGCCCCGATCGAGCGTAGGTGCTCTTCCCAGAATGGAATAGTGTCAAAAACACGGAGCAGGGGTTCGTGCTTTCCTCCCAACGGCGTCGAGAACGCACGGACCAAAACAGGGCTGCGGGGCCCTCTCATTCGTCGCCGACCTTTTTTGGCCAACGTCCTCGACGCTTATTTATCCATCAAATAAATTTTTCAATCTACCTTTTCATCATTTGCTTGCCGTCCTTGACGTTGGGAGTCCAGGATCGCATCATGATGAAATACCCAGCGCACGCAGCAATCAGCTCCTAGCCGGTGGTGTCACGCTCATTTGCGAGCATGGGATCGCAGTCACACCTACCTCGAAACGTGAGGCGGTAGACATCATCTCCATTCAAGGACCGAGATGCTCTTTCATCCCCTGGCACTTCCTTTACCGTACGGCATGGTATGACGAATGGTCGGGTGAAAGGCGCCTTTGATCGTCGTTTACCGCCCGCCGTCGAGGGTCATCGACCTCGCACCACCACGGGTTCATTCCCCGGCGCGGATACGGCCGAAACTCCTCGATCAAGGACAGGCCTTTCGAAGTCTGCATCTGGTGGTGTCGATTGCTCCATATGCGACACGGGACGCACGAGGCTTGGGACTCTGGGCTATCAGAAGTTGACGGCACGCTCCCAGTCTCGCTGCGCCTAGCTAACCCAGACATGCAAACCTGAGGTGATCCGTCTCATGATTCGTCGAACCTAGTCAAGTGGTATGTCAACCATTTACTTCATTTTCACCCTCACACCCATCAAATGATGAGAAAAGCATTTATTCACAGACCTGTTCGGAATTTACTGTCGAGAAACGAGCATTTTACTCCTGATATCAAATCATCACCAAATCATTTCTTTAGCATCTTGATCATGCTTCAGTCGCTGACGAAAACTCAGATAGGAACATCTATGCATAGCACCAAGCTGGATTGGCCCAGCTCGAGTCTAAGAAGGCCATTGTTGAAGAACAAGAGGAGCCCATCTCTTGTTGCCCATCTCTTGTTCTCCCAAGGCTAAGCCTCTTGTGTATTTCCGCCAGCGGCTTGTTCTCGTAATTTTTCTTCTTTTCGCACTTTATCCATACCAATCAAGTATCTATAATAGCAATACCAACCTTTGTCAGCCAGACAATCTTCAAACACATCGAACAATGCCGCCTCCCCGCGTCCCCATTGTCCATCACCGAGTCTCTTTATGCACGTCCTTCTTCATTGACCTCGAGGCTGCTCTGCCACTGTGGAAGGGATGACTACCACATTTATGCCTATATATCGTGTTGTGCGCCCACCCTCCACAGCATCCTTACTCTTCCCGACCTCGGACTACCTATCTAGACATTCGATTCGTTTTCACATTTGCGTCGTATATACTCACCTTTAACTACAGACAAGTTCGACCACGGGTTGTTCAAGTACAGACTATTCAACTACACGAACCACTTGGATTCTCATTTCATCTTCGAAGAGGACAGCAGCAAAAGTCAAGCAGAAAGGGAAGAACAGCACTACAGACTTCCATTCGTAAAGCTACAAGAACAATTTCAGAGACATAATGGCCATGATACTGTCCACCCCGGTGATGGACACGTTCAGCCCAGACCAGCTCCCGGGAACCCTTTTCAACTACGGCAGCGACTCCTACGGTGACGCAGACTCCTTTTTCAACTTTGATGACGCTTGCGTTGAAGGGCCGGTCCCTGAAGTCGAGGAGGAGACTGCGCAAAACCCAGAGACCGCCATCGAGGAGGCCTTAATATCACAGCTCTCCGAGAGCCAAATCTCTGACGGCTCGCTTTTCGGAGGTAATGGCAACTCTAATGATGGTTCCCTACTTAAGTACGAGCAAGAAGAGGGCAAGCCCGCGCAGGTCGCGACAATCAATCCCAACGTCCTCTTCATTACATTGCCAGGAACACCACCGCCACTCAAGCAGGAGCAGCGCCAATTAACACCTCCCACCACAGACGCCACAGCTCTTGTGCTACCGAGCATAGAGCCGACAGAATTGAAGCAGGAATTCAAACCAGAGTTTCAGCAGGACTTCCAACAAGAGTTGAGGCAAGAGCCTACGCCCTTCGTCGACGACCCGAAGCTCCAGGCCCTCTTCGAGGAATTCGAAGGTCCCATCGCCGAAGCCCTCCAACTCCCCACAGCGGCCCCGACTCCGGCCCCAGGAGCAGTACCCTGCGTCGGCACATCGTGGCCCTCTCCCCCGCCGAGCGTTCCCTGGCCCTGTTTCGACGGCCTCGAGTCCAGTGGTGACACGGCATGGGACCTGAACAACAACTCGGCTGCGGGGCTTGGCAGTGGCGGCGGCGGTGGTGGTGAAGATCTCTTTGCCTCCCCTCCTCCCCGCGACATGTTTGCCTACCAACAACCGTGCGGTGACCACCCGTCTTCTGTACTCGGAGACGCCCGCGAAGTCTTTGACCTCGATACCTTTGATTTCGACGACTCCAATAGGGAAACGGTTACCTATGACGGCCTCGAATCCTACAGCCCTGCCAACGTCAAGCAAGAAGCCCCCAACTTTGACGGCTTCGCCTTCAGCAACGTCAAACGGGAGCCCGCCTCCTCGGCGGCTTTCTTTCACCCTTCACCAAAGACCACTACCGACGTCTTTACCGCCCCTCCACCGCCGCAATCTCAACATCATCTGACCCCAAAGCCCGAGTTCGCTCCCTTGGTCCCTGATTTGGCACAAGTTTCAGCCGCCGGTCAAGTCTCTTGCAACTACGACGACGAATCGGTAAACTTCCTTTATTCCCTTCCACTGTTCACCCCTCTGACCACTCCACAGTCCATCCCGCGCAGTGTGCCTGCTACCACTTCCACTCCCGCCGCCGTCGCCACGGCGAGACTGGTGCACCCCAAGCCCAGATCACCCCCCTTTTCTGCTGACTTCATCCATCGCCACAGTCTGTCAACCGCACCGACAGACGTGCTTCCCTACAGTATCCTCAACAGAGAGGGCCTCTTTGAAGCCGGCATTCTCAACCCCCCGTCATACCTGACTCCAGCTCACACTCCATCCAGAGACCTCACAACCCCCGTCGTGAATGGGAAGATCCTCAAGCGTATTCCCAAGCCCGCCAAGGCCAAGGACGTGGACGTATCAGACTGGTATGACTCCCTCCCCGAAGCACCTACGGCCTGGGGTGGCCACGACCACACAAAGCCCATGTTCCAATACAACAAGGAGGGCGAGCTGCTGCCGAATCTGCGCTTCACCCGTGAGCAGATCCTGTACTACATCAGAGAGCGGAAGCAGCAAGGTCTACCCCTCACCCTCTGGATCCAAAACGTCCCCCACGGTTGTAAGACGCGCGTGGGCGACGACAGACTACGCGCGTGCCGCTGGTCAGGCTGCCCGGCTTACAAGGGTACCATCCTCAAAGGCTTCTGGCGCGTCTGCTTCGACGAGCGGCCCGAAACCTCGGGGAAGCAGCATGATCCGTACCACAACGCGGGCTACATGCACTTGTGGTGCATGGATCGCTGCTTCGATCTCCTCGAGATTGCCCAAGCATTCGACCTGAAGCCCGATACACGCTACTTTGAAAAGGAAGAACGCAACCCCATGGCCATGATCCGTGATCACGACGAGCTGGTGATGGAGTTCGAAGAGTGGCGCACGTCCCAGCAGGCTGCCTACGAAGAATGGCAAAGGTCGGCAGAGACGAACAAGATGATGGGCCTCCCCGTTCAGAACCGCCAGGTCGGCCGAGAAGCCAAGCTATGGTACGTGCTGACGACCAAGCACCTGGCGCTGGAGACTCCGGTGCGGAGCAACATGCGGAAGAAGAGAAACGGCATTTCTATTGACAAGCACAAGGGCGACCTCGACTGGTACGTGGAGAGAGTCAACGAGAAAAAGGTATCCAAAAAGGGGCACTCCATCGTCGAGGAGCTTGACAGCGACGACGATGAAGGTGGCCAAAAGACTCCCGCGACCAGGGCGGCCCGTCCGAGTATCATCGAGAAGAGAAAGCGCGAAGTATACGAGTATGACGACAATAACAACGCCTCTCAGCCCCAGACAGCCGCTACTCGGAACAAACGTGTGAAACAGTCGTGCTATTCACCCGTTGAAAGACGTTGATCATTGATGCCTTTGTTTATCTTACCCTGAGGTGAATGACCATGCGCCTCCAAAAAGTCTTTGTAATTTGTGGCCACATTGGGATGTTTGTTTTCTGGACCGGAGCAAGGGGGTTGCTTCACACGACTGCGGTTAGCATAGGATTGATACCCCATATTAGTATAGATGCACCCAAGAGGGCGGGGAGGAGAAGCGGATAAAAGGCCTGGTCTGAACCCTTAACGAATCAACGATACAGACCAACCTAGTATCAACATGATTAATAACAGATCTCTAACCCAAGACTTGAGTGCATTTCCCAAGTGACAAGCGTGAATCCTGACTCACAATCCAGGCTCTTGCCAAGGGTCCTGGAGCTGGGGCCGGCGCGGCCGCCATGCGACGGTTCCAAACGGCCGGACGGCAGGCTGCGGCCGAGAGCACACGCCCGCGCTAAAGGGCCTCGAATTGACCCTAGAAAGATGGGAAAGTTCGGACAAGTGCTGTTCACAGGTGCTAGGAAGCGGGCGCCAAAGGAGCCGGATGAGGTTTTGGTTTAGGAGCCATGGCTTGGGGCACTTTAGCTGCGGAGCCCTCAACATAACAGAGTTTCGATTAAGAGAAGCGGGATGGAGGGGCCGCAGAATGAACTGGGGATGACCGGAAGCGGTGACATGGTGTGAAGACCATTTTGCGTGGATGATGGAGACTTGGGCAGCGAATTGGCAACGCCGTGGTCTGTACAAAGTATCCCGGTAGCCATAGACGGGCAGAAGCTGAACAGACTCGAGGAGGACAGGTGAAGAAAGGGCAGGTCGGCGAAGGTGAAAGCGGGCCGCGGCGTTGGTGCGAATGAATCGTAGCTCTCGCGGCCCGCAGGTAAGAAACGTTGGCGTGCGAAAGCGCGGCGAGGCCGAGGGGAGTAGGGGCGCTAGTCCCAAACGGAGATGCTACGATGCAGGAGGGCGCCGTGCAAGTAAGATGGTACGGAGTCGTATCGTCTCGACAGAGCCGCTGGATCGATTCCTATTGAATGGCTTATGGATCTCGTGCTCCTCTAGATGTAAGGCAGGGCTCGGAGGGCCAGAGGAGGGCAAAACACTGCGTGCGCGTTGGCGGGGGCGGGGGCGGGAGCCCGGCGGCTGAAAGAGGTGTCTATCTGTGGTGTGTAAGGTATGTCAGTCAATGTTCGGGATGAGATAATGTGAGGGTGTTGAGCTCATGTGAAAGTACAAATAGAGAGGCGAGTTTCTTGCAGTCACAGTCATGGCTGATTAGAATAGCCAGCCCATCCTTGCGAAATAGCAAGCCAGTCGGCTTGGAGTATGGTTCTCGACGAATTCGATGTGGTAGTTTTGACTCAGACAACGACCAAAGTAAATCTTGACTGACTTGTTACCTTGTTTCCCCCTCTTCTTCCATCGTTCCATTTTTGTTCTTTGGCTTTGACAGTTTGCGACAAAAGGCAAAAGCCAGTCACGATTCATCGCATTAGGATCCCAGATACGTGCTACGGGAAGCACGGCGGTGGTTGCCGTCGGGAAGAGGGTTCAGAGTGCCTGATTCGCTTCATCCCATTATCGAGCTTCGAGGGGCAACTTGGGATTGTCTTGGTGCGGCATCGAAGCCCGCTCATCCCCGCGAGCAGTCGGCGATCGGACATCAGACGGCACAGAGCTGGAACACTGGGCTGAAGCTTAGCCCCGAAGGGAGGGCATCGGGTGATCTTCGACAGCGTCTTGGACGGGACCTTGCCGACATTCGACAAGCACGAAAGCCGAAACAGGATTTGATTTGGCAGTATTGGCCGAAGAGGGCGTTGTCGACACGAAAATAGCCTAGGGAGCACATTGGCTGCAATTGAGTTTGCGGTGACGAGAGGCTCCAAGACAGGAAGAGGCAGATGTGCAGCCGAAGAGCAAAATTGAATTTGGAAGAACAACGAGCGAGAATTGATGCGACGACACCAAAAAAAAGGCTACGACACGTCGACACCACGTTGCGCAGAGTTGAGAGTTTGCGTGGAAGGTGCTTGTCACGTTGCGCAACGAGTTGCACCTGTTGTTAAGATTGGAAGGCACCTCATGGACTGGGGAAACCATCAAAGGAACGAACCTACCTGCCTTACACGTTACGGCACCTCAACCTGTTGCCTTTAGGCAATTACGCGTTGGAGATTTACAACTGGAAGGTTCCGCCCATTTACAGATACCTTGCCATAGATTGGCCCGACATTCGATCCTACATCTTTCGGGAAGTCACAGCCAGGGGGTCTGTCATTGTGCTTTCCTCTTTCTGACTGTTGATTCCATGCTGGGAGAGGGTTTGGGTACCTTGAGGGAGAGAAAACAGACAACAAGCAGCAAGAGCAGCACGATTGTAGTGCACGAGCCAAGTGAGCACCTACCTTTACCCGACCTATCGGACCTAAAGCTGCAGGTGCGAGCAGTGGCACACGAGGGTTGTTGCCGCAACAGAGTTCCGGTCCTTGCCAGTAAGCAGGAGCGGCTCACCAGGTTGACTTGCAGGAGGCAGGAGGCAGAAGTGGAAAGTAAGAGCTGCTGCTGCTGCTCTGCTCTGTTCTGTCATCACGTCTCAGGATCGGGACTTGCAAAAACTCGTTATTGAAGTGGTGTTTGTGGTATCGTTTCCCGCGCATTCCGACCACACTCAGCAAGCGCAAATCCTCCTTCTGTCTGTGGGAGAGAAGAAATCGCTTTCGCAGACATTTGGTGGCCACTCTACGCTTCCTGCACGCTTTTTTTTTTTTTTTAACCTTAGCAGACCACCTCCAAAAGTCATCCCTCCATCCATCCCCGAATCCCTCCACCTGGGCATCCATCCCACCACCCAACTCAGCATCCCCCTTGACTCCCCTTGAGTCCCTGGCCCATCCACGTTCCTCGTTGTCACTGCACGTCGCATAATACCTTACCTTACTGCGTACTGCACAGCAGCTGCACCCGACCGAGGTCGCTTACGCTCACTCTCACACACATTGCATCGCATTCGCAGCTGCAACTCAACTGCACCGCGCACCCGCGTTGCCTTGCTCTTCTGTCGTCACGTCAAAGCAACTGGTCTGTACTCTCTCCGTCACCCATCTATTCGATCCTGAACAATTCCAAAGCAACAAAACCATTTGAAAAACCACCCTGGCTATCGGACTTAAACAACGCTCGACCGCTGCCATCCGCACCGATTCCACACGCCCGCACCGCGCCCGCCAAAGACAAGACCCGGCCAGCTGCTCCAGCTCCAGCTCCAACTCCAGCTCCCAGGAGCTCTCCACTCTCCAATTAATACCGTACAGAAGCACCGCTGGCTGGGTCACCACTCAAACCCACCTATCCCGGTAGCCACGACGTCGGCCTTCGGAGAAGCCGTCCATCTCATCTCGAGATCCATCCGCTTCGCCTTTTCTCTTTCCCTCTCTGGCTTGGCTGTGGGGAAAAGACTGTCAAGAAGGGATCTTTGAAAGAGACAAGATCCAGAAACCGCAAAGGGGGTGGTAGGCGCAAACATCAGGCCTGACGAGAGCCCCAGCCCTGTTTCGTTCCGACCTCCCTCCATCAAGATCGCAAAACTGTGTCTTTCTCCCGTCCATCGTCTAACTTATTCTTTCTTTCAACCTTCTTACATACTTCGTCTCCCGGCAACCTTACGCCCGTCATTGCGTCTCCACGCACATCAGCATCCAATCCGCCAAGCCTACCGAGTACCTACTGACCTCTTATTGCCGACCTACCTTGTCTGTAAAGACGCCAAACCAACCACTCACCGACGACACCCTCACCCCGCGCTCACCGACGATCTCACTCACATTGCAGATTCCAGATCTGTCAGCCCCTGCAAACCAACCATCAAATCCCACCGGAGCGCGCGTCTCTGTACACTACGACTGATCGCATCTTCTCCACCAACCCAGAACGAAGACCATCACTGCGTCGCATGCCAATTCTCATCTGCCGTGCCGTTCCGTCTTGTCTACCACAGGCCCCATTACCTCATCGTGGCATTGGCAGCCCGTCTAGGCGGGGTGGTGGCTTCGTAGAGGCGGCATTGGCTGCGCTCTCGGCATTGGAAGGAATTCTAATTCTATCAACCCTCTTCGCGACTTATTCTCTCGTTTCGCATCAACAGCTAGCCCGCCATGGAAGACACAAATGGGGAGAAGTCGGAGAATTTCCGTCGGCCGGCCTTGCAGGTCATTGTCCTGGTACGTTCCACTCTCACATCTCACGTCTTTTGATGCGCCTCACTGCCGACTTTCGACGTCGCAGATCGCGCGCGTTCTCTTTCACATCCCCGAGGCTTGTTGGGCCCCGACGTCTCGAGTGTGTCTCTCCTGAAGCGAGGAAAAGTCCCCCCACGAGATCATCCCGACTCGGCCGCCCGGCGCATATCCTCTTGTCATTCATGCAGTCGACTTTTTCGGGTTGCGCCAACCGCACCGAATGGGAAATCCATGCTGCAAGCACTTCAACCCCTGGAATCTTTGCAAGTGCAACAGCATTGGACGAGGGAGAGCCGGCAGTTCTTCTTCAACACTTTGCGCAAGCGACTGAAGATAGACACATCTTTCAATGCGACGGGAGTGACCTATCGCTTCTTAGCCAGGATCCCCTCAAAGAGTGGCCCCATCATGTCCGCACCTCCGCTAACCCAAATTTCTAGGGTGCCGGCGGCGGTCCCCAGGAATCAAATACTACCGCTCTTCTAGTTCGCTCAGTCGCCTCGGGGTGGACAAAAGGCTCCATCATCGCCGTAGATGCCGGTGTTCATCTTTCGGCTATTACTCGCATTCTTGAAGAAACGGCACCTCCAGGCCTCGGCACCCAGCTTCCGCTCCCCCACACCCTTGCCTCCGGGCCATTTGCAGGCCTGCAGCTTACACCAAACAGTCAGCTGGAGGTCGCAACAGGCGCAGTGTATCCATCGTCCATCGCCTCATTCATCACTCGTACTCTTATCGATACGTATGTGATTACTCATCCTCACCTCGATCACATCTCCGGCTTCGTCGTGAACACGGCAGGTCTTACCAGGCCCAAGCGCCTTGCCGCATTGCCCTCAACGGTTAACGCTCTCAAAACTCACATCTTCAACAATGTTATTTGGCCCAACTTGTCCGACGAAAGTAACGGTGCAGGCTTAGTCACGTATACCCGGCTAGTAGAAGGAGGGTCGCCAGCCATTGGCGATGGCGAGTCTAAAGGATATCTAGAGGTTGCGGATCGCCTCGCTATCAAGGCGTATTCTGTTTCACACGGTCACTGCATTGAGCGACACCCACATCGCGGCTCGACCTCCTCCACTGCAACACCTCTACGATATCCTTCTGTCGATGCCGCATCCATGGCGTCACCGCGCATACTGCCATACGGCCTGGCCTCGAGCACCGCGCATATCCCTCGAGCAGCATCGGTTGCGCCGGAGCCGCAGGCCAGTGTATGCGTTTACGACTCCTCGGCTTACTTTATCCTCGATATGGCTACTAACCTAGAGATACTCATCTTTGGAGACGTCGAGCCGGATTCTATGTCACTCTCCCCTCGAAACTTGACTATTTGGGAAGAAGCTGCTCCAAAGATTGTAGCTGGCCAACTTGCTGCCATTTTCATCGAATGTTCATACGACGACTCGCACTCTGATGATCGCTTATTTGGTCATCTAAAACCCCGCTATGTGATGGAAGAGATGCACGCATTGGCTCAGACTGTTGAGGAGGCGCGAGGAGATGCCCATGCCTCCCGGAAGCGGAAGCGTGTAGCAGAACCCGACACGATCCCACGACGAAGGACAGGAGGCGCCTTTTCGCGCCTTGCCGGCGGCGATGAGTCCCCAATCAGCCCCAAATCAGTGGCCAAGCGTGCTGTGTCTGCAGACATTGGCCACGTACCGCCACTGCCGCCCGCTGCTACATCGGTAGAGAGCCCACATCTGACGACTCCTACACAGGAATTGTCTTTGCGCGAGGCTGAAGGATGGAGCGAGACGGAGGATGGGCACTCCAAGGGCCCACCTCTCAAGGGTATCAAAGTTGTCATTATCCACGTCAAGGACCGCCCAGATGGAAGGGACCAAGGAAAACTTATTCTGCAGGAACTCGAGGCCTACGAAGCCGACGCCCAGCTGGGCTGCGAGTTTATCGTCTCCCACGCGGGGCAGAGTCTCTACCTTTGAAATATTGTGGGTGGCGTTTAGGCGCAGGGTGTTCTAGATGTTGATTCCACGAAGATATGATTTTCATGAAGTTCTCATGATGAGGATGAGTGCAGTGGGGGGATTATCTTGGAGTTTTCATGGGCAGATAAGAGGAGGCAAGGGGATATATATACCATGTATTTACGCGCACCATTTGTCGCATTCTATATATCCATCGGTGGCCGTGATGATGACGGGCCGCCGCGTTTTGTTTGGATGCCACCTAATTTCTATGTATTACATCTCGGGGGCGCATGCGCATCGTATTGTTGTTGATTCTCTCTGACACCACTTGTACCTGGATAAACAACTGTGCGTCTTGGTTCTTGAATGACGCTCCGTTGAGTCTCTATTGCTTACTCTTCTTGAGCTTCTCATAGCCTTCCTCGCCACCAATGTTGCCATCCCAGTCGGCTCTCGGAATTTCCAAGACCTCGGTGGTGCGGCCGTAGGTGATGCCTCCTAACCTGCTGACAGGGCGGAGTACCTGAGGGATATCAAGTTAGATTCCAGTTTTCCACGAAACCCACCCAGAAGAGCTGGGGAGTCCTCCAAGGTTAAAGATGGACAAAGACTTACAGTAGGATCGACAATGTTCTTCTGCTCATTGATAGCATCCTCCCTCACCCAAAAATTGACGCCCTCAATAAACGCAGTAACACCGCTCTTCTTGCCCGGGGTAGCGCGCGAATCCCACTCTTTCACAAAGTCGAGCTTCCCCTCGACGCTGAAGACGGCCTCCTTCACACGCGCGGCCTGAACGTGCTTGCAGTCGTACACGGGCGTCAACCCACTCACATCCCACTCCGATTTCCCGTACGGCGCATTAACGGACGTCGAGTTGGCGGCCTCGAGAAAGCCCTCGGAGATGATGTTGATGACGCACTCTTTGCTCTCGAGCAGGCACTTTAGCGAATCTTTGGGTTTCTCGATGGATGCGGCGAAGCCCACGACGAACATTGGCGGATCGTGGTTCACCATGTTGAAGTAGCTGAACGGCGCTAGGTTCGTCACGGTGCCATCTGCGGAGCGGGTGGAGAGGAAGGCGATGGGGCGCGGGGTGATGGCGGAGATGAGGAGTTTGTAGTTGAAGCCTGCCGGGCGGCCTTGGGCGTGGGGATCGATTGCTACGTGTGGTGTCGAGAGGCCGGGCTGGCCTAGGGAGTTTGCGCCGGAGCCGAAGGACCAGTCTGGGGAAATTGTTTTTGTGAAAGTGATGGAGGCTTCGGTGTTGAAGGGCGGGCGGGTGGATTCTACGGATTTGAAGTCCGGGTGGGGGTTGTGGGTTGCTTGGGTGCCGCCGGCGAATTTGTTGTTGTTTTGGGATGTCATTGTGAGGGTTCTGGAGGCTGCTGTCCTTGAGAGTGCGAGCGTGGTTTTGTTGGTGATGGCTGGGAGGAGGGTACGGAGGGCGGTGCGCGATGACATTGTGGGATGCGGAAGTTGTAGTGGTTTTTATATCGTCGGGATTACGGAACGGGAGTGGAGGAGGAGGGCGCAAGCCAGAATTGCGATTGCGGGATGCGGGAATCCACTTTTCACTTGCTTGACGGGGGGGTAATGATATGGACGTGGAAGCTTTGGGTTTGGTCTCCCCTTTCTTTCTGGTCTACTTTACTCGCTCAAACTTGCGGCATGTTGCTTACGGATGCTTGCTTTGCTAGCTTACCTGACCTTGCCGTAAGGCACCCGATACCTACCCTGAGCCGGACCCCCCCCTTTCGAGTTCTCGGATGGTGGAGTAGATGCCGAGGGGGAGGGTAACGGTAGTGGGGTGACGTGGAGGTTCACACCAAAAGTTCACCTTGTCGAGTTGTCACCAACGAGGGGCATTTGGAGGGGTAACGTGCAGGGATCGGGGTGTGGTCCTTGTCCCTGATGATGCAATTGACTTGGTGGTTGGGGTCGCTTGATGCATTACCCGGTGATGAATTTGACTGGCTCATACTAAGGTATTTGGAAATATATCTACACCTGGTAGGTCCCTTGACGGCTTCCGGTTCGTCTTCCACATGGCGATTGACAAATTGGCTATTGGTAATTAGTTATCGTTCCGTCCGCTGGGCCGGAAGCGTGTCGGGGGATGGAAATCGGAACTCGGAAGGGTCTTGGGTCTTGGGTCTTGGGTGATGGGTGCTTGCATGTGGAGAGAGAAGAAAGACTTGCCTTGGAGCGTGTGGAGGAGGTCCAAGTGCCTGGTTGATAAGATAGAGTTATCAAGATAAGCTTCTTTGTCAGCTGTCAGGCACACTCAGGTGCAGATACTTCCTTTTTCACGAGGAACCTTTCCAATGGAACACATGCTTTTCAGGAAGAGGAGACATGAGTACCTAGCTGAACATTAAAATATATGTAGGCGAACTAGACATGGCGCGATGTCTTGAGGTCAGAGAATGCAAAAACACCACAGTCTCTCTCTTATGTTTTTGATCGATTGGCGAATCATCAACTCTAACCGTGAGGAATTTCAAAGCACCTGATTCTGAGTTTGGATCAGGGCTCTTTGGCTGTGTGCTTGACTCTCCTTCTTATCTCTGGAGCACACAGGCTGTGTATGCTGCCCTGGGCTTTTTATGTTGTTGAGGGCTGGTTGTAGCGCGCGTGCGCATCTGCTCTGAGATGAAAGTGTCTCAACGGCCGAGCGCGGGGGCGGTAGCACGGGAGATGCCAAGCGATGGGATGCGAGACGCTTAGCTCGAGACACGGATTCGATGGGTTTGGTAAAAGCCCATATGCAGATGAGTGCATAAGTTTCCATTGAATTTCGCGTTGAGGGCCAGAGAAACGTAGAGACGAGGGGATTGGAGACAAGTGATTCCTCTCCAGAAGGCATTGGTCACCAGCCTTTGGTATGGATGATCAACCAACAGGAGAAGCTCCGTGGGGGGACGGAAAGCCGCCTCAGCACACTTAGGTGTTCAGGTATTTCCAACCCCGTCACTACACAGTAGGTACTCACCGTGCTCTTCCACGAGGTCCCTTGTATGTACTTGATTACTGCTTCCCCCGCCATTCCCGTCAATTGGGCGTGTGGCATGGCGGCCCTCCTCCGCAGCGGGCATTGGCTCTGTTTCGCATGCAAGGACGCACCGCGGCGGTCGATGGAATGCCTCCGGGTGTTTGGCCACGCCTTTGCAGGAATGGAACGCTACTCTGTCCCACGTCTACTCTGATTTGCGTGGGGAGCAGGTATGTGCGACCTCAACAATCCGAGCGTGCGTGCAGATGCATGTACCTTGGCCAAAACGAGAGATATATAAGGTATATGTCGACAAGACGCCCTCGTTCAACCTCCATAGCTAAAAAGCTAAGAAAAGAACCCCCCTCTGAACTCGAAAGAGCCATCCCTCAAGGGAAGAAAGAAAAAAACACATCTTGAAAAACAGAGTCAACCGCCAAGAACTCCAGTTCATCACATCATGACCGCAATCCGCTCCTCGTCATCAGCCCTCCTCCTCCTCGGAGGCGTCGCAACCCTACCCGGCGCCGCTACAGTCCGAAGCCAGTTCCCGCAGCGGAGCAGCACCACACTCTCCACTACCACGGCAGAGCAGGCCGAGTTGGGGTACATGCAGCAACCACTCGGCCCCGCCAGCAGCCGAACCACGACCCACACTGCCGGGAACGCGAAGCGTAGCGGCGGCGGTGCTTCGGGTCTTGGATGGCAAGCTACACAAGCGTTATGACTGCCCCGGACGGCGGCGCAGGTTGTCACCATGTCTACGACGACGATTCAGGCGGCACCATTATCGCCAAGGGAGAGAGATAGAGGTGCCGCGGCTGGCTTCCGGTATAAGTCTGCCGAGGAGGTTGTGGCGGTTGTTCTTGGAAGAAATCAGCAGTATCAGAAGTACTCATTCTCGCGGCCTGTGAGAAGAGATTAAAAAGTGGTTAACTGGAAGACTTGGGTTCATCAAAATTGCTGGTCAACGGTCAGAGTAAGGGAACTTGGCGTTCAAGGAATTATTTGGCGAAGAACGGTCGCTTTCGCAAGATTGACTTTCTAGCGAGCGATGCGGACAGAAACTGTCTGGTGTCATCACAAGGTATTGGGATCATCGATGGGGTCAATGGTTATGGGATTAGAATACCTAGAAGATGGGCAAATTTAGAACGAGATTCACGATGTCCATGTTCATAGCCCGTTGCATTATGTAATCACCCCAAAGATCTCAGGCAGATCTGACAAGAAATCACGTGCATCTGATAAGCTCTTATCGCCAAAGGGTCCTTTTCTGTGGGAAAGTTTTTTGGCCGACTGCAGTCACTCCCCGTCCCGTCCCACGTCGCCGTAACAGTCACCAAAATTCCAGCCAGTCAAGTCGATCATTTTTTTTTCTCCGTAGCTGCACGCTGCCCCTTCTCCAATGTGTTGATATCCACCAGTTAATTTTTTTGGTCGTCGCCCGTTTTTTGCCCTTTTTGTGAGCCTTTTCTGCGCTCCCCACACTCCTTCAACTTCATGTACCGTCCATACACCCAAAGGCATGTGGCGCAAACATTGAATAACTGTTTCCCATACACCTCGCTGTTTCCCCGGAAAGGTTCAGCCAGAGCCCTGCCATCTCCGTTCCTCCTAGCTGTCTCCTCTCGAGTGTCCTACCACAGCCGATCCAATAACAGGAAGCCAAAGCCTGTAGATTCCTTGGCCGACGCCTTTGAGTCAAGGTTCGAGAACAGGGTCGACAGCAAGTTTGATTCCAAGTTCAGGCTGAATATTGTCGATACCCGGCAGGCAAAGACTGGGTTCATCAATAGAGAAAACGGAGCCAAGCGTCGAACCTACAATAAGGACGTCCCGCTCGCCACCCCGAATTCTACCAGGACACCGTCCGCCGCTTTTTCTCGACGAGACGCCGAGCCCTTTGGCAGAGACGCAGAACCCTTCCGCAAAGACGAGTCCTTTCGCAGAGACGAGAAGCCTTTCCGCCGATACGAAGAGCCTTTTAGCAGGAATAAGGAACGCTACCACCGAGACGAGCCTTTTCGCAGGGACGACAGAGACGAACCCTTTCGCCGTGACGAGAAGCCTTTTCGCAGAGACCGCCCTTACCGTAGGAACGACGAGCCTTTCAGCAGGAATAAAGAACGTCGCGAGCCCTTCCAGCAGAAATACGCTCTGAACACCAACAAACGCGGCACACGCCCACTGCCCACGGCAGATTTCTTGGCTTCAATCGTAGGGCACAAGCATCCCGGTGGTATCGCTAGGAGAGACGTTGTCCGTGGTGATCCAGAATCGTTCCCCAACAAGCGGGTTTTCTGCATACCGGCCAATTGGAACAAGGTCTCGGCGAAAATCCCAGACTCTTGGATCTACTGTGCCGACTTGATTCAGGGGCCAGAGACGGAACAGACACACTATACAAAGTTACCGCCGGCCGGAGAGAAGAAAGACATCCGCGCCGCCATGACGAACTACTTCCAGATCGCGGCGACGCCGACGGCGGATACGGGCCCGGCCCTGATGCTGCACTTTGATCAGCGCCGCTACCTCTTCGGCAATATTGCGGAAGGAACACAGCGAGCGCTGAGCCAACGTAAAGTGAGCTTGGGCAAGCTGGAGGTCATGTTTATCTCGGGCGCAACTATCCAGCAGAACACTGGCGGCATGATTGGCATGATGCTTACAGTCGCGGACGTTCTCGACGGTAGCAGGAGAGAGGTGCACGAGAGGAACCAGGCTAGGAAGGGCACGGGAAAGAAATTGATCGCGGCCAAGGGTCCCGAGCGGATTGAGATTCACGGTGCCCAGAACCTCGCATACTCTGTCGCAACAGCGAGAGGGTTCGTGTTCAGAAAGGGACTTCCGATTCGCGCCGTCGAACTGTACGAGGATCCGAGAATCGCCAACCCCGACGCCACCACTCCTGACTGGCAGGACGAGCTCATTCAGGTGTGGAAGGTATCCATCGCCTCCGATCATGTCAACCAGTCCCGTAAGAGAAGCCACGAGGTCATGACGGCGGAAGATGAAGGCCTGTCGAACCCAGCCGGTGCTGTTTCCGCCAAGGAGCAGGCCGTCATTGACCGGGAAGCGATCAAGGGTGTTGTTGAGAGCATGTTCAACTCCAGCTGGACCATGGACAAGCTGTACGAGACAAAACTTTCGCAGGTCCAGCTTCCCGCCACCATCTTTGTCAGAGAAGACGGCAACATCAAGAAGTACCAAGGTCCCATGCCGGGCGGCGACGAACCCGTGCCTGACCTTGACGTTCTGGTGCGGTACCCTTGGCCGGCGGCCACGGTTGAGAAGTTGCCCAGCGCCTCCATCTCAAACACTGCCGTCACCTATATCGTAAAGAACAAGGGCCGAAGAGGCAAGTTCAATGCAGCTGCCGCGAAGGAGTTGGGTGTTAAGCCCACTGACAACAAGAAACTCACCGACGGAGTGTCTGTCCAGGGCAAGGATGGTATTACCGTCACGCCTGAGATGGTTCTCGAGGCGCCGATCAAGCCTCAGGGCTTTACAGTCATTGATATCGCAGACGCATCCTACATTGACTCGTTCCTTGGCAGACCAGAGTGGCAAAATGCAAACTTGATGGATGGCGTACACGTCTTCAACTGGATCCTTGGGCCGACCGTCATCGACGACCCGAGAATCCAACAGTTCATGAGGGAACGACCGGATGTCCAGCATCTCGTCATGTCTACCGATACCAGTCCCAACATGTTGGCGCTGGATTCCTATGCCATCCTCCACGGCTACCTGAGGCAGATCGACCCTGACCGCTTCCCACAACTTGCCTTCGACAACACCGTCCGGGACCTTTCGCATATTGGCTCCAACGTGGAGACTGCTCGTGTGGGCATGAAGGCGAAGCTGTCGCCAGCCTATGAGCTCGTCAAGGATGAGATTGTTCCCCCAATCTACAATAAGTTTAAGGGCCACGGAATGGAAGAGGGAGTCATTAAACTCGCCAAGGAAGCCGCAGACAAGATCAAGGAGCCTGCCTTCCTCAAGGATATCGAGGAAGCGGAGAAGGACATCCCGAATCGCGACACGGAGATCATCCCTCTCGGCACCGGATCTGCCGTGCCATCAAAGTACCGCAACGTCTCGGCAACCCTAGTCCGGGTACCACAGTACGGCAACTACCTCTTCGACTGCGGTGAGAACACCCTGGGTCAGCTCCAACGAACGTTCGGAGCCGAAGAAACAAACAAGATTCTTCAAGAGACACGCTGCATCTTCATCAGCCACATGCACGCCGACCACCACCTCGGAACCGCACGCTTCCTTCGCGCCTGGAACGAAGCGACCATCCACCTCTCTCCCCAGCCTCAACTCGGCCTCATCGGCCCCGCCGCCATGCAGTACTTCCTGATGGAGTACAGCCGCATCGAGCCCATCGCCTTCGGACGCGTCAAGCTCATCCGAAAGGGCCACTTCTTCCCCCACGACGAGGGGCGCCTCCCCACCGACTGCCCCACGCGCCTTGCCTCTGCTCAGCTGGTCCCCGTAAACCACTGCAAGGATGCCTACGCCGGCGTGCTGACCTGGCCGTCGGGCCTCAAGATCGCCTACTCGGGCGACTGCCGCCCCAGTGAGAGGCTCGTTGAGGCCGGCAAGGGCGCGACGCTGCTGATCCACGAGAGCACCTTTGACAATGACAAGATGGGCGACGCGGTGGCCAAGAAGCACAGCACGCTGGGCGAGGCTTTGAAGGTGGCGAGCAACATGGGCGCGCGCCGCGTGCTGCTGACGCACTTTTCGCAGCGGTATGCTAAGCTGCCGCTCGTCGAGGACCGCAAGACGGATGATGGTGCTGATCAGGCGGTGTTGATGGCGTGGGATCAGATGAGGGTGAAGTTGGGCGAGTTCCGCCAGGCGCAGGCTTTCTTGCCTGCTATCAGCCGCTATGTGGAGCATGATGCCTTTAGGCAGGATGCGGATGAATAGAAAACAAACAACACCACTCATACTAATAGACTTGGACACACGTGTCCTGTTACAATTTCGTACCTTTCATTGCACCTTCTGCTGTTCAAACTCGTTATAATGGCCAAGTACTAAAGATCTCGATGGATCCAAGAAGGCAAAAGAGTTCACCCCCTCGGTGCTGAACTGGGGGCTACATCTCTGGCGCTCATGCTGGGATTCGAACTCGGGTGCTTCGCTAAGCCTGTCGTCGAGTAGGCTGGTTGGCGTTTTGATTGTTGACCTTGGACCACCCCGCCACCCACGCCACAGTTTGACCTGACCCCCGACCTAGAGAGCGCCTGCTGCGCTGGTGACAGGAATTGACTTAGAGGGGTATGTGAGGGGTTCGATTCTTCGTGTATTCGGGTTGTATATTCAGGTGGTGAAACTTGGGGAAGGAAGGTCTGATCTGGGTGAGGCAGGTGCGTCACCGTGGAGCAAGAACTTGGGAAGGAGAAACGTATACCCACTTGATAGGTACGTGGTGACTTCCGACTTTGTCGAGGAGTATAATCGAATTCGATCACGTGGCTCGCGCTTACCCATGTGATACCTTACCATCCGTACCCCGGATATAGCTACCGGCGCGAAGTAGGAGCATAAGGTACCTAATGAAAGTAAACAAACAACGCGGCCTTTGTGATGGCTCGCCTCTACGACCAAGGAAATCTGTCAGTTACGCCGGCGAGGGGCAAGACTACGCTTAGAGACCTGATGATTAGCAACACTCCTAGTTCGACATTGGAACCCTCAGAGCTATTCGCTATGGAGTATTGGAGCCTTTGGGGGTTTTGGTGGTGATCCTTACTTTAGAAGTACCCTTCCTATCCATAAAGGAGAGAACACCATGACGGGAGCTCCATCTTGGAAGGCGGGTGGCATCACAGCTAAGTCTTAGTACGCAGCATGGTGGCTGGGGGTCAAGACAAATAGAGAAGGAAGGACGCGAAACGTGAAATATCAGATACCCTGATGCGTAGGATAGCAAGGTACCTCAGGCTCCAAAGTATGCCGGAAGCCATCACGGTTGCTCAAGGAATACGCACACTCCACATCCCCTATAGCTGAGCAAAGTTGGTCTGTCTGTCGGGATAGGCGAGACCCTCCACGTTGGCCGATTGGTCTAGCGTGTGACTCTCGTCTAGAGATCGCAAACTGAAATTTATTTAAGACTTCCGCGCCCAGCGTCTCGCGGAAGCACCATATTCTGCCATTTTGCCAGTCCGAGTCTTTATTTTGATAATTTTTCTTTTGCTTACAGGTACCTACGATAATTCATGTGGATATCCTTATGTTATTTTACCTGTCATTGTGGTGCTGATGGCTCAGCTTCTGTGGGAAGAAGGTGACTGTCGACCGAGTCCCAACGGGATAGTCTGCCATTTCTAGGGGTTCGAATCTCCCTCGAGTCAAACCTTTTCTTTGGCCCTTGATGGTAGTCAGATGATTGGTTTTCTTTTCTTCCTATCTGCTAATCTCCGAGATGTCAATGACTTGGTTTTACAGGAAGAAGGCGACTGCCAAACCGAGTCCCAGCAGACTATCAAACCCTCCTAGCCTCGACCCCGCCGCCGTCGGAAGAGGAGACGAGCTCGTCGTCGTCGTCGTCCCATTCCTACCGCTCCGAGCCCCGGTTGCCGCCGGTGGTGTCGGCGTAGAAGGGTCTACCAGCAGCGTGGTCGGCATGCTCACAATCGTCGTCGGGGGCGCGATGCCCTCTTCATCGCCGCCGCTGCTGCTAGGTGGCGGTGCCGAAGTCGGAGCTGAGCTCGAAGCTGAGCTCGGAGCTGTTGAAGTAGCCGCCGACGCGGACGGGGTAGTAGCAGGAAGCTTCGTCGGCACCAAGGATGCGATGGGCTGTGATACTGCTGCTCCCGCCGATGACGATGATGATGAAGCTGCCGGCGGTGTAGCGGGCGTCGAGACGTTCTGCTCCGTGTTGGCCCAGGTGTCGAGGACGCACTGCTTCATCAGGTTGTTGTCGGTGTATGTGTTGCCCGACTTCTTGGGCGTCAGGCTGAGGACGTAGTCGGTGCTGAAGCTGCCGGCCGCCCAGCCCACGAGGCCGATAAAGACGTCTGAGTTCTGGTTGATGAAAGTGTTCTGGGCGCAGAAGCTTGTGAAGCACTGTATCCGTCCGTTAGTCACATCACCCATTAAAGAACAAGGAAATCGATTGACGTACCGAAGCATCGCTCGAGGCGCCCGTTTCGCTAACCAGCCCCTGTCGTCCCTTGGCCCTCAGGAACTCAGCCACCGTCCTGAAACTCTCGACATTGTCCGTCGTGCAGGGCCTATGCGTGCCGCTGTTATCCTGATCAAGATACTTGTGCACATCAATAATCAGATTATCCGTCGTTCCATCGGGGTTCGTAATCGCGGCCAACGCCTCCGCGCTCCCGCTGCTGACAAGGAACTCGGCCGAGTTGAAGTTTGTCCCAGGTAGCAGAATCATCTGCGACGTCGCGCCGGCGCCCCTGATGGCGGTCACCACTTTCTGGCACGTCGCCGCCCAGAGCTTGACGTCGAGGTCGTGCGGCTCGTTCATGACTTCAAAGACGACGTTGGCGTTGTCCTTGTACTTTGTCGCGAGCTGCGTCCATAGAGACACGAATTGGTCGTCTGTCGGCCCGCCTTGACCGATGATGCCGCCATTCCAGCGGGCGAAGTTGTGTATGTCGAGCATGCAGTGCGCGCCGGTCGCGAGGCACTTTTGCATTATCTGGTCGTATTTGCCAAGGTTGGCGGCGTTGAGTTGGCCGCCTAGTTGGTTGTTAACGAGGAATTGCCATCCGACGGCTGTTGTATTGGATGTCAGTATTAGACTCTCAAGGTGAGAGAGAATTCAAGTAGACTGACGAAGTCGAAACATGTTGAGCTTGTCGTTCTGGACAAAGTGGTTCATCTGGCCTTCGCCGTCGCCGCCTCCCAGTGAGCTGAGAGGCAACTGGACTTTTCCCGTTGGACAGCTTCCCTGGCATCGAGTTAGTGTCGAATTGTTGGATGAGATGAGATATCGAGGGAGGGGTCTACATCAATCTCACAGCCAAAGTCGGCACCTGATATCGCGACTCCCTGTTGGGCAAGAAAGGTTAGACACATTGGTCCGAAGTCTTGTTGTAGATCATATGAGACTTGCCAAGAACTGCACCCTAGCGCATGCTGCCGCCGTCAACCCCAAAAGTGTAAGTGTCTTTGACAACATATTCGATACCTAAGCGAATGGAAAAGAAGCGAAAGTAAAAATAATCTGATGATGTCAAAAAAAAAAAGAAAGGACTCAATCCGAAGAATCGAAGAAAAAACTGCGGTCCAAGAAGCGAAGGGCAGCACGAAGCAAACACGAAAGGGGGACTTTGGTTGCAAGAAGGCTTGGGAAGGAGGTTCAAGAATCGTCTGTACATAAGGCAGCGGGGAGCCGCATGACATATCTACTACCGGCAGGCCATCGACAATGCTACTTTGGAAAAAGGGAGCGTCCAAGAATAGTAGTCAACCCATGGGCTATATGACATGACACCAGCGAACGGGATGGCGGGACCGAGAGGTGAGATGTGGACTTCTTTTCCTACCCCCCTACCCCCCTTTCTCCATCATCCACAAACAGCCCAGCTGGAGAGGCACTGGAGGCCCTGGAGGGGGCAGTGAACCTGCGAACAGCAAGTTGGCCGTGAGTAAATGGCCCCAGCCTGCCATCCGATGGTCGTTTCTGTGCGACAAGATTCATGCGGCGAGCGCCACGAAGCCTGGTCGGACGAGGGTCTGCATCAGACGGTGGGAGTTTCATGTGCGGACACCAAGAGGCTCCCTAGGGTGATCCGCGTCCCGTTACCACCAGGGCCCCAGACACGCGATCGTCGGGGTGGGTACTATCAGAATGCAGCCCAATATGAGTGGAAATCTAGCGATTTGGGGATAGGTCCGGGGATAAAACCGATCCGTCACTACTGTTCTACTCCGTACTGTCCTCCAAAGTCCAAGTTGGGTTGTGAGTCTCAATGAGAGAAGACGGAGGGGGAGGGTGGGATGGGGCGCGCACGGCCTCGGGAGCGAATGGGAAGGGGTTCTCGGGCTGACCGGGAGGCAGAGGGTCGGCGTTCCATTGTGTCGGTTTTCGATTGAATGCGGGCTTGGCTGAGGAAGATTGCTATCAGTGTCGAGCCTGTAGTCACAAACAGCGCAAGCTTCGAGACACGCCACAAGCCTCGCAGTATGAGATCGCCAGACTTAATGCAGGTCTTGCGCGAGTATCACGGTGCTCAGCCAAGGTCCAGATCTTCCCGCTGCCGGTGGGCGAGCCGTAGTGCGGGGTCACTACCGGCGCGCCGTTGAGTAAAGTAGGTATGCTTTGAGCGTAGGAAGTGCTCGGGTAGCAAGCCGGCAACTAGGCGCCCTTCTGCATTTGTTACTTGTCAGCACAGAGTCGATCCGAGTTCGAGAAGCTATACCATCTCCAGCTTGTCGTAGCTACTGATTCAGAAGAGAGTGTCGTAAAGCTTTGGCACTAGCGAGTGACTGAATTCACACAGTTTACATCGGCGCTGGTCACAGGGGATTGATAACTCTTGCGAGATGATCTGCGCCTAGAGCAAACACTCGCCGGCCGTACGCGCAAGAGGCCAGTCCTTCAGATCACGCAGGGCTCTTTGCAGAAGTGCAACAAAGACCCACTCGGGCCGATGATTTAGGTGTTTGACTCGGGGTGTTGTTTGTCTGGTTGATCCTGCGTCCGAGACATCGTTGTACAGCAGCAGTTGTTGTACCACTCAAACTGCACCGACAACCGCCCTTCATCCTGTCATGGATACGTCTGCTTGTCAGCTTCGCGTCTGGAAGAAGGCTAAACGTTCAAGGCCAGGCTGAAGCGCTATCTCTTGGGTCCAGCGTCTGTTGGCGGACATCCAGGGACGGCCCTGGGATCCTTCGACTGAGCCTCCAAACTTTAGCGCGCAAGCACTGACTGGGCCAATGCCGCATAGGATGTTTGTTCTCTAAGTCGACTAGCAATGAGAACAATGTATTTCTGAAAGGACAGAGTCCTTTGGGAGTAGTGATGAGAATTTGGCCCTCTATCGGATATTCTTTCGCTAGGATCAGGAAGGAATTGCTCCTAGTAGACCTGCCGCGAGTTCCAGAAGCCCTTGAAGATTGACGGGGCAATCCACGCAAGTCTCACTGACGAGGACTCGAGTGCGCATACACTGCTTGGGAGGCAACAAAGAAACAGTGGTCTGAAGTTGGCAATGAACTCTGCGATTTGGCAACCTCGAAGAGAAGAAGAAGTGCTCCGTGTGCTTGAGCTATGCGTGACTGAGAGAAGAAGTCCTCTCTCTGGATTAGCACCATTCTTTCCCACGAGACCGGCGGCTTGGTTACATAAGCCACCATCAGCGAACTTGATGAAGTGGGCACGGAAACGCCTGCCGGCCACGTGCCGGAGGTCTCATCGAGGTTCCGCCATACATCGGAAAATGTCAAGATAGAATTTTGAGGTATTTGAGGTATTTGCGAGAGATTCGGCAACAGACTCATGAGAGTTGTCGACCGATAGCGGACCTCATACATCCGCGTCTCTTCGCAATGACTACCAGCAATGGTGACATTGTGGGGCCGCGCGGGGAATAGAACGATAAATATCGGATGATGTCCCTATATGCTACATATCGCAGAGACAACACATCTTGAAGTCATCTACATCACTGACAACACGGCTATATCACTCATTTAATCTACACTCAAGATCTCGTCAACATGTCTTCCCAGAGCTCAAACCCGCCTCTCCTCGATCACATCGTGATTCTGGTCCCCCACCAAGTCCTCGCCTCCCTCCCCACTTGGCTCTCAACCGAATTCACCATCCTCACAGGCGGCCGGCACGCTGACGGCCTCACAGAAAACAAGCTCGTCATCTTCGCAGACGGCACCTATCTGGAAATCATCTCCTTCGTCGCGGGCATCAGCCGGGAAGACCGCCTCAAGCACAAGTGGGGTCCGAAACCGGACGGCACCATCATCGACTGGGCCTATTCCCTCAAGGACGAGTCCGGCTTTGCCGAGATCCAGAAACGGGTGCACGCCGCGCAGTCGCTGGCCGTGTACGAGGACCCCGTGCCCGGCGGGCGCATCAGGCCGGATGGCGAGGAGCTGAAGTGGGCCGTTGCACTCCCGGATAGCGCTGCCGGGGCCGGAGCCGGAAAAGTGGAGAGGGGCGAGTTGCCGTTTTGGTGCTTTGACCGAACGCCGCGGAAGCTTCGTGTGCCGGATCATGTTCCCGAGAATGTGAAGCACCCGAACGGATCGCTCGGAGTTCATTCAGTCTCGCTTCACGTGAGTAGCGAGGACTTCAAGAAGGCCTACGCTGGCATCAACGACCGCGCGGCAGAGGAGGGCGGCGATGGTGTTGGGCGGTGGACGTTTGATGTTCCCGTTCGTCAGTTTGACGATCCTAGATATCTGAACGTTGAAACCATCTCTAGCAAGCAGGGTTCTAGACAAGCTATCCGCTTCGCTTTGTATACCGCCGCGGGTACGACAAAGCGGTCTATCGGCGGCGAACTTGGCGGGGGCGTCTCTGTTGAGATTGATTTAATTCCCGTGTCCGGTGGCTCTTCCTAAGTGTTCAAAACAAAGTGGCTTGGAGACTCGCGATGCTTCATGATGTTTCATCAGAAAGCATTATGGAGAGTGGTTTTTAAGCTGCCCAAACCTGCTGGGCATACGTTACCTCATGTAGAAAGAAAATTAAGGAGAACTTTGATACCATACTGTTATTATGGTTGCGCCTAGCAGCCAGAAACAGCTACAACCTCAACGAACTCTCTCCTTCTGAAACTTTATTTGCGGCATACCTTGGCACCAATAATAATTCATGATTTGCCGTCATCACAGAAACGAAAGATCAGAAGCTTGAGTCATCGTCAAGTCTCGATCTGAAAAACAACCTTCCATAGAATAGGTCAAAGCTTGGCTCCCCTAACCTGTAGGTATGAGATGGGAAGGATAACCAGCATCCATGAGGTTTATAAGAGACACGTTCGGCCTTAAAGATGCAGGTATGTGTTTGGACAGACAAGGCCCTCGTTAAGAGCCTCATCGTTCCAAAAGTCGAAGCAAGGGGGGAGTAGTCAAGGTTTGACAAGTATAAGCTTCACAGCAATCCACAGGGCACGAAGTTTACGGCTATGGGCTCATCGGTGACACCGTGATTGATAAAGCACCTTGTGGGATCAGAGAACGTCTATAGGCAGCCATACATCCGATAAGCCAGATGCCGACCACATTGCATGATTTCCCACCCACTATTTCGTCTCTATAGTTCAAGAACAAGCAAAATTTTCCTACTAAACGGCCCTTGGCACTCGAATTCAACCCTAAAAATCACCCCAAACCTCAAAAACCTCTCCAATATTTGTGAAGACCTACCAAATCGGTAACGGCATTGCAGATGAAGCTCAACAATGATGCAAAGGAGTTCCCTCCTGAGGAACCTTCCAATAGTCACCAAGGATCATCAGACTCGAAAGCTGATTCTGAACATGGGTTGAATAAAAACACGGAGATGCTCCACACCGACGCATGCATTGAGCATTTTCAGGACTCTCAAAAATCATCTCAAGCGCCGACTCCAACGACTTCCGAAACATCTTCCTTAGGAGAAAGTTTTAACAGTCAAGAAGAATCATCGACCCCATCAGTTGGCGACGAGGGAAGACTGGATGATGACCATGAGAGATTTTCACCGCCCGCACTTGTTACTACCTTAACGATATTCTGCTTCTACTGTGTGTTCGATTTCTGGGATAAAGTTTCACGAAAATTCTTCACCACCCATTGGTCGGAAATACTCTTTATTGTTGCGACAATGGTTGCGTTGGCCTCTGTGTTCAACCCGCTCAAGACTGCGACCGGCCTTGGTTGTGTCGCCTACACCACCCTTCACTTTTGTATACGAAGGCATTCCTTCTCCGCAGTTGGTGAATGGAACCGGCTTCCTTGGGACCTCAAAATCATCTACTACCTTCACGAAGCCGATAATATTGGACTCCAAATCCTCCTCATGACAAGTTTAGTGACCTGGCTAGGCCCCGAGACATGCCAGATCGCCTTGAAGAGACATATACCAGCTTGGACGAAGGTGTTACTCCCGCACTTCATCGCCAAGAATCTCTGAGAATGACTTTTTGAGGATTCCGAGAACCTGGAACTTGAGATGCTCTTACGATAGTAGCACATGTTAGGGGGCGAGCGAATTTGAAACCTCGTTAATATGCAGTTTCGACATTACGACCGTCATCAACACATCATAATATCACTATTATTTGTTGTATTACTGAAATCTATCTATATCAATACATGGATCTCAATCGAGGACAGATCAAGTAGACGTAGCTTCACGTGAGATTGTGTTTTCTTGACGGATTGACCTGCGACTTTCGAGTGAAGCTCACATACCGAGCTTAGTTACGGATCATGCTTGATTAAAAGAATGGAGGTGTGATGGAGTTGCAGTGGACCGAACTCACGATCACGATGCAGGATGGCTCATGTTAGGAAGACGCGACAGGTGGAGCGTTGACGGGTAGTCCACAATAGCTAGCTTATTGCGCTAAGAAAATGGATCTAGGAACAAGGTCATGGCATCACGCATACATCATCACCCTTGATCGCGGAGATTGAATACGGCGAGACTGCAAATTTGTGGCACATCTTGCAGATTTCAGTAAGTTTTGTTGGGAGTGAACGTGATAAATTTTGACGATATGTTTGAGCTGCTTTATCAAGTCTCGTACACGTGGTATGAAATGTGCTGTAGTGTTTGAGGTAGCTACTGCGTTACCTGAATGAGGCATTGCGGCATTAAATTATCAAAAGCTGGCGAAGAACAACTAGGGGCGCGTAGCTTGATTTATCACATTAACCAATTGAGATTATAGTGTTGTTTTTTACTTTTTTGTCTATTATTTTAAAGTAGTCATAACATCATATTCAGGACAAGAAACCTTTCAGTCTTCCGTATCCATGTGCTGTTGTTCCGCCCGGTTTACACAAAAGACGAGACATTTACCGGCAGCAGTAACCACCGTCAATGACGATATCGGCACCGGTGGTGTAGGTGCTAGCATCGGAGACAAGGTACACGTAGGCACCCTTGAGCTCCTTGGCATCACCGTTGCGACCCATGGGAATCATGCTCTTCCACAGGTCCTGGACCTTCTGCTCGACGAAGTCGGACAGACCGGTGTCAATGTAACCGGGAGAGATGGAGTTGACACGGGCAAAGTCGCGCCACTCGTTGGCGAGAGAGCGGGCCATGTGAATGCAGCCGGCCTTTGCGACGTTGTACGAGGTCTGCTCCTGGGGGTAGTTGGCGATGTGGCCGGACATGGAGGCGGTGATAACGAAGGAACCGGAGCCGCGCTCGCGGAAGTGGGCGCCGACGGCCTTGGCGCAGTACGCGGTGCCGTTCAGGTCGATCTGGATGACGTGGTCCCAAGCCTCCTTGGTGCCGTCAATGACGCCGGCATCGGCGGTGGCACCAGCACTGCAGAGAGCAAAGTCATCAGTCACTTGAGTTACATTGGAGAGTTGCGCGGGGTTGAGAGGCTCGGAAACTCACTTGGCGATGAAGGCATCAATTTTGCCAAAGTCGGCGATGATCTGCTTGGTGGTCTTCTCAACCTCGTCGTAGTCGCTGACGTTGAGCTTGTAGATCTTGACCTTAACGCCGTACTCCTTCTCGAGCTCGGCGGCGTTCTTCTCAGCACCCTCCTTGCGAGAGGAGTAGGTGATGGCCAGGTCGGCACCCATCTCGGCGCAGCCGCGGGCAGCCTCAATGCCCATGCCGCGGGGGCCAGAGGCACCCGTGACAACGACGACCTTGCCCTTGAGGCTGAAGAGGTCCAAAAGACGGGAAGCGGTGGGAATGGACTGAGGCATGATGAAGGATTGGTGGCGGTGAATGTGGCTGGGTTGTAAAGGTAAAAGAGGCGTCTGCAAAGATTGAAGAGAAGGCTTTTTTGGGTATCAAACTTTCTGTAATGAAAAAGGAAGAGAGAGAAAAGCTCGAAAAGATCAGCGGGAGAAAGGCAGCTTTGAATAGCTGAGAGTACGGCGTGCTTCGAGCCCAAAAAAGACCGAGGGGTCAATAAGGTGGCATGATGGAGGGGTAGCTTTGGGAATTGCCCGGCCGTGACGGCATCCCGGGAACCCCGCTGATGTCATTGATACAGGCACACGGACTAGACGCCGGGGCTAAACACGGACCAATGCTCAGCAATGAGGTTGTGAGGAATGTCTAGATACATGGGTGAACCCATGCCCTCCCTTCAAGTGCCCGCCAGTCTGGTGGATCTTAATTAATGGGACCCGGATGGGCCGCAGGTAGACATTGAGACAGTATTGCCGTACTCCTACGCATACCTAACAGAGAATAGTCTCAATCTTTAGAACAATACTTTTGTACTTGTTATGTACGAATCTGTATCTGAGTAATCCCACATGCGAGGACTGCAGCAACATGCGCCATGCAGCTCGGACAGCTCATCAATCTGATCTTGGTGCTCGCTTGGCGCAACCTTTTCCTGCCGACTACTAATCCAACCGCACTGACCGAGAGTCGGGTAGGATTTGTCGAACTGCAGTATTTGATATCTTCAGTCCGAAGAATTGTAGAGAACTACGTAACTAAGTGCGGCGGCGAGGTGAGTTTGTTCTTAGCTTATCACCAAAAGGGAAAAAACCTGGCAACCAAGTTCTAGGCCTTAATGGAAAAACCACGCCGCCCAATCGATCTCAGAAACTACATGGTTGCGGCCAAGAGTCCAGCTGTGAGATCCACAGAAGCCCACATCCAACCCACCCCGGCCCTGCAGCGCGCGCCATTAGTCAAGGCCTCGCATCGTCGATGCTGTCTACAAGTTCCAGTTTCACATGAGAGGTGCATTTTACCGCAGATAGCAGCGAGGAAGAGGGGGCCCAACCTGCCCCGTGCCCTCGTGGACGCGTCGTGTCCAAGTACTTTTCGTGTACACTGCATCGAGTCTGGGAACTCCTGTTGGTGCGGAGCTGGGCAGCCGGGCGCGGAGGCATGTCGGTGAGGGGGAAGACACGGAGTATGGAGCGTGGGGTTCGGGTCGCTGCGGGTGGGCTACGGAGACTCTGAAGTTTGACCCTCCAACCACCGGTCCGCTGCTTGGTTCACCGTTCGAGGCATTCACCACAGTTCCACTTCACACCAAATACATGGTGGCCTTCGCACAGCTGCGGGTACCAACTCTGCAAGTTCGAGGGGGAAACATGTTGGAGATTTGGAGGGGAGCGTCCAGTCGACCCATACAATCCCGGGGAGAATTCAATTGCCCGCGCGGGGTGTTTCGTAAGTGAGCGATATTCCCCTCAACAAGAGGCCCTCACGACCATCTGATCTGATCGCCAGGACAACCACTTCATGTGCGTTCGGCTATCAATGCTCCACGTCGGAGACAATCCGAGCCGACTACAACTAGAGCTGAAATTACCAGGCAGTTGCAACCGAAGACGTTCAGTCACGCCAAGTTATCAATCAGCGTGGCCCAACCGCCCTCGGCCCGTTCGGAGACCGGGCGAAACCAGCTTATCTCGTGACCTTAAAAGCCACTTCGAACAACCTTGCCCACAAGAAACCTTCAATATCCCCGGAATGGCCTGAACAAGTGGAGGGGATCAGAACAAACCTCTGTTGTCGCCATTCACTCGATATACAATTCCATACTTTCCTCATTTTGTCCACCCAAATCTCATCCTTCAGCACTCATTGAGATGATCCTAAGGTGCAGTCTTGATTCGCTAGACACAATTTTGAGCACCAATAGAAGTCAATAACTTCTATCAAGGTGGATTCTGCCCATAGTGACTTGAACGCCCCCAAATGCTTGTATGCGCGTACATGAACTCTCCTGACGCCTCTTCGATTGAAAACATATCATGACATTCCTCGAGCCAAGTAGCGCAGATTCTTAAATAAGTCGATTTCCCACTATTAGTGAGACTATAGCGGCCGCTCATAAGCGGACTGTTCTTTTAATTTTGCCGCCTCAAGATATTCAGTGTTCTTTCAACAACATCACCCTTTCAAGATCTTAGACCCGAGAAGAAAGCACCGGGTTCTCCTCATATTCATCCTTTTCCTCAAAGAAGCCAGCCATGCCTCTCTACAGTGTTCCGCTCGTCCGGGCAAAGATGTGGCTCCGTCGACGAAGAGGACAACCATGGTCGCCACGGACAAGCCTCCTGGACGAAGCCAGATGTTCAGTTATAGTCCTTCTCGGCGCATGCTTCCTCACCACAATTCTGGTCACCATGACCTTGATGAGAGCATCCTCGGAGTCCAAACAACCCATCGCCTGGATGGCGGAGCTTTTGATCGTCCTGATTCCCACGCAAACTTGTTACGCAGCGGTCTTTAGCATTCACAAATGCATTCTTCCCCCGCCTGGTCGCATCGGTGGTCTGGTATACTTCTACTGGCTTACCTGGATTGGCTTGCAGGCTCTCAGCTTCTTCACCGTGCGGCACGCCTTGTACGAAGAGTGGTCGCAGTTTACCAAGTACGTCGCTCTCGCCTGGTTGTTCATGAGCGCCGGGTCCGTCCTGATATGGACATACGTATTGGTCTGTTTAAGAGGAGGGAGGCACGGACGAGGGAGGACGTTGCGACATGGCACGGCTGGTCAGCTTCTGGTGATGCAGATGGAGGCGAGAGAGCAAGCCATTGACATGGAAGCGGCCGTGAGCACGGTTCAAGCACCACCATCCGTTGTCGTGAGGGAGGTGAAGAACGAAGATTTGAGGCTGAGCTGATTCGGAAAGCATCGTTACCGGCTGGAGTTTGGAAGCGATGAAGAGAACGATTGATCCATCACGACATACATAATATGTGCCAAATTGGCTGCTTGGATTGAACAAAAAAATCGTGTTTAAAGTTTGAGCACGCAAGAAATCTTGGTCCACGCTTGTCAAAGGGTGTTTCAGCGAATTGATATTTATACAATCAACCAAGAATCCCGAACATTGTGATACTCTCCCATCCTCCATTGTAGCAATCTGGATTGAGAGTAATGATGAGCAGTCTTGGACGTATCATATATTTTGTTTGAGATTTAATCTCAAGCTTCCATTCGAAAGGTAAAATATATGTATGGTGGCAGCATCAACGGAAGTGTCAATGCAGCAAAATCTCTTACAGGAACTACGACTACTTCTCCAAATCTTCTTGACAATAGTCTTCTATAGTTCTTAGCCTCCATAGAACTTCACATGGTTTTTTTTTTTTTTTTTCTAATTTGGAAACGAGATCCGTTGCTTGTAAAATGAGGTTGAATGTCTCAATGCGTATGATGCACCTAATCTTAGTAGACGCACATCTCTGATTTCCACTGTTGGATTCAAACACCACAACTTCTTCAGTGTCGCTGACGGATTTCTACTTCTTGAACTCCAGCTTTCTCGGCGAAGTCGACATCGCGCACGATTTTGACATCGCCAAAGATCTCATCAATTTCTTCCAGAGATTTTCCTATGAGTGAAGTGTAAGCTACCGTCCGTGTACGGTGGGTTACAATGTTTATACCTCTGGTCTCGGGATAGAAGAATGCAAAGATGATAGCGCAGAGAGCGTTGGTGAGGATGAAAAGTATCTGAGCCTTCAAGTCAGAACAGACTCGTCAAAATATGATTTGAACATAATCAACGTACGTAGTACTTCCAGCCAACCGCGGCCAGAGCAATTGGCGAACACTGCGTAATGATTAGACTAATGGAATAGTGAATGACCTGGACTATGGCGTTCGCTTTGGCTCGGAGCTCCGTGGTGAAAACTTCAGGTCTATATTCCCGTCAAAACTGCAGTTCATATACTGACACCCGGAATGATACTCACGGAATAATCCATGTCATGGGTCCCAAAAGGGCAGAATAGTTGGCCGAAACAGCGAAAATACACGCAATGAGACCGCGCTGGGCCGCCTCGTTGGTTGGAAATCCGGGTCTTGCAGGGTAAACTGCTGCTGAAATGGTGATGATCAAGTAACAAAGCGACAACAGAGACGAGCTAATGATAAGAATCTTCTTTCGACCGATGCGATCAACGAAGAACAGCGAGATTAAGCATGCCACGGGTGCAACAGAACCATAGAGACCACTGACGAGAAGCTGTTGATCCTGGCTGAACTGCAGCGTAGCATAGATGGCCGTTTGGTAATACTGCACAAACGAAATGCCAGAAAGCATCGCAGCAGCCCACACAAAAGAACCGACAAAGAGGCGTTTGCGGAACGCTGGTGTCTTGAATAGGTCGCCCCAGGATAGCCGACCCTGAGTCTGTAACTCTTCTGCGATGTTGACCTGGATGATGGTAAACTCATTGCGGCACCAGTCGTCGTTGGTCCCGTCATAGTGGTAGTTGCGGAAAGCTTTTTCAGCTTCCTCGTGCCGACCCTTTAGGCAGAGCCATCTGGGCGACTCACCGAGGAAGAGAACGCTAATGCCCAGGATCAGGGCAGGGATGCTCTGAATGGCGAAACCAAGCCTCCATTGGTTAGGATTCTGCCATTTGCCTTCTCCAACGCCAGTCCAGAGAGCGACAAAGAAGCCCCAGGCAACCACTTTACCTCGTTAGTGTGCGTGAACTGTGATAATCGTTTCAACTTACTCATCTGGTTGACAGCTGTGATCCTGGCTCTTTCGTGGGTCTGGAAAATATTAGCTTCAAGCAATTTTCGTAAGTCGATCGGACAGTGAAGCATCCGACCTTTGCAATTTCCGCTCCAAAGACTGGAGCTACGCCAGTGATTGTACCAACTGCAAAACCGACTAGCAGTCGGCCCATGATGACTGGTTCTCATATTTAGCACTTCACCTTACAATTCTCGGGTCTCAACTTCACCTACGCATTGCGACATGGGCAGCACCCGCCATCAGAGCACCGCCAATGACTCCCCATATGCAGCCAAAGGCGATGGCTTTGCGGCGGCCTAATTTGTCGCTGGTAACACCAACAGATGCACTCCCTAGCCATGCTGGTAAAGTAAGTTAGACCAGTAGGTTTTGCTGTTCCCGGAGCAAATCATACCTCCAGCTTGATACACTGACACGATTGCACCTCGAAGGGGAGCATCCGGATTTCCGAAATACGCGAGGAATGACTTGAGTGCTAAGCTAGGTGTAATGATTCCTGAATCACTAGGATGTCGTGTGAGACTTTAGTTGAAAGGATACTCTTGTTGTGCAGAAAGACTCACTATCCATAAAGAAATCCTCCTATGCCAAGGAGGATCGACGTCAAGAATGGCTTGCTCAGCCAACCGGAACGTTCAGGTTCCATAGTAGAGATGTAAGGGATGCTTAAGTCTATATTTTGGTAAAAGTCTCGAATCCTAAAGTATCCTCAAGTATTGTACAAGCAAGGCACATCTATCGTTTGGATCCGGACTTCCAGGGACTTCCTAGACTTTGTATCTCTTCATCTTCCATGCGCTTCATCTCACTCGAACAACTGCCGCGGTGATGCTACCAAAGACCAGGGTATGATTATCCGCCATCCAACCAAGGCGTTTGTAAGTTTGGAGTCAGCAAGAAGCATGCATGGGCCGCTTCGTTTCGGGGGTGGTTCCCCCACACGCATCTTGCTTCCCCCGCGTAACCCACGTGCAGCTTCAAACCCAGACTGCGGGGTTATCAAGGGGAAGTTTTCGTATCGTGACTTGATTTTTCTATGACTATCGAGCGGGAAGGATTGAAGAGACCCAGTTGTGGCTTGCTGAATCGTGTTCGCCAAGATCGGCAATTGTTGGAAGAGTCGAAATTGGAGCGCTAGCCGCTCGACTGACCATTGAAAGATTGAATTACCTCGGGTTTATTTGCCTTTCAGTACTCTTTCCCCCCTCCAAACTCATAGATATCCCCGGCTAAGTCTTTTGAGATTACCGAAGGAAGATTGGCGACTCAACGTCTATGTATGCGTGTGTTGAAGTTGCAGACTTGCTATTCGGGTCTACCCACCGTCAATCACTCCATCATGCTCTTCAATATTCTCGCCTACTTGGTGTTGATCGCTGGAGTTTCTTATCTAGCCCTCACATTTCCCAGGGTAAGAAATGTTAAGTCTGACACGCTTTACTGGAAACTATCCTGACTTCATCAACCTCGAATAGCTGCGGCAAGAGTGGAAGCTCTACTCACATCGATCACAGCTTCCCCCGGGTCCCAAGATCATCAAAACAGGGATTCGAAAGCCATGGCTTTGGTTCCAGGAATTGAGTAGGGAGTATGGCGACGTCGTCTACCTCCAGATGGGTCCGACGCCAACCATCGTTTTGGGCTCAGCCCAAGCGGCATGGGACCTCCTCGAAAAAAAGGGCTCAATCTTTTCGTCACGCCCGCGCTTCATCATGGGCGGCGAGCTCCTCTCTGGCGGCATGAGGGGCCTGATGGCCTCTTACTCCCCCTTCTGGCGGCGATGGCGAAAGCTCCTGCACAGCGGCTTCATGCAGCGGCAGAGCGAGACGTACCGGCCGGTGCAGAGTCTGGAGTCCAAGGTGCTTATGCATGAGCTTCTCATGAGTCCCGGAGACTTTCGAAGGCACCTTGAACGATATGCGGCCTCTGTTATTGTGACGGTGACGTACGGCAGGAGGGTGGAGGACATTGCCACCGATATCGTTGTCCAACGCAATGCTGAGTCAATGGGACGCCTAACATCGGTCAAGTAAGCGTCTTCTTCTTCCCCCTATTCTTCTCAAGTCTTCTGTTTCTGACGATTCTTTTCGACATGTAGCATTCCAGGAAAGTTTGCCGTAGAGAGATATCCTGTTCTTAAGTACATCCCCAGCTTCTTGGCCCCTTGGAAGGCCGAGGTTTTAAAGCAGAGGCAAAAGGACATCCAGATGTACACTGAGCTCATGGACGAGGTCCGCGACAAAGTCAGTAGAGGCGTTGCGCCTGAGTCCTTCGCTAGACACCTGCTCGAAGAGCAATCCAACCTGGGCATGTCAGATCTCGAAATAGCCTACACGGCAGGCTCACCATTTGGAGCTGGCGTTGAGACGGTAAGAGAAATTCCCCCTCCGTAGTCCGCGCTTTTGCAAAGACCCGACGTGACTAATAAACCAATGCCTCAAGTCGGCCGGATCTCTAGCCAGCTTCATACTGGCTTGTGCCAAGTTTGGCCCGCAGTTCATACCAAGAGTGCAAGAGGAGCTTGACAGAGTTGTCGGAGGCAACCGGCTGCCCATGTTTGATGATCTGAATAAGCTCGAGTATGTTCGTGCGATAGCTGCGGAGACGCTACGCTGGCGGCCTGTCGCCGTGCTCGGTGGCACTCCCCATGCGAGCACCGCGGATCATGTCTACAAGGGCATGTTCATCCCAAAGGGTAGCACCGTTATCGCACCTTTATGGAGCAGTATGTCAAGTCCCATATGCTCCTGATCCCGCTTAGTACTCTGACTGATGATTTCTAGTTCATCTTAACGAAGCAGACTTCCCAGAACCTCATGAGTTCAGGCCTGAGCGATTCTTGACTGAACGCGAATACCCTGGCACCTTCGGTCACAGTGCCTTTGGATGGGGCCGTCGGATCTGCCCTGGCATGCACCTTGGATCTGCGTCCGTAGCCTTGAATATTGCGAGGATCCTCTGGGGATTTGAAGTCAACCCTGAAACGGACGAAAAGGGCAGGGACGTCGAGGTGGACATGTAAGAGCCAATCCTACCCCTGAGCGCACACAGATCCGGAGCTGACTTGGTGGATGTACACGCAGCTTTGCATACTCGGATGGCTTCAATTCGAGTCCACTACCATTCCCTTGCTCAATTACGCCTAGGTCACTGAAGCATGCTCAGGTGATTGAGCAGGAGCACGGGGAAGCTTTGAAAGCGCTGAAAGAGTATGCCGTGATCGAGAGCAAGTTATCTTGATCCGTTGAAAGCGCTCAACAGCTGTGTCTGTGTAGTAGCATGTCCGAGATGAACACTAGGCTTCATGTTCACAAGTTTGCAATTTAACATTACTTCTATTTATCTTCCTCTCCGTCTACGCCACGGCAAAGTCCTCAAACACAAAAGGTAGTTTCCAATACCTCAAGTCATCAAACTCCACCTCAGAGATGTACTCTCGGGTGTTAATCGTCAGAGCCCAGTCAACATCAGGCCTACTCGACGCAAAGGTCCGCGCCCCAACCACCGTCCCGTCCCGCTCCGCAAACGGCGCCCGGCCGCCGGTGCCACTGACGGCGTGTGAGCCGATGAACCTCGCCACAGTGCCCGCACTCGCCGCAAGCGAGAACGCACCCGCGCACTCCTCCTTGATAGCCCCGTCGCCGCCATACGGGCCCGGTACGAGACGGTACGACTGTGGTTCCCGCGGATCGTAACCCGTGTACTTGCTCTCCTGAATGATGCGGTCCCCAGAGTGCCTCTCTGCTGCCGTCTCATACAGACGTACGTCTAGATCGCCGAGGATCTTGTCTCTCAAGAAATCGAGGTAGGGCGTTGCCGTGACGTTGCCGACGATGTAGCTCAAGAGCATGGTCCCGTAGTTGGAGTAGGCATAGTCCGTGCCGGGGGCGAAGTCGAGGGGGCGGGCGACCTGGTATTCGATGACGTCCCGTAGCGTCGCGGCACGGGTGCCGTTGAACAGGGTAATGGCGATCTCGCGAAACATGAAACTCGGGTCGCCGGAACGATCGCGATTGTACCCGGACGTATGTGAGAGGAGGTGGTCGATGGTGATGTCCTTTGCGCGGGCGTCCGCGGGCTCGTCGTATCCGAGTAATGAGTACGCCGCCGTGGAGTAGTTGAGCTTCCCGGCCTCGATGAGGTTGAAGATAGCCGCGTGGACAAAGATCTTGCTCACGCTTGCGAGGAGGAAGACGTCGCTCGTCTCGACGACGGGACGGTCGTTCTCCGCCCAGGTGTACCCGCGCTCGGCAATGGTTGAGCCGTTGGACGCAATGGCGAGTTGCGCCTGGCGTACACCGTTCTTCTTCATCCAGGTCTGCATTGCGGCATCAAAGGCCGTTGTGGCACCTGCGTTATCCTTGAATCCCTTGAAGGAGCCGGTGGCGGTCCATTTCCGGGCCTCGGGAACGTCTTTCTCAGCGAAAATGACGGCAAAGCGAACGTCCTGTCTGGAAGCACCCCCGTGAACGTCGATTGGGTGAAGGCCCTGCTGCTTCTGCAATTCAATCTGAGAGGACAGCTCTTCGGCCGTGAGATCGTTCAAAGCTACCCACTTCCCAACAGAGGTGTCCACGAACTGGGGGGTGACGACGTGGTCGTCTGAGAGAAAGAGGCGAGATGGTCTCCAGAAGCGCTTCGCTGTCTCTGACTCATAGATCTTCGGATAGTCGACGGTGTAGTTGCCGGATGAATAAAAGATAGTAGACATCTGATTTCCGACGTTCTCATGGCCCAGAACGCAATAGCGGCGGTCCGAGGGGGTACCGTACATGCTGAAGCCCTTCACAACCATGTCGATACCATTCGTCGCGTTGTCAAACTCATAGGGGTTGTTGAGACCGCAAAGTTGTGTCCAGTTGGTGACGTTGGCCTTCTCCATGACCCCTGCGTAGATGGCGCTGCCAGCCGGTCCCGTGACAGAGATGTGTGTCGGTACATAGCCCTTGGACTTCCACGAGTCGAACCAGTCGTCATAAGTGGCCTCGTCTGCACCGTAGATTGTTTCGAAAGGATTTCCGTCCCGCCGTACCCAGACGGCGGCATACTGTGCGTCCGGCGCTGTGCCATAGTTGCTCAATGATATCATGCGGTAGCCATCGGCGATGAGAGTCTTGACCTTATCGCCATGCGCTGCGCCATCTAAGTTGAAGTAGGTCTGAACGTCGGTAGAGGTGTCGTTGGCCTGGCGTCGTTCGGTTGGGACTGCATGGGCGACAGAGCAGAGTGAAAGGCACGAAGTCAAAAGGCCCAAGAACGAGTGAGGGTACATGTTGAACGATAGAAAGCTGCTCAAAGGCAATCGAACAACGAATTCGTGCTTCGGTCTTTCGCGCAAGCGCTGTCAAGACATCCCCTCCAGACCGTGAACCGAGGGGACTTCATCACATCTTATTCATTGCCTATGAATATCCACATGATCCCTATTATTGGAGTGTTGCTTTTGAATACGATGATCCCCTGGGCCCCTGACGATACGAGATGAACCCCGTCCATGCTCCCCACAATGCCGCGCTCGGCAAACGGCGGACAGCCGACAGCCCCCCTTCACCCCCGGTCCGATCTCCCTGGAAGCCCGGTCCTTTCAGCCACATTGGGCAATCAGACCATGGCGGGCTTCGAGAAAAGTTCTCCCACGGTAGGATTGCCTGATGTTTCCCTGCTTTCCCCGTATTCCTTAACGGCATGCCCGATTCTTAAACCTATGTGAAGCACGAGTGCACTCAGTTTGGAATTTTTGACAGTGACAAACATGATGGCGTTTTCTTCTTTCAGTCTTTCAGCTTTCAAGTCTCTATCAAACAAAACATGGGGGATACGCGGTGCCAAGATTGAGTAATTTAGCCACAGAGGTTGGTGCATCCTAGCAATATGCCCCATATATCAAGTTAAACTCGACGTCGCCGTTTCAGCACCGCGTGCACATTATCTCTCTGTGACAGGCCTTAATCAAAAGTCATATGTATATAAACATAATTCAAAGCAAACAACTCTTCTGTCCCAAACACAAGGGCTTACCAAGATTCCTTTGGTCCTTGGCTGCACTACTTGTCAATATCGGTACACGCAATCAAGAGCGACTGATGTTTCAAGCAAAACATGCACCAAGATGTTGCAAGTCAATCCCAGCAAAAGTTCATGGCGACGTGTTTACGTTCGTAGGTCGAGCACCACATGGCGCAACGGTAAAAGTAAACGAAGGTCCATCCAGGATTCGAACCTGGGCTTACGGAAGTCTTTTGAAGCGAAGCTATCATCAGAATCCGACGTCCTAACCAACTAGACTAATAGACCAGTGAGCGCGAGCTGATACGCTCGTTGGATGTGGGAGCCGCGCCTCAGAATTATGATTATGGAGTGCGGATTTCCTGTGGGAAGAGTGACTCTGAAAGCCCTCGTTGTGGATGCGGTGGGGATAAGAAGGGCGGGGCTTGTCAATTAGTTTGGCGGGACTCTCAAATGTCGGACGGAGGGGATATCCTGGTCACGAACCCCACGGTCTGATAGAGCCAAATACCGCGAGGATGAGGGTCTGATGTCTTGAGGAATTGGAAACTCAAGAAGGGGTATCAAATCTTGTTGTCACATATGCTGTTAAGTAGAGTGACAACTTACGTAGCAATGTGTAGATGTAGAAGGGATGAACATCTAAGTATCGGATTAAGCCAAGGTGGAAGAGCTACAGAACTTGGGTGATATTAAACGGAGAGAAGGCAAAGACCACGCCAGAAAATAGATGCTAGACGCCCTCGTATGCGTTGACAACTTCGTCTGGAACGTGAGTAGACCTCGTGGCACGGTGGATGTATTTACAACTTCAGCTTAGAGATTGGCTCAACTCTGGGTTAACTCCTACCCCAAGCCATTTCTCAATCATATGTACTGCTTCAAAGTATAGACAATGGAACCCGCCACTCCTCCAAACAAAACCACCAAATCTCACCGAGACTCTCCGAATTCCACCACCAACAACCCCCTCAACACCCACTCGTCTTAACATTCGTAGCAACACACAACTTCCCATCCGGCCCGCTCGAGACCAACTTGGGCTCCGCACCACTACTATTCCCCTCAAAGTTCTCGCACACCTGCGCGCCGCCCAGCACGCACGAGTCCCTCACAATCGTCCCATCCCCCAAGTTCCCATTGACACCGCTGAGCACTTTTCCGCCGTCGAGCCGGATATTGTCAAAGGTCGAGTGCCGCGCCACCTGCGTCTTGCAGTTTCCGCAGCTGCGGTACATTTTGCTGCAGTTCTTGCAAAAGTAGTTCTTCACGGCGACGGTCCCGCCGCCGTCGTGCTGGAGGACCTTATCGGCCGCGTCTTGGGCGCCGCCGCCGTTGACGTAGGATGTGCCCGAGGTTTGGCGGAACGTGATGGCGTCTTCGCAGACTTTTTGGAACCAGCTGTCGTAGAAAATGTCAGTGGCTGAACTTGAGGAAAGAACTTCTAGTTCAAAGGGGGCGGGCAGTGAGGTCTTGACTTACACGTTGTTGATGGTACAACTCCCCAAACAATGAATCCCCTCACCATTATTAGGCCCAATAATCACATTGCTAATCGTAGCCCCTTCCTCGAGAATAAACACCGCGTCCTTGTTCCCGCCCTCAGTCTGGCCCTTGCAGGTACTCGGACTCCGATCCCACATCACCATCCCGCCGTCAAACGACTGGCCCGCAGCAATGGTCTTGACGGTAGCAATATTCTGCGACCCCTTGGCCGTTGGGAACGTCGTCTGCAGCTCCGTGTTGGCGCCGCCGGAGGTCGTTCCGTTGCCTGCTGCGGAACCACCACCGCCGCCACTGGCTGCGGATCCGGATCCGGAACCTGGCGCCGGAGTGCCCTTTGGCGCATGAGCCGGGACGCTAGAGTGCGCTTTCGAGCCCTTGGAGGAACCACCGCTCCCCTTGTGCGACGTCTTGGAACCGCTCTTTGAGCTGGTGGTGGGCGAGGCCAGGCCGAGGGTAGAGAGGCAGAGGGCCAAGACAAGGAGGTTGTTTCGGATGTACATTGTATGGGCTAGCTCGTAAAGTGGGCTGTGCCCTTTGAGATGAGATGGTTGTGATGAGGGGGAAAGTGGATGATAGCGTCTTGGCTATGACAATAAAACGGTTGGGATGAACTTGGTGAAGAGTCTTGGCTCTACTCTATGGGATATTGTTGGTATGTTGATAGAACCAGCTGTCATATGAGACGACCCAGTCGTTCAAGCAAAAAGATGTAAAACGAAACGAAAAAGAGTTCTTTGTGATCTTATTGGGGAAAGCTCTTGGAAGCTGTTGCTGATGAACCAAATTCAAAAGCCCAAAGGACGGGCGAACTCTATCATCTTTATATCCAAAAAGTACTATTTGTTTCTTGTCTTTCAACTACCCATTCGCAATGCCAATGAATCCCTATCCTCCCGAATCTCTCACTTAGAGTTCAATCAACACACATCTTTGGGTTGGGCGCCCGACTGTCCCGTGAACCCGAACCCGCGCGCAACGATCACAATGCGCTTCAATCCCCCAAGAAAGCACGTTCCTCGCAAGAATAGAAAATCTATCCAAGAACGTTGGCGCGCTTCACGTAAGGTACACGACCCCAGTCGTCTGAAACCCGTGCGCATTAAGCTTTCTTCTGACAAGTCAGATAGAAGAAGTAAGGACCCAGTCCAGGACTCCAGAGCAGATGTACAAGCCTGTGAGAGAGAGGCCTTCTAGTTCTTCAAGGTTTCGTTCCAGAGGAACGGGATGAAAGTCGTGGACAATCAACGCAAAAAAAGCTTATACCAAACCCACCAATCAGTCTCGGCCCCTATTAGTCCCAACACCATGGCACAAAGTCCCGGCAGTAGTCCCCAATCTAAACGACGTCTGATCTTCTCAATGCAATACTCCTATCCCACACGGACCTCCATCGCGTCCGAGACTACCCATCTAGCCCAGGGATACACCCCCAAGAAAAGCAGCTCAAGACAACTCATCCACCAGCCATGCCTGGATTCCTGCTGTCACCTCAGCTGAGTAAGGCAGCCTCGGACTCCGGGACTCGTGGGATGTAATCAATACTATGTCCCGTCATCTACCTCGAAAAGAAGAAGGGGGACGTGCAGCAACTCTGAAGCACAACCATAATATTCTTCAAACTACCTCTGGTGGGCTCACATCCCACCTCTCTCTATCCTATGCATGATCCTTCCCATAGCTCGGCATAGGTATCCGAACTATTTGCGTTCGCTTCTTGTTAACCATGTGAGAAGAGGACTATGTGGCGGTGCCACACATGCCATGCGTTCCTCTTGACACCTCCCATTAACAGTCTTCTCGCCAGTCCGTGCCTCCCTTACATCCTTGCCCATCATCATGCTTAGAAGGACTACGGGCATGAATCTGCTGATCACCATGCCGAACGCCTCGGAACATGACATCGCGTGGTTCGAAAGGATTTCAGACTTGATTGTAAAAATTATTTACTTGAATCAACCACCCTCCCAGCGCCTTTATTATTCCGTTTCCCCATTCCCCATCCTTTCGGCTTGCCACTTTCCCCCAATCACGCCTCCTCTTCCAGTTATTCCGATGCCGTCCGCGGAATCTCTAAAGATCACCTCCTTTGTTGATATGACCCTTGCTGATACCCGCTCTGCTGTTGAGGCCGTTGTTGCTGATGCTGCTGTTGCTGCGACTGCTCCCTCCTAATCTGCCTCTCAAACCTCTTCCCTTCCGTCTTCGCATCCTTCTCCCCGTTGAGGCCAACCCTCTTCAGCTCCTCTTTCACCATCCCCACAGCTTCGGCCACTACATCGTCGCCCCTACGCCAGGTATACAGCGCCACACCATGCGACTCCAAAATCTCCTGGGCCCGCTGCAGCCGACGCATCCACAGCTCGTGCTTCCTATTTGGTGCTGCTGCCGTCGGCCCCAGGTTTGGACTGCCGTACGTCGGAGATGTGGATCCGGACCTAAGACTGGCCGTCTGCGCCCTCACAAATGGCGGCGGCTGAACCTGCTGTGGCCGGGAACCCGCGGAGGGCGGTGGCAGCGCTTCGAAGTCGACGTCTCCGTTAGCCGATAGTCTCCGCCGGCTGTCGAGGCTCCGAGGGCTGAGACTACGAGAGCTGGAGGCGGTCCCCACACGCCGAGGCGGGGGAGGCGCCGGTGCAACTTTGCTCGTCTTACTCGCACCGTTTTGTGAAGTAGAGGCTGGTATCTTGGACGTGCTCGGTAGGCTCCTGTTACTTCCGATTGTCTGCTGCGATGAATTGTGCATTTGCGATAGAGGATGAGGATTGCTCCGGTCCGCAGACGGCTTGCGACCGCTCGGCATCGGGGGAGGCGTAGCACCCATGCTGTTGACCTTGATTGTGGGAACATTGGTATCAGATGGAGCGCCGCGAAGCGCAACTGGCTTGTTCGGTCGTGGTGGAGGGGGCTTTCGGCTAATGGCGGTGTCGGTGGTGCTTGAATACGGCTTCGGTCTGGCCTGGATCTGGGCCAGGGCAGCGGCGTCGTTCAGCGTTGTCTCTTCAGGTTCGTCGGAAAAGTCGATCAGATCGCCCATGACAGGCCCGACCGTCTTTGCCTCGCCGCGTGGAGGAAGCCCCGGACGATTCGTTGGGGCATCGCTGTGGTCCGTGGCCTTTGACGTTGAGTCCCTCTGACGTGCGCTGCTGCTCTCGAAAGATGTATCAAAGTACCCGGCTTGCTCCGGTGTTGTAACATCGCGGATAAAGATGGCGATGATGCGTCCTGGGTGGGCTTCCACTAGTTCTGTGTAGACTTCCAGATCTGCCTCTCCGCTGTCACCAACTAGGAGAAATTTGCGTTCGGGGAAGTCGTGCATGAGCCTAGTGAGGGTACTCTTCTTCCTCTCCGCAACTGGCTCAAAGATGCCCTGGAGCATGCCACTGTATTGCTTCAGATGAAGCGATCCGGGTGGCAAGCCGGCTATCATGAAGTAACTCGCCAGCACCGGGAATAGTTGCCAGGGGCTGTTCGAACAGTAGTGCATGCTGACCCCCAATGAGTGTAGCTCGTTATACCATTCCCGAACACCTTCTACCGTCAAGTCCTTCAGCTCGCGGACAAAAGTGTTGCGGAAGATTTCCTTTGCGCCACCCGATATGTTGGAGCGCTTGATCGTGTCGTCAATGTCACTGATCAAGCTGACACCCTTCGGTTCGATGATCTTGACTTCCTGGGTCGCCGACAAGTCCTCATTAGCGAGGACGCGGACGTGCGTAGGGACAAATTCCAAAGCGGCGCGGAGGATAAAGTGGCCCGCGTCGTTAGTCTGCACAGTCCGTGACGCCGATTTCTCGTCGTTGTAGAAGAAGACAGTGATGGGCAGCTGGACTAGAGGTGTAGTCATGAACGGCGCTATCCTAGCCATGAGGTTGGCATTCGCAACAGATAGCTCGGCATCTGTCAAATCATTACTCGTAGTGTTTGTCCTAGTCGGTGCCAATTTGGGAGACCCGGGCGCTGTCACTGGCGTGTGCGTGCCGCTTCGTGACCTGGATCTCGCTCGGTATATACCATTCGCATCGTCGTCGGATCCGTCCTTTGGCGCTTCGCTAAAACCACCCTGATACGCCACACGCCGTTCTTCTTGGCCTCTCTTCTCGATTTCTGCTGCTTCTTTCGCAATCTTTTCCTGCTCTCGCCGTTCCTCGTGTGATTGATGTAACGCAGAGAGGTTATCGGGCGCAGGCGCATCCTGTCTGGGGGCTGGGATGCCGCTTAGCTGACGTGCGAGGCCGATGAGAATGCGGTTGCGCCGAGTGATTGGCCCTTTATGAGGAGAGTACACCCATCCCCTGACGTCGATATCTACGATGGCTTTCTCGTCTTCGTTACGCTCCCACTCTTTCCTCCAAAACTCTTGGTCCCTAGCGCTGCCAGGCTCTTCTTCGGCGTGCTGCTGGTATGCCGCCGTCCAATCTTGCTTGACATGCCGCTTTGCGTACGATGGGAAGATGACCATCTGATCGTCTCCCTGAACAGTGATGGCGACGTCAGGGAACGATCCCGGAATCGTGGTCCTCGGCATACCCTCACCCGGCTCCAAAGGCCTTGCCCGTGTCTGCGCATAGCCTTCCCTGATCTCGTTGACTCCTACCGCAGCGGCCCGGTACATGCTCCCTGCCTTCGCAGCCAGCCACTTCCGCCGAAACCCTCTCTCGCCTGGGGTGGGCGGATCCTCTGCCGAACCATATCCATAGCCATTACTGGCGCCTCCTGCGCCTCCGCCCCCGCCTCCGCCGTAGGTCGTCGTGTAGTCTGAGAAGGTGGGCATCTTCTTGCTTATAGTGCCTCCTCGATCCCTCGCATGCCGCTTCGGCCTGACCGAGGGCGGACCTAGGAGCAGCCGGCGACTGTGCCGCGCAAAGACGTCGACGAGTCTCGACTTCTCGTTTCGCTTGCGCTGACGTTCGAGGATGTATCGGTAAATGCTAGACTGGAATCGGTGTTTAAGCTGCGGAAGGGTATCAAGACGAAAGTTGAGAACGCGCTCGCGGTATCGGTCTCGTACGCTTCGTGGGAAAAGATATCGGAGGAGACTCGTGCGGTTATGAGGATGCGGACGCGGCGGACCAAATCGCCCGAAAGGAGCCAGCTTGTTCGTAGTTTGTGCCTTGGACAAGAGGCCCAAAGACAATAGCAGGAGTACGTGGAACCGACCCTAGGTATTGGAGTATTATGGAAGGATGGAATCTCGAGCTAGGCAAGAGGTTTGACCAAGGTCGTTGGAGAAGCCGAGGCGAATGAGGTAAGGCGATGAGTGCACGATGTTACGAGGCTGGCAGCCGACAGCGTCTTATGACCCCCACGCTCTACAGCTGATGAAGGGACGGCAGAGAGTGATGGAAGCACATGATCTCGGGCGGCTCTGGATGGTTTTGGAACTTGGTGCGAACTGGTTCGTGGTGAAGAGGAGCGGGAGCACGCGGCGAGGTAAGGGAAGAAGTTGAGCTCGTGACGTTGCGGGAGGGCGAGGTCTCAGAAACTCAAGCTAAGTTGCGTTAAGGTAGGCGTAGGTGCCGCGGTGCCGTGCAGATTTGGCTGGGGCTCGAGGGGCAGATGCGACAAAGTGTTAGAAAGCGATTTATGCGGAAATAAGCAAGGTGCAAGCAAGGAAGCAAGCTCTCTCCTCTGAGCTAAGGCATCCCACATGCATTTCCAGGGCTCCAGCGGCCAGCCAGCCAGCCAGCCAGCTCTAGCCTTCCAAGGCTCCTCTTCTGTCGCCGAGCTGACGGCAGCTGAGGGCCCGGGGGACGTGCTCCGGAGCGAGACGGGCATTACGTCATCCACACCTCAAGCTGCAGACATCTGGGCCGCTCGGTGTAAGGTATTTTCGGCTAGCTTACAAGCTGTTAGCACATACCGGTACTTAACACAGCTTAAGCCTTGTAGTGATGGCAGGTGCATCTTTGATGATCGGCCGGGGATGACATGGGATAATTGCAACGTCGCTTGGCCCCCAAAAGCAAGAAGCACAGACTGTTTACTCCGTGGTTCATCTGCAGTCCGGAGTACCTAAGTGGTGGCTTGCTACTTCATCCTGCATGTTCATGTAGTTGTACGTAAAAGCAGAACGTACTCACATTCTACTAGGCCCCTTTAATTCAGCAAATGAGTGGCAATGGACCATAGTGAAGAAATGAAATGGTATTGTAACATGGTATTGTAGTCTAGACTTTTGGACACCGTAGAGCACCTCAAAATCACCGCTTCTGGCGCGCCAGCTTCGCCCTGGTCCTCCCCTTGGCCGGCACATTCTTCTTCTTGGGCTGCTTCTTCAGGTTCAGCACCGCGCCCTTGCCGTCACGCTCCGCCCGACCCTTCTTCCACACCTTGTCCTCGCTCCTCATCTCCTTGGCGTCGAGCTTCTTCTTGTCCTTGTTACTCAGCTTCGGCTTCTTGCCGTTCTTCGGTCCGTTAAGCTCCTCCCGCCCCGCAATCTTGGCCTTCTTCTTGTCCTCCTCCGTCTCGAACCACGTCCGCTTCGGCCGCGCCTTGATCTCGGCCTCGTGCTGCATGATATTCTCGCCTTTCTTGAGCTGCATCTCGGCCTGCTGGAACTGCTTCTCCTGTTTCTCTTCGACCATGATCTCCTCGATTTCGTCCTCCATCTCGTCCACCTGGTCCTGCCACTTGTCCGCCTCCGTTGGCTCGATGACGCGGCTCATGATCTTGGCGCCGTTGGCCTTGCCGGCCTTGACCGCCGCCTTGACGACCTTGCGGTCCGGCTCTGCCGCCAGCGTGATGGCCACACCGGTGCGGCCGGCACGAGCTGTACGACCGACTCTGTGCACGTAGATCTCAATGTTTTGGGGTGCTTCGTAGTTGATGACGGTGTCGACGCCCTTGATATCGAGACCACGAGACGCAAGATCCGTCGCCAAAAGGTAGTTGACCTTTCCGTCGCGGAAGTTTTCAACACTGGCGATTCTCTGTAAACTTGGTCAGCAGTTGTAATCAATCAAGAAGAAATTGTAAGAACTCACCTGAGCTTGGTTCATGCTACCGTGTAGCTCTGCGCAAGACAAGCCAAACAGTCCAAAGATGATTCTTGCTCGGTGGGCGTCCTTCTTTTGGCGGAAGAAGATGATGACACGCTCGGTGTGCATTGTCTTGCAGATGTGCACGAGGTAGCCCATGCGCTTCTCCTCGCGACCGGGCCTCAGGCGTACAAACTCTTGCACCAAGGTAGTGACGGTCTTGTTCTTTTGTGAGTCAACCATGACTCTGGCGGGCTTGTTCATGCCCACTCGCACCAGCCTGTCGACGGAAGATGTCATGGTGGCGGAGAACAGCATCGTCTGTCTTGACTTGGGCAGGGTCGTCAAAATCTCGTTCAACTCATCGGCGAAACCATCCTCAAGCATGCGATCGGCTTCGTCGAGCACGAGAATCTCCACGGTATCAACGTTGAAGCTGGCAGAGTTTCTCATGTGGTCAATGAAACGACCGGGCGTGGCGATGATAACGTCTGGCCTCAGTCTCAGCTCGACCTCCTGAGCCTTGAGACTCAGACCACCAACAGCGAGAGTGAACTTGATATCGGTGTAAGCGGCCAGCTTGGTGGCGACAGCGTGACACTGGATAGCCAGTTCACGGGTAGGAGTGAGGATGACGACACGGCTCGTCGGCACCTTCTTGGGCCTGTACAGGAGACGCTCGAGAATGGGGACCACAAAGGCGGCTGTCTTTCCTGAACCAGTTACCGCACCACCGACAACGTCCTTGCCCATCAAGGCAATGGGCACAGTCTTGGCTTGAATGGGCGTAGGCTTGGAGAAGCCGACAGCGGCCAGACCTCTCAGAAGAGGACGCGAAAGAGACATGGCCTGGAATGATGATGCCGTATCCTTCTTGCCGGGCTTTGCAGGCTCCTCGGGAGCGAAGAAAGCATCACGCTTCGCTTGTTCTTCTGCGTCTTCCTCCTCTTCATCGTCAGATCCACGGTCGTCGGGATGATCCACGGGTGTCGCAACGGAATCGTTGTCGGATGCTGCATCGTCGTCGTCTTCTGCATCCTCTGCGTCCTCTGCGTCAGAGTCTTCTTGTTCGGCATCAGAATCCTCGGCACCAGGATCCACGCCCATGCCAAAGGCATCGTCGGCCAGAACTCCATCTTCGTCGTCGTCGAGGTCGATATCTACGTCCATGTCGTTATCCACCTCGGCGTCTGCCGCAACCTCCTCTTTGTCCTCCTTCGGCTTGTCCTCGCCACCCTTCTTTGCCCTTCTTCTGCGAATGATTTCGTCCAGGTCAACACCCGCGGCAGCATTGCTGTTCATGGACTTCTTTGCGCCTTCGAAGCCCCAACCCTCGAGTTCTGCGTCGCCGAATTCGATGGCATTGTCTTGCGCAAATTCAAAATCCGAATCCATAGCACCATCGTCTTCGTCTTTCTGGCCCCAGATACCCTCGGCGACTTCGTTCTCTGGCGATTCTTCTCTGGCGGCCTTTTTCGACTTCTTGGTGGCCTTCACCTTCTTTTTGGGCGGCGGTGCCACGGTCTCCTCCTCGACGATTTCCTCGTCATTGTCGGAGATTGTGTGAACGAAGTCGTCGTCGATCTGCTTGCGCTTGTGAGAAGGCGCCATGTTGAGTGGTGGAATGGTGGTTGAGAAAGACAGTTGTCGGGACCGCGGGGTATCGTCAAGCTTTCACACACACGCCTGTTCTCACACTCCAGCAGTTCCCAGAGCCAGAAATTTTTCTGGACGGACGGTGGAGCTAAACTTTTTCTGCCGTCTTCAGAGATCATCCCCCTGTCATGGGCGGTCAGACGCGAGACTATTGGGATATAGTGGGCCTTGGATCGTTCGTTAACTTCGTTCATCAGGAGGAAGAAACGAAAGAAAAAGATACGTACTGATCTTGACGGGGACTTATGCACGTGACGGTGTTTGTCATCAGATTTTAGGGGCAGGGGCAACTCCCGATAGACCCCACCATGGTTGATTGGGCGACCATTTTATTGGCAACAATTTTGGCAGCCTTCACGCCGGGCGCCGACAAAGCAACGAGATTTAATTTCTGCCCTGTTGCTCTACAACTTGTCATTTTTGGTCCTAACCAATCTCGGCACCTTACTACTTTCCACACGTCTCCTTCTCGACTTCTTCGACCACCAACACCCACTACTACCAACCGCGTCTCTGCTTCTCTCGAGCGTCCTTGCGAATTTCCTTTTGACATCCATCCCGAGCGCGTTTTTCCGATTGTCAACACAGTTCCGGCCGCAGAGGCAAACAAACACATACAAAATGGGCGAATCCAGGTGGGCAAAGCTTCCATCCTCTTCCATCGCGGTGCTACATCCGGCAGCATCTTGGACGTTTGCGCATCGCAACTGTTGGCTGACACGGCATGGATTTCCAGACAAGAACTCATCCAGTGGCTGAACCAGCTTCTCTCTCTCAACATCACAAAGGTCGAGCAATGCGGTACCGGGTACGTTGGTGATCGGATACCCCTCCCCCGCCATGTGTTTATTGTGGGACCCAATGATGATTTTGATGATGGCGGTTGCTAATGTTTCGTTTCAATCTGCAGTGCAGCTCTCTGCCAGGTGTTTGACAGCATCTTCATGGATATTCCCATGTCTAGAGTCAAGTTCAACGTCAACAGCGAATATGCATACATTCAGAATTTCAAGGTGCTGCAGAGTAAGTTTGCGCCTTCCCACGCCGTCTCGCCTCTGCGTCCACCTCCATTCCATCATACACGGAAACGAATAGTCATGGCTGACAAAACACTTCCTGAACAGACTGCTTCCACAAGCACCAGGTCGACAAGCCCATCCCCGTCGAAGCGTTGGTCAAGTGCAAGATGCAGGACAACCTCGAGTTCCTGCAATGGACCAAGAAGTTCTGGGACCTGAACTTCCCCGATCACGAGTACGACGCAGTCTCCCGGCGAAAGGGCGCCCCCGTGCCCTCTGGCGGTGGCCCTGCTCCCCGTGCCGCGTCCGGTACCGGTGCGGCTGCCGCCAGACGGGGCGGTACCACACCCCTCGGCGGTGCACGCGTTCCCAAGGCGGCAGGCCCCGGCACAGCTGCCCTGCAGCAAGAGAACGCCACTCTCAAGGAGACGGTCGTCGGCCTCGAGCGCGAGCGTGACTTCTACTTCAGCAAGCTCCGCGATATCGAGCTCTTGGTGCAGCAGGCCGTGGAGGAGGACCCTGAGCTTGAGAAGCAGGAGGACGGCCTCGTCAAGCAAATCCAGACTATCCTGTACTCGACGGAGGAGGGATTCGAGATCCCGGCTGAGGGCGAGGCTGTCGACGACCAGGAGACCTTCTAAATCGGGAGGCTTTGAGGTAGGGCGACGATGACACAGATGAAAGAGAGGCTGTATGGTTGGATGGGAGGTTGTGTTCAGGGGATTTGGGAGGTAAAAGCACATGGGTTTGGCGCTAGTACAAATACCCTACGGCACGTAATAATCAGTATACTGGCGATGAGGCTGAGTGGCCCTCGGACTGTCGAGACAGGAGTCGGTCAGAGCTTGCGGCAGTCCCGTCCCACATGAGCAGTCATGATAGAATCAGAACGTTTTGTCTGAGAACCTCGAGTCAATTTTCGTGGGTGACACGAAGAGAGTATGAGGGCTTGGGCCAAGCGTCCAAGACCACATTCCACTATGGCTATCCGGTTCATTTGGGCGTGCTTCCGATCTTACATTTGGTGCTGCAATATTTAGTTCTTATCATAGAAAGGTAAGCCTCGACTTCACACCCATCACAGAGCGGAAGTCGAGTCTGTAGTCTGAGAGCTGTATTAGATTGTTTACTGCAGATGACTTGGCAGAAGCGTCATGTTGAGCTCGAGTATTTTATGCCGGTACGCTTTGCATATTGACTCTTGATTATTTACTTCCAAACTTGGATTTCTACAAAGGTCCATTGATCGATTACCAAGAGACGTTTCCATCAATAGATTACACTACCGTGCAAGTCACTACAATAGTATCGATGATTATTTATGTTGATCGGCCAGATGTTGATTAGATCGGACTTGGGTTTCACTGTCATCAGCGCCCAGTTCCTGGCCTGATTGACCAGGTGCCTGAGAAAGCGAGGTGCCCAGCTGAGCATGTCCCAGAAATGCGGTCATTCCTGCTGCGGGCCCAATTTTAGTGGTTCCACGCAATGCGCCACAGGCGTCAACTTTGGAGCAATTAGCGGCACACGACCATCGACTTACCCGACTCTTCCAGTGCCAAAAGTGCTACCTAGGCCCAAGCAGGCTGCTGTGTTAGGGAAGCTGGAGTTGACAGGGGACCTCGAAGTAGCAATCCTGGCCCATGCTGAGGTGCTGCACAAGCGTACCGGGACAGCAAGGTACCTTGGTTCCAGTACATTGACTGGAAACCTGAGGTGACCGCTCTCTCTTTCTCACTCCCGTCTCCTTCCCTCAGACGACTAAACGAAAGGAGAGACAAGAACCTCAGACATTGCCCCGAAACCTTTTTTTTGAACCTGACGCAAACAACTGACCAAGGCCATCATTCCGACCACCAAACACGGAAAGATACTTGACCAGTACGACGGCTGTCTTTCGTTGTTTTGCGAGCCATCCCATTTCCCCAACGCTATCTAACCAACGACCGACGACCTCCAGAGGAGCGACAAGAACAACAGAGCATCGATTCTCTCCATCTCTACAACCCGCCATCGACGACTAGAGCTACGATACAAACCACCAGGCTCGTCCGAGCCTTCCTCCCGCCTCGTCCAAACCCGACAAACAATCCTATCCCCCGCTTATCGCCAATCTTCAAAAACAAAACTCTCTTTTCTACACAACTTCCCGCCTCGAACAAACCACAACAACACACACCCTGCAGACACAATGGCGCCTCCCGCCGAAATCTCCATCCCCTCAACCATCCTCTCGACCGGTGAATCGAAACCCTACACCCTCTACAACATCACCCTCCGCCTGCCCCTCAAATCCTTCGTCGTTCAAAAGCGCTACTCCGACTTTGCAACCCTCCACCAGACCCTCACCTCCCTCGTCGGCGCCGCGCCCCCCAACCCCCTCCCGGGCAAGTCCTGGTTCAAATCCACAGTCTCCTCCCCAGACCTCACAGAACAACGCCGAAAGGGTCTCGAATCCTACCTTCGCGCCATCGCAGAGTCCCCCGACCGCCGCTGGCGCGACACCTCGGCCTGGCGCACCTTTCTCAACCTCCCTAGCACGGGCGTCGGCAGCACGGGCAACTCGGCCGCCAGCGCCCACGGCCTCATCACCAGCGGTCGCGCGGGCGCCGCCGACCCGACGACCTGGCTCGATCTGCACCGCGAGATGAAGAGCTGCCTTCACGACGCGCGGAATCAGCTCGCGAGAAGGGACGGCGCCGTGGATAGTAACAACACCTCTGCTGCCGCCGAGGCCGGGGCCGCTGCCAAGAAGGCGCTGGTCAAGGCCAATACGCTAGTGAGCACCCTCGCAGACGGATTGAGGGCCATGCAGGAGGGCGGACGGCTCGGCGACGGCGAATTGCGGCGCAGGAGAGACCTGCTATCCTCCGCTCGCGTCGAAAGGGAAGGGCTCGACAAACTCAGCAACAGCATGGCGCAGGGAAGCAGCAGAAACGGTGGCGGCGGACCCGGCGGACGGGAAGGGTGGGCCTCGGCGGGCGACAAGGCTGCATTACTCGGCAGAAGCGGCGGCGGCGGTGGGGCGAGGACGGGCGGACGGGTCCTGGGCGCCCCGCTGCCGGAGACGGAGCGGACGCGGGAGCTGGACAACAACGGGGTCGTGCAGCTGCAGCGGCAGATGATGAGCGAGCAGGATGAGCAGGTGAATACCCTGGCAGCGATTGTGCGGCGGCAAAAGGAGATTGGGCTGCAGATCAACGAGGAGGTGACGGAGCAGACCAAGATGCTGGACCGGCTGAACGAGGACGCCGATCGGGTCGGGGGCAAGATTGATGTCGCCAAGAAGCGTATCAAGAAGTTTTGACGCGGGTCGCTGTCAGAGGAGGGGGTTGAGGAAGTAGGGACGGTGATTGTGACGGGTACGGTGCCTCGGCCTACAGCAGCACCGCCGTTGGTTGTCGCGGGCGGTCTCGCTGCTCGGTCCGTGGTTGCTGTCCTCGGTGTCGTGGTGTGGTTTCTTTGGGTCGGCGGGCGGGTATTGGATTCTTTTGCGTGGTGCCTGGAGTTTGGTTCCGTCTTGTTGGTCGCGCGGGCTCGTCGATGAGATTCATCTCGCCATACCCTTCGTTCGGTGTGAGGGGTGGTTTTTCTTGCCTGGACAGTACAACGACGTTTTACGTACGCGAGTACGAAGGGGGCTTCTTTTTTCTCTCGACATTTTACATACTTTGCAACAATAGCGATTTCAACTCATTTTTTCCTCTGACCATTTCTCCTAGCTTTGGTCTCTTTTGTTTGTTTTTTCCGAGTTGAGATTGGAAATACCAGTGTGTCTTACCTCATGGCAGTTCTAGCTTGGGAGTTTTAAGTTCTATCCAGATTGATGTTTTACTCATTCATGAATACATTGTCCACACATGCAGATCAGAACATGGTTTTCTGCCGGAGCAAAGCGTAGATCATGCTGGCATTGGTGTTGCCATACACCCATGTACAGCAGTAGAATGGCCAACTCACTGGGTCTTACCGTTGAATTCCTACAGCGGTGTTCCAAATACGTACTCACCACCGGTGTGAGGGTACCGACGAGGCTGTGTGGCCCAGGTTGTATCATTATTTACAAAGCCAAGAGACTGGAATCTTGCGCCTGATCGAGCCTTTTTGAGGCGAAGTCCTTACTCGTGCAAAGTTCCCCTGACAAGGTAGACAAGATTGAGCTCGTCTGGGAAGCTTCGATGGGGCAGTCACCCGCATGGCCTAGTACGCGCCCTTGAACGCACTCGTTCTGAGGCCGTAGGCCAATTATGTAACGCCTTTTCCTCCAGGCTCAATGGATCTTCTATCAAATTCTGGCGCTAGAAGGAGGCCGTCCATGTTGCATTGGTGAGCATAAACAGATTGATGTCCAAGAGCTCGGCCAACAGGTTGTAAGAGGGGGGTTCTTGGCCATAGTTGATACCCTCACGCTTGCACGTAGAATCCCGATTATGCCAAGACATTATGATGTACCAGAGGCTGCCTCGGATGCTGACCTATATCGCCAGCCTTACTGCAGCAGCCATGTTATCCCAAGACAATCAGCTCTGGGAGATCTCGGGAGTCGGGAGATGCAGTAGGGGACGCGACGGTGCTGTGTTTCTCTCGCGCCGGACCGTTCCTCATGCACATGCAGACGGCGGTTGCTTACGGACGGGGACCCCCTGCCGTTATTGAGTGGCTGGTTGGTTCCATGCAGTTGCCGTCACATCGCCCTGATTTCTCCCTTTTTTGCCTCGTCGCGGGAAAAGAAATGTGAAGCACGTGGTCATTGGGCGAAGACTGGAGGCTAGGGAGGGGCGATATAATTTTGGTGTATGAGAAAAGTGAGGCCATCGTCAGTTTGGCTGCTCTTTGCATCTCTCGACTCAACCTTTGGCTCCCTGGATGTTGTGTCGAAGTATCTGTATCCGTAAAGTCAGCGGTTGCCGGCCGGCAGAAAGACGTTTAGTGTGGCACGGTGGCACGTTGTGACCACGCCCACTTGGTGACATTTGGTACGTCACCCGAGCGCCGGGATGGGGCACACCGTACACCCGACGGTGCAAGGGACTTCCCGCGGTTGCTGGGCAACGGCTCCGAGGAACCGTTTCCAAGAGGGGGAAAGTTTAAAAAAGGTGTGAAGAAAAAAACGACAAAGAGGGAGAAGAGTCGAGACAGAAGCACCACCCTGCTCCACCACAACGACCGTTGAGATGAGATGACGCCGCATTGTCACAATTGGCGCCCAACGGTGCCCTGCTTGCCCAGCCTGGCTCATTGCAATGTTGCAGTCGCAATCGCAGTGTTCGCCCGATCAGCCGTCGTATTCGAGCCCATCGAGTATTGAACCTAATCGACCCAAGGGAAACCCAGTGAGCTGGGCGCGAGAGCAAGATGATCAAAGTCGAGGTGATTGCGACGATACTCCCTCCGTACGGGACCGGCGGAGGTCGTGTGGACTCCGTCAACGGTGGCTCTCCTCTTTTCCCCCTCCTGCTCCTCTCCCGCACCGCCCTCCTACTGTATATGTCCAAAGTGGATGTGCTGGCGCCGAGGGCCTGCCGCCTATTACCGGGGGAAATAGCCTCAAGACCCGCGATTCGCTGCCATGGCGTCCCAGGTGGAGCTTTCTCTCTGTGATTCCGAGTGATTCCCAATGATTGACCGCTCAGACAGACCGCATGCGACTCGGTTGATAGCCCGTCACAGGCAGGAGATTGAGTGAAGTCTTAAGATTGGACCGTTAGAAGAGGGGAGGAGGGTCTGAATCGGAGGCGGTTTGCTCGATTGAGCTGGGCGAAGAGGGTCTTGGTGGGCTCGGCAACGGTGATTTGTTATGATGATCTGTTGGCAATGAGTGGGCAAAGTTCGTTCGCCGTCCTTTCGTTGGCTAATGTCCTTCCTTTGCAGTATTGATGATCGGAGGAGGATAGCGAGAGGTCATCCTGCAGGCGTAGTGAACAGGTGGAAGCATCTGGATGTTTATTCGTAAGGGAAGCAAACGCCTAGGTATCGCGCTGTCTGCTGGGAGCGGTGGCTGGAGCTTGGTCATCCAGTGGTTTGGATTTTTTGTCTTATTTTTTTCAGGGTCCCGTCGGTTGCAAGGAACATCCTCTCAGGTATGAGGTGGAAGCTAGGATGACAGTCTTTTCCCGACGAACGCTCAGTTGGCATTCCAGTCCGGCCAAGGACATTACCCCAGGCGGCCACATGCAGGTGCAACGGGTAAAGAACAAAAGGTTCGAAGCTAGCGAACTGAAAGCAGAGAAACATGAGGCACAAGGAGATGGGGTTGGAATGGAGGTTAAAGTGAGTTGTTCTGAGACACAAGACACCTACAATATCAGTACGTAGTAAGTTGTGCAGCTGGCGGCAGCACCTGCCATTCGGTACCGGGTCTGAGTGCCCAAGTGCCTTCCTTCCTTCAGCTCAATTCGCAGCTGTCAAAATGTCACCATTCCTTCGCTTAAGAGAGGTCAGAGTGTGTATAAGTGGGTCTGTTGTAGCGACCAGAAGGGTCTCTTTTTGTTCACTTAGTGTCTTTCAGCGTCTTGAGGTACCTGGAAGGACGTCGGTACGTACTGACAGCCACTAGCGCCCAGTCACACACCACCCCCAACTTTGGCTCCCCCAAAGTCCACCACCACCACCGCCAGTCTACCACCATCCGCCGCTACCTCTCCACCCGGTCGCCCATGAGAAATTCCCAAAGTAAACACAAAAGAATTCCTGGCCCCTTCTCGTCCCCTTTCCCGTCATATTTTCCCTCAACACCACCACCAAACCCGTCCTCCACCAGGAACGGCGCCGTGTCACCAGACAGCTCTATTCCCTCTAGAACTTCCTTACTAACCAGCAGGGCAAGTTCCAGAACAACAAGAATATTTTCTTGTCTCAGCCTGCTTCCCCGCGATCGGACACAATCTGGACCACCAAGCACCCGCCACCTGCAAAAAAGCGCAAGGCCGGAGCGGGAAGACCACGATTCATTCGGCCCAGGCACCAAGCATCGACGACAAATACCTCTCAAGAGACCCGATCCGACCCCTCTCTCGCTTTGACGTCTTGGTCTTTGCCCGTCTTTTTCTTCCTTGGCTTCTGGAGTTTGTTTTTCTGCATTGTTGCTTGTGAGTACTTTTATTACAAACTGCTTTGCCCTTTTCTTTCCGCCACTCTATGCCTTGCTGCTGGTCATCCCACTGCCACTTCTTGCCTTCCAGCTATCAGATGGCACACAGTTTTGCTGCTGCTAGAAGAAGAAGAAATGCTCATGGCTTCTGTGCAGACGCTTCACGATATAACGACCGTCAATGGACCTCCTGAGATACCACTAGACTTCTGCTTGCTTCACTACCCTCTACCGAGACCTCAGGTCTCCAAAAGAGCTTCAAGGCTCTTATTCCAACCACCTCAGTCGGCATTCACTGCCAAAAATCACCACTCTTCACCAAGAGGTGAGGTCCGCTCAGCATGAGCGCTCCTCCACCGCCTCCGCCTCATGGCGAGGCACCCAAAACCACTGCTGGCTCTCCGCCTCCTGGGAGTGGCCTGGGCCCAGGCAATTATGATATATTCGTCATTCCCCAGCGCGATAAAGGCGGTGGGTTCATATATTTGCCCTCTCTGGCCCCCAATGGCCCTAGCTTCGCCGCTGGCTTCGCATGCGCCCTTGTCATGGTCGTCATGTTCCAGAGCATGGCGCCTGCTTTCAAGGCATGGTGGTTTACCTACCAAGGCATGGGAAACATGGGTATGGCCCTGCTTGTCATAGCCGTCGGCGTGGGAGCGTGGGCTTGGGGCAAGTCGCAGAACCAGGGCGCGTCTACAAATAACGGCTCGAGTGGCTACCGTCCCGGCCCTGGTGGCTATGGCTCAGGCGCAAACTTCAACAACTACGCGAATGCTGGTCCGCCGCCGCCTCCTCCGCCTCACGGCAATCAATATAACAGCCCTCCCCCGAACAGCCCGCCGCCCAATCACGGCGCGGGAAACGGCGGTCCTAGGTCTCAATGGCAAGAACGACCTCAGCCTCCACCCCCTCAGGAACCTGAAGCTGAACCTGAGCCAGAGCCGGAACCTCGGAAACCAGATCCTCCTCCCCCACCAAAACCAAAACCTGATCCGCCGAAAGCAAACACCTGGGAGAAGGCACGGGAGGAGACGAAGAAGCGCGAACAGGAGCGCAAGGCAAAGGAGGAGGAAGAGCGCCGAAAAGCAGAGACGGCACGGAAGCTGAGGGAGTTTCGAGAGAGAGAAGCTCGAGAACGAGCGAGGAGGGAGCAAGAGGACCGCGAAAGGCGAGAAAAATTGGAGCAAGAAATACGCGAAAAGGAAGACTTGAAACAGAAACTTGAAAAGGAACGTCAGGAAAGAGAGAAACTACAGCGCGAAAAAGAAAAGGCAGAAGAGGAAGCCAAAGCCGCTAGGGAACGCGAAGCAAAGGAGGCAAAGGAGCGGGAGCTCAAGGCCAACAAGGAGAAGGAGGACAAGGCACGTGAGGAGGCCCGCAAGAAGGAGGCTGCCGAAGCCGCCGCCCGCAAAGCCCGTGTCGAGGCGCAACTCGAAGCCTTTCGGAAAGCCAAGAGAGAGCGCGAGGAAGCAGAAAAGGCAAAGAAGGATCGAGAAGAAGCAGAAAAGGCCAAGAAGCTGGCCGAGGAGGAGGCAGCTCGCAAGGCCAAGGAGGAAGCTGCGCGCAAGGCCAAGGAGGCCGAAGAAGCCGAAAAGGCACGCAAGGGAAGTAGCTACGCCTACTCGTCCGGCGAGAAGACGAGTATGTGGCCCAACGGCCGACCCCCAGCTCCCCCCTCCACGACGGCTTCCACGCCGCCGAGACCTCCCCCGTCCGCATCGTCCGCTCCCCCGAGACCTCCCCCCTCTGCTAGCTCTATGCCGCCTCCAAGGCCGGCGCCCTCCGCAGCTTCATCCTCGAACACGGCCAGACAACCGCCGCGACCGTCGGCACGCACTGTCGACGAAGACCAATACTCGTATCGACCCTACGATAAGCCGAGACACCGACCCGCGTCTTCCGTCGGCTCCGAGTCATCGTGGGCCCCGTCGGCCACCACGACAAGAACAACGCCGCCGCCTAGCATGCGCGGCCCTTACACGACCAAGGATCCCGACAAAATTGTCATCAGGGCTGTCTATCTGTTCATGAACCAGTTCGCAAAGACACCTGCGAGCCAGCTCGTTTCGGGGTTTGGCACAGTGACAGATGGGCTCATCCTGCGAATCACAACCGAAGGTCTCTTCATCGACGACGACGTCCGCGGCGTCCCGCAGCGCGAGTGGGACGTCAAGGCTTGGACGCTAAAGCTGGTCGAGGTATGGTGCCCCCCGCACTGCTTGAATTCGAATGCTGCTTCTGCCCCTGCGATGAATTCCGCGAACCATCCTTCGGGTTTGTTTCAAAAAATGGCGAATCAGCGAGCCCGTACGGCGGACCGGGGAGCCACCAAGACGCTCACGGGCGACGAAGCCGATGCCTACCTGACCGAAATGTTGCGTGCTTGCAAGAGTTGTTGTCGTCTTGGCTTGTGCGACACCAAATTCAAAGATACTAACATTGCATCTTCGTCCGGACAGACTGGAGAGTGGAAGACAAAAAGCCTGCACGTGCTGCGCGCTACAGTCCGAGACCAAGAGGGCAAGCGCTACATGTTTGTCCTGGATGAAGAAGAGGCCTGGAAGGTTGCCGTGGGCGTGCAGCGGTTGCGTAAGGGCACCCAGGTACGCTCGCTAGGTGTCAGCGGCATGAGCGCATCCGATGCGCGCAACACACTCGAGACTCTGGGCTGGTCGTGAGACTGCTTGGGACGACATTCGATTCGAGTCTGTACCTTGCCTGTTGGACGTTTGGGCCCGCCTTTGTCGATATCATAATACGTGTGGCTGGGAGATGGCGATTTCGGCAAGGGATAACCAGGCAAGGCTGGTGTCTCCTTCTCATACGACAACTTGTGGAGGGTCGATTCGGAGAAATGGACGTGCCAATGTTATTGGCATTTTTCGGGTTTCGTGGAATTTGGTTTGCATAGCAGAGCGCGGGACGGTCAAAAAAATTCAGACAAGCTGGGACAAAACCATTGACGAATGATTTTTTTCAACAGCATTGATGGCCCGGCTGGGCACATCCTAGGATACCTCTAGTTGTCGACTCTACTCACTTACTCGACACTGACAACCCCGATGGGGATGGCTGTGCGGGAGTTGTTTGATGAGTTTGACTACTTAATGACGATACGACTTCAAGTTTCCAATGCATGATTATTGTGCGTTGTAAGGTGATGGGATTGGTGCCAAACATGAAGTTGCTCATGACTATTGAGAGTGAAGTTGCCAGCCACAGTTCAACCGGGCAACCGGGATGCGTGGGGTTGTCAACAGGAACTATTCTGACAGTGGAGACTAGGAAGTGAGCAAGTGGGTTACTCTCCCCTCGCATCCTTTTGAAGACGGTTTCTTATCTTCTATTCTTTTCGTTCAGAAACAAGAGCAAAGACTTCTTCCATCAGTGGGAACCTCCTCGTAGTAAAAAGTCCCGCATTCGGAGTGAGGCAAGGTGCTGCAGAGTACTTTCCGTGTCGCTATCGGCATTTGCGATAACTACCAGACCCCTCCAATTGGAGACTGCATGTGTAAAAAAGCCAACGCAGGGAAGACGGCTTGGAGATATCGGAGACGAGAAGGGGGGAAGGATAATTACATGTACCTAATCTGCAGACTCTGGCGGTGTTAAGTCGGCCAAGGACAGGCTTGACTGACTCCAACTCGTCATAAATTCTTGGCCTATTCTCCATTCTCCAATTTCAGGTGCCTTTATCCACTTTGGTTCGCTCGTTGATGACAACCTAATCCAGCAGAGTTGGGCTTATCTGCTGTTTCTTCAACCTAGACTGAAGCTAGCGTGGACTGTATCTTTCGAGAAACAATTCAAGCGCGGGGAACTGGAATAAGCTTGTCAAAGTTTGAACGCAATTGGAGACCGTCTCTGCTTTTGAGTGTCGGATCGGCTCCGACTGAGTTTACCGGCCCGCTGGAAACACGCTGGGGGAACCGTCGTGTCGGGAATCTTGCGCCCGTTGAGCTCATTCTTAGGTTCCCTTTCCCCAGGTGATGACGTCTCTATATGAGATGGGATTCGATCTGCTGCTTCGTTTCAATGTGACGTATGCTGATCATCAGGTTCTACATTTCTTCCGTGGTGATGTGCCTGCCAGTTGCACTTGGCCAAGAACATGTATGTACTCTGGTTGGAGGGGTTGGTAACGGCCGACCGGTGACAACTCCCGGCCACCGGGGAACCGAAATCCAACTACCGACATCGGCCGGGACTTTGATGAACGTCAATACGAGCCTGAAACACTCATTCCCGCGATAACGGATAACGACTCGATAATCAAATGGACTTTGCTAATTCTACTTTGTATGCCGATTTGCTCTGAACCCCATCTCGGCGGGGGGGACTAAAGCGATGATGACAAGGACAAGATACCCCAGCCCGTTAAACCGGTTCCGGCTCTGAGACTCTGCAAGCTAGCGATGCGGACTCGCATGCATGGTCGCTTTCGTGGAGTCCTCCCCATGATAAGCAACCGCAACCCCCGAGGCCTGGACGACCGAATCAGATAAGCCTGGTAAGATGACAGCTATTATTGCTTTCTTGCCATGGTCCTGATCCTGAACAATTTGGACCTAGCTAAGCCAGTTATGATATGGGAAAAGGCACCAATAGGTAACCTGCAGAGATAAACCCGGGCAGGGAAAAGGAAATCCCATCTCTCCACCTACCGTACCTTACCTATCATTCAGATACCAGGAATTGGTCATCTTGATTGGATGTTCTAACCCAAGTCCGGATATACGCATTCCTCATATAAGAGAGATGTCGCATCCAAGGTGTCCAGCAGTCTTACTGCCCAGGCCAGGTACTCGGCGCAAGGACTGAGACCTGTCACTTCCCGCGATGAAGGCATTCACACTCTTCGCCCTCGTCGGCGCCGCCGCCGCCGACCTCACCTCCACCGGCGCATCCCTACTCCTCAACGACATCTACTACTTCGTCTCTCCCTTCTCCCAGGGAAACCCCTCAAACTCCTCCTCCTTCAACATCAAATCCCTCCCCCGCGCCTTTGGCTTCACCCCCGTCACAGTCGTCGCCGAACCCCTCCCCAAATCCTCCCTCCCCTCTCTCTTCGTGAACTGGACCTCCCAAGACGACGTCTGGCAACCCGCCTTCCTCGGCGCAATCTTTCTCGCCGGCCTCGACACGCCGTGCCTCACAAAAGAAAGCTATGACGGCACAAATAAGACCCAGTCCATCGTCGCGCCCTTGGTCAGCACCGCCGGCAGTGATATCCCCTCGGGCCCATACTTCCTCGACACAATCACTGGCGCCCTCCATCAAGCCTACCGTCTGTACCCAGACTACGCAGGCGCTTTCTCCGAGTCCCTCCTCCAGAAGCCCGATACCACCTTCCAGACCCTCTCCGCCCAGGTGCCCGCCTCCGCCTCCCTTACCATCGGCGTCCCCTCCCGCCTCTACTCTCTCTCCGTCCGGTCCCCCGAGAAGCCCCTCGCCGGCGTCCGCGTAGGTGTAAAGGACATTTACGACCTCGCGGGCGTGAAGAAATCCAACGGCAACAGAGCCTGGTACGCATTCTACCCGCCCGCGACCTCCACCGCACCCTCAATCCAAGCTTTGCTCGACGCGGGCGCCGTGGTGGTGGGATACCAGAAGCCCTCGCAGTTTGCCAACGGCGAGACGGCGACGGCGGATTGGGTGGATTACCACTCCCCCTTCAACCCGCGCGGCGACGGCTACAACGATCCATCTTCCTCGTCTTCGGGTGCCGGAGCCTCGATAGGTTCGTACGAGTGGCTGGATATCGCAGTCGGCAGCGACACGGGCGGTTCCATCCGCGGCCCGTCTGCGGTGCAGGGTCTCTTCGGAAACCGGCCTTCGCATGGTCTCGTTGGGTTGGATGGTGTGATGCCGTTGTCACCTACCCTCGACACCGCCGGCTTTTTGACGCGGGATCCGTACATTTGGGATGAGGCCAATAAGGTGCTGTACGGGGCGAACTATACATCGCTGGTTGAGACCGAGGCGGGGGTAACGTACCCCAAGACGGTGTATACGGTTGACTTCCCTACCGACGATGGAGCCGCCGCGCAGATGCTGAACAAGTTTGCGGAGGACCTGGGTGCGTTCTTGGGCGCCAAGGCGACGGCGCTGAATTTGACGTCTGCTTGGGCTGAGACTGGTCCTGTGGATGTGCGGAATCAGACGCTGGATGATGTCCTGGGGTTGACGTATGCCACGCTCATCACCAAGGAGCAGACGCCGCTTGTGCGTGATCCGTTTTATGCTGATTATGCCGGTAAGCTTATCTCTGTGTTTTTTTTTTCCTCGTACCTTTGCTTTTCTCGTCTTCGAAAAGAAAAAGGCCCTGTTGCTCTGCCACTTGTCAGCTGAGGAACACTTTTCACACACCGACTAACATCAAACTCGACAGCCGCTCACAACGGCCGCCTCCCCTTCGTCAACCCCGTCCCCCTCGCACGATGGGGCTGGGGTGATAGGCAACCCGCCAGCGCCCTTGACGACGCAAGAGCCAACAAGACGCTCTTCATGAACTGGTTCAACACCGAGATCCTGCCTCCCTCTACCCCCGCCCTCAATACCTCCACATCGACATCGACATGCTCCTCGTCCCTCCTCTTCTACGTAGGTTCCTCCGGCCGCGCCTCCCTACGAAACCGCTATCCAACGACCACGACGCCCACCCCGCCGCTTGGCTTTTCCAACGGTCGGCTGAGCGTCTTCAGCGGAGCGCCGGACCATGTTTTCCCCCTGGGAGAGGTCGGTAGCGTGAGTTCTGTGACGAACGTGACGGAGATGTTGCCTGTTACTGTGGATGTCATGGCGGCGAGGGGGTGTGATGGGTTGATTGTGCGGTTGGCTCAGGATCTGGTGGAAACTGGCATTTTGAAGGTGCCGTTGGCTGGGGGAACGCTTGCTGGGGGTGAGGTTTTGATGAGGAGGGATGCTGAAGAGTGGTTTTGAAGCGAATAGACCGTACGTAGACATGGAGAAGATATCTCTAAAGACAGATACAGTACTAAGTACCTTGATATGAATCATTGGCAGTAAGGTAGGTAGGTACCTTAGCTTCATCGCTCCTTCCTACCTTGGCGTCCCTCCTTCCCCCTGAAAGTTGAACCCAAGTCAGCGGACTCCTGATCTTCCCTCCACCTGGTACCTAGGCACTCCTACGGTACCTATTTACCCCGCTCTGATCCCATTCCTGTCACCAGCACAGCAGCGCCCGTCTAGGTCGTCGAGGTCAGGTCAAGCTGTGTGCGAGGTGATCGAGTGATCAAATAAACAAATACTCCAATGAAGTCAGAGTTCGAGTTGACTGAGGGGCACGCTGTTCGAATTTGGGCAGGGGCGTGAGTTCTAACGTGAGTGTTCCGTCTCCTTCCTTTCCCATCATTATTTTGGGGGTTTTCAAATAGCCTGTAGACCTGAGATATTGATACTCAGGCAGACATCGTTGTCCCCGCGACTGATGATATCACATGGTCCGATTAATGTCCTAGAACCTGCTATTCGGGCTGTTCATTCCCGTTGAACTGAACTTCAGCTACGTTCCGGAAACAACACCCTCGGTCATATCTAAGACCTAATGCCGAGAAGACTCGGAGTCATGGACGCACCTCACACTAGTAAGCCAGCTGCCATCTCTTCTTTGGGACAGGCAGAACTCAAGTCTGCCGCATGACAAAGGCGATTGGGTTATTGTATAATCCAGCAATTTCCCTATTCTCGTTGAGACTGGATTCATTTCAACTGAGACCATACGTCATCGTAGCAACGGATAATTGGGAGTCCTTCGAGACACATGACCTAAGAGATTTCTTTAAAAGCAGTGTCGAATGGTAACCCAAGAACAGGGAGCTGTAGAAGCCTGAATGACGGCTTAGAAAAGATTTCACTGTTCCAAAAAGGACAAGAGCAAGCAACCTATTGTATACCACGTCATGCGAATCAATGTATCTTTGCACCGACGTTGCTTGTGTAACCGGCCGTCTAGCTCATCACTCGTCCTAGAAGACGGGAACACCGAGCTTCATATGACCAATTGACCAGGATTGAGGCCTTGGCATTCGCATACCAATACCAGCTCATTGGGTTGAAACACTGCTGATCATTGATTACCGTTCAAACCAGCAAGTCAAAGTCGATCAGAGGTTCAAAGATCTTCCTGAAACACCCACGCGATCCATAGGATCTTGTCTGACGGTACCTCGAAGATTATCGAAACGCATCATATAGCTCGTGACGTGTTCTCGAAGCACCGGGAGAATCGTCCCCAGATCTGGGGTTGAGACAAAGATGAGACGAAAGATCGTCACTTAGTTGTACGCGGGTAAAAGTCCGCTCAACCTATCTTTCACAACTATTCTCCCTGAATTTCAGAGTGAATTAGTCGAAAGGTAATCAGGACAGCAATGGGACACTATCAGCCACTGACTGCCGCAATAGATATCCACAGTTCATCCCTAGATCGTCTCATAATTCTTCGGCTGCCTAACTTCGAGTCAGGTCTGTGACTGGCATACGCGTAGTCGCACAAAGTGCAGTGACCGAAAACTACGAAGAATGCGGGAGCAGGGACGTTCGCCGATCACTGACAGTGAAACTATACATCCGATATCCTATGTTGATTAGTGAAGAGGAAGTAGTGAACTAGGATGGACGCAATTACAATATACGGCAACTAAACATGAGACAATGGGAACGCGGCAACTTCACAAAACTCGCAGGGTTTCAACCCGCCAACAGCGACTTTACAGCCCACACGCTCCACATAATTGAGTTTGTCGCGAGCACCGTACGTTTGCCTGACACCTGGCTGGCTGGCCGAGATCCGGCTTCTGAGTATCGCACCTGAAGCAATTGAGAAGTCATTGAGTCCACCGGCATGTGGTGGAGATGCCGTAAATCCCCAAACGAAGAGCCATGGGCCAAGAAAACAGGACAATGACTCTCAAACATCAGAACAGATACCCCTAATCAGTGCCCAGCCTACAAAGATGTGGAAGCGGATGGAAATGATGTGTATATAATTCCATTGCAATGCCCTCATGCAAAGTACGTATATCCAAATCACTCGCTCTCTCGCTCTCTTTCTCTCTCTCTATCTTTCTCGACACCTCAAATCACAAGCTCAAGTCATTACATATTCAAAATGAAGTTCACTCTCGCTACTCTCCTTACTATCGTCGCCGCAGTCTCTGCCGCATCCGTCGACATCGGCCTTATTGCGAGGCAGGATAACTGCGCTTCCAAGGGCGGCAAGTCAACACTTACATTAACGTGTTTCTGAGCACCAGGGAGCCAAAGCTAACCAGCAATCTATAGCCAACTGCGGCGATGTTGGCGACCGTGCATGCTGCAGTGGCACAACTTGTCAGACCACTCGGGCACCCGTCGGCGGCGTCGGAATGATCTGCACATAGACGGTTACACATAGGTGGGTAGTGAACTTGTTTTTCTTGGGCGGTACCCATGCTGATATTGATCCTGTTCTAGAGACACGGCCATGGCTTAATGGCCTACATACTACCTCGAATAGAAGGGGTCACTGTACTGTATATTTCACTACGAGACATCATAGGTGTTGAGCGCTCTTGATGTTTCATTGTTGTCAGTGTAAAATGAGGCGGCCACGGGCCATCTTTAATTAAGAGCAAAGTCAATTTTGCGTTTGTTCTAACATGCTTAAGTTGTTTGGCGAGAGTCTAAATTTATGTGTGACCACAAGATATTATGACCTGCGTTCTCTTTGCCCTTTAGATGTTTTTCGCGTTGAAGGTGTCTACCTGCTCCTGCTTGTGAAAGCATCAGCTTCAGCATAATACGACCGCGCCCAGAGACTGAAGGGAGTCTAGATTGTCATTTTAGCTCAAGCTTCGCCAGGTTGACATTTGACAAGTTGACTACTTTAGTAGAGTCTAAAAAGCTTCGGCGTGATTTGACGTCCCATGAATGAATTATAGTTCATCCCAACTACCTACATGAGGTATTCAGCGGGTATCTTTATTTGGCGAAGCCACCCACACGCTCAGATAGGAACCGGCGCGGGAGGTCCCCAGAGCATTGAGACATCGTTGAGCGACATCGTTTGTGGATCGATATCTTTGTGTAACCTGACAAAGATCACCAGCTAGCGTGCGTTTCGAAACTAATCCCCCGGCTCCCTAGAACAAGACGCGGAATCTTCTCAGTGGGAGGTTACTGGGCGTTTTTGGCCGCTTTCATACTAGTTCCAATTATCGCCGGACGCTAAGCACAGCTCTCACTGCCTCATGGGCTCCGTCAAGTTGTCAAGTTCCCATTGAGGTCAAAGAGAAAGCTGCCGGCTACATCCTTAGTACCTTTTCAGATCTTGGCAAAAAGCTTCAGACACGTGGGTTTACAACATGGCATTCAGAGTTTTGCCGTCGTTCCTGTTTGATGAGGGATTGTGGCGGCGAGAAGCAAAGATTTACGTCTTTGTGTAGGTGCCGGGAAAAGCTAGCTTTTCAGTTAGGTCAGGAACGAAGCCAGACGGTTACTCCAGCCTCTAGAATCCAAATGGGAACGTTCACCCGGAAGTCTTTCAACCCAACTTCGCTTCTGACAACAAGACTATTGTTCCTCGCGGCGCTAGATATGCATGATGGCCATGAGAGCTGAGTTCATGGCTTCCTTGGCAGTGGAATTCCTCGTACGTTACACAAAGGACTTCTGCAACTGCAGACTCCCAGTCGGACTTGACGGTAATGACACCGTCGTCATTATAAACCAGCCTACTGTTCATGTCAATTATATCGAATCAACCAGCTCATCATCCTTCTGTCTCTTCTTGTACCCATAACTATGCAGCTTCAAATCTCTATCTCAGGCTGGTTCCTGGCGCTGACTGCTTGCACCAATGCAGCTTCCATCGCAAAGCGAGATGTCAGAGCTTCCTCAACCCTACAGACTGGATGGTCGTACTCTGGCTGTTATACCGACAACAACAATGGCATCCGACAATTGTCACGGGATGGATACAGAGATTACAGCGCCATGACCGAAGAGTCATGTGTAGCATTTTGCAGCAGCAAGGGCTACTCCGTTGCGGGAGTCGAATATTCTAGCGAGGTAAGCAACACCACCTTGTCCTCCTCCATCGCATGCATACTCACCCATCCTTTCCAGTGTTACTGCGACTACCAACTGGCTTCAACTTCGCAGAAGGAGCCCGAAGCAGACTGCAACATGCCATGCAGCGGCGATAGCTCAAAAGCCTGCGGCGGCAGCGACAGACTTTCGGTTTTCACAAACGGCGTCGCTGTCCCCGTGATCAACCCCGGTCCTCTTGGTTGGTCATCCCTCGGCTGCCAGAACGATCCCGGCCCAAGGCTTCTTTCCTATCGGACTGGCGTCGTAGCCGGAGACTCGAAGATGTCCGTGTTGCAGTGCACCAACGCTTGCCAGGCTGCCGGCTACTCACTTGCCGGTGTGGAGTACTCATCTGAGTGCTATTGCGACAACCAGCTCCGCAATGCAGGCTCTTCGGGCTTTGACGGATGCAACATGCTCTGCTCCGGCAACAGCTCTGAGTACTGTGGCGGCCCAAATCGTATCAACGTCTACCAGGCATCCGCTAAGCCGAAGACTCCCAGCGTTTTGCCCTCGGGCTGGACCGACAAGGGATGTTTGAAGGACAATGTACTTGGCCGAGCTCTTACGGTCAATGTTGACGTCGTTGGTGGCACACAGAACATGTCTGTCGGCGGATGTATTTCGGCTTGCACTGCTTCTGGATACCCCGTTGCCGGCGTCGAGTACTCGCAGGAATGTTGGTGTGATAGCCAGATCAGAAACGGCGGTGTGGCGGCATCGGATGGTTGTGATATGCCTTGCAAGGGCAACACGGCAGAATTCTGTGGCGGAAGCAACCGCCTCAACATCTATGCTTCGGGCTCTTTGACTTTGCCGGTTGGCTCGACGTCCTCTTCCACCTCATCAACAACCTCGACAAGCACTACTTCATCATCTGTCTCAACCACCTCGAGCTCCTTTACAACTTCAAAGTCTACGACAAGCCCCACTGCATCATCTACCTCGTCCTCTGTCTCGTCAACATCTTCATCCACCTCGACTTCTTCTTCGAGCCCTTCAACGACTTCAAAGTCTTCGACAAGCTCCATATCATCTTCAACTGCTTCATCCACCACAACTAGCACTACGAGCAGTACAAGCAGTTCGTCCACGAAGACTTCCATAATTACCACCACGAGCTCTTCGAGTACTACTGCCGCCAGTTCGTCATCTTCGAAGACATCATCATCCTCGTCTACTTCAATTACTTCGGCTAATACATGCCGCGCAACCATCAGTGAGTGTTTTCGATCGACAATTCAGTCTGCTGCAAATGATCTGACAAATATATAGATAGCGGTTATGTCCAGAACGGCGGCTTTGATAGCGGCTTCAACAGCTGGAGCTTTGCGCTTTACCAAACCAGCGATACTGTTACGTCAGCGGTCATTCCAGACAACCATCAGGCTTCAGGTTGCTCAGCTCTGTAGGTCACGAAACTCTCTGCGCCAGCAGTAGACACTATCATCAAGCGAGTACCTAGCTAATACAATCACAAAGCGCCTTGTACCCGTCCGGAACTTCAAACCGCCAGGCTTACATCTATCAATCCATCACCGGCCTGCCCATTCGAGCCACTAGGACCGTAACGTTCTATGCAGGCCGTCTTGATTCTGCTAGAAAACAGGACAATGCGAAGGTCTACGTTGCTTGGGGCGATACCATAATGGGCCCGTCAACGGTTTGCGGCAGTTCTAGCTACCCGTGCTTGACGACCTACAGCAACGCGGGTGGTTACAGACAATACAGCTTCACCTTTACTCCCACTGCAGCCAGCGGTACCCTTTCCATAGGTTTCACCTGGGATGCCGGGTCATACGCTGCTCCAGTCATTATCGATAGCATTATCGTGTCTTGAAGAGAGCGTTTGAACGCTGTTGTATTTCCTTTGATGAGCGAATGTTTCCTCTGTTTTGATGGAACCAGCATAGCGTAGAATTAAAAGATCTGATCAAGTTTTTTTTCTCAACTATCATTCCCTGAATAATAATGATCAATGATTCCAACTGTCTACTGCCTTTGACGCCAGAAGTATCAAAAGTTCGACTCCTTCAACTGCGCTCAACCTAAGAGAGACAGTAAGGTAAAAAATTGCTCACTTAGCCTTCAGTACACGTCTAAGAAACTCTTTTTGCCCAGCAATATTCTTCTCGAACGCGATTCCCCCCTTGTATAAATCAAAGTGACCACCATCAACCCTCAACGCTTCTCCAAAAGGAGCACGTTTAACGCAGTCCTCCGCAGCACCTAAGGATGCTTCATTGTCCCATGTGGGAAGAACAACTAAATATGGGCGAGTGCTTTTGTGTATGTGTAACAGCGGCCGATTTATCATGATGTTGAGAAGAGACCGCCCAGCGATCACATTAGGCCAGTCTCGTCCGTCACCAGGCGATAAGCGATTCCAACCATCATAAGCCTCTTGTGAAGCCATGACAGCCGTGGTGGAACCATCGCTAATGAGGTCGACGTACTTCGGCTCCTTGGTTCCTAGAATATACGAACCGACGATATCAGCAGCAGCCGTTGTCGCCAGTCTCAAAGACCGGAGCAGCGGCATCTGCATCACACCAGCCAACCCGTCAACGAGCGGACACTGCGCTATACCGGCTGCCAGCTCGTGATCTTCGGCCATGAGAGCGGTGGTGTGCATGCCGCCAAAGCTGCTTCCCCACGCAACGATTCGTGATGAGTCGACCCACGTACTCTGATCCGGCTCCCGAACCCACTTGATGACATCGCGGAAGTCTTGCAGCTCGTTCCCGACATCGAGAACGTTCCGTGGGAAGCCTTCGCTGTCGCCAAAGCCTAGGTAGTCAAATGTAACGGCAGTGTAGCCCTCGGCAGTGAAGTGGCTTGCGAAAGGGGTGAGGCCGGCGGCCTTGATGGCGCCGATGCCGTGGCCCATCACGATGACGGGTGCAGGGTGTTTTATTCCATCGGGCTTGTATATGGAAATGGCAATCTTTTGGCCATTCCGGCTAGACGTGATGAACCGATCTTCGATAGTGTAGCCCATGCTGATATCGTCTGAGGCTTCATGACAGTGGAGGAGTCTCAGGTCCTCAAAAAGAGTCTTATGCGAGCTCGCGTTCGATTTTGATTAACGCGAGACTCATCCAGGTATGTCGTGGTTTCTTGCTCGGCGAACCACAGGGTCGAATGGCATCTCGGTTTCTAGGCATGCATAAATGTCGCACGACCATTTGCACGGACTCAATTGAGCCTCGGCTTGTTATGCGGAGGTGTTACATGGTGAGGGAGCTATCCTGAACCTAAGTGGACGTTGCAATTGCGGGGAAGTATCAGACGGAGAGCGGTTATTGCCCGCCGGCTTCGCTGTCCATCCGTCGATCCGAAGGATATAGGGCAGAGGATGTTCGGCGAATAGTATCAGGCGACTGGCCTAAAACCTCTCCTTTGACGATTTTGGACAGCTTCAGTGACAATGTCTTCCTCGACTGCCCAGTCCGCGTTATCTGGGAAGCTTATCGAGCTGTTCCGAAACTTCAAAACGCCAGGCATCCTGAAGTTAGTCTTCCGGCGTGGGTGGCCGAGATTCGTTCTGGCCTTGCTGCTCGGTATAGCAACCCTTCGAAAGACCAATGGTCTCCTGAGTCAAGCGACTCTTAACAACTTCACTCAAGATAACTACGACTGGCGAAGGGAGCTCGTCGTAGTTACCGGTGGATCTGGAGGCCTTGGAGACAAGCTGGTGCGCAAGCTGGCCAAGAATTGTATCAAAGTCATAAGTCTCGATATTGTTCCGCCGAGAACTCCGCTACGTAAGTCTGGTCTGCGTTCTTGAACTATCTCTCATGAGTATTTCCGCTGAAGCTGCAGTCAGCGTCGAACGCGTACTTCTACGAAGTGGACATCACATCAAGCAAGTCGATCAAGGAGGTCGCAAGCCAAATCCGTCAAGATCACGGTGACCCTACGGTATTGGTGAACAATGCAGGCGTCATGAAGATAGCCTCGATTCTAGACGAGACCGAGGAACAAATTCGTCACGTTTTTGACGTCAACATCATTGCCAGCTTCCTCCTGATCAAAGAATTCTTACCCTCGATGATCCACAACAACCATGGCCATGTCGTCACAGTCGCAAGTATGGCGAGCTTTGTGACGGGTGTACACAACGTGGACTACTCATGTTCCAAGATGGGCGCTCTGGGACTTCATGAAGGATTGGCTCAGGAGATCAGACATCGGTATAAAGCACCGAGAGTGCGCACAAGGTGAGCAATCACAAGAATGACAAGCTAGCAAGCTGCAAAAGGCTGATTTGAGCACGTCAATAGTATCATTCATCCGACCTACATAAGGACAGCTTTGATCGAAAAGGTGCACAGCTCGGGCCCCTTCAAATCAAAGATACTTGAGCCGGAACCAGTTGTGGATGCCATCTTCAAGCAGATTGTGTCTGGCCGTAGCGGCCATGTTTACTTGCCAGGGGAATACGCCAGAGCGACCGCGATACGCGCTTGGCCTTATTGGCTTCAGGAAAGTCTCAGAAATGCGCAGAAGGAAACACTGTTACATTAACCCCAAGGAACGGAACTTGAGCTTGCGCAAAGGCTTCAACGGTTGAGTTCGCAAGAACAAATTGTCCCACAATCCATCAGCGTGCCAGCATTGACCATGAGGAGTTGAAACCAATTACTTGAATTAATCGCTAGTTTTTTTTACTAATAATCCTGCAAAGATATTATTCCAGGTATCCAAATGATATATAGCTCTGGCTGACTGTAAGGTATCACGTTTCGTGAGCCACGTCAATGACTTCCATTTGTGCAGATGTCTCATTTCGCAACTGCACAGTCGTCTTGTACGACTTGAACTTCCTCGCTGGGACGCCCTTTGCAAACATTTCGTCAAGCTCTTCGTAGGAGCGACCGCCAGTCTCAGGCTGGAAGAGCCAAAGATATGCCAGGGAAAAGAGACACAAGCCACCGAAGATGAAGGCAATCTTGGCGCCGAGGTTGGCCTTGTCCGGGTTGAACATATACGGGATAACGAATTGCCACATAACGTTGATAGAGTTTTGCGATGCATATCCAATGGCGACGGTCTTAGCTCTCAGACGAGAAGTCGACACTTCGGCAAGCAGAGAAAAGGCGGTTGATCCGATGGAGACGTTATACCACCAGCTGTAGATGAGAATGAACGCGACGGTTCCTTTGATCATGGGCTGGCTGGTGCCCGTTCCCAATCCGCCTGTAACCAAGAGGAAGACTGTGAGAATGGCCAAACCGTAGAACGTAAGATTTCTTCGGCCGACTTTGTCAATCACAGCGGCGGCCATCAAGTTGCCAACAATTGACAGAACGGGCTGAGCAATCTGAAGCTGGTAGCTCATCGAAGTAGAATAACCGGCGAGCTGAAGATAGTCTAAAGAGCGAATTGTTAATATCGTTGCTTTAATGAGGAATGATGCCTCGAATATAGAGTTGTGAGAAGGCGGGATACTGACAAGTGAAATAGCTGGCAACAAAGGCGATTCCGCTGAAGCTCTGAATGCATAGAGGCATGATGCTGATGATGGTTCTCCTCAAGTTTGACTTCTTGAAGCACTCCAGGTAGGTGACACCGTCTGTTTCGGCTTTCACTTCATCCAATGTACGCTCAATAAGAGCGAGTTTCGCTCTGCCCTCATTACCAGAGTGTCCAAGTCTTCCAAGACTCTTAAGGGCTTCGTCCTTCTTCCCCTTGGATACTAGCCACCACGGAGACCTAAGGTAGGTTAGTCAATTCAGAGATGTATGGTCTGCGCAAAGGATTAGGAACGTACTCAGGCATGAACGGCCAAAGAATTGCTGAAACTCCAGCAAAGCCGAATTGGCAGCAGAAAACGGTACGGTAGGCCCAGCGAGACTCGACGGTGCCAGTGTAGTTGATAACAATGAAAGCAACGAGAGGTCCAATTCCGTAGGCAACACCGACTCCGCAAGTGAAGATACCGCGGAGAGCCAGCGGTGTAATTTCTCCAATATAGCTTACCATAATAGTGCCAACAGCACCAACCATGAAACCATTTAGAAGCTTTCCGGCAAAGAAGACTGGATTCGTCGTTGCGATGAACTCAATAGCAACAGCAACAAAGGAGATGATGAGAGCCAGGGCCAGGACTTTTTTTCGGCCAATGTAGTCGGCGAGCTCGGCGGAGGCGATCGAAGAAATCACGGCACTGGAGGATGAAGTTAGTACAACTTGCATAACATCATAACCGTAAAGTTTCATACGTACGTGGCAATAGGTGCGCCGCTAAAGGCAGACTGCCAGATAGCTGGAAGGACATAGTCTCCGTTGAACTCGTAACCAAAGTCCTTGCGAAATTCGGGGATCCCCACGACCGCACCTGCGGCCTGAACGTCGAAGCTGAGTAGGATGATAGTCCAACAGGCGTAAACACACCAAGCACATGCCCATGGGTAACGGACAAACGACTTCCAGATGCCCATCTCATGGTCTTCAAAGTCGGCAGCAAGTGCCAGCTGAGAGTCGGCACTGACTTCGAGGTGTTTGGCGTCATGTTGGGAGTCAACCTTTTCGGCTGCATAGCCGTCGTCGTAATTCGCCATGACACAGGATTATTGTCTCATAGATGGTGAGTCAAAGAGCGAAAAGAGAGTGTTGATTCAACCTTGTTCAGAGGCTGGTGCCGGTGTGGGTTACTGTAAACAGAGATGAGGGTTGTTGGGGACTTTTAATACATGGTTCGAAATCATCAAGCAACCGCACGAAGAGACTTTAGCCCAGGATCATGACGAACACAGTTTTCCTGGGGTTTGGGGGCGCTTGTGGAGAAGGGGCCCAACGGCGCGGTTCCTGAAAACCGTTCGACCGACATTTACCATGACAATGTCCCCGTGGGGATCGATTTATGCGGAGGTGGTACTGGGTAAGGTTCATCCAAGAAAACCACATTGCTTGACTTGGGGTTCTAAGGCTCTGGGTTCCTCTTTGGTGCTAGGTCGTCACCCGTGAGGGGTTCGCCGGTGGTTCGCATTGCCTATTCCGGATGGTCCAAACTGGTTTGAATCAGGTGTCAGTTAGCTTCCCCGTAATTCTTCACACGAATCCTTGGCCCTTCCTCTCGGCAAATATCTCACGCGAGCCTCGAGCTACCTATTTAGAGGAAGTCGAGCGGTTGAATAGAGTGCGTTTTCCAGCTGACATCGGGCTTTAGAGTTTGGGTCAATAATACCTTAGCTGGCTTCGGTAATCTTATCCGTTCGCAACCTGTTGAGAACGACCTTAAGAGACGACAACATCCAAACATCAGGCTGCGATCGTCTGACCAGGTCGGAAACCGAGTTCCGAGTTCAACGTCAAGTATTACCTCTGGCCCAAGTCCGACTACAACCGAGCGCCTTTATCTATCCTTCATGGCATCATCAACAACTCGAGGTGCAGCAGCCCTCAATGCATTTCCGTCAAAACCGCGTGTCTTCATTCTGACCGATATTACCAACGAACCTGATGATGCAGAATCCTTCTGCAGATATCTCACATATTCCAATCAATTTCGCACAGAAGGGGTAGTTGCCGTCACTTCAACATGGCTCAAGAACAAGGTCGCGCCGCAGAATCTCCATGAGATTGTCAATGCATACGAGAAAGTAGTTGATAACCTCAACGCCCATGCCCCCACAGACTCCCCGTACCCGTCGGCGCAGAGCGTTAGAGACCTGGTCAAGTCTGGTCCTCCGGTAAGTAATATTCGCCTCCGAATTCGGCATATGGTTTTCTAACAGAGCGATTCTTCAGGTTTATGGTATGGAAGCAGTCGGTGACGATATACCGCTCAGTGAAGGAGGTGAACTTCTTCTCGAGCGATTGACGGCTCCCGTAGAAGACCCTCTCTGGGTCCTCGTCTGGGGCGGCGTCAATGTGCTTGCCCAAGTCCTCAACAAGATCCAAGACCGGCCGGACGCAGCTAAACTGCGACAGAAGCTGCGTGTCTACACGATTTCTGATCAGGATGATTGCGGAGGCTGGATCCGCCAACAGTATCCCGAAATCTTCTACATTTGCTCCATTCACGGCTGGAATCAATACCAAGCTGCCGCTTGGACTGGTATTTCGGCTCCGTGCTCTGGCGATGTGGGTGGTCCCGACGACTCGAAGGTGACTCACGAATGGGTCAAACGAAACGTTCAGATCGGTCCTTTGGGCGCCGCGTACCCAGATTTCGAGTTTATTATTGAGGGGGACACGCCCACGTTTCTTTATCTTATTCAAAATGGTCTAGGCGTTCCAGAAGAGCCTCTGTATGGATCTTGGGGTGGCCGCTATATCCCGGTGAACGTGAGTTCAAAGGGGCTTTCGTCCAGGGGTCACTTTGCAGACGCAATCGACACTGTGACAGGTGTAGATGGCAAGCCGCACAGGTCCAACCAAGCGACCATCTGGAGGTGGAGGAATGCTTTCCAGGACGACTTTGCCGCACGCATGCAGTGGACTTTGACGTCCGATTTCAGCAAGGTCAACCATCATCCCGTTGCGGTTGTCAATGGCGATTCCAACTTGACGCCCATTCATATCGAAGCTGATGCCGGAGGCGTGGTGGCTTTCGATGCGTCGGAGAGTTACGACCCTGACGGTGACCAACTTAGCTTTAAGTGGTATCAGTACCGCGAGCCAAGCTCATTGCAGACGTATCACGGACTGGAGGTGTCTGACTTTGAGATCAAGGCTCTCAACGACGGGGGAAGTAAGGTGGAGGTTAAGATTGCGCCGGCGGAGAAGTCTTGCATTGTGGTCAGAGAAAATATTCCCCTGGAGCGAGGCCTGCCGCTGCACTTGATACTGGAAGTCACGGACAGCGGCTCGCCTGCTTTGACAAGCTACCGCAGGGTGATAATACAGCCTATCGATAGAGACTTCGCAAGTAGAAAGTAGATAATTGGGATCTGTAGTCTAACCAAATACAGAATTATCAAATCAAAGATATCTTGGATATTAAGAGCCTTTGCAGTCTTCAAGTGTAACCTAATCCGTCAGCCATAGACGCTCTTCGGGAGTAATGCATGTGTATCTCTGCGGCGGAACTATGGGTTACAAGAGGACCATTTGGTGACGGGAAGGTTGCTGTTACTAGCAATATGTTGAACTAAAGAATGAAATCTAGTTAATTATGTTCGTAATCATCATGTGATTGTATACCCACCTATCCGGGTAAGCAAGACCGGAGCCCGATCGGTGTAAGCACGGCTTACTCCGGCCGGCGACTGTGCCGCAAAGGTGCCAAGGTACCGGATCGGGGCCCACATTCTCCGCAAGTCCGCCTACGATATTCGGGCTCCGCCGGCTTTCAGAAGCTAAGTTTCAGCCAACCCCGCTTGAGTCTAGGTTTAAATTACGTCTTCGCCCTTGCTCCCTCCTGAACGGTGGCGTCGGGTGAACTATTTCACTATCTAAGCATTCTCAATAGCTTAACATCTAGTGGTTCCCTCCATCTTCACACTGCTAGACCCCCATCACTGAAATTCGCCTATCGAAACATTATCACAATGGTGCGCTTCGCCGCTAAGGATATTCCTGACCTCACAGGCAAGATCATTCTCGTTACTGGAGGCAATATCGGCCTCGGCAAGGAAACAATCACCCAGCTCAGCAAGCATAAGCCAGCCCACATCTATCTCGGAGCTAGAAATGAGTCCAAAGCTTTGGCCGCAATTGAGGACATCAAGAAGATTGTGCCAGACGCGGCCCCCATCTCGTTCCTGGAGATCGACCTGACGTCATTTGAGAGCGTCAAGCGTGCTGCTAAGGAATTCCAGTCGAAGTCGCAGCTCCTTCACATCCTCATGAACAATGCCGGCATCATGGCCTGGCCGCCCGGTGTAACAAAGGAGGGCTACGAGATCCAGTTCGGTACGAACCACATGGGACATGCTCTTCTCACCAAGCTCCTCCTGCCGACGCTGCAGCACACCGCCAAGGTCGGCCCCGATAAGGACGTGCGCATCATCTCTCTCTCCTCGGCGGCCGAGAACTGGGTTCCGAGCAATCTCTACAACTTTGACGACTTCAAGACCGACATGGCCTCTACGGGCACCTGGGCGCGTTACGGCGCGTCCAAGGTGGCAAACATTCATCACTCCAAGGCCCTTGCTAAGCGATACCCTGAGATCCGCTGCATCTCAATCCACCCAGGTGCTGTCAATACGAATCTCGTCAGCGGCCCAATCGCCAGCTATCCTCTCGTGAAGCCAATCGCAGGCATCCTCACCTGGCTTGTGTCAACGCCCGTATCAAAGGGTGCGCTGAACCAGCTGTGGGCCTCGGTTAGTCCGGATGCCGAGACCAGTGTGTTCTACTGGCCTGTGGGTGTGAAAGGCAAAGACTCTAAGAACGCACTGAACGAAGAGCTCGCAGAGAGTCTGTGGAAATGGACGGAGAAAGAGCTAGAGCCCTATGTTTGAGGTCGTGTCGCCACCAAGGCATGTGAACTCAATTTGAGCAACGCCGTCGCGGGGAATTCCTGTAAGATCGTATCCATTCAAGTACCTATGAAACACATCATGACATTGTAACAATTGGTCGTAATTCGACTTGTCATTTTCCGAAGACCTTGTTCGTGCTTCAGCCCGCCACTCTGCAGGGTCTTTTCGAACCTTCTTTACCGCTGGAATTGATCGTCTTGCTAGCCTACAGCTGATACTAGCAGTGCAAACACACCGTTCTATCCATAGGACTGGAAGGACATGCCGGAGCGTAACTCAAAGCAGAGCATTGGATCCTAATATGGAATAGGGATGTGAGGCTGTCGGCACTATCGAAGGCCGCAGACGACCCCTGTTGGGCCCCAGTCCCAGAACCACTGGCGCGGTGCTGCTCGTTGGAGTCCAGACCTTCGACAACCCACTTACCGGGGTCCCCAATTGGCTTGATGATCGTCCGGAAACCTCTTGCCCCAGGATTGATTCGTGGACTTGCCGCAGAGATATCCAAATTGGGTTTGCTCAGCTCTGCTAAAGATGGACAAGTTGAGTCTCGGCCGCTCAAATAGGAGCGCAAGTAATCGCCACGCCCACAATCGGTATCTGTCACTAGCACAATTTTGCCGGCGGTCACACACTTTAGCTGCTTCTCGGTCGAATGGTGTCACTGCACTGGTCCACGGCCGAGATCTGATTATCGTTGTGGGAACCATCAAATCCCAAATAGGGAACAAGCTGATGTTCAGCTCAAACTTCGAGGTCCTAGACCGTGGTCCATCGTCAGCATGGAAGGTGAAAACGGTAATTCGGCGGCGTTTGGGGACTGCGACGCGATCACAAGACATATCTGTGGCTTCTACTTCCTGGTCGTACCTCGTCTAGAGAATTAATATAAAATCAAAGGTAAGTCCTCTTACGAGATGTATCTAATAATCTCCTTATCACCATAGTCCCGGCATCACTTATTCTAACAATGGCCGATCAGCAAGAGCCCATCTTCACGCCAGCCAGCGGCTATGAGTCGTTTATTTACATTTACAACAAAACCACAGTCGATTTTGCACTTGACCGGTCGAAAGCCATTTTAGGTTCTTGGGCCAAGGGATGCCCTCCAAACACAATCAAAGCCGGAGCTGAAGCTTTGATTCAACTGAACGACAGCTTTGGTATGTAACAAGACTTTAATCTGGCTACAGGCAACGATTGAGAGCTGATAATGCAATGTAGGATTCTCGGGCAGCCAGGGAGAGGTCGTGTACGAGCTGTACCACCCTTCTGATCCTGACAATGCCCTCTCATTCAAAGTAGAATTCTGTGATCCTTATGGCAGGTGGAACGACAACTATCTGCGGACGAAGTCGAGCAATCCCAAGTTGGTATCTTGCCAAGTGCTGGACTACAACCTCACCGGCCACCCCTTTACAGGTACTATTTCAGTCTCTGGGTCCGCGCCGTCTTTCTCATTGTTAACAAACTTTTCAGGCCATGTTGAGGTCTACTTGGCCGAGAATTCGGCAAACGAAATGTTTGATGACGCCAACTCATCCGACGAGACCAACAGTGACGTTCACGCAGCCTTCGAAATTGGATTCAATGGCCCACTTGGCATCAAGATTCGAGACCCAGTTCATGAAGACATTGCCATCGCCGCCTTCATCGCATCCAGGATGCGCTTTCCTAAGGGAACCGAGTACAACAATCTCGACGCCACCCAATGGGAGTACATGCGTGGTCTCCTTTGGAGCGATGACCCACTATGTCTGTTATTCGAAGACTCTGGAGAGAGCAACAGCGAGCTAGCACTGGGTGAAAAGTTTCTAGGAGACTTCTACGCCGGCTCTCCTAGCAGTCTCACGCAGAGGAGCCACTTTGGAGACTTGCAATTCTTCCACGCAATGGCCGCCCAGTCGAATGAAGATCCGCACGACACCAAGGCAAACATGCTTTCTTGGTTGGAAATCATCTACAAGCTCGCGATCGGTGTTCAGGATGTGAAGGAGACTGACAGCCTTGCTGGCCGATTCCCGACCCGTTTCTCCAGTTACTCTGATCCCTCTGGAGACGCAAGCCTGAGACAGCTGTTCTTGGGCAGAACGCCTTCTTACCGGAAGGCAAACATCTCCAAGCGTGCCTTTGGTCACTGTCTACACATGGTTCAAGATTCGTACGCGGTGGGGCACACACTGCGTCGCCTGTCTAACCCAGGAGATCTGGATGGCAAAGATAGCGAAGGTGAGATCCCTATGAGCCACATCCCGACATCTCGCGCTGACTTGCCCGTCCCAGGCTTCTTCAGGTTCAAGCCCGGCAAGTTTGCCAGACTAGGGCCTATCATCACCTTCCACACCTATTCTGGCCAATCCAAGCGTCATGCGCACTATGATGAGTCTAAGCAACCCCGAAGCCCCAGGGACCTCGACTCCTTCAACCACATCATTGGCGCCCGAGACGCCATCGACAAGTCCATCAAGTTGATCAACTTTTATGCGCAAAAGACGAAGTGGGAGAATGGAGTCCGCGACTTCTTTGCCAACGAAGTATTTGTGCTGGACTCGAATGCCACACTCAGCAACCCTCAAGTCGATGAGAGGTTCGGATCGCCAGATACGAGCAGTCAGTCGACTTTGGAGGCTGACAGGGCGGCTGATGAAGAGTATCAGATGGGTATGGAGAGGAAAATGGCAATGCTGGAGAGCGGCTTGGCATTTTCTGAGCGTGTGTCTCCTGAGCCCCGGTCCAGGTGCTTGGGTCAACTCTCACACCGATGCATGAACCCAATTTTAATGTTCTTAAAGTTGCTTGTTGCGTTCATTGCGATAGCTTGCGCAATGTTCTTGTTCAGGGGGTTCAGGTTGGCTTGAGTCTAATCACTGGGGCTACTAAACCACTGAGAACCGGGCCAACGAATTTCAAGGTGCAATTAGCAGGACCTATTACTGAGCTATCAAAGACCTAAAATACGGAGTAGTTTGAGAGGGTTGTTTGTCTTTTAGCTTCTGTGTCATGAGCTTCGCAACGATCTCGTTGGCTACATAACAATACTTCGTGATAAGTAAGGTAGATCGATAAAACTGTATATTTGGCTTCACGGATCCGAAGTGTGTTTTGAACAACATGATGTCTATCCACGGCTCCATTCTTATCTACGAACTTCGGGCTTTAGCTCGTTTCAATTGTTACGGTGTCTCTATGTCGCGATTCGGCAACAAGTTTGGCATGTTATCATAGTTTTGACGCGACTCAAGACCCATGACCACAATTGTCTACCTTGCCCGCAACAAGGTTCTTTTAACTGGCAGTAATATCATGCTTCGTCCTTCAAAGAAGCAAACTGCTTAGATTAACTCGGGTTTATGTTAACCGTAACTTCGCCTTTCCATGACACCTTAGGCAATTCCTCTCACGAGCAGGGAATAAAGTTTTTGAGGTAATTTCTTCAAATTACAATTCCGTTTTAAATGTTTGGTATGGGCATTTATTTCGATTGATGCGTCAACATTTAATCTTGGATTACTCCGTAACAGTGTGAGTAACCTGCATGGTATGATTATTTGGGCGGCGCAACTACTCCGTACAGAGAAATGATGGAAGCGGTAAAGTAAGTCCCCGGAAAGACATTTCACAGCCACGGAGGGGATTCAACCATAAATACTGGCTCGCCACCTTATGTTTATTGCCAAACTACGGACTACAGAATACTATCGAGATCGAAACTGTTCTGTGAAACAGGCCCTTTGCTCTTTGTAAGAACCCTGCGCCCTGTCTCGTACACTGGTACTCACACCAGCTTTCCATAGCAATATGAGATTTTCATTGTTGCTCAGCATCTTAGCTCCACTTGCCAGCGCTGATGTCGGCACTGCTGGTTCTTGGTCCGTACCCTATTTACCAACCAGGTGTAACGGCAACAGCCAGGATCAATTCCCTTCCAGCAACTTATTCGTTTCTGTTGGTGACGGACTTTGGGACAATGGGGCGGCATGTGGAAGGCAGTATCTAGTGCGGTGTATCAGTTCGCTTCCGCGCGCCTGCAAATCGAGTACGATTCAGGTCAAAGTAGTCGACTTTTCCAACAACCCCGTCGGCAAAAAGTCAGCTGATGCTACCATGCATCTTTCAACCACGGCATGGGCAGAAATTGTCGACACCTCAAAGGGGGCGAACAAGGTCAACATCGAGTTTGCGCAAGTCTAGCGCAAGGACACGTAACGTTCAAGAGAAACACGAAGGCTCGGCACATAATATAGAAACGGTTGCAATTTCTTATCATCACTTTGTGATCGTCAATTTCAACACGGTTTTAGCGACAGGCGGATATTAGTAGCTCGGTATTGGAAATATGACAAGGCTTGATCCTCACGGTGTGGCTCGTCGTATGCCACAGGCAATGCCTTCACGCCAATCAATGCTACGGCCCAGCGCATATAGTCTTGCCTCCCGATCAGTAAACCACAGAAGTCCATTTGTACCGAGACGACATTGATGATAGAAAGAAGTAGATGTGCCACGTGCGTGCTTGGCAGGAGCAGCGTTATTATGAGAGACGGGTGACTGCGACAGGATGCATGGATGTTGTCTTGGATGAGGATCCTGGCCCCGTCCATGCAATCAGCGAATGCTGTTGAAGGATTGGGCAGGCCGGGGTTAGAATGCGGTACACCATATCTTCGCTGCGGAGATTGCAATGCACCATTCGGCAATTGCTGTGATATACATAGTGATATGCGAGTATCATGCTACCCTTCGAATCAGCACTAACAAAAGGCCTTTGGGAAGTCATAAAGCACTTGTAGCTATAGCATGTCGCTTGTAGATAGGATACTTGCCATCCGAAAAATGATGCCCTTTGACAACATTTACATGGATAAGGTCGGGGAAAAGGGCAGAAATTCAGGAACATTCACCAGTCTGTGGGGTCCGAGGAAACACGGCAGCGGGCCGTAGGCTTGCTCTCGGACCTCCTCGTCGCAAACCGGATCGCCTCCCAGTCGCATCTCGGTCTGGTAGGCAACAACTTGAGTGGTTGACAGTGGCCGCTACGGGTCACACCGACTAGGCACGTCGCTTTCGGAGCAGCGCGGCCGAATAGGGCTTCCAGCTCCGGGTGTGTGGGAGACTAAAGACATAATTTGAGGCAACCATCTCTTACGGTCTATTCAGACTTTGCTCTAGAGATGGCCTCGAACAATGGTGATACTGCTTATTTTTGATGGTTGGCTTCGTTCTACACTAGCTCGAGTTCTCCATCGGCATTTGCAAATGCTGTGTTCGGAGAATTAGGAAGCCTGACCAAGATGCACTAACCACCAGTAGCTCATAGTCATCCTTGTTATGTTTACGCGAGTTCAGACGATGCAACATTCGACACAACTGTTCCTGGCTCCGGATCATGATGGGGGCCAGCAGACCTCATGCCTAGACTGCCCCTGAAAGGCCAGCATTTACGGTGTAACCTGGCCACGAGCTGCGGTCCACAGTCCGAGTCTCTGCGTTCTTCGTTTGTACACTGTGATGACATGCCAACTGTTCCTATGTTTAGCTGTACGTTCGCGTCAGTCGTAAGTTGATGGGTCTTTAACTCTCCTTTCCTCGCGTGGCCAGCGGAAACGTTGACGAAATCGCGATGGGTGGAGAAATTGTTGATGGCCGTTGGAACAACTATGGTTCTAGCGCGCCTTTGCGAGAACTCCTGTTGGACAAGACCCAGTTACCGCGTGCGTGCTTTGACGTGGCTGTGGACCTAGCTGTTATGGCCCCCTTGTGGATAGTGACGATCTCCTCTGCCCTTCGTTTGAATTAAGCCATGGGTACGCCGCAGAATCCATCCACAATAAGCCTCCCGATGTCTTATTTCGGTCAATGATCGACCTGTCAAGTCGTCTCGCCCAGGGGCCTCGCCGGGACTCGAAAAGATGAGGCCCATTCAACTGCCAAGTTCCGAATCCTTCAAGCCAGGACCTCAAAGAGTCCGACCCTCCTTGCGACCTCTCCAGATTCGCTACCACCAATCGCTGGTCCCCGTTAAAATTGACTCGTGGAGGAGAACAAGATTTAGGGAGATGAATCGGAACCTTTAATTGTCAGGTGCCCCAAGCCGGATCCCGTCTGGATCCCGCGTTATCGTCTTTTCTGTCTTTCCACAATTGACTCGATTGCAAGATCGACGCAGGACGGATCATGATAGGACCAGGCGGCGATGCGCCCATGGCACTAGCCGTTCTTTGGGGCTTGACGGGTCTTGCTTTCTTCTTCGTGCTGCTGCGGTTGTATACTCGACTTGTCATCCTTCAAGCCTACGGCGTAGACGACCACTTCTTCAACCTTGCTTTCGTGAGTGCCATGGTTTACAGATAACCAAACACAGCTGCATCGCAGACCTTGGCTGACACTTTCATACTCAGTTCCTCTTCGTCGCCTACGATGTCATGCTTACAATCTCCTCCTTCTACGGCTTTGGCAGGAATATCCTAGAACTTGAGATGGACAACGTACCAAAAGCGATTTTATACGAGGCAATCGGCAGCACAATCCTCGTATCCGCCATCGTCGTGTCGAAAGCCTCCCTAGCACTGTTCCTCCTCCGTCTTGTGAACACTCGCCTGCACCAGGTTCTTGTCATCGCCCCCGTCGTCATTTTGTTCCTCATCGCCTTGGCCTCGCTTCTCGTCTTCTGGTTCTCGTGTACGCCGATCAACTTCCTGTGGGACCGGCTGATCCCCGACGGAAGCTGCCCGATCGACCCAGGCCCCATATCGACGGCTGCGGGAGCTTGGAGCGTCGTCGTCGACTTTTGGTACGCCGTTACGCCGTGGGCGTTATTGTGGAACGTTCAGATGCCGAAGAGAGAGAAGTTGCTCATCAATTTGAGCATGAGTCTGGGCGTCATGTGAGTGCTGCCCGCACTGTTGAAGGCATACACCTTCGACATCGGCAGGTTGGAGTGACTTGAAGCTAATGTACATGATAGCGCTGGCGCGTGCGGCATTCTGAGAGCGCTGCAGCTCAAGAACCTGAGCAGTGTGAACTTTACCAGTAAGTCACCCTAACGTAGATCCCGGCCCTGCACTCCCTCCAGTCGCCCTCACGTACCATCATATAAACTTATCGTTAACACGAACACCCAACAGAGGACACGGTTGCCTTGATAATATGGCATGCGGCAGAACTGGCAGTAACTCTCGTCTGCATTGGAATCCCCGTGTGCCGCCCCCTCTTCAAGGGCTGGCTCAGCAAGTGGTCATCCCGAAATGGCAGCAGGCCTGGGCCATACACCAGAGACATGACCGGATCCAACTTGGGGTTCGGTTTGAAGACGATCGGCGGCACCGACTACACCGTCAGGGTCGGGTTGAAGACGCCAGATTTGGACTTAGGAAGCCTCGCGGGTCGAAGCGGCGAGGGACGATTCGGGAGTGGCACGAGGTCTGCTGGAAAGGGCTTCGGCGACAACGAGAGCGTGGACTCAATACTGGGTCCGGATGATCGATACGGCCAGGGGCGGAACGTTGATATCGAAAGGTATTCCAGTGAAGAGGGGAAGGGGGGTAAGCAAAATATTCACGTCTGGGTGAAGTCGGAAGTGGTCGTCAAGTCGACAGCAAGAGACTAAGTAGATACACGAAACGTTGACCAGATGCAATTCGTTATGCGACTTTCACCTTCCCGTCTCAGGTTTTTACTTGCTCGATACACCTCCACTGGGCAATAGACGCTCGTCCCCATCGACAATGCGAGCATGTTTACGTCTCAACCTAGCGACTGACTACGGTTGTTTTTGTGACCATGATCCTCCCAGTCCGTGGGCCATCCAGACCCCCTCGCTCTTCGCCCGTACTGTCATCGGAGCTCCTTTCCGCATTGACCTGAGTCGTCGTGGTCCCCATATTGTAGCTATCCCGACCTCCTGCGGACTTCATGTTCCTCAACTCCCACGCCAGATGCTCTTCGCTTTCCGACATCTGCTTGAAGCCGTCGGATCCAGCGCTGTGTTTATTGTGTAGCCCAGCCGCGCTATTGCCAGTGGTATTGCCGCCAGTCGCATTCGAAGTCGCGCCGTTGCCGCGTCGTTGACTTTGTAGGCTGAGACCCAGCACTCGACCAACCGTACGATCGAAGACGGGACGGAGCATTGGGCTGGATGCCACCATGACAGCGATACCGGCTTGCAAGACGCCGCTGACGCTGGCTATGGCGAAGCCTTTGGTGACGTTGATGAAGTCGATGTTGTAAGCATAGTAGAGTCGCACACAGGAGAAGACAACCGTGCTATCGAGTATGACGAGATGATCAGCTCTTCTTCACGTACAGAGGGATTTGCTAGCCGCCTCATGTTCTTTATCGATCACTGTGAAGAAAAAGAATTGCCGGCCAAAGACTTACATGAAACCGGCGCAGAACACTCCATATAGGGCAATTTTGTGCGCTCGTCGAACCTGCAGCTGGGCAACAAACTTGATCGGAAGCCCAACAATAATGATATCAGTGATGATATCGAAGATCGCTACCGCAGAATACGCCATGGTATGTTTGCCGCAGGTTCCTTGCACACTCGGATTCCATGCCATCTGTACAGGCTGGCAGATGAGAAATCCTATCAGAGCCGTGTACAAAGCCCAGCATACCGACAGCGCCATGGCAATCCAGGCAAATAGCCGGAACGCCGTCGAGTGACCAAAGAAGATGCGCTGGAGCATCCAAGTGATGCTGAGCTTGACGAAGCCTAAGGCCGCGGCGTAGAGGACTTGCGTGGCGAGCGATATTCGAAAGTAGTGGTACTTGTGTTCGTCGCTGAGGTTCCATACATCATGGCCTGCGCCGCCTACTACTACAGCTTCGGTTCGTAACATCAAAGTCAGTGTCCGCTCTCTCGTCGCCTATTTGAGCATTGAAGGGAATCCCTACATACCTAGGATGAAGCATGCTGCCGCACCATAGAATAACAACTCAACACTAGTTAGCGCTGGAGGATTGTCTCAACGTGCCTGATAATTACCTGAGCTGTGAAGTAAAGATAGTCCTCGGTCAAGTAGGGAATCTTCGTGATCTTCCGGGCCCAGACGCGGAAGACGGTCCAGCATGTGGTCAAGCAGAGCATCACCGACGCCGTGGCAACGAGAGTGGTCCCTGACGACGTGAGAGGGGGAAACTTGTCAAGGATGATGGCTGGAGCCGGTGTTGTGCCACCAGCCTGACGAACTCTGATGGCATTTGGGCTCTTCATGACTGACGGCAAAGAGAGGAAGATGAGAGGAAACAGCAAGATGTGGAAAGTCTGGCCTCAAAGGCACTTGAGGTTGGACTAGTAGGCTGGAGAGAAAAGAAGTCTGACAGGAACAGCCATCTTTCAAACTTGGACGAACAAAGGTGTGTGGTAAAGTCAACAATAACCGGGGAGAGGTATCCCAACTTTCCAAGTGACCTTGATTCTGATGAGCCCCTGCAACAACACGAGTGCTGCTCCAAAACGGAAATATCTGCGAGCGAACGCGACAAGCTTCTCCAACAGATTTCAAGGAGTTTTGATCCGCTGCCACATCTGCAGCGGTTTTCTTCAAGTCCAAGCTGCTGGATGTCGCATGGACGTCCGATGCTCACATCTTGCGGCATCAGCGAAATCGAGATACCTGCCTTCTGGAACTATGGGCATATGGCCTAATTTGCATGAGATATATCGGGTCTTCCTGTTTCCCGGTGGAAAGCATGCAATCATCGCCATTCGATTGGTCCGCATAGCGCAAACGAGCTGCAAAATCTGGTGATAACCCTTGGCAAGAAAGCATGCGATTTGTGATTATCGTATTGGAAGTCTGTTTGCTTCTCCCATGCTGCATGTCGTTGGTTGTTAGTTGCTACAGGCATCAAAGAACCAGGTCGGTGGATTATCACGCAGGATTCTGTGGGACTTAGATATGTCCATGGGTAGGCAGAGTCCGCGTCACTTGATGCAGGAGAGACACGTCCGTAGCTGTGCGAGTATATCTCTTGAGTAATATTTGTTCTCGAGTCCACAATATTTCGATTTTCTGTGATGTTCCCGCGTGACCATGGTCGTCTAGCAGTATAACCCTCAAACGGCTTAACTCAGTTGATTCGTTGTGCATCACGTCCAGGAATCCTTATGCTGCCGAGAAAAGTCTGCAAAGGTTGTGCAGGGTGCCAAGTTGATGCAAAGACGCGGCACAGCGAGCGGGATGCCGCTCATTCCCCAGGGGTTCGCGATCTCGGCTCGGTCGATTGGGTTATAAGACCGTCCGATACCCGGGATAGGACCATGATCTTTACGGAAGTTCGTCCGGGTCCGCAAAAGACCGGAACAGCCCCGGGTGCGGGTCCCTCATCTAAGCCTGCATCGAGCCGATGAGCGCTCCTCTTCCGAGGTCATTAGTGCGTGCTTTGATGCAACTATGTTCCAACGACTGTCCACAACATGGATGTTTGCCTCCTTCAGACCCTAGACGGGCTGTTGGTTGTCCAACGCATCTACACACCCTCTGCTGGGGGCCTTGCATCCGAAGCTCTAGATTTGATGATACCTGGCATGTGGCGCGACAACAAACCGCAAGATGGGCTGTCGACGGGCCCGAACTGCATTCCGTCGGACCAAAGAGAAGGTAGCAATGTTATCGTCGGAAGTGTGACGAGATCCTGCCTTGTATAAGGAGTAAGCACGGCTCTGCCAATTCATGTCTTCGCAACTCCCTGCAACTCGTCGCTCAAGTCAGCCAGTCATTCTTTAAGGCACTCAACTTCCCGTCTAAGCCATGTCGTTGTGGGATTTCATCGTTGTCGGCGGAGGCCTTGCCGGCTCCGTCATATCCAACAGACTCCTCCACAAAGATCCGACCCTGAAGATCCTGCTGGTCGAAGCTGGGCCCAATGTCAATGGTCTCGAGTCTATCGCGTACCCAAACACCAGTACTGGTGCCGGAAGCGACATTGACTGGGCTTATAGCTCAGTTCCGCAAGCCAACGTCGACAACAGATCGATAGCTGCGCCCGCTGGCAAGGCCCTCGGTGGAGGAACAGCCATCAATGGAGGTAGGCCACGCTTATTGTCCAATGTAACAACATATATATCTAATCTCCACTCGTCTTAGCTGCCTGGGTCCGTGGCCATATCGTCGACTACGATCTCTGGGCCGAAGAGGTTGGCGACGATCGATGGAGCTACAAGGGCCAGCTTCCCTACATGAAGTTGACGGAGAAGGTCTTCGACGCCAGCATCAACCCTTCCCAGCACGGGGAGAACGGTTCCATGATCATTCAAGGCGTCACGCCCATGAACCGACACTTCCCCATGCGCGAGAAGCTGGCCGAGTCCCTCGAAGCTCTCAATATCTCAGCGCTACCCCAGCTCGACGCCAACGCCGGAAACCCAATCGGCTACGGAGACCTCCAGGAGAACCGCAACCAAGGGCGCAGACAGCTCTCCTCGGAAGCCTTCCCTCTAGACGGCGTCACCGTCATCACCAACACAATGGTCGAGAACATCCTCGTGTCCAAGAGTTCCAACAGCACCGCCGTCACAGCCGAGGGCATCCGCCTGCAAAACGGAACAGAGTACCACAGCCGCAAGACGATCCTCTCCGCCGGCGCCTACCGCACCCCTCAGCTCTTATTGCTTTCAGGCATCGGTCCCGCCAACGTCCTAACGGAGCACGGCATCGAGGTGAAGCTCGACCAGCCCGAGGTCGGCCAGAACATGCACGACCACATCCTCATGCCCACGGCGTGGAAGGTCAAGAACCCCTCCGAGGGCTGGGCCTACGAGTCGGACAACCCGCTCTTCAAAGAACCGCAGTACGGCCTCGGCAACAAGATCGACTTCCTCGCCACAGTCACCTTACCCAAGGAAGGACTTGCGGCGGCCATCGCTGAGGACGAGGGCGGCGTTGCGCCGGGCCCGGAGCATCCGCTCCTCCGCCAGGACCGCGCGCACGTCTCCCACACGCTGCAGTATAACGGCGCCTCGACCGACGGCTCTGCTGTCCTTATGCTGTCCATCGTGCTGATCGATACCTCGCGGGGCTCGGTGGGCATCTCGTCGGCCAACGTCAGCGACCCGCCCGTCATCGACCCAAACTACCTCAGCACGGCGGTGGATAGGTACGCCGTGCGGGAAGCTCTCAAGTTTGATACCCGGCTTCTCGGGAGCGATCTGACGCCCGTCGGTCGTGAGATCCTCGACAGCGAGCTCACGGCTGACACGCCTCTGACGGTGGATTCCCCTGACGAGGCGTTTGACGCGCGCGCACGCCAGGTTGCAGGGTAAGTTCCTTCTCCCCCACAACAGTTCCTACCACCATTTGCTAGGAAGACGGGACTGATAGTTGGACACAGATCATGCTTCCATCCCAGCGGAACGGCGTCCATGGGCAAGGTTGTCAACACGGACCTCAGCGTCAAGGGAGTTGACGGGCTTTTCGTCGCCGACTCCTCCATCTTTCCGGTTTCCATCTCTGCCAACCTGCAGGTGGCCATGTACGCCATGGCCCTCCAGGCTGCGGAGATCATTGGGGAGCACGGGAGCAAGTGTCGTCAGGTTCGAACCACGTTGTAATGAGGTGACTATGATGATGATATGATGTGCGAGATAGCACAATGATTAACTCTTAATATCCACGTCTTGGAAATGCGGAAGCTTCAGTCCTTGACCTCAGGCTGTGAGTTCTCACAGTATCAAGTCACTCGGTGTACACTTCAGAGAGACAATTTCGAGACCCAGAGTCTATGATGAACATAGTGTCATGCTGTATTACTCATAGTTCAAGTAATGACCGATCTGACTGCAAAGCAGACTGCATCGTCCTGATACAATGGATAAGCGGAGCGGGGGCACCCTCAGTATCTGGATGCCCAAAGTTTGAAGTAGTTGTGAATGTTCGTTTCGCCGTGCCTACAATTCGATACTTCCTTCCAGCTTCCTGCTTGTATCATTGCATGCTTAATTTCTTTCGTGGTCCATGTGATTTATGGTGTCTGACTCGAACTCTATCGCCATATGAGAGATTTCTCTGTGGACACATCGAAACATATGTTTCTGGGTGGTATATAAACGTTTTGCTAGGTGGACTCCCTCACTTGTTACGATACCAACATTACTACAATATCTTCTCTTCTTGAGACTAGATTAGCGTGACCGTAAAGCGGGAGGGAAGAAAGAAACAGGATAGTCATGCTCAACTGACAGAATCAACATGGGACTTGACTGAGCCCTCTTAATAAGCTGGACCCAGACTTGAGATTGAAGTAACTTAGATACTCAAGAGCGGAAAACGTAAGGAATTGCGCGACCCTCGACGGCCCCCCCGCACAACGAACCGTCCCGACCTTGCATCGGCACGCCGCCCGGCCGCTTCAAGCCGAAGACGGGACGGAGAAGGCACTCACGAGTTCCAAGTCGCAATCCAGTCGAGCTTGACACTTCCCCGCAGTGGCAAGTTTCCCCGCCATCGAGCGGCGGCGCACTGACCATCCAACGTTGCGCCCTACATAGGCTGTCAAATTTCCCCAGTCTCACAACCAGGCCTGCTGGCGAAATGGCATCGCGTCACATTTCGGCTCCTTAGTCTCTCTGTGAAGATTGTAGGTTCGATCCCTACGTAGGTCGGTCTAATCTTTTGACTTTTCCACCATTGCGCGCACCTGTATTCCTGCTGCTCCTTTTTTTTTTTTTTTTTTTTTTTGGACTGCTTCTGGCATGTTCAGTCACTTTGTAAATTGCAGCAAAACAAAGCTTTTGATCATTATCACTTCTACTTTTTCATCGTCCGTCTGTTCCACCGAGTTGCACCGTCAGCAATCTTGCTGCACCGTCACAAGCCGTCAGTCTGTTATCGACAGGCCATCCAACGCCTTGCAGTGACAACAACGCCCTACTGCGACAGCCTGAGCCCGCGTCCACCCGCCGACAGCTGCGACGAAGTTCAGGGTCCAAGCTCCATCAACCAATCATTTCTCTCGGATAACCTGCCTCTGGGCCTCTGGGGCCTGTCTTTTCCCCCAAATCCCACCGATCTCGGGAGCTCACCCGACGATAGCCCATCCTATCCGTTCCTGCTATCAAAAAAACCACCAAACCCAATCCAAATCCCACGAGAACCCTCACTCACACCGCAATCACCTTCTTCCCCTCCCCCAAGACCGCCGTACCACCAGCGTTCGTCGGCACCGCTCCCGCCTTCTTTGGTCGCGTGGCATTGCATTGCATTCGATTTACCCCTCACTTGTGCACTTTGGGACATATTTACCCTCGAAGAGAGCTCTCAATTGCGGGAGACAGACAAAGAAAGCTTCGCGACGATCCCCGTTGCTTCTCAAATTGCTTCACCACCAAAGCACACCTCGAACCTCACGCCCGATATGTCGGCCTCACTCCCCGGCAGCCGCGAGCTGCCCGCCTCGCAGTATGATCTCAGCACATACATGGGCCGCGTGCGGCACAACCTGGGCCTCACCGACCCAAGGTACGTCCATACCCCCACTCCCAGTCGCGCATCGCATCGCATCGTCACGATCACGACTCCTTGCGCGCGTTTGTCCCAATACCACCACCACCACCACCACCACCATACAAGCCTTCCTCCTCTGGCCTCACCAATGCTTCTACCACCATAGAACCAAGACAATCTACTGACATGTCTCCCCAACCAACAGCACCCTCCTCGTCGGCAGCACCGGTCTCGAGCAAGCAAAGTCCCTCCTCACCGACTACAAGCAGGGCAAGATCCCGACAATGACCCCCGAGCTTTGGCAGGCCAAAAAGGTCGTCGACTCGACCCTCCACCCAGGTGCGACGAGCCCATAAGAACAAAAACACACACTGCCTCTTTGCGACAAAGGGCTCGTTGCTTGTTTGCTTCTTCCTTTTCTGTCCGGTACCCCGGTGACTAACACGCGGCGCACTCGCGCCCCTCACCCCGTGTAGACACCGCCGAACCCGTCTTCCTCCCCTTCCGCATGTCCGCCTTCGTCCTGACCAACTTGGTCGTCACAGCTGGAATGCTTCAGCCCGGTCTCGGCGTGAGTTGAACCCCGAGTAGAAGCAGGAAGGACAGTTGCGGTCCTAACACAAGTTGCACAAACAGACAGCAGGCACAATCGCATGGCAAGTCGTGAACCAGTCCCTCAACGTAGCCATCAACTCGGCAAACGCAAACAAGTCCTCCCCCTTATCCTGGCGCAAGCTCGGCGAGTCCTACGCAATGGCCGTCTCCGTCTCCTGCGGTGTAGCCGTCGGCCTCAACAAGCTCGTGCCCCGGCTCAAGAACCTCACCCCCGCGACCCGCACGACGCTCACCCGCCTCGTCCCCTTCGCCGCCGTCGCCTCGGCCGGCTTCCTCAACGTCCTCCTCATGCGCGGCGAGGAGATGCGCAAGGGCATCGACGTCTTCCCCGTCGTCGCGGAGAAGACGCAGGCCGCCGAGACCAAGGAACAACAGGCTGTCGAAGGCGCCGCTGCCACCAGCCAACAACCCCAATCCCTCGGCCGCAGCAAGAAGGCGGCCCAGATCGCCGTCGGCGAGACGGCCTGCTCCCGCGTCTTCAACTCCACGCCCATCATGGTCATCCCCCCTCTCGTCCTCGTCCGCCTGCAGGCCCAGCAGTGGCTCAAGCAGCGGCCCCGCCTCACCGTGCCCGTCAACCTCGGCCTCATCCTCGTGACCAGCTACGCCGTCCTCCCGCTCGCCCTCGCCGTGTTCCCCCAGCGACAGAGCATCAGCGCGGACAAGCTCGAGCCCGAGTTCCACGGACGCGGCGGCGAGGGCGGTCTCGTTGTGTTTAACAGGGGTATCTAGATATCTCTCTATACTCTCTCTTGCATTTTTCGTTTGCTGTTATACCAAAGCTGGAAGCTGGAACATAAAAGGCATCCCAAAGCGAAGTTCACATTGAGCGCAGGAAGAAATTCAAAGCATGAGCGGGTGGGCAGACGGGAACGTCACGAACCGCGGATGTTTCTCATTGTCTACGCGATACAGGCAAAGGCAAGTCTTGCCGAAGCAGTCTGTCCTGCCTACTACCTTACCCCATAATACCGTCCATCTGCCCTGGCATATCTGTCGCAATTGCATCCGTCAGTCTGGGGGGCAAAGACTCAAAGAAAAAGGAGGGCAATGTCTCCGTGCAACTTACCCCCCAGACGAGCGTAATATGGGATAGAGAACCCGGTATCAGATCGGACGTTGAAAGCGTTTCACGCAGCTACAAAGTCATTCTTGGCAACACCACGGTTATTTTCACTGATTCACCACCCCGTCCAGAATCTTCTGAACCGTGGAAACGGCAGAAAGCTAGGCCCATCAGCTGTAATCTACGGCCATGGCTAGAGGTTTCTACGGATATGTAGCATATTCAGGGAGGAACGCGTAGGAACTTGCCTGTTAGCCAGGTGGGCAAAATTATCCGCGATTGAGAAAAGAACTTCAGATACGTCACGGCCAACCCCTCGTGATATTCCTGTGTTGTCCAAATTAGTGGAACAGATTTGTGCTCAAAATTTAAATAGCTTGCGAGGCGGTATATAACTGTGAGCAAAGCATCGCATCTCTCCACATTTTCCGCCACAACATATCCTCTGGGAAGAGAGGGAATAATGTTATACAACCATGACGACAAGCAGCCAGCCAAAACCCCCTGCTTTGACAAATGTATCACGGACCAAGCCGCTTATGTGCTTGTGTGCCTCGACGGGCACGACGACACCACCACCACCTCGACAATTCGAGAACGGGACAAATTTCGAACTTGGCCTCAGAATCGCCATCAACGGGGGACCAAAAAGGAGGGGTGGTGGGATGACGGACGGGGTCAGCGGGGGTTGCTTAGGTACTTACCTACCATCTTATCGAGGCTGGCTCAGGCTCCGTGTAGACAAAACCAAGACAATTCAGTCCCGTTAATTATAGTCCATCGAGAGCGGCACATGTCAGACTTCTGATAGCTTCTACAATTGTTTCTTTCGTAGGTAGTTTGATAAGGGCCAGAGGTCTAGGAATCATGGAAATACCCTTATGCTGGAAGCAGGCATTGATCAGCATATCAACAACCTCTGTGTCCGAGTTACCTCAGTCTGTTTTCTGGCCTCAGACGATCAGGTCCCCACGCTATTCATCCGACACCTCTCCAGTATAGCTCCTCCTCATCTATTTTACGATGAGACAGAATGTTGAGGATAGTGCGAGAGTTCATGGTTTTATCAAAGCTGTCCTGTTATATTGCAATTCATGTTTCCTTCGCGAGCCCGCTACGAAAGCCATCTGTAGCTCTGGGTGACATTTCGTCCCCCGATTACGTGCATGCTAGAGGGAGGGGGGGGGGAGACGAGCGTACCTGCGACGCAAGCACGGGTCGCGGGCTCTGAGAAGAAGGAAGAAGAAAGCACAGCGGCTCGACAGCATGTTTGCGTTCAAGGAACTGAAACTTTTCGGCCGTCAGTGGTGGCAGGTGGCAGCAGCACGATCTACCTAGAATAATGCATGGTTTGAGAGCGTCGAGACCGAGAGAAAAGTCCCAATTTGCTATTCAGATCGGGTGCGGATGCTTCTCTGCTCATGCTTCTCTGCTCATGCTGGCACGATTGGACCGTCACCCAGCATCGCTTGTTTTGACAGGACGGTCGGACAACCCCCCATCAAAACGATGATTGATCTTAATGAGGGGGAAATATAGGCTGCTTGTCCTGGGCCTCTCATCACCAATGTTTCGCGGCGAGGCACACCTTCTGGGCTTATGCTTGTCTAGTCTCGGTTGCCACGGGCTCAGTATCCTGGAGTCATGCAGGCACTTTACGCCACGTACCGGACAGGCACACCGCGAAGACACGCGCGGAGGTCGTTGCGACGGTGTGCCGGTTTCTTCTCAAAGGTCTCTCGAAGCCATCGAATTTTGGTTTTGGCAACAATTAACAAACGTGTGACGTAGACCGTGAATGTCGAGTCCAGCTCTACATTTTCCATTTGGAAATTCTGCAGTGTGGCGAAGAACGACAAACCTGTGACCACTGGAGTATAATGGAGCTGTGTGAGCCTTGACTCTTGAGGTGCAGTTGCGTATGCAGGCATGATGTTGGTCGGGGAGAGGGGCCGGTGACAGCACAGATTTCCCTCTCTCCGCTCCGCCCTGCCCTTCTCTGTGCTGATAGATAACCTGGTCTCCCAATTAATCTCGAAGAAGACGTTCACAAGCCTCCTGCCTCTCTACGCTCAAGTCGGGTATTCCTCACTGCCTCCGAGCCTCCTCACAAGCGTCGCGATGGCTGCGACCCTTTGCCTGCTCTCCCCACCCAGTTGTAAACTACACCCATGGTTGGTCGATGGCGAGAGAAGGTGTTGCTCCTCGAAAACCCCATTGGCGCACCTTTGGACGGGAAGCAGGGATGTGGACACTAAGAAGTGCTTAGAGATTCGCCGGTGATTGCGCTGCCAGTGTGCACTGCTGGGTTGCCATAGAGGAGACGGTGGGATCAGATCAAAAGCAGCGGTATCCATAGGGATGTCAAGCCAAAGAAGGCGGCCAGTGCAGGCTGGCTGAATAAGTAGGTCAAAAGCTTTCATTTCCGTGGCTCCATGCTGAAGCGTTTGTTGTCTTTCCTTCACTGTGCATCTTGGTACGGATCATTGTTTCCATTAGCTTTTTCAGCGCGATCAGATCTTGGACGACTGCGTGGAATGTGTGGATCATGCTTTTGCGCCGTGTTTGGACTGATGCTCAACGCCGCCAACCGCCAGCCGGCGGCGCTAACTAAGTTGCTGAAGTTTCCGGTGCCATGCCATAAGGTGATGCAATATTCAAGAAGGAAGAACAATCAGAGTGGTTGTAGCTACGGACGAGGAGGCGATCAGAAGTACCAGAACAATCGGTCATGGCGAGACGAGGTGAAGTTTAAAGGCAGTACCAGGATCCATTTAGGGGACTCATCCGGTCTGCAGTATTGGATCCTTCTGACGTATTGCAGCAGCCAAAGGGCTTGGGATTTCGGAGCAAACCAGCGTGATGATGACCAGGCATCGTTTCCTCGAATTAAAGTAAACTGTGCAGGGCTCTCTTTCTTGTCAGCACGGAGCCCCGATATGTCAGGCTGCCGTTGCGCGCTGGTTTGCCCTGCTCGCCGTGGAGCAGTAGCACTGGGCTGGGGCTGGTTGGTGGGGACTGGCTCCATTCATCCAACCTTTTCGTTTGTCCATCCATCGTGAAGGCGGCTGGTTTTGAGGTGTGCGCGTGTGTGCGCTCCGTTTGGATGGTCAGACCAAGCCGATCCAGTCCAGTCCAGTCGCGGCCATCCCAGGCTACTATGAGAAGCAGCGATCGAGTACAACGCAACTGCGAGAGAAAAGAGTATGGGCTGGTACTCTGGGCATGACTATACGGTCATGGAGTGACAGAGTGACGGAGCGGCAGCGGCAGCGGCAGGCCATCACTCGCTGTGCAACGACGTGACTTTGAAAGAGGCGACTTGCCCAGGCCGGCGGGACGCTAAACCCGTCTGGAAGATTGTCGTGGAGGCAGATTGGCGGGCAGCAAAGTTGGGGTGGAGGGCGGACTCCAGAGCCACCCGCCAAGTGCGTAAAGTGGGTGAGAGGAGGAGCGAGAAGGGTGAAGCACGAAGCGTGAAGATGTCGGCGGCCACTGAATTGGCGTGTCTTTGATTTTGCGAGCGTGACAAGTCAAGCTTTGGGCGAAGTCATCGGACATGGGTTCCTTGGGCGCACAACCACAAGGGCACAATGCTGTATTCGTGCATTTCGAGATGATACCGATACATGGCCGTTGCCGTATAGCTGGTTAATCTCATGAGGATGAGAATGGAGAGAACAAGCGATGAAAGCAGTTGGTCGTGAAGACGGATAGATCGATCCTCAGACTAAGTATCGACAGAGTCTTGAGTGCCGCAAAATTCCTCCCATGCCACAACCCCGGTTATTGAGATGTCGTTGAGGGACTTGAGGGCTTGTCGGTGGTGTGTCTTCTGTCTGGAAAAGGAAAGAGCCAGCGGGAGCCGTCCGGTTGGAGCTTGGAGGGGGAGAGAGAGAGAGAGAGAGAGAGAGAGAGAGAGAGAGAGAGAGAGAGAGAGAGAGAGAGAGACACACACACAGAGAGAGAGAAGGATACCTAGAAGTGTGCTGGGTGCGTGCGTGCCGATTTACGCTTGTATCGAAGAGAGGGCGACAGAATGACTTTGTTGGAAAACGGCGCGGCGTATAAAGAATTCAAGACTGCATTTTGTGTAAAGTGAGGTAGGCAGACAAGAATGTGGGAGCAATATTCCGTACGACGATGACAGTCTAAAGACGCTAGAATGCGGCCAGACGGACAGTCCCATTCACGCCATTGAAGCACCGCTTGAGAAGTAGCGTCCTTCCTTCGTGGCTCCTTCCGTCCTTCTACGCAGTAGGTACAGTGTCATCGCTGGTTTCTATCTTGCCTACGGTAAACTATCTTAGGTGGGCAGGTGTACGGAGTACTTGGGGTTACTCTTGCCGCTCTCGTTCTTGCCTCACCAGAAATGGCGGGGCATTCGTCCTTTCTTCCCTCCAAGACACATACCTACCTTAGTACCTATCCCGTACCTACCTCGAGGTTTCAACATGGCAATTGTCTTAGGGCTTACTGAAGGCATCTCACTTCAGTTTAGGAACTTACTTACGATTCAAGCAGACGAAGAAATGAAACCTACAAAGAAGCCGGAAACCACTCGCAATGTCGAACCGCCAAAGCTCCCCCCCTCCCCCCGAAATAAAGTACGGGGCCCTGGAAATATGGTGTGCGTCAAGACCGAAATGCCCTGTACCTCACTCACATCGGCGACAAGCCCCTTGTTCCTGCCGGATGTACAGTAGGCGAGAGGCTAAAAGCACGGAAGCACCTGCAAGTTGCAGCCAACCGAAGTACCTTCCGTCTCGTCCTGTCTGAATCGAAGCACCAAGCCCGAGATTCCCTTCCGAGGGGAGCCATATGCTCAAAACACTGTCGCTTGCTACGTTATGGTTGATGATCCCGCGGGCACAGATTAACAACCTGGAACACGCCCTATCTCGCTTGATGAGGAACAATATTCCGTACCCAACATGGAAACACTGTCAAAGTACCCTAGTTTTCTGCCTTGCCACATCATCGCGAGTACGGACACCTCATCTCTGAACCAATCTCATCATCGCCAGGCTCTCGTTCCTCAAAGTCTGCCGCAAAGACGGCATCAAGACTCTGGCACATGTCGGATCAAGTTGGACAAATCCGGTGCTGCACTGCACGGCACTGCTTCCGCTGCAGCAAGAAAGACGTTTTGAATGATGCTGAGTGGGCGTTCACGATAAGATACTTGCGTCATGGCATTGGTCTGCAGTCGTTGTCAAGTACCTGCCTTAGTCAATCCGACGCTAAGGTACATGCGCCATCTGACAGAGGCGCGCAAGCAGGCGTGGCAGGGCACAGTCTCCAAGTACCTTACCTACCTCCATCCTGCGCTTCGCCCGGGCTCCACTCTCCCACTCTCTCCGATATAAGGTACCTGTATGAACACAGGCGCTGAGGCGGACACCTTGTACCTCTGGAGTCTGGAAGGCACGAAGGGTAACAGATATCCGTAGATATTCCCACCTCAGGCCTGGAGAAGGAACTGACATGAATGTTCTTGAGCCATTTGGAAGAGGCATGAGATGCAGCGAGGTTTGGCACTTTTTTTCCCGGTAGAGACGAACAGAACTCTGGTAGAGAGACCAAATACCCGACAGTCGCAGCTCTGTCAAATAGTGACCGGCTTGATTTATGATGCTTCCCGGTGCACATCAGCCTTAGGTTCCCTCCATACCCTGTCAGGACTCCGTGGTCCCTTGATTGTCCTGGGCTGCACTCGACTCGACTCGACGCGCGAGAAAGCGACAGGAACCTGTCCGTCTTGCCGCCTTCTGCCTTGGCTCGAAGTGGGCTTAACTGGAGACTACGTTATGTCGGAATCGTGGGCGAAACTCCTCTGACTATACGTCTTGTTAGCTTTTCATTCCCCGAGGTGAACGAGGAAAAGAGTCGGGAAAGTAAAGGAAAATGGAAAGGCGACCAGTCTCTCGTCTCACTGCGTGGCAGGCACCTTCCATGGCTGGGTACTTACCTACCTTAACCTGACCAGAAGTAGCCGAAATGCGCGGGCCAGCCGCCAGGCTACGGTTGAAGATACTTCTGCCTGCGTGTGTCGGACAGCGTAGTAACAAGTATCCCACATCGGAGGTTCTTAACCAACGTAACCTTCCATCTTCCCCATCTCGTGTGTTCCGCCGCCTGTCGTCCTCATCCACTTTGGCTGCTTCCATTTCCGCTCCCACGCACACTCGGTTGCACGCACACTACCAAAGTCACCAAAGTACATACACGCCCATACGCCCAGTTAGTCCCGTCACCCACACCTACCTCACTCATCAGGTTCATTCATTCCCCTTGGCTTCATCGCCCGCGTCCAGCAATCCCAAAGTCACGGTGTGTCCACCACCAAGCCGCCCTCGTCCTGTCTTGTCCTCCCGTGCTCGTCCCTCAGGTCGTCAATTCTCCACAATTGGTCGCCTCCTCCCGTCAGGGCCCTCCACTTCTTTGCTCACCTCACCAACTGCTCCCCACGGACCAACAGAGTGAAGCGACCGGTCATCCCTCGGAACTTCGTCACTTTTTTTGGACCATAACGTCCAGCCCGTCCACCGTGGGCACTCTGGGAGTCTGCACAGCGACCGGCGGCTTGTTTTTTTCCAGCTCTTTCCCCATCGTTATCATCATCAGCAGTCAACCCTGCTCCTGCTGTTGATTTTCCTCCGACTTTCTTTCTTCTTCCGTCATTCCTGGCAAGAACTTCATCCTTTCCGAACCAAAGAAACTCGCGTCGCGTCATAGCCTCTTCGATGTAGCAAAGAGGCCCTCCCAACGGATACAGCACCGCACAGCACAGCACAGTACACACATACGCCTGCCGCAGTACCTCCCATACCCATACCGTCCGTCCTGTCATCAAACGAATCCTCGACGACCCCCGTCCACTTCGTACGCTGTACCCGTACCAGCCACACTTTGCGCACGACTCGGGAAATCTAGGCTGGAGACCCTGTGGTCCCTCTCCAAGGTTAGCTAGCGGGATCCGTACCGCAGCAGCGACAAGCCGCCCGTGGCAGAGCCCAGAGGCAAAGACCGCAAAGGCTGGTCTTACCCACTCACGTCGTCAATCTGCAGCCCACTCCCAGACACCACCACCACCGGTCCACCACTGGCTCCGGCAACCAAATCCAAGGGCCGCACACAGCACACAGCGCACACTCTTTGCTGAGGGAACGCTGAAAGCCGATAACACTGGGCTTGCACTCTTCTTTCCCTCGCTCACTCCCTCCTTTTTCACGCTCCCTCTATCCTCCTTCTCAGGGCTGGATCGATCACGGATACGTTGGGACTAACCCCGAACTCCACTGTTTGGATTTGGGAACCCTCCACCCTCCATCATCTCCCCCCCAAAACCAAAGTACAGCCGGGCACGTACTCAGTACTGTACAGACAGCACTACGTACCCAGCAGCACTACCAGCACCCACCTCAGCGCTCAGCGCCCAGCACACCGGCACAGCGAAAGCCTGCGAAACCACCTTCCGCCTTCCCTCCATCATCGAACCTTCCTTCCTCGCCCTCACCCTCCGCCCTCGCCCTTCTTCTCTGTCTCCAAAGGTGATTCTCTCGACACCGGCAAGACAAGAGGAAAATCATGTCGACTCCCACAACGGCCACAGCGACATTGCCTCCTCATTCGCATTACCATCATCCCCATTATCCCTACTCACATCAGCCGTACCAGGCCTCTACTGCTACCGGCTCTTCGTACCGACAGCCAGCGAACCCAATCCTCTCAACTTCCTCATCCACAGCAACGACGAGATTGCCTCCCGCATACGCCAACTCGTCGAGCATCGCCTATTCTGCAACCTCTACTGCGAGTCACGCCGGCCCAAATGGCCTAGGCCCTTCAGCCTCGTCAGCCAGTTCGAGGACCATTCACGACGTCTCGAGTCCCGACGCGAACTACTCGCTCACCACCAACTCCACCATGCCTGCCACCAGCTCACTCTCCCAGTCCTCTCAGTCCGCTCGCAAGCGGAGACGATCAAAGGAGCCTGACTGGAACAAATTTTATAAGAATGGCTTGCCCAAGGAAATCATCGTCATCGATGATACCCCAGAGCCAGAGCAGGGCAAAGCCGTCGGCAACGGCGTAAGGGTCGTCTCCAATGGTAACGGCAGCGTGAACGGCGCCACCACAAATGGTGCCAGCAGCCGACCTGTTCCCAAGAAGAGGAAAAGAGACGACGAGCCTCAGCACTACGATCCCGTCTATCACAATAAGTACGCCGGTTCTCATACTACCACTCCTCACCACAACGGCACCCCCAGCGGATCGACCATATCAACCGACCGCACTACAAACTCCGCCATCCACACCACCGCTGCCACGTCCCTCTCTTCAAATGGACACGAGTACTACGATGCTCAACCTGGTCAGAAGCGTAAGAGAACCCGTCAACAGATTGCCCAAGAGGCAAAGAAGAGAGAGGTCGAGGGCCTCGGCGATCCATTCCTTACCTACAAGCCGCCTCCTTACCCTCCCAAGAAAGCGCCCGACGTTCACGTTCGGTTGGTTCAGGATGTGAGTATCATCGTCTCGTCGTAAGACGACTTTCATCCATTTGCTAATGTTCTCGCAGCAGGGTTACAACAAGAATGCCAAAGTCGACGATGATGATGGACACTACATTGTCGTTCCTGACGCCGACCTTACGGATAAGTGTATGTTGAACACTCAAAATCTGATGAACCACCAGGGACTAACCTTCAATGCAGACCAGATGGTGAAGCTACTCGGGCAAGGGACGTTTGGCAAAGTCGTTCAGGCTCGAGACCGTAAGAGAAACAAGTCGGTGGCCATCAAAATTATTCGGTCTGTCCAAAAATACCGAGACGCCTCGCGAATAGAACTCCGAGTTCTCGCAACACTCAAGGCCAACGATGACGAAAACCGCAATCGCTGTATCCACCTCAGGGACTGTTTCGACTATCGCGGCCACATTTGCATCGTCATGGACCTTCTTGGCCAAAGCGTTTTTGATTTCCTCAAGAGCAACAGTTTCGTCCCCTTCCCCAACAGCCAGATTCAGAGCTTTGCTCGACAGCTCTTCACCAGCGTTGCCTGTAAGTCTGCCATAAGCTCTGCATGAGTCTTCGCTAACAGACTGCAGTCTTGCACGATCTCAACCTCATCCACACTGATCTGAAGCCTGAGAACATTCTTTTGTGCGACAGCGCCTACCAGACCTTTACCTACAACCGAAAGATACCCTCCTCTTCTACAACCGTCAACCGGCAGGCGAATCAGCGCAGAGTCCTGCTCGACACAGAAATTCGCTTGATTGATTTCGGCAGTGCCACTTTCCAAGACGAATACCACAGCTCCGTCGTCAGTACCCGTCATTACCGAGCGCCAGAAATCATTTTGGGACTTGGGTGGTCATTTCCCTGCGACATCTGGAGCATAGGATGCATATTAGTCGAGTTCTTCACCGGCGATGCTCTTTTCCAAACACACGACAACCTTGAGCACCTCGCAATGATGGAAATGGTCGTCGGGCAAAGGATAGACTCCAGCCTCGTCCAAGCTGTGAACAAGATGGCTACTAGAAGTGGTGGAAACCCCGCCTCCAAGTGAGTGGTTCATGGCCTTTTTAACAAGAGCAACGCATACTGATACAGTGCAGATACTTCAAGCGCTTGAAACTTGACTATCCTACACCCGAGACAACACGAGCTTCCAAGAGATTCGTCAAGGCTATGAGACGATTGGAGGTAGGCAAAACAGGCTCACAGAGTCCTGAAAGACGGCTCACTAACGATTTGTAGGATATCATCCCGTCGAACTCAACCTACTTCAAGAACTTCCTGGATCTCCTTCGGAAGATCTTTGTCTACGATCCCCAGCATCGCATTACAGCGAAGCAGGCATTGCAACATCCTTGGTTCAAGGAACCAGCGACACCGGACGATGGTACGGAAGCGGCCAAGATCCGCCTAGAGCGAATGAGACAGGAGGGGGATCACCGATACCACGTATGATTCCTAGCCTACGAAGCTGTTTTCGAACCCTTACGTCTATAACGAACAAAGCTGAGCATGATATGGGAGTTGGGCCGTTTGATATCTGGTCTGTACGATGGGGGCCGACGGAATTGGAAGGGCATGGCGCTCGTGCGACTTGATTTTTTTCCGACATGGGCCTCATCAAAGGTCAGCCATGTTCTGCCCTTAATAACAAAAGGCTTGATGGCATGCGGGGGTTTTTTGGGTTGTGTTTCGCGGGATAAGGGTCAAGCTCGCAGCAACACGAGAGAGTAGCACGAACGGTCAAGCCACGCCCTGGACAGCGTTGCTAGTAGAGACGTTTCGATGAGAGAGATGTCGTGCCTTGTCGCCAGGCTCAATAGAGCGATTCTCATGACCGACGCAAGCCTCCCCGGCTTGCCAACCACTTCTTCAGTCTTCTGGAGTGACTACTGATCGATGCTTTCAACTTTTTTTTCAGAGACCGTAACTGATTTGAGTAGACTGTTTCAACATCACAGGATCCAGGAACGAGACTGTGTCTAGCAGAACCGCCTTGTGAGTCGTTCCTAGCACAGTAGCTACTTTGATTGAGCATGTCGCTTACATCAGCCCACTCATTTTTAGGTTCGATCAAATGATGCGTCTGTTTCCATTGCTACTCGCGAGTCACGAATCAATGGTTGCCGCCACAAATCAAACCAAACGCCGGGGACTTCTCCACACGTGACCAACTACAAGTGCGGCGATAATTCCCAGCCCTCTGTTATCCCTGGCTTTGTTGGTCGATGCCGATGCAAATGTGACCGCAGCCGCGGCCTGGGTAATTTTGCCCGCCTCTCTCAGATTGACGAACGACGGCGACAAACACCCATAAAAGAGAGCCTCCGCACTTGTTCTGCGGTTTAGAATTGAGGAAGATTTCGACAAAGCAGGACAATGTCTCTCTCTTTATTTGTCACAGCCCAATACTGCTCTCCTGCGCCAAAGTTACCTGTGTCTTTTGCATTGTGTTGCTTGAACCCAAAGGAACAGCTTGTTGTCCTTGGTCAAGCAAGTTATGGTTCAAAGACATTGTCAACTTCGAGATTGTTCCGTAATGATGTGGCTATTTCATCGTAAGAGAGTATAGAAAGACTGCCCGTTGCAGCTCTTGGATCGCAGTCAGCGAAAACAAACAGCCTCAAAACTAGTGACACCTATACCGAAAATTTTAACGATTCACTCAAAATTTCTCATCAACTTATCACCATGTCCAGCCCGTACCAAAGTGTACACGATTTAACAAACGCATCGGTGAAGAGGTTGGTTCGATACCTTTATCTCCCGGTGGAGCACAGCATTGCGAAACCCCCAAAAAGTTGGCTGAGGGAGCAAGAGGAGACGATGAAACAACTGCCCACGGCTTGTCTCCGTCCACGCAGCAAGACCAACGTAGTCAGCGTTGTTACTCGCGGTTTGATGAAGATCAGCGAGAAGTATAACCCTTCGTTCACACCGCCGGCCGCAGTCCTTTGCTCAAGCCATCGCGGCCTGAATCCTTGGACAATTCACGCCCTTTTTGCACTGGTTCTGAAAGAGATCACAGTGGAAACGGCCAGCTTGCGACATGACCGACAACGCGACAGAGGTCCGGAATTTACACCCTTGATACAAGAATTCGTTCGTCGTCTGGATGGTATCCAGGCCTTGTGGATGGACACGTACAACTTTGAACTCCTCTATGGTCGCCAGCCGAAAGTGCTAAGCCATGTTAATTCACATTGTGAGGCGTGCATCTTGTCAGCACTCGGATCTCGTCCCTCTTTCCTTGGCGACCTTCGTGCTAATCTCATTGCCCGGACGAAGAGAACGTCGCCATGCCTGCAAAGGATCGTGGACGCGTGGATTAACGAGTTCCCTGAGGCTGCACAAAGAGAAGTCTTTAAAAGAAGCGCAAACTTAGCCGAGGAAATTCGGGCTATGCTCAAAGATGTCAAGGCAGCGCGACAACAGAGACGCGAAGCGAAAGTGCACCAAAAGCAAGCCAGGGGGTCAGAGAATGCCAGCAGTGGTATCAGGAAGACATCCGGACGCGATGCTCCGCGCTCAAATCCGGACGAGCAATCGACCGCGAGTGGACCTCCTTCCACGACACTGAGCGAGGACCCATTTGCTGACCCAGATGATGAAAACCCCGACAATGAGAATCGGCCGTGGCAAGATGCGGTGGGGGACTATTACGAACGGCTGGCCCGCCAGAACGGAAACGAGCGTGCTTTCGATCGTTCATCCCTCCACCCGGCCTTTGGCGGCTCGGCGGCTCAACCCGATGCCCAGTTCCGTCGAGACTTTGGCACGGGAAAAGAGGTGGATCGGAAAGAACAAGGGGCTCTCTGGGATGACGCTGTTGCTAATAGTCCCGCTAGGAGTGAACAGCGTTTACCCGCATCTGATTTCCCCCCCTCGATGATCCAAGACGATGCCCGACGACGTGATCGGTTCCGACACGTAGACTCCACGGACTCCGAGCCGCGCACTCCTCGACCTACCACGCCTCCCGCCGCTACCCTCCCACCGCCGTTCCGTGGGTACGGCACCGCAGCGCCGAGCAGCTCGTCGTATACGGACGCCAGCGTGTACTCGAACAGCGAGCCGGCCCGGCCTCACCCGACGACCGAATCGCTCGCCTCCATCGTCACGGCCTGGCCCGACGTCACGTCTCGCTCGTCTTCCGCCCGTAGACCCCGTGGACCCCGTCCGGGCGGGCTCGTAAGTACTTCCTCCCCCTCGCCTCAGAATGACAATGTCGTGACACAGGACCGCCGCCGCGCCACAGATTCGAAATTTACTCCCCCTCGCGGGTTCGAGATGTCCCCCACTGAAGCAGCATGGTATCTAGCCGAGGAAGAGAGGGTAGCTCGCCTAGAGGAGATGGGACGTATCGGCCGACCGGATTTCAAGGATCATGTTGACTCTCGTGCTGCTGCGTCGGAGGCCGGATCAGACCAATACGAGAATGGCTTGAGAACACCGACGGCGGGCTCTACGCAAGCTGGAACTTGGGCTCCGTCGTCTCGTGAGCGACCTGTGCGAGATATGTCGCGTGGTGATGACGATGACGATTGGCGCAGCGTCGCGACGGTGGGGAGACGGCCGCCTTTGAGTGAGGCGTCGACGATTTATCCGGATGATTCGTATAGTTGGGCTAATCTCCGACGGTGGTGATGGGGTCAAGGTAGGTAGGCATTTTAGTTTGTAGACTTGCTACAAACATGGTATGTTCAATGGAGTTTCATTTTCAAGAATAGTTGAAAACGCAGTACACGGTTCGTTCAAGATATGGTTGCCAACTTAAAGCAAGGCACGAACATCACGAGCTTGGGAGAGTAGGCACATGATTTGATGAACAAGATTGAGTGAGCTATCTACCGTTACAGTATTAAGGGTAGGAAACACAAAAGAAAGAGAAAAAAAAGAAAAAGCAAGACAAGACCGGTCCTTGCGCATTCTGGGGCATTCCTTTCCTCCTCCACTTGTCTCTCTCGTCTTCGTGACCACTTCCTGTCCGAGAAGAGAACATCCTAATGTCCATGGCTATGCCCATAGCAAGTATCCACTGAGAGACAACGAGTCTTGTGTCCCCAAGATCAGTAAGGTATGGTCCACGGTCGCCGGCACGTCTTCCATGAGATCCTATTGATCTCCGAAAACATGGCTGTCGAGAAAAAGCCTGGGTAGAAGAAGAAACCTTGTGTTTGTCAAGGCGTGAAGAAGGTGTGTACTCTGACATCCATTTAGGGAAGGGGTTTTTTTTATGACGGGAGGTGCGAAACAAGACTGAAAGAAAAAGAGCAAATGGAAAGCCAGTGAAGAGCTCTCGGACGCCGACGTCGTGTGCGCGTTGCTGTCAGATGCCGATATGAAGCTGCCGAGTGAAGCTGCTAGTTCGGATCATTGTTGCAAAGCCACGAGACGTCGGTGTCCAAAGCTTTCTTCTTGACTTCGAAGACGGGTCGTGCAATAGGGGAAGTTCGGGAATTGTTTTTGGCAATCTGTTGAGTTTGGCTCTGTTTCGGTGACTGATTCTGTCTTTTAAAATGTCAGCTTGGACTGGTCTCGTAAAGCTAAGTGCCGTTAACTACTAACCTCCAAAAGTGCCATTATCGATCGAAACAACCAACATCGGGTCTTCGTTCGATTGTGATCAGTCTGCAAGAAGCCACTGATACTTGAGCGCATGATGTCAGGATGTGGCCTTGCTCAGCAATGCTTAGGCTCCGAAGATATCGTCGCTGTCGCTGTCATAGCTACCATCGTCGTGCTGCTGATCCTCGGGAGCATCGGGAGACTTGGCTCTTCGGGCACCAGGCGAATGGCGCTTTCCAGGGTAGTCGTAGGAGCACTCGGAGTCGTCTGCCACGTAGAAAGTTTTGCAGGGGATCTTGTTGGCCCAGTGCTGCCAGATGACCTGGTCGTACCAATCGGCACCGTGGGGTGCCTTCACCTTGTAAACCTGGTTCAGACGACCGGCCTTTTCGAACTGGAAAGACGACATGAAGTCGTCCATCCACTTGAGGCCCTGTCCGCCCTCGCTCTGGGCCATCGTGTGTACAACAACACCTAGCAAAGCCCATTAGCTATCGAATCCGAGATACCTTTCACATCCGACTACTTACGATGAATGTTCCGGAAGTCGGGCTTGTAGAACGCGTCCTCTCCAGCTTTCGGATCAGCCCACTGGCACTCGACAAAGCCGTGGTACAAGATGGAAACTTGACTGAGGAGTTGATGAAGAAGGGCACTTCCGATCCGACCACGTCGATGCTCAGGATGAACAAAGATTGTAGCCTTGACAGTCGGGGTCGCGTTGCCGGTGAGTCCTCCAATACCTGTCTCGTACGGACGGAGGTAGGCGAATCCGTAGACAGTAGTCTCAGGGGACGACACCTTCACAGGCTGTGACTGCATCCACTTCATATACTGTCGGTAAGCATCGCGAGACGGCCAGTTGCCGGGGTCTTTCAAGTCAGTCGTCTTAGTTGTCGCAACGATGAATGGAAGCTTTTGTCTCTTGCACTCGATCATGATGTACTCGAACCGCTCAACAGACACCGGATAGGTATCTGTCACCAGAGGATCCTTACCGACAGCCACGTTGTACATCTCGGTACAAGCTCCGGCATCTGAAGGCTGGGCAGGACGAAGGACGCAGTCTGCTAGACGGCTGCTTTCGTCCAAGGTAGGCGCCACTACGGTTTTCATCTTCGTGGGCGACGCAGCATCTTTCTTGTAGTCACGATCCCGAAGAATGGCCATTTCGTGGTGGGCCCGTTCCTCCTCCTGCAGACGTTGACGAATGGCCATGTTCTGTCGAACCATGATCTCGCGATGAACGAGCAGGTTACTGGTCCATTCGCGGCGACGTTGAATCATCTCGGGTGTCATGTTCTTCTCGTCCATGATGTCGGCTTTTGTGGGCGGCTGCTCGATGCGGTCGATGAGCTTTCCAGTGTCGGTGCTGACATCGTGGTGGTGATGATCCTGATTCTCGTCGAGGAAGGAAGTGACGAGCGGGCCATCCAGAGTATAAAGCCAAGTTATAAAAGATGACGTGCCAGTGACTTTCGTCTCGGATCGAGCGACTCCGTTGGAATCCTCTCTGTCCTGACCCGATGAAGCTCTGCCATTATTGCTCACATCCCAGGACGAGTGGCTCTTCTTCGATTTGGTAGTGACGCCCATTCTCTCCGGAAGATTCTCTAGAGCCATGGGTGTCAGGGGCGCGGACTTATTCAATGTGCCCGAAAGAGCAACGCGCGAGCTAGCATCATCTGTTGAAGATGCGGTATCCGACTCTGCGTAGTAGCTAGTAGTCGTGGCTGGCCCCTGACTTTCGGTAACTGGGTCTTCGATCTTGGACTCGACTTTTGCTCCAGCCTTGGCCTTGATCTTGGCGAGTCTCTTATGGGGAGGAATGTAGTCGCTCGGCATCCGAAGGGTAGAGGCCATCGTATCGTTTTCGTCGTCGTCGGCGTCGGATTGGATCTTCGAACGCTGAGCAGCAATCTTTGCCTCTCTCTGCCTCCGGGTTCTCTCAAAACTTCTTGCAACGTAGGCTCGGCGCTCGGCGAGGTAATCGTAGTCAGCGTTCTCTAAGCCAGCATTGTAAATATCTCCACCAGGGGCTCTGCGGGTGTTGAATTCAAAAGAAATTCGCCGAGCTCCAGGGCTGGAAGTGGGGTTATTCAAGAAGGCAGGAGGTGTCAGCCTTCTCTGGGGGACCGGAAGATTCATGACCCATCGAATAGAAGTCGATCCTTCGATCGGCTGAGTGAGCTTTCCAGAAGGGCTGCTTGAGGAAAGAGCCGCTGCCTGGGCCTTTCCATTGGCGCTACTCACAGCCACGGCTGGGCTGGGAGGATAGAACGTGAACCGAGCTGAGCCAGCCTCCTGGGGATACAAGCTGACGGAAGACCAAGGATAAGGACTGTCCACTCTGGAAATGCCTTCGCCATGATACTCTTCATCGTAGCTACACTGGCTCTTGTTGTCACTAGCTCGCTTCTCGGTGCTGACGGGCTCTTTCGAGAACTTGAGGAGTAAATTCTCTCCAAGGCTTCCCTCTTCATGGATGGACTGGTTCTCTTTGTTGCCAGTCTGGTTCTTCAAGATGATAAAGTCTGCAAGATTTGACGTGGTGAGGTCGATGCATTCGAATTTGCCACACTTGTTCTCACCATGGCGAGACTGGTTTTCGTCTTCACCAGTTTGCTCCTCATTGGTGACAGGTCCTTTGGGGATCGTAATGCTGAGATCGAGGTCTTCGGCGTGATCCTTCTCATCATGGCTCAACGGAGTCGCATCCTCACCAGATCGCTTCGCTGGGATGAAAGGCTTTGCAGATGCTGACAGTCTGATATTCAGTGATTTACCACGATTCTTTTCAGCGTGGCTGAAATGGATTACGTTTCCGCCGGTCTTCTTGTCCGAGGTAATGCCTCCCTTTGAGTCTGGCATCTTGTAACCGGTGTGTGCTTTGGCAAAACACAATGAGCCTTGTATCTAGCCGAAGAATGGGTATTAGAAAAATGAGCACACTTATGTCTTCTTTTGAGTGAATTTACTCACCTAGTTGTTTGTTACGGCAGTGTTGATGTAGAAGCGCAGATACGTCAAGGAGTATCTGAACGAGGTTGTATGGTGAGAGCGCGTCGGATTTGAACCAAGGCGCCCTGAAGCAAAGGTGAATTTTCTGGTGTCGATTTGTAGAGATGAAGCGATAGCTGAAACATCAGCTGGCTCTCTGGAATTAGTGAAAGATTACAAAACCCCTTCTGTCGATGAAGAGGATGGACAGTTCAAGGGAAGTAAGAAGCTTTCGGTGTGTAGCGGTTTGAGTGAGAAAGGGTAGAGTTGGGTCAGAGATACATCGGAGAGAGGAAGGGAAGTGGGTGGGGTGTGCGGTAGGAAATATTTTGAAGGTGAAATTTCTAGGCAAGTCGGAGGAAGGTACAGCGGCACACCTGTTCGGGGCAGGCACAGGCTTCTCCCGGAAGCCCCTTTCCTCTTACCACCTACCTCATACCAAATATATGCGTTCGAACGCTCCATTTCCATTGATAGAAATGGGGCTCAAGAGATGCCTGAAAACTTTTTCTCTTGAAGGCAATTCTGTTCATTCTGATGTGAGGCAATTGATGATTGATTCTACCTACGCAGTATTAGACCACCAAGGCCATTCTTTTGTCCATGAGACTCCGACCGATTCCCTCTGATATATCATAATGTATATATCAGGCATAGAAATATCATTATGACCATCTTGGGATATCGTTGTGGCGTGGTGAGAAATACCCATCATGTACATTTGGCGATGCTTGTAGTTCAAACGCTCGGTGTGCTCGGTAAGCGCTATTGGTAGTTACTTCACCGAGCCCAGACCGATGCTGCGGGGTCACGTGTGGTTGACCGATCCATTCAGGCAGCGCCGATGAACCTCTATCCACTGCACCAGCTCTTATACATGACAAGAAGTTTGCCGTGATGAGCAGTCCCTAAACCTTGAGATACTCGAGAAACAACACAGTAGTCGATGCATGCCAGGGATAGGATTCCCGTCCGTTCGTCATGTTGTCCATTCTGAGAAAAGCACGTCTCAAAGACAAGGAGATGCGAATCCTGATGCTGTCAGTGAGCCAACCCCCACACGGGCCGCTTTCATACTTGCTGATGCTGACTACAGAGGCCTCGATAATGCGGGAAAGACTACGATTGTCAAGAAGATTATGGGCGAAGACGTCAACACCGTAAGCCCGACATTGGGCTTCATCATCAAGACTATAGACTACGATGGGTTCGTCGGCACATCTATCCAGCCCATTATTATGCAAGAGTGCTAACCATACACCAGATACAAGCTAAACATTTGTACGTCCTCTGGCTGATGCTGAGTTTCGTTGGCGGCAAGTCTGACCAGAACAGGGGACGTGGGTGGGCAAAAGACACTACGCTCATACTGGCGGAATTACTTTGAAAAGACAGATGCGTTGATCTGGGTCGTCGATGCCACAGATCGACTGCGAATCGAGGATTGCAGAGAGGAGCTCCACGGCCTGCTGCAAGAAGAGGTTCGTGCCAACGGCGAGGATGGGGAGGACGACGACGACACGTGTGGAAGTGGATACGACCACGTCGGGTGCTAACTTTGGATTGACAGCGATTATCTGGAGCAAGTTTGCTCGTGTTTGCCAACAAGACCGACGTCAACGGATGCATGGACGAGCAGGAAATTCTTCAAGTTGGGTGCTCCGGGACAACCACATCTTGGACCATTACTAGGGGGAGTCGAGCTGACGTATTTCATCCAGGGGCTGCAATTGGAGGCGATTAGAACACATCGCTGGCACGTCCTGCGATGCAGTGCCATGACAGGCAGTAACCTCAAGGAAGGCCTTGCTTGGGTGGTGGACGACGCAAAGAAGAGGCTGTTCCTGTACTAGAGGCAAGTGGGGAGTTCAGGTATGCATTTGGTGATTAGCTTCTCTTGCCAGGTCACCAGTCACCACTACGACGGTGCGGCTCCTCACTCGCTCTCGAGGCTCATCGAGCCAGCGATTCGAGGATGTCCTGGCCACGTTCGTTCAGCTAGTTCCCGGGCGCGCCGTTAGGAAACTGGGAATGGCTAGGATAAAGACGGACGGGCATAGAGGCGGCCGGGCTAAAAGGGGGCATGGTGAAGCGTGTCAGAGTGTTCTGGAAGGACGGTCCCAGGAAGGGCCGGATCCGAGTGATTCTGTGACGGCTCTCGGGAGTCGGGATCGACGTTGTGCAACGGAGTGACAAGTACCTTAGATGGGATACCCAGCGTCGAGAGATGCGAAGCCACGTTGTTGAATAGGAGATCACCACTATCCGTATTAATAGCATGGGCAATATATTCTTTGAGGCTGAGAATGACGGCCGTGATGCGTCTACGAAGTACTGTCTCCGTACACGTGTGGATGTGGCCCATTGGGCGATTGCCTTTCTGCTTAAAATCGGGTCACTGCTTGGTCCGAAGATGCCCGAGAAGAAGAAATACGAAATGAGGGGACACTGACGGTAAGCCGCTATCCGTCAACGTCAGCACCGGGTTAGATTGTCTGTGATTCTTTAGAGCACTTTGAAGTTTGTGCGGTGTCTTTTGGGTCCGGGCTTAACTACCTAAGGTAGTCGGGCTTGGAAGGGAATTGCATTCATTACAGCAGACCGAGGAGAGAGATTGCAAGCCGTTGAAGTTTGAATACCGGGACATCCCTCCGGAAATCATGGTTTGAAACGATGTGATTGAAACGCCCCATCGGGCCAGTAAGGGCGCTTGAATGTCGAAATTTGGTGCAAGGGATCTCAGGTACGAAATATATCCATTGTGAGACAGGGGTTGCCGATGTGGAGAAGCGAGTGGCCAATGCACGCAGCAACACCTCACCTACCTTGAGGTACGTACCCTTGTTGTTTTGGTTCCACTTTCTTTGTGTACATCCACCTGCAACTACCTTAGGTAGGTATTCGCACCTCGAGGTCTTCTTCGTCTACCTTACGAAGGCCAGGCCAGGCCAGATGGCCGCATTAGGGAAGCTTAGCTGAGCTGAGAAGAGCTGAGTTGAAACCATTCGAGCAGCTTGCTGAGATCGTTTGAGACATTGGCAAAGAACTTCAAGTTGAAGCCCCCGCGTGTATGGGAATAATTGTGGTGAAAGTTGCACAGTTGCGCCTGTCTGTGGGCAATGGGCATATCGAAAGAAATCATTTCAAGAGACCAGCCTAGTCACCCAGCGCCCAGTGCTACCTGACGTGCAGGCTGCTATTGTTGGGGGGGGCCTGTTCACCTGCCCAATTGGCAAGGGCAAGGAAGAAAAAAGAGGCAAGCCCAGACTGCCCAGCCTGGACGCGGGATGCAACTGTTCGCATCAGCACGCAGTAAGCATCCGGAAGGAGCCTTCGCAGAAACCTGCTTGCCTTCACCTCGGGTCATCTGTGTTTACTTTCGACCCTGCAGCACCTTACTTCAGTCAGGTCACCAGTGATAAACATCATTGTCCTCTTTGCATCCCGTCCAGACAGAAAGCAGGCCGCGTTCACAGCTGCTACTTGCTCACGCCGACTGCATTTCCCAGGATTGTGGTTCATGCTCCTTAGCCTCAGCCGCCGCCGTCGCCGCCCACATCAACAGAAACTCGGGTACCACACGCATTCGACAAGTTTTCAGTACCTACAAAACCACACAACCTAGCAACCTAAGGTACCTTACGCCAAGTAAGAAAGGCAATTCTTCAATCCAAACAATAAAGTCGCCAGAGAGACCAGAGACCCGACTCCATTTTGTCTCCATCCACGACGCACGCCTGCCCATCCGTACCTAACCGTGGGCTACGCTACCTTGCCTTACGTCTGTGAGGCTGCTCCGCTCTCGCCTTGGCCCAAGTACCTTGCTTTGGCGCCATTTGCCTAGCGGCACCCATCCAAGAGGTGACGAACCAGAGGTACCTTGCACTGCGTCCTGCGTACCTGACGGAGCACTGCGCACACCTACCTTACCTTATCCCATCCCATCCTGTCCTGTCCTGTCCTAATCCCGCCACGGACGGACCAGACACCAAAGACGAGACCGACTGAGGGAGGGAAAAAATAGACAACATATCCTTCTCCAACAAAGACCTCACTACCTTACCCGTTCGCCTTGCCACGACATACGTCCTAACCGGGGGGATTCCTGCGCATACAGAACCACCTGTTTCCATTCCTCCCCCACCCGCAACCGTGTCATGACTCTGTCCTCCGCCTCAACATGTCGGAACAAACAATGGACGACGTCTCCAAGTTTTTGCAAGATGTCAAGGAGATGAATGCTCGCCGAACCGAAGAAGACGACGCCCGTCAACGCGAACTCGACGAAAAGATACAGCAAGAGAAGAGAGAACGACAAGCTCGCCGCGCCGGTACGTCTGTCTACCTACACATCTTGCTGTCTTTCTCCTTGCTTCCCCTCTTGCCTTACTACTGCTTGTCTCTCCTCCCCTCACTCACTGCATCATCTACCTACCACCACCGTGTCTGCCCTATTCAACAAGCTTTCTTTTCCCGACTCGGCCAAGGCACAAATCCTACTTTGCAGCTTGCCGTGTGCCATTCGTCTTGCTCGTGCTCGTGCCGTGCTATGTTCAGGTTCAGGTTGCCCTTGGCCCAAGAGCTGAGCTACTGACGGGACGGCCGCCGCACTGGGCGAGCCGCGGGCGACGCCTCAACGCCTTGACTCCCACCCCCAATAACCACCACACACGGCCTTCGTCCATTGTTTTTTCGCCTGTGACCTAAAGGGAAATCATCGACGCTCACTTTTCCTCTGCAATTGGCACTGTTCTTCTCTCCCATCTTGTTGCGCGACCGTGTTTTTCAACAAGAAGAAAATCTTTGGATCGCATTCTCTGACAACATTTGACAGAACGCGCTCGATCCATTTCCCCTCAGAAATCGTCCCCGGCCAACACCCCACCACCCTCCTCTCGAGGTAACACACACACGACGCAGCTTTCCGATGACCTAAGACTGTCTTCTCCCGGTCTCGAACACACAGGCAGCCCTCGCCCTCTCTCACGAGGCATCGCAGCTCCCGAAACCATGGACAGCTTCTCAACCTCTCCAACCAAGGAGAACGATTCCCCCTTTGACGCCGAAAGCAAGCGATCGAGCGTGACCTCTCCTACCGGCGGCGTACAAGGAGCGCGGCCGCTGTCGTGGCAGAGACGTCCCAACTCTCAGCATTCGGATCGATCCAAGAGCCGTCCCTTGTCCGTCGTTGCCGCCGAGAACGCGACCAGGACCTCGCAGAACCCAACTCCCGACCCCTCCTCCGCAACCGAGCAGACCTTCTCTAGGGACCAAATCTCCCAATCACTGGGTTCCAAAGACCCCGCGTGGTTCCGCCAAACGGCCGATCGTGCCAGCGTCGGCTCAGCTGCAAATCGCAAGAGTCAGGTTGAGGATACCGATACCAACGACATGTCCTCAATGCGCGCCCATCAGCTCCCCGGCATGAACCGCAGCTCTTCGACAGACTTGTCTGCTGAGCAGTCTAGCCCGACGAAAGACACCAGACTGGGCTCTCCGCTGTCACTCGGCAGCTCCCAGAGACTCGACCCCCCTGCCGAGATCTCCGAGAATGATCCCACAGCGCTGCGCCGAAAGTCAATCATTGGATCTGGTCGCTCGTCACCCACGCGACCTGTTTCTCCTACCAAGGGCATGGGTGGCTTCGTCCAAAGCGCAATGATGAAGAGGTCAGACAGCGTCAAGAGATGGAGTGTAACCTCTCCCCCTGGCCTCGTACGCGCCGATTCAGCTGCTTCAAGCCGGCCTGAGTCTCGCTCCCGTCCGCAGAGCATGTACATGCGGGACGGAGCTGCTACACCTACGGGGTCATCTCACTCTCGGTCTCTGTCCCGCCCCGCCTCTCGCCCTACTTCTCGACATAGCAACCAGGAACAACAAGACGAGATCGAGACTACACCAAAAGCACCTGCAGCAGCACCTCCTCCCGAAGTCAAGCCTGAGGCCAAGCCCGACGTCAAGCTCGATACCAAGCTCGATAACAAGGAGGAGGACAATAAGGATGTGACACCGCCATCAAGCCCTTCGAAGACTATGGATTCTAGGAGATGGAGCCCGACGAAGGCAAGCTGGCTGGAAACTGCACTGAACAAGCCAGAGTCTCCGAAACCTAAGCCTCCGCCGGTATCAAACCAGCCAGCTTGGATGGTGGAGCTCAACAAAGCAAAGGCTCACAAGGCTGCCAACCCCAGTGCCGACCTTGGTCGAAGCGGCTCAGTATCATCGCAGAAGCACGAAGTCAATGTCGGCGGGCTGATGCGTTCATCACCGATGGGAAGCCATGTGTCCAAGCCCTCTGTAAGTGGTCTCAAGGGTATATTTGCACCTCCAGTGCAAACCCACAAGACCGGCGGCAGCATCAGCAGCCCAAGCTTTCGCACCAGCACAATCAAGAGCCCGGCAGGCGAGGACAAACCGGAAGGAGATGCTCTGCCCGTGGATATTCCAAAGCGCTCCTCGGTTATTGACAGCCCTTCTGTGGCTAAAGTCAAGCCTGAAACACCTCCCAAGAAGGATTTCCGCGCTGGCCTGAAGTCAAGAAACGTCTCTGGCGATGCTTCTTCTTCCAAAGAGCCCGCCAACGAGTTGCAGAATGTATTTGGCAACTTGCGACGGACAAAGACGCAGAATTACGTGGCGCCAGATGAGCTGAAGAACAATATTTCGCGCGGCAAAGCGGCCTTGAATATGACCGGTGGGCCGAAGCCTAGCGAGCGCAAGGATGAGTTCAAAGATGCGATTTTGAAGAAGAAGCAGGATTTCCAGGCTGCTCAATCGCAAGGCAAAGGCGTGGTTAGAACCAAGTCCAATGCATCTGAGAACCCTGTTCCAGAAGCTCTGCTGAAAAGACATGCGTTGAGCAAGTCGATCTCGGGCAGATCAGATACTACCTCACCCTCCGCTATCGAGCATCGAAAGTCTGTCAGTGAGAGGCCCAAGTCATCGTACAGAGACGATTCCAATGAGTCGGTTGCTTCGCTCAGGTCGCCTTCTGTCAAATCGCCCTCTGCCAGGTCGCCGTCACTCAAATCGCCTTCTATCAAGTCGCCAGTAGAATCTGGACCTACAGTCGAGGTTCAGAAGGAGAGCATTGCTCCTGGTCGGCTTCAGGGACGTGCCGCTGCCGGTGGCCTGGCGGGCCGCTTCAATCCTGCACTCGCAGGACTTTTGGCCCGTGGTCCCCCTCCCATGGCTACCAATGGAGGGCGTGATGCCGAAAAGTCAGAAGAATCGAGCGGGGCGCCCGCCGAACCTACGGCTCCAGGACCTCAGCTTACACACATGACTAAGGGTCGTGCTCGTGGGCCGAGAAGAAAGGCGCCGTCTTCCAAGGCTCCCTCCGCAGCTGCGCCAAGCGCAGAAGTGGCAAGCGAATCTAAGCCCAGCCCAAGTGCTCTCTCACCGACGAAGGACGAGTCGCCTGTAGTGGAAGCAGCCGTCAAGAGCCCCGCAAAGGAGGCTCCAATGTCCATTCAAGCTCAGGTCGCTGCTCAAGCAGCTGCCAAGAATAGGCCAGCACCTCTCAAGCCCTTTGGCACCCCTTCTAAGGCTCCCGCTGAGACGCCTGCAGAACACTCTCCAGAGAAGCCTGTTCTCCCGGCCAAGGAGGAAGATCCCGTTTCAAAGCGCAGGTCCCGATCTCCTACGATGAAGCTCCAGGCCTCCCCGATCAAGCCCGTCGAGGAGAAACCCAGCGAACCCGCCTCTCAGCCTACCTCACCTAAGAAGCTGGACATGAAGCGAATGTCTAGATTCTTTGAAGAGAACAACCAGTCGAGCCCAAAGCCTGAAAGTCCCAAAAGGGAGAGCCCAAAGATGGACAGCCCTCCCAAGATGAGCAGCCCGCCTAAGATGGTCAGCCCGACGAAGGAGAGCCCCAAGGTAGAGAGTCCCAAGATCACCAGCCCCAAGGTTGCCAGCCCGAAGAGAGAAAGTCCGGCTTCGTCGCCAAGCATCAAGCCCAAGCCCGTTTTCGAGAAGCCCTTCAGCCCGCCACCCCAAAAGTCGGAGGAGGAAGTCAGACCGAAGCCAGTATTTGAGAAGCCTCCTAGCCCTGTACTTCAGAGAAGCGAGGAAGTCTCTCCTGTCAAGACCTTCGGGCGGCCTCTCCCCGAGCCTAAACCAAGTTCTCCTGCAAAGCCTTTCTCGGACAAAGTGGAGGAAGCTCCTGCGCCCACCAGGACTTTTGGACGCCCGCTGCCCGAACCAACCCCCAGATCACCCACAAGGTCTCCCGTTCGGTCACCGCCGCCTAATGAGCAATTCGATAGCCCTCACGTAGCGCCTCTCAGAACCTTTGGCCGACCTCTGTCCAGGCCCAGCTCACCTCAAAAGTCGAACGACAGGGTTGACAGCGAGCCTGTTGTGTCCGTCAAGAACGCTGCATCGATGTTCGGCGGTGCTGTGGTACGGTCGCCACCTCTGGAGGCCAAGTCGCGATTTGAGAGCCCGGTGTCTCCAGTCCAAAGGACCGGCACTCCCACGAGGATCTCTACAAGGCCCCTGCCTATCCCACCGAAGCCTTCCTCGCCTACACCAGTCGCATCTCCTATTCGATCCCCCACGAAGTCAAGCTCAGAGGTCTCCAGTCTATTGGATGACTTCTTTGGCACACCACGGCCACAGAGGGAGTACCGTCTTGACACCACTGAAGTGTTGATGAACAAGCCTCGGGTGCGCGATATTCAAAGTCAAGGCACCAGGCTGTTCCAAATTACTGGGGACGGGAAGAAGATGCCTGTACAATCACACAACGAGCGTATCTTGTTCGAGCGGGAAATGTACATCTGTGCTCATACATTTTCCAACGAGGCTGGCTGGAAGGAGACCGAGGTATATTTCTGGGCTGGTGACGAGGTACCGGCAGCAACTGTGGAAGACACGACTCTGTTTGTCAACCGGGAGGCTCGTTCGCTTGGCGGCAAGCTCGTCAAAATGCGCCAAGGCAGAGAAACTCCCGAGTTCATCATGGCGCTCGGAGGTATGATCATCACACGTCGCGGTACCAACACCAAGTACGACTCCTTGGCACCAAGCATGCTGTGTGGTCGCCGGACGCTTGGCCAGGTTGTGTTTGACGAGGTCGACTTCTCATCTGCAAGCCTCTGCTCCGGGTTCCCTTTCTTGATTACGCAGTCAGGAATGTGCTATCTCTGGAAGGGCAAGGGCAGTGATGTAGATGAGCTGAGTTGCGCCCGCCTCATTGGTATGGACTTGAGCTTGATGGGCGAGCTCATAGAAATCGAGGACGGCAGCGAGCCGGATAGCTTCTGGGCCATCTTCAACGACGGCACGAAGCCGCTCTCTGCAGACCACTGGCGTTTGAAGTCCAACTACGACAAGTACTGCCAAAGACTCTTCCGCTCGGACGCGTCTGCGGCGAAGCAGGTAAGCTCGACGTTGTTCCTAGTCTCCAGCTCAGCGCTAACCATGACAACCACAGGTCACTGAAATCAGCCCGTTCACTCAGGCTGACCTGGACCCTTCCTCCATCTACGTTCTGGATGCATTCTTTGAAATGTACATTATCGTCGGTAGGACGGCGCAGAGCGAGTACAGCTCCTTCCGCAACGCTCTTGACTTTGCGCAAGAGTATGCCATTCTGGCTAGTGGCATGGAAGATCGGCCCTTTATCCCCATCTCGACAGTCGTGTTGGAAGGCATTCCCAAAGACCTGAAGAGCGTGTTCCGCAAGTGGCGAGACGAGTCTAGCCCGACCATTATGCCCCAAAAGGCGGCGTCAGGCCTGAAGCGCGGACGATCTCTGCGCGTCGTTCCCCTCACCCACGCGCTCCAGGCTCTTAGTGAGTAAGCCTCTTTGCGAAGTGCAGTTGAAGCGGGTTCAGTTGGAGGGAGGCGCGAATGGAGTTTCATAGCCAAGGAAGGGGGCGGCGGCGGCGGGTTTGATGCGATTTTATACCAGATACCCGGATGCTTGGGGAGGTTTGGGAGAAGGGAGAGAAGTGTACATGAATTGTTGTCGCATTTGCAAAGGAGAAGGGGAAAGGAAATGGCGAAGGGCGTTTTCTCTTAATTACAAAAAGAAAGGAGGTTTTGGGTTGGCTGACTGTTTGACCATGTACGGCGAGACCATTCGGGCAGCAGCAGTAGCAAGTGACCAATGCACCAGGACCATCTTCTTGGTATCGTGGACGAATGTCACATCTTTCAAAGCATGTCACAGTCTTATGACTTCCATCGTGTTTGCAGAGTTTCATTCTTTGACTCGTGGGCGCACCCCGTCGATCTGTCTCACTACAGTGGTCACAAAGAGCGATTGTCATGGACGGACGAAACGATGAAGATGAAGGAGACCAAACGGAAGTGTTTGATTACAAGTGAACACTAGAAGAAGAAGCCAAAAACTCAACGCCGACAACAGTTATGTACGAAGACCAAACACGACCCTCTGGTCCACAATCCGCTCAGCAACCCCCCCCCCCCCGCTCCTATCTGAAGTGTGCCTGTGTAGTTGATGTTCTGACTTTGGGTATATTTTGAGGGTCTTTTTTTTACACTTTTTTGTTTCTTTTGTGCAACTAACGTTCTTCTTCTATCGCTTCGTACACATCAAGCTCTCCTCTACCCCGCCAACCAGCCCGCTCAGGCTCAAAAGGCCTCGTTGCTTCATGACTCATCCTCTGTATCGGTATTCGTCTCGCTCGTGTCGTCCTGAACATCGTCGTCCGTACCACTCTCCTCGTCCGAGTCATCGTCATCTTTCCTGCGGGGCTTGGTGGCGCCCGGTACGCTGCCGCCCTTGAGAGCCTGCATCTGACCGGCTATCGAGTCTGTTGATTGCTGTTAGTGTGTAGGACGGCTTGGGGGAGAGGAGGGAGTACTAACCTTCATCGGGCTCACTGATATCATCCTCGGCAACCATTGCTGCCGCCTTGTTTGCCTCCTCGACAACAAGCGTAACCTCCATCTTTGTATCGAATCCAACATAGCTGTCGCATACGACGTGCATAACGAATGTGTAGTGACCAGCCTGGGGAGGAGCGGCGAATTGAGCCTTGAGGGTTTGCATGTTGAAGGTGGGCTTGCCGTCGTCGCCAAAGATGGGCTGGTCGAACTGGGTGAAGGTGAAGGGGGGAACAGCCATCTTGCCCTGCTTAGAGTCGGTCAAGAAAACGTACCACTTGGGGGCGTGATCGCGGGCGAAGTAAGGAGCGTGGGCGAGAGGAGGCAGGATAGGCTTGTCGTCAACAGGGATAGGCTTGCCGTCGGGACCCTTGATAGTCTTCTTCTTGCGGCCAAGGTAGGCCTCAAGGTCGTCTTCGGCGGGGTCAATGTCTTCCAGGTCCAGCTCGTTGACCTCGGGCACATTTTCGCTGCCAGGCGGGATAATGCGGCCCTTGACAACGAGGGTAACGAGAGAGGAGGGGATGATGAATCGCTCGCCGGTAACCTTGAAGAAGGCCTTGGCAACGCGGAGCTGGGGCAGTTGTTGAGCGACATTGACGGCAGACTTGTACTGGGCCTCAGTAAGGAGGTTGTTGCGGACCACCAGGTTTCTGCGAAGCTCATCGGGCAGATCCATGAACTGCTGGAGGGAAATGTGAACCTTGGAGTCGCCTCCCTCGACCTGACGAACGATGTCCTGGGTGAAGTGAGGAAGCTGAAGGAGAGGAGAGGCCTTGGGCGGGAGAGCCTGGATAAGGTGCTGGCTGGTAGAGTATGCGGCCAGAATGGGACCAGTGTTACCGTACGCTTGGGCGATGGCAGAGAAGGATCGGGTGAGGGCGTGGGCGATGGGAGCAACTTCGTACTTTGCGCTGTCGAGGGCGGCGTCCTCGAGCTCGACACGGCCGAGGTAAGATCTCAGGAGAGCCAAAGCCTTGCGGCGCACCCCGCTGTCGAGGTCCTCGAGAGCTTGCTTGTCCTTTTGGGAGACACCAGCCTGTTCGGCGTTGGCCTGGAGCTTGGACTCGAGCTTGGAGAGGCCAGACTCGGCCTTGTCGCCCTTCAGAACAGTATCGAACTCCTTGCCACTGCTGAGGGCAGTAACAACGCCACCCTCGTCAACGTTCTCGTCATATGCGCGGAATAGGTTGTTGGCGCTCTCAAGAAGCACGCCATCCTTGGACATGCGCTGAGTTCCGTACCACCAGGAGCCAACCAGGTAAGGCAGGAGAACACCGAGGAGGAGTGTGTAGGCGAGAACAACGAACTTGCCGTTGCCGTCCGAGATGATGAACTGGGGGAGTGCAATACCGATGCTGAAGCTCTGCTTTCCGTCGGGGTGTCCATACTGGATGTAGTTGTTGCGGATCTCCTCGTCGGTGAGCGCTTGGTAGGCCTTTGAAATCTCGACGTAGGCGTTGTTGAGGGACTCGATGGTCTCGTTCTTGGCCGGGTCGGGCTTGACCTTGTCGGGGTGCAGTCTTCTTGAAAGCTGTTTGTAGACCTTCTTAATTGTCTTCTCGTCGGCAGACTAGACGCAACAGCGTGTCAGCACTATGTGGATGGGGTATGGAGGGGGAAAGAGACGGGCAGCCGGTGAGGTGAAGTGGTCAACATACGTCAGAGATACCGAGAATATCATATGGGTTCCAGATCTTTTGTGTGACGCTCTGTGTGTGGATAATGAGGTAGATCATGCCGGCCATGACGGCGAGGCCGATGAGGACGGCAATGACGCGCACGATGCGGCGCTGCTTCTTCTCGTGCGCTTTGCGCTGCTTGTCGATGAGGTCGACATGCTCGGGCTTAAAGTCGCTCTGGATGCGCGGGGCCTTTGCTTCAATGTCCTTGGAGGGGAAGACGAGGGTGTAGCCGAGCGGCAAGGTGATGATGCTGGTGATGGCGAGGATGAAGAAGGGGTAGAATTGCGCCTCGGCGTCGTACGAGTAGTCGGAACTCATCTTGACGGGCGCAGCGACGAGCTCTGGAGCTCTAGAGTGTCGGTGTCGGGTTGCTGTGTATGGTATGTGTTGGAGAGGTGGTCAGTCGTGAAGTCGAGATCCAAATCCGAGTGGGAGTCTTGCGCGCGGATCCGGACACGTCGCTGGACAGCTATGCAGCCCAGTTAAAAAAAGGTCTTAAAAGAGCGGGAGTGTGTCGTGCGCGGGTACACTTGAAGAAGTGTAGACGAGACCAAGAAGGGATATGAAAGGGGAAAAAGAAGAACAATTCAGAGACCGTCAAGGAATGGTGTCTGCCTCCGTCCGCTGATTGTTTCTTCCAGGTCGAGGTCGGGGACTTGGTTTGGGGTATGAAGTGGCCGCAATCTGCTGGCTTTGACCAAGTCACTTTCTTTTGACAATCGTGGCCTCGAAATAAACTGGTGCTTGTGCCTGCGCTGGTGGCTGCTTCTGCGGTGGTAGTTTCCGGAAGAGCGAGCAGGGGTTAACTAGTGGGTACCTTCCATTAGTGACAAAGGTACTTAGAGCCCTGGAGTTACTCAAGGCGCCACCTAACCTTAGGTAAGGTAAGGTAAGGTAGAACAAGAACACACTGGGGGAGGTCACTGTGTCCTGTCTTCGCTGGCTGCGTGCGCTGTGTGAATGGCAAAGTCCAATCTATTAGGTCAAATCACCTCAACGTCCGGCTGTCAGTGCGCGCCCTGGAAGAGCCCCACAGCTTCCAACCTTACAAACCTTGTCCGCCTTCTCCTTCCGCCTCCCACTCGTGCGACTACTCCAGCGCTGAGTGCTTCTGGGTTCCTTCTGATTCTGACACGGGGAAACGGCAAATGGAATATCTGTCCTTCCCCAAATTGGACCTTTTTACTCTCCGCCGGTCGGTTTGAGGCTTCTTTTCCCCCCTCAGTGTCTCTTTTAGCTTTTGGAGGTCTCCACTCTTCTTGCCGTACCGTACCGTGCTTACCTAATTCCCGTACAACCATCCCTCGGCGTCGCTAGTCCGAATCAGCGACGGTAAAACGGCCGGCCTGCAGACAACTGCTTGCTAGCTTCATGACGCTACCAATGTAATATTCAAACGGGAGGGAAGGGAAAATCATTAGAAGAGAATGGAACAAGAATAGACAGCGAATATCAACGGTGGTCGAGGAAGAATGGTTTCCAGCGACGTCTCCTAATACAGAACCGCGGTTGACGATATAGAAATGAAAGCAATTTATTGGTGTTTTCGCATCGGTTAATCCATGCTTCTATCATAATCCCGTGCCCTGCCCATCCGCTACGTACAAACAGCAATCCTAGTCTTTCTACACACCCTTGTTTCAAAGTCCGGAAGAGGCATGCGTCAAGTCAGTGTTGATGATCAAATCGTCTTTGCCTCTGAGATGCATGACAATGGTGAGCCCTTCGACTCCCAATTCGTAATCATCATCCTGACTGACGTTGACACCCACGTCCGCGTGCCCAGGCGTGTCGCGTCGTTCTCGAGAAACGACTTCCGCCTTCAACTCCCGCACCTCCGCTGTCAAATTCAGATATCTCTCCTTCCAAGAGCATGTATGGTTCGGTGGCATGATTGGTAGCGGACTGAATACCTCTACTTCGTCATCAAGAGATCGAGACAATCGCTCCACCAGCTCCACGCTGCCGTTGGCGCTGGCGTCTTCGACTTCGAACGTTTCCGAAGTAGAGTGAGTAGCCTCCAAATTTCGGGTGACTTGGCTCACAGTCTTTGATTCAGTCTTCGTCGTTGTCGATATCCTTGAGCTCGATCTCTGAGAGATCGATTTCTTCATCTCTTCGAGGCGCTTATGTCTCATTGCGTAAGCCTGATCCTCCTGAGCGACTTGCTCCGTCCTGCCAATTTCCTCCAGAGAGGCTTTGACAGCATTCGATGTACTGTTTCGCCCGTCGGCGGGAACACGCGGTGATGGTGTGTCGTGGCCACACGAGACGCAACTGTCTGCCCGCTTGCGATCGGCGTGATGTGTGCCGTGTCCCTCAGCAGACTCGGCTTCTGCGGCTGCAACTTTTCGAAGCTGAGATCTCCATGACTCAACATCAGCAGCCTTTTGTTCCTGAGCTTGCTGCGATATGTTCTCCTCTTTATGCACACGACGCAACGGTCTCTTCAGCCACGGAAGTGGCTCGTTTTGCACTTCATGGTTTGCCTCTTTGTGAACCTTCTTCAACTTTGGCCACTGGATAGACGCTCCGCCTGTTGGGGAACTGAGCTGCTCAAATTGACCTTGGACCAGGTAGCTGCTGCTCTTGGCACTCTCGGAGGAAATTACAGATGCCGGACTGATTGTCTTTGCGGCGGAATCTCGACTGCTGGGCGTCTTCATTTGGGGAGAGCTCTTGGTCTCCATTGCCGTCAGTCTGCTCGTCGTGCGATTCGACATCTGAGTAGGACTCTTCAGCCATGATGGAGAACGAGAGAGTCGTCCTCCGGCAAGAACAGACAGCGAATCTGAACCTCTCTTCTTGACTGGATCTACGTCAAAAGACTGGGACCTCTCGAGGCTATGGACGTCCTAGGCCCTGGCGCGCTCGCTGCTTTCGGCCATGGCCGCATCAAAACTGATCAACTTCTCGCGATTGGTATCAAGACCTTTGGTTCGGAACCGCGTCTGCTGTGCAAAGGGAGTAGTGTGTTGAGAGTTCTGCTTGCTTGCTGAAATTCCAGCGGAACCAGTGGCCAGGTGCTCCATGATGTGCTGTGCACGTCTGAGATCTTCAGCGTGATGGTACATTTGGTCAATCTTGTTCTGGACGGGATCCTCCAGCGGGAGATGTGGTCGCAGCGGCTCCGAGTCATCCATGCCAACTGAACTTTGCTGCTCGGCAATGCGTGCAATACTGTGGCGACCAGAGTGATGCCCGGCATGGGTGGCATTGCACCTTGGATTCCCGTAATCTCCGTGTGTCTCTGCAGTATTCAAGTCCGTTTGCCTAGGAACACAATCTGAGAGCCTCGATGCTTGTCCCGCGCCAACCGTCATGTCAGTGATCTGAGGTTCGGCCGTGGTGATCTTCGTCATCCTGTCGGCCAGTATGAAGGGGTTCTCATTGAGATTGACCGAGGTGGCTGGGGCCCTCTGATTCTTCTTCGATGTCTCTGTAGTTTCCAGGCTGGAGGATGACCGAATGTGCTCCTCTATTACCTTCGAAATATGATGTTGACTGGTTACAGCATTCCGATGACTACTCTCAGTATGCTCAAAGTCGATCGAGCCATCGTCCGGTATTTCGCTGGCACATTGTGGGCATACCGCATGGCCACACGTAGAGCAGAATGTGCGAGAAGTTACCTCTGCGCCGCAGGAATGGCATGTGTTGAGAACATGCCTGGGAATGCTGTTGGTTCCATCTCGGTGACGCGAAAAGTCCTCTTCTTCGTCGTCAGAGAGCCATCCCGACGGACGAGAGATGCCAAATTCTGCAAAGATATCCCGAGCATGGCGTTTCCGAATGGTCGAGGTTGTCATATCTGTTCCGCAAGAGTGAATGGAGGAAACGGAGTTGTTGGAAAAGTGTCGTGGCTTCTGCGGGCTTGATGAGGCAGAAATCGATGCCATTGGCATCTTTGGAGGCCGGTTGAGCGTCCTGCTCGGTCTTGCTCGAAGCCGACCGGTCGAAGCGGTTTGGCGAAGCTGCATAGAGTCTGGGTCGGCTACTCGTGGAGGAGTGAGGTACATTGACTTCCGCAGACGTAATGCAGGTATGGGGGCTTGACTGTTGCTTCTGGAGGCTTGCTCTGGACTCTGTCCAAAGAATGAGTGGTCTTGAGACGGCACCCTGGACTCTGCAGTTTGAGTGTTGCGCGTTGCTGGTCTCGCGAAGACCTTGTTGGTGCGTTGGCCCTAACCAGACCAAGTGCTCTCGCGTTCCCTCGCACCTAATGGTGATGGCTTGCGGCTCGTAACACGAGTAGAAGGCCGGCTTGAGAACTTCTGTCGTCGCGCGGATACAAGACCCTCTGGGATGTCACCGTCTTCGGGCTCGGCTGTGAAGACGTTGGCTCGGGGCGGGGAGAAATTATCAACGAAGGGATCCTCCATACTGAGAAACAATGGGTAAGGATTGAATAATACTGTATAATGTCGTGGGAAGTGGCAAATTGGTACTGTAATGGATGGGCCGTGGGGGGTTGAGAAACGATGCTCCTTGACGGGCGATGCGGAACATTTACCTAGGGAAGAGAATTTGCCTCGAGTGAGGTCAGGATAAGTAGTTTGAGATCAAAAGACGCAAGACAGGCAAGGGCCTCCTCGAATGGATAGCCGACAGGACCGACCTGGTCCCCAGTAGGCAACCTCGACCCATGTAGTCACTCCGTGGAAAGACCTTCTGGTAAATGACGTAGCATCCATGGCACACACGCAATGATGGGTTTTGACAGAGAAAGAGCGCTAGAAACGTCGCAAGTGGATTCAATTATGCGATGTTAGATAAAGTTAAGGGAATCCGGGTCTTGATGTACAACGTCATGTGTCTGCCACGACCTTCTTTTACACTCTCTATTTCAGGGCAGCCTGGAGGCTCTCAAGAACCTATGAATTATAATTAGCATCCCTACTGTACCGCTCGAGGGCCTTGTTTGGAAAATTACTCACCTCGACCTCAATCTTCGCCTCGGCGATCTCCAACTCGCTTCCACTGCCGCTGGCGACCTTCTGGGCCTCGGCAAGCTGGGACTTGACAGCCTCGGCGCTGAAGTCCTCAATGGGGTATCCCTCGGTGGCGTTGATGCTGAGAACAGAGTTGGGCTGGACAACGGCAAAGCCGCCGGACACTATAAACACAATCATCGTCAGTTTCCTGCCTTTCTCCTATCCCTTCGAAAAGCTCCATCTCGGTCGTAACGTACGGAAGAACTGCTTGCTGGGGCCGCTCTCCTCGACAACCTCGACCAGACCGGGCTTCAGCTGCTCAATGGCGGGAACGTGGTTGGCGAGGACACCCATCTCGCCGGAGTCGGCGGGGATGTTGACCTGGACGACATCCTGGGACTGGTAGATGGACTGCGTGTTGCGGCAATTAGCTCTGATCCTTCAATTGGCTTCCGCCTTGCATCCCCCTCGTATCGTCGTCTCGTCTCTCGTTCAATTGTTTCGGATATTATCGACTTCGTACCTGGTGAGGAAGGGACAAGCTCAGCTTGATCTGCAAATGGTCAGCGGGTACTCGGGATGCCTCCGGCTCGGAGGATGCAGGCTCGGGCTGCTTGCCTTGTCCGGGACGGCATCTGCGTAGGTTCTGCGCTGGAGGGGAGCGCGAAAGGCAGCAGGACGGGCTCGGAGGGCCGCGCGCGCGAAGCGGAAGGAGTTCATGATGGGCTGAGCTGGCAATGGGGATGTGTTGCTGGAGGCAGCTCGGGTGAGGTCGCAGGCAGGAATCTTTCGGCTGAGTCCATTCGCGATTCGGCTAGCGGGAGAAAATTTGGTCACGCCGTAAAGCACATGACCCGCAGTGCACGGAGCAGCCCCGATTCACTCCGTCAACCTGTTTGAACAGAGGAAAACGCATTGACGCAATCTTATTCCTCTATACCGCATATTACTTCAAAGAGTTTTAGGCCTCTGTTTAATGATATTTCATCAACATCGTGTCTTCCTCCTATAGCAAAATTTATGTTCTAGGTAGCTTCGAGCTGTATATAAGCGTGTGGTAAGCCAGCAATGTGATTTTTTAGTTTTCTTTAGAACGCAAGAAGTTTTCTGGATGAGTCCATCCGATCAATCGTTGCGTGCGACCATTCCGAATCCGAATCAATAAGACGCTGGCAATCTGGACTTTGTCGCGAGGATGCAACGCCCACGTATGGGGTACTACACCGAAACGTTCTGGCTCTCATTCTCGCTTGATCGCATTTTCCAGGCTGCCCTGACATCTCGTCTGAGTACTTCAATGCATTCGTAGCTTGATGATGAAATCGATGCGCTGCATGTGCCGATAGATAACCGTTGACCCAATGCCCTCCTACCTAGGTACGGTGATACGGTGATCATCATCCAGGTTCGGCACGATGAATCAGGACAAAGACTTCCCATCTCTCTGTGTATTCCACCCTTCCACACAATACAACACAAATGATGCCCATATAGGTCCCCTCAATTCCATTCCTACCACCAGGAAGGAGACGCCCGTCTAGGTCGATGGGTCAGGTCAAACTGGCTGGGAGGTGAAATGGTTTACGGTCAACAAATAATCAGAAACGCCCATAGCCTACTCGACGACAGGCTCCGAGGTCGAGTTCAGTTCCCAGCCTGAGCACCAGAAATATCCCAGCATGAGCACTAAGAGGTGTAGCCCCCAGTCCAGCACCGGGGGGAGGGGGGGGGTTGAACTCTTTTTGCCATCTTCATCTATTTTGCCAAATTGAGAATATCTTCCTTTATAGCATTCGGGTCTGTCCCTACTTCAATTCTATAATGTCAAATGCAACAACGGAAGTACATAAAATCGAGTAGTGACTCATAATATCGAACCTATTACCTGTTCTCGGATCTTTGTCTCGGCCGAGTTGCTCCAGCCCTACTGGAAAGAAGTATTTGCTCCTACGCAATCACAGTAGCATGCGGCATTGAATAATTCGAGGCATATATAATGTGGCATATCGAGTGGTGTCAAGGCAGTAGTCTTCAGGCAGCCGCAACAGTGAGAAAAGGTCTCATCCCTCCTGCCTCACGACCGTGATTCAACATTCTCCCTGAGCACCATACTCTGCAGCATGATTATGGCCAATACTCGAGATCAATCAAACTTTAAATGCTGTCAGTCTGAACTGGGAGACACGAGGCGCTTATGGCCAAACCTAGTTCTGGCCTGTTGTCTTCTATGCCATAAATCGATGGTGCCGGTTTTACAGGAATCACGTAGACAGAGACAGGTTGATCTTACTTCATTGATTTGGATGACACCATGAGTGAGTTCCTGCAACTACTCTGGAGCTTCTTCCAATGAAAACCGTGCATCGAAACCAAACGAGTCTTACAAAATTGAATGTTGAACTTAGCGATGATTGGCTTTAAAGGTATTGGCGAAGGTCATCCGTCACTGGCATGATCAGCACAAACATATGTATAGCATCCTCCCATTGTGACTTCTCGAAGAATTTTATCTTACTCGGTCATTTAGCTGCTCCTCGTCTGCATTGTCTAGTCGTCATAGTAGCGGTGGTCCAACTCGCAGATAGCCTTTATATCTGTCGCAATCCTATCATGACATAGCCTCCAGGTAATGGTGTTCTCCATGTCAACAAACGCCAGTCTAGTTTGATCTTGTATTTCACGAAGGCTGCGTTTAACCTAGACTTGGCCAACTTAGCGGTCTATACAACTAGGTTTCTGGTAAATGTTACTTCAGGTTACCTCAAGATAGTTTCAGATCGCTTCTGCGGATTCTTACATGAGGTATCGAACTGGCAGTCAATTTCCATAGGATTCTGCTAGATACCAAGCTCGTTTAGCTCTCAGTGTCCTTCAGAATCTTCCACAAGGCTTTTATATTGTGAAGTAAGTGACGCGGTAGTTGCGGCCATTGCTGATGTAGTGTATGGCTGCCATACACAGCCTGTCCGCTAAAACCATCGTGTGAGTATTTCCCTTTATGAGACGTAGTCGTTCACCACTCCTCCTCATCACGTGTCGCAAATTGTACTCACATATCTTGCGAAAAAGATATACAACGAATCCAAGACTTCGACACGGGGCCATCAAAAGCAGCTTCCTCAAGTTGAGCAGTGCCAACATCCCTCACAACTCACGCAAACAACAAGACTGATGTCTCAGCCAGTCGAAGAAATGAATATCTTTATCACGCATACATCGGTCGCAGTGCCTTATTTCTGGAAAAGAGATAGTTACTAGTGAGTTGCCAGGTTCGAGATTCCAAGGGCCTTGCTGCAGGCCAGCCAGATGTCCCTCGTCTGTGACCGTACCTCGACGACTCGCAAGGCCATGTGAGCTACACCAAGTCGATTCTCCAACGCAACGAACACCACTGGTCTCGAAAGCAATGCCGTCTACTTTGCATTCAATTACATGTCATCTTTAGCACGATACAAGAAGCGAACTAAGGAAAAAAATCCGGTACATGAACTGAGATAATTAGCAAATCCTGCTTCACGGCGTCTTGTTCCATGGTAGGAGAACTTCATGCTCATTCACCAAATCCCCGTCAGCAGCATGCAAACCTCTATGTCAGCTATCTAGAAAGTCTCATAGCCATGGGTATAGCTAGATGGTAGCTGTTTCCGCGTGGAGTGCTGTCGTCCTCCCACTCCTAGACGACTGAATTTACTTTATATCATGCGGGCAACTACTCCGGCGTGCTCTGCCAACGTTGGAGAGAACTTCTGGCAAAGGGGCTCTGGCTGATGGACCACTTGGAATGAGTAACATGCCAATATCGTTTGTTCTTGAGCCTGGCATCAAAGTCGATGGAACGTCTTCGCTCAGCATGCCCATCAACACGTAAGCAGAGGAAAACATAACCACCAAACCACACGTGAATCACATCTCGTCACATTTCACTCGGCCAGTCAGCTTACCTACACAGACTCACATGTCCAACCTCATGATTGATTCTGTACTCACCTGCCTCGCCCATAGGCAAGCAGCAAAATATGACATACGACCTCCACGTAACAAACCGATATCTGACGATACACGACATGCCACACGAAAATGATAGTCCAAGCAGGCAACTGACTCGACAAGTCCCGGATCAACATCAATAATCGAACTTGGCCGTCGACCTCTTCACGTTCCTATCCCTTCGCGATGGACAGTGGCTGGCATACATCGCTTAGCCTCATGCAAGGCAACAAGATTGACATGGTCCTGCCGCACCACTCGTGACCGTCGATCACCAAGCAAATCGTACCGTCAATCACTTCCACATACAAACCGTTTCGACTTATGCCATCACGGCCATCAAACCACACCCGGTAACCGCCACGTTCCGACGCTGTCCAAATGGGATCAATGATCACCGCGTCGCTGAGGATCTTTACTCTACGTAACTTGGATAGACTTTTGGCCAAAATACCATGTCCATCAAAGATGGCGAATCTACAAAGAACGTAACAAATGTACCGAAATTCTCCGACATAGGAACGAGATACCTTAGGTGCTTGGCAGTGCCACTTGGCGACAGCATCCGCCTCCTTGAAACGAAACATCCTTCAATGCCCTCAATGATCGACACAGAAAAGGACACCCAAAAAGGACAAAAGAAGATGGACAGCGATCTACATTTTCGAGGAGCACCAGCCACACACGCACACTCATGCTGAACCTTGAAACCGGGGAAGCCGTCATCGGAGCAAGGCGAACGAGGCGAACCCTCCCTCGGCCGATGGCGCTCCCGACTCCGTTTCCTCATTCCCATGGGAGATATCCCTCCCCGAAACCCATGGAGGAAGTAAAGATCCGCGGCTCATGAAACCTCACCTCTGGGCTCACAAGGCACAGGAAAGAAAAGAGGGAACCCTTCACGCTTCAATCATTCGTGACTCGCCAACCTTTACTACGACCGAGCTTCCGGGCGCCGAGAACCGAGGAAAGATGATGGTGTGTATATGCGCCAGGGACGAGGATTTAACACCAGTTGAGCCTCATGGCATTTTCGACAACCACCGACGGCAGCGACGGCACACAAAGTTGAAAGGCTTTCTGCCTTTCCCCCAGCAACCATGTAGTCGAGATTCTTCCCTTGAACATTCTGGAAGCAACCGAGACGAGAAAGAAAGGTCGACGAGATCAGATGAAGGCGAGGCATGTGTCATTGCCCATGCCTCAAAAGCCCGTGGACCAGGTGACTCGATGCCTAATGACGATTGGGCAGCCTCTCACGAGAAGCCCAAACAGTTCGCTCTCGTCTCGTCAAGCTTTCTTCTGTTCTTTTCTTCTCTTCCCCTCGGGAACGAGATTTCAGAAACGTTCATGCGAAACGCCCAGCAAGGGGGTATCGAGGCCAACTCCCATTCGCGATTGAACAGTAGCAGGTGCTAGGAAGACGAGGGCCTCATGCTTCACTTTTCGCCCTCCAGCATCGAGAGGCCGTGACAATCACTTCTTCCGTTCTTCCGTGCCTCCTTGCCTCTGTTGAGTGAACCGAACTTCCAAGGACCCTGAAATCTAAATCAACCACACCACAATCCTCACAAATGCAGGCAAACTTTCCCGGCATCGGATTGCCACGGCCCAAAAGGAAAAGACCTGAGACGTCTTGACCTCTCTCCCTTTGGAGGGTGTGTACTTTCCCAAAGTCTCGAGCTTACAAGAGTCAATTGCTCCCTCCAAGCCCCTTGGAGTACGAAAGCCAACAGAAAAAAGCCACAAGCACAGACGTAGAAGGGTACCGGTAGAAGCGTGCCTCGACAGGAATCTAGCGTGTTAACAAGCTCGCGAGTCGGCTAAGCTCGTAAGCAAAATACACAACAACAAATCTCGTCGGAGCGGTGACCGGCGCTGTCAGATGAAAATGTGGCTGGCTCATGGCGAGAGGAGTAGTGTGGAATTCAGGCCCAGCTTCAGCCCCTACTCCTTCATCCTTCCCCAGGCTGCCAAATAACCACCACCACTACCATAGAGGGGGATCCAGTCTAGGAGTAGTAGGTCTGGAGTTTCCCAATCCGGTCTCCCGAGAACAGCTCCTTCTCCACCACCAGTTCAATCCAGTCATTCCGGCGGTGAAGGAGCAAGAAGGAGGGTGTGTGGTGTGGTGAAGCGTATACTAGAAGGGGGAGAACCGCTACCGCTAGTCCGGCAGACCTTCCATCTTCTTCACGTCTCCAGTATGTCGGAGCTTTCTCCTTTGGTGCGTTTGGTTTTGTCGCAGAAGGGGGGGAGGAAGCAGATGGAGGGGGGAAATCACCGCTCTTCCTGTTCTGAAGATGTCCAGTAGCGTAGCTCCTTTTGAAGATGGTTGGCTTCAACCTTTGCCAAGGATTTGGGTTTCCCACGCACCGAGAGTTGGGTGATCGTCGCAAATCGTCGCGTGGCGCTTGCAACCCCCCCCCCCCCTTTGAACTCTGACCGCCCACGGGGCAAGGACGAGCTTCAAAGAGCTCTCGTCACATTTTCATGTGTCAAGGAAGCTCTTCACACACCAAAAGCTATGTGTTCCCCAGGTGTGGTTACCTCGCACTAGGAAAAGTAGTTTGACGACACCGAGGAAGGGAAGAACACACACCCAAAACCTTGGAACGTTGATGGAATACTGCACTAGCAGACGAGAGTAAAGCAGAGAAACAGAGTGCCGGTAGTTCCTACTGGAGAAGCTTACACTGCAACTCTAATGAAATGGCACTATGCTAACATTCCGTACTATCCTTCGTGCCTTCTTTGCTTTGCTAGCCTGCTGCCTTGCCCCCGCGGGAGAAGCAGTCAAGCAGTGAGCTTGACGACACGAGTGCATAAGCTTAGCAGAAGTGGCAGAATCATTGAATCCCCCAATCGATCGATCAACGACGGCAGGAGGAGGGGGACTTTGTGACTGATTGGCCCCGCGATTCGAGAACCTGTCGATCTCTCGTCTTGCGTGTCTCTTCTTGTCCCCTGGCGACCTTGTTCATATCTATGCACTCTGCATGCCACCTTGCTGAGCACTTGGATTCGAGCGAGAGCAATGGAGGGGGATGGGGGCGGGAGACGAATTTCCAACGCTACGCGCCGCTACCGCGTGAAGAAAAGTCAACGTTTGGAGATGGGACAGTTGTGCGGCGTCGCAATCACTCCGTTCCTCCTCCCCCTCGCTCGTCCCAGAATGCGGGGTATTTCTTTCGAATAACCCGACCGACCTTCCGACAGGAATCTGACAGGGGATGGAAGCAGATCTGGGATTCGACGCGGGGGTTTTCTGCCTGTCTACTGCGTCTTCGAATCTCTAATGGCCCTTTGCGAGCCTGCAGGCTCGTTGATTAAACCTGTCAGAGGAAGCCACTTGGAAAGAAGGGGATACTGGAAAAAAGGGGGTCACGACAACTCACGCGCATGCGGCCTGAGTTGAGGAGAACTACATACTCCGTTAAACACCTCACATTTGACATCCCACGCTTTCGTGGCCGGGGTTCTTACCTTACTATGACCACGGACACGCCAGGGAAGCCCGACACAAGTGCGTCTATCGTGCTGTCGTCAACACCCTAAGCACATGCAGTGACGAAATCTCCCGCGCCGCCGCCGTGCTAGCCATGACCAGAGTTTGGGGTTCACCGTTCAGGAAAGCTCACCTACAAGTGTAGACTTGTAGTTCTAACCAACTTAATGAAGCCCTGATGATGAATGGCATCGGCATGACGATTGCCCACTTACAAGTCCTCCGAAGGTTGTTCCCCCCACCTCGGAGGATGGAGGAGAGAGGGGCAGCAAGCAAACAAGGCCGTTCCCAGCCAAGCACGAAATGAGAGGAGGTGCCGTAAATGCCATGTAATCACCGCTCCTCCTCGTCCTTCATTAGTGTACTCTGTGTTCGCAATCCTTACTAGCGATAAATCTTGCTTTTCTGCTCGCGCTTGTCGAGCGCCCGCTGGCATACTCTCCCCACATCGAAAGAGCCCACCTTAAAGCTGGGCGAGCGTAGATGAAAGCGTGGGGAGCACCGAGAGGAGGGCGGGAAAAACATGGGGGGTTGATCAACATCACGGCCGGCTCGGCATTGGGCAAAGATTCAAGAACAGAGCTGGGAGACAGAGAGAATCTCCAGAGTCCGCGAGTCCGCTCGGCCCAAAAGACCAAGACGGCATCCCGGGAGGTCCGCTGGAAAATCGAAACTTATTCGTTCTCGACATCTCTCGATAACGAATGAACGCCTCTCTTCATGTTATAGTCGGGTTCCAATGCCAAGAAGTCGATGCCTCACTTTGCTGTATGAAAATGAAATGCTCTTCTCTTCTTTGTTGCTTTGGGAGAGGGAGTCGGGGCCCCGTTGTATGAAGTCTTGTCGCGCGAGGACCAAAGAGGTCAACTCGGAGACCGTTGGATCTCTTGGCAGTGGTGTCCGAGTGCCAGATCTCTTCCTTCGCCCTCTTACCTCCTCGAGATCCTCTCTCACCCAAATATCTCTGTGCTGCCTCCCGAAGTCTCAAACACATGCAGACATGCTAAGAGGCCGTAATCGGTCTAGGGCGGAAACGAGGGTCGCGCGGACGGGCCATTCTCGCGATGCCCGCGCAGGTCTGGGGCATCCACTCAAGAGGCCGCATCTGCAAGTTTCCGCATTGGACACTTTCACCTTCACTTCCTCTTCGCCGGGCCACCTCTTTGCTGTGCACCTTGCGATGCCAAGGAGTCGCAGCACGAAGAATAAGCAGTCGCAGAGTATTGGCTGCCGTCATGCTGCATGCCAATACTCCAAGGCTGAGTAGTTGAGCTTGAGCTTGAGCTTGAGTCTGAGCTTGCATCATTGAACAAAAGATGGAACGCATGACCACGGGATATCTCTCGCATTGAGATCCTGCATGCCAGCGGCTCGCCGGCAAGGTACAGCTGCATTTCAACGTAAACAGCTGCAGGCAGGGAGAAGCTCAGCGGACGCTCGGCTTATGATATAATCAATGTCACAAGTTTCCCTGGGCGGTTGATGGCGGCGCCTCCAGTGACCCGAGACTTGGCAACCAGCGATGCGCCGGGCGAGTCAGGAAAAGGAATGGTCCGGGATAGTGGCTGTCGAATCGAAGCTTGTTTTCTGATGATGGGCGGTGGGCTTACAGGAGGAGTAGCCACTCTCGTGGAAACGAAGGAGTCTCTTCTCCTCTTCTCAAGATTGGTCGACCTTCCTTAAGAGAAAACGACACAAGCTAAAAGACAAGGATTTGCATGTGGAAGCACAGCCCGCCGACTGTCGGACGAAGCAGCTAGCAGCGCCTTGCATGTCCACCATCAAACGATGAAAGGGAAACCAACTTGCACCGCCATTGCCCAGTGCGAGAAAACCGGAAAAGGACAAATGTAAACCAAAAGAGCGCTATTAAAAGCGTCGATGGAGATTTGTTCTGTTTCGAAGGTTTGGGAAAGATGAAGCCACCAACTATAGCAATGGCTCCAGTTTCTTGGTGTTGATGGGCGCGGCCGGCACCAAGGGTTCACTCTAAATGGTGCGCAACGACAACAACGGGCGCCGCCGCCGTATTTTTGGTCTCTCGTCTCCATGGCTGGTAAATGCCATTGGCAGCGCGTATTGGCTGCATGGAGATCTAAAGGGCTGAGCTGCCTGAGCTACATTGCCATCGGAGACGGCTCTAACGGTCCTGTCCCCAGCACCAAGGCCCCATTCCGTCTGATGTTCGCGGCGGGTTGCCTGTACGTGACATGGAGCGAACTAGGAAGCAAATAGTTCAAGTGCGTTCTTTTGGTGTTCCTCTGGAGGGATATCCCTCTGTACATTAAAAGTGCTCAAGAGGAGGCAGGAAAACGCAGTGTAAGCGAAGAGGGTGCAGGTTACAACTTGCGGGTAGCGGGTGTACCTGAAGGTCAAAGACGAGGATGGCTAGTCTTTGCAGTCGGACTGAGCGCTGGGGAAAGGAGGAAAATGTCTCATTTTGATGGACTGCTTCTACGCAAAACCAATGAGTGGCTCCTGCGGGCATACGGGGGGAAAAATAGAAGGGACGTCGAGTCAAGGCACTGCGTTTGGGGTTGCATGTTGTTGATGGTATTCTTCCTCGGTAAGAACGGGGCAATAATATTATTGACACAACGGCATTCCGTGAATAGAACAGAACGGAGCCAAGCGAAAGACTTGATGGAAACAAACGACAGACGAGTTTGTTTGGGGCGCTTTTGGGGGGCCTGGAGACTGGAGTCACTTGACTGGCCACAGGGCAGGGTAGGTCAGGGCATAATGAATGAAGGCTGGGCAGAGAATGTGTCAAGGTGAAAGCATGAGCTGGAGATTGACGAGTTGGAGCGTGGGATTCTCGACACAGGAATGGAATGAGACTCGTGGAAAATGGGCCAAGGAAAATCGACGGCTGCCTCACGAGGACACCGACAAGACAAGACAGCTGCTGCTGCATCTGCAACACAGGCGGCTCTATTCGTATGGGTGTCAAGGAAAAGCCTGAGGGGGGGTGGTGTGGGGGTTGACTAGTTGGGAGAGAAAGACGCTGAGACTCTCGCTGGAGAGACTGAAGACTGACATTCGAAAAGCTGCTCTGCTCTGAGTGGACGGATCGCGGATGATGACCGTGACTGTGCGGAGTGGTGAGTCGGTGATTTGACGGTGTACCTCAGTAGACGTTTGGGGCCCGGAAAGAAACTTGAGAAGATGACTGGAGAGAAAGAGTTAGCTCCCGAGACTTAGACCCAGGTGAACCAGCGGTGACCTGCGTGTCATACGAACAAGATATGGCAGACGCAAGTCACTTTTTGATGAAATGAGACAAGGCCAGGGAGGGTGGGTAGGATGATGGTTGGTCAGACGGTAGTGTGTTCTGTACTTTGCAGAGGGCAGCGGCCAGCGGGCTTTGAGCAATTAGGGAATTGCAGATGCGAGATTTCGAGATGGCGCGCGGGATCCGTTTCTTCCTTTCCCTTCCTCTTCCTCTTCGGCCCTAGCAGGGGAGGCCGGCGTGGCTGCTAGCTTAGTTGCATCCCCTTCCTTGGCCCTTGCCGATGCCAGCTTTGATTCTTACGGAGTAGACTATTTCGCAAGTGCTCCTCTATGCGTATTTGCCTTGAAAAAGCGGTTAGCAGAGTGATTTGAGCAAAGTGTGGATGTTTTGACGAGACAGATGCAGCCACTGGGAGGGCCAGCAATGGTCACCCACCAGCGGTGGAGAGACTCGAGAGAGCACTGGCCAGCGGGCGAGAGCCGACGAGGACCACAGCCATGCCATTTTCGTCGTGATTGTCGATTGAAGGTCGATGGGAGGACAGGGGCAGGGTGCTCGGCGTGGGTTGAGAAGCCAGGACTCAGGGAGTTCCGTCGGGGCTGGGGGGATGTTGAATGAGGTACGTATTCGTGCAACGGAGTATCCATAACTGCGAATCGGTACGTTCACGTACGTACCATGCATGGGTGGACGGATGGGGGCAATCGGGTGTTTGACGGTTATTCGTCGCAGAATTTCTGACCAATAAGATGATGGGAGGGTACAGTCTGACAGTGTGGAATTCCTTTCGTCTGAGGTCTCCGGGCCCCACTCGGCTAGCTCCGTTTTCGGCGCGAAGCTTGAACTTGCTTGGCGCGGTACCCGAGGCAAGGCGAGAAAAGTGCCGCAGATTCCCGCAACGCCGGCGCAGGTTGAGAAAGTCGTTTCCACTCCGAATCACCGCTTTGGAGAGGTTCAAGACCATAGATACTGTTGCTGGACACTGTGTGGCACCCGCTACTCCGATCCGTCATTCCATCTCCCGCTGGTATTGATGATGATGCTGGCCCTTTCTTTCATTCCGACGGTCCAGTGGATATGAGAAAATGGAGAGGCCCCTGCGAGCCCTGAACGACAGGCCTGTCCCCGGACTAGCGGTGTTCTTTTTGGGGGTCCACCTCGCCCATTGACAAGTTGAACTTGACACTGAGTTTCCTTTTTTCCCCAATCCGTGCCACCCCCGGGCCCCCGGAGACATACGGGATCAAAGAAAATAAATAAAAATTCTCGAAGAAGGGCGGAATCTCCACGGAAAACACCTAGGCGAAGGAAATTTTTCAAGGGGAGACCGGACCGAGCGCCATTGAAAAATTTCTAGGCTGCGGAATAAAAATTTTAGAGAGACCAGAGACCAAGAAAAAAAAAGAGTTGGGACCATTGAGCATTCATTCATACCCGGGGGCGTTGACCAGAGAATGCAATGGGGCAGCACCAAACCATGTCTGGACTCTGGAGGTTGGACACTTGGGGGGGAAAAAACAATTGTCAAAATTACCAAAATACCCAACACGAAGCTCACTCTTTTTGGAGTGTGTACGGAGCATACCGTACTATGTAGGTATTTCAAACGTGAAAAACGAGGGCTGCGAGATTTGTGCCGAGGGAATTAAAAAGACGCATCGCAATAAAACCCTATTACCATATGCACTGGCTACCTCGGAGTTGAACTTGCATCTGCAGTGAATTTGTTGTCTTCATCAGGTTCATCAGGAACTATCAGCTGCCAATTGCTGCCTTTTTGCCAAGGAATAGCAAAAAAGGCAGAAAGAGTGAATCAGCACCGCACTTGCAGTCTTGCAGTCCGCGAGCCTGCAGCACTGCAGCAGCGCCTCACTCTTTCTTGGCTCCTGCCTGTCCGCCAAGATCTTCAAACACCTTACTTTGATCTCGCCAAGTCCAACATCCCAAATCTTATCATCCCCTTTTTTTTGGTGGTTTTCCCTTTTTGCGCTTCATCCGCTGCTTGGGTTTTCTTTTTGCTTGCCGCTGCCACTGCCTCACATACACACCATCTGGCATCCACCCCGCGTCTTGTCCTCCCTGCCTACGGATAATACCCTTTTCGCAGGAAGCTACCCGTCGTCTTCCCTGTCCACGGAGTATTCCCATTGCAGATTGCAGAAACAACACGCACACCATACACCACACACCACATACGCACACAAAGACCCCGAAAAACCACCTTAGACCACACACGCCAATTGCACCTTATTCTGCAACCTGCGGCCTGCCATTGTGTCTCTCAGTCTCTTGGCCATCCATCACCCCGGCCCTTTCGCCCACCTGACCCCGAAAACCACCACACACACAACCATCTCTCCCTCTCTCCTCCAATCCAAAGCAGCCAGGACGACGCGGCCAGAGTACGGATACGCATTGACGAGCAATTCTACCACAAACGACTACCAAGAGAATCACCGCGACCAAACGCCCGCGAGTCTCTCCTGGCCAGACGGATATCCATAATCCCACGCACCCAGTCAACAACCCACCCACTCTTACCGCATACTGAGCTGCATGCTGCGTACTGCGCGCGCCCACTTACGGATATCCTCCTCTCCTCTTCGCCCTGTCTCCCTTTCTCTAGGAGGGTCTCTCAATCATCCATCAGTCCATCAATCAATCAGCCACCTCGCGCCCACTTCTTCCCCTCTCAGTCAGACGCTTCTCCCGACCTCCTGCTTCCACGAAAAGCTCCCGCTGTCCGATACCTCCTCGTCGCGCGCTGAGCTGACTGGAGCTGTAATACCGCAACTCTTCTTTCGGGTCTTCTAGCAAACGAGAAGCATCCACACCACACCACACAGGCACACACACACCAGCACCACGGACAAAATACCTACCCTACCACCTACATACACACCTCTCAGGGCCCGCACCACATTCCACGCTCCACACCCACACCCGTCTACACCTCCCGCGGCAACGGCAGCACCAACAAGGCGGTAAAGGGATTTGCCTGCCCTTGACCAAAGAAAACTGGCCAACTGACCTCCCCTAGTCACGGCCTCTACCCGTCGCCACCTATTTGGTCGCCTTTCCTCCCAGGTCTTCCCAGAACCTGTCCCAGCAGCAACAAGTCAGGTCTCCCCCAGCTCAATACTCGACCACGTATCCACACTGGGTACCCGTACCTTTCTACCGTACTGCCCACCGTACGGAGCAGACGCACACATCGGCAAAGGAGACAAGAGCGCTCGAGCCCTCAGCCTCTGAAAATCCTGAATTTCATCCCACCTTGGCCCTCCAACTGCCAAGAATACTCCCGGAACCTGTTAAAGTTCCTCGCTGTCCGACCATCTATCCCAGCGCCCTCTCGCCCGTTATCCTTCCTCTCTCTCTCCCTTCCCTCACATCACTCACACGTACGGTACGGATACTCTACGAGTCTACCATCCTTTCCGTCTGTTTTCGCCATTTCCCTGCGCCACGCTAGGCCCGACGTCATCTGCTCGCCCAACACACACCAATCCTTGTGCCCACGCCCACCCGTCCACGGCCACACTCACGCTCGCCCTTCTCATCTGGGATCTGCGCGCACGCCGATTTAGTTATTCTCGTACCCCCAAGGACCCTGAATCATCGCACTACCGCGCCTCACATTGAGGCAACGCCCGGTCATCCTATAATCTCCCTCATCTGCCCCGGCAACTACCACTACTACACACATCAACTGTTTTCCTCGAGATGTCAGTTCTGTTCTTATAGCACAACGGTCCCTAGGGACACGACTTGATCTGCAGCACTTGTCTTTCGAGACGATCTTCAGCTGCACGTCCTCTTGAGGGCACCCCCTCTCATCAACCTATCCATACAACAAAACAACACCAACTACCACCACTACTCGGAGAAGCTTCTCGCAAGCAATCTCGCCATTACTACAACAGCTGTTACTACTACCAACAGCTCTTACGAAGTCGATCTTCGACCGGTTGCGCCTGCTAGAAGCATCGTTGAACGACTTGGCCTGGAATAATCAACCATTCGCCACACCTCGAGCCGAGAGCCCGAAATCACCCCCTGCACCCAACCTCGACCAACATCACACCTCTCCACCATGACGCACCGAACAACACAACACGACGCTGCGACGTCAAACGTCCTGGCCTGGTCAACACATTGCGCAAATATGCCCTCCATGGTAGAAGACGAGTCCGCCGACGTCGATGAGCCACCGGAAACGCAACTCCCCATTTCTCCCATCACCAGCATGTTCAAGCGGAACCCTATCAGACGCACTACCCTCGACCACAACGCCTCTCTCTTGACCAAGGCGCTCCACAGCCCTTCCGAAGATGAGGACCCCGAGGCCCGCCCGGATATGTCCTTCTTTGCTCGTCGTCGCTCCATGGCCAGCAACATCAGCTTGGCCTCCACTGCCGACTTGACGAGCGATACTGGCTTGACCAGCCCGTCCCGCGCCAACACTCCTAGCCCGCCTCTTCCCGAGATGCGTCTTCTGAACATCCACGACGAGCCTGCCAAGGAGGCGCCAAAGAAGCGTTGCATCCAGTTCGCCTGCGCGGCGAAGCCCAGCAAGCCCATTGAGCCTATCCGCAGCCAGCCCATGGTCAAGGCACCTTCTGCCCAGGAGCCTCAGCGAAGATCTTGCATCAAGTTCGCCTGCCCCGTCCCTCAGCGTCCTGCTTCCACGCAAAACACGCCTCCCCAGCGATTGGAGATGGCAGCCGCCAGACTTGAAGCACCTGCGCCGGCGACAGCTCGCAAGACCCGTTCGAGGTCTCCCAGACCCACCCTCGCTCCTCCCCAGGTTGACGTCTCTGTCAAGTCTCCTACCACCAAGAAGTACATCACCGCCAACCCCTCCGACTTGAACAATGAGTCGTCTCAATTCCACGAGTTTGCCAGCGACATTCCCCGCGAGGACGACTGGATCCGTCAGGCCTTTTCATCCCAGGGACGTCGCATTACCATTGACGACACTCTGAAGAAGGAGAACGCCATTCGTAAGCTTGCTACTGAGGCGGAAGAGGAGGCCGAGCAGGAGGAGGAGGACTTGGCTACCGCCATTGACGATGATGAGGACCTCGACAACCTTGAAGACGCCGACGACGATGAAGATGACTGCGAGGACGACGACGAGGAGGATGAAGATGATGAGGACGAAGATGAAGACGACGCTTCTGATGAGGATGACAATTCCGATGGCTACAAGACGGACGAGGAAACCGGATTCGCCGATTCCGAGGAGGAAGAGGAAGACGATGATCTCCGCTTGTGGACTCCCGGCCGCTCAACCATTCAAAACATCGACAGCACTCCCATCGCCCGCAGACCTTCCCTGCCTGAGCAGCTTTCAGATTCGTCCATTGCTTCTCACAGCAGCCTCCGCGCCCGACGTGGCCGGGCTCAGCGCATCAAGATCCGCCCTGGCACACCTGAGCTTCCCGACAGCACTGACTTCGTCTGCGGTACTCTCGATGAGGACCGTCCCATGGAAGATGCTTACATGTCTTGCTTGGCCGCTCGCAGACGCGAGAAGCTGCAGTTGATTCCCCAGGACATCGACCCCAGCTTTCCTGCTTCGGACCCAGAGGACGAGGGTGAGGAAGAAATCTACAACCCCGTCCACCACAGCAGTGATGACGAGATGTTCTTCCACGGCAAGATGGAGGATCTGCACCACAAGAACGACCGAAGCCGTCGCCAGAAGAAGGCGGAGCACACTCCTCCCAAGCGCTTCCACTCTCCCCCGCCCGTCAAGCGTCGTGCCTCTCCTGCTCCCAAGAACCGTGGCCGCTCCCCTCGCCGCCTCTTTGACGGTCCTTCCCCCCGTCGCCTGAGATCCCCGGCTCCTCAGATGCTGAAGTCTCCTCCCGCCTCTCCTCGCAATGGACACGGCGCTATTACTTTCAAGACCTTGGCATCTCGCCCTGGTCTCACCGTTACCAAGTCTCTTCCCCGTCCTCCTTCCATGTTCCCCCACATGGCCAAGGGACGTCGCTCCAAGGCTCCTGCCAACGATCTGCATATCCGCGGCGCCATCGACATCGTTAAGGGCTTGGAGCGCAAGCGACAGCGTCGTAAGGAAAAGTTTTACCAAAAGTACTGCAACCGCGCTCGTAAGGGACAAGTCCCCGAGCGCAAGCCTCAGCGCGGCCTCGGCTGTGAGCGCATGAGGGAATTGGGCTTGCTCATGGCCGGCAAGATCGACCAGGGCAACTACGTCCTCTCTGTTTAGAGAGGTGCCTACAACTACATTGGGCGGAGTTTTTGATTTGCATTTACAGCGAGACCACAAGAATTGTTTCGCACGGCGTTTAGCATCGGATGGTGCATGGCATAGTGGACTTCATGACATATATGAGACTATTTTCCACGTCCTTTATTTTCTTGGATTGTACATATCACATTTTTATACCGGAGCGTCCTCGATGGACGAGGGCTCTGTGCCTACATGGACTTTCGCTTCATTTTCTTTTCCTCATTTTGGGAGTCCAGCGGCATCTGGACTTGGAGCACGAATACCCCCTGGAATAGCGTGTATGAAGGCTTGTATGGTTGTCGAGCAAACACATAGCATTAGGTAGCCTGATCAACAACTGCATTCCTGCGAGATATCGCAGACCTCCAATACTCTGTTCCTCTGCCATGTGACCTTTTAACTTATCGAGGATATGCAGTGAAATAGTATGTAACCCAGGGAAAGCGTTGTGGGCTCAGTTAGAAGGCGTAATTCATCATGTTAAGCACTCGCAAAGGTGTTCTTTCTCATTTAACCTGACTACCTACGTGTTTGTTCACACCAAAGGCCCCAGGACTTAAGCGTCTAGGGCAATATGGGCCTGACTTTATTCACCTGACACAGCTGTTCGGGCTTTCATTCTGGTGAAGTAGTGAAGCCTTTCCTAAAGGAGATGGCAAAGAGTTTCGTTTCGCCCTGACGCACTCCCAGACTCTTTTTTTTGTGTTGCATTTTGCGTCTTTCCGTTGTTCTTTGCAGGTTCCCAGTTCCCAGACCGCAGTTGACAGCACTCGGTGCATCTGTGGAGCATCTCCGATACGTGGCAGCCCGAGATTTAAGGCACACCCACCTCAACACACTGCAATTCGCAACAGCAAATGCGCCAGCCAGAACAGCCAGCACGCACCACCTCTCACTCACTTGCTGTCTTGCTGTTCTTCCCGACTCTCCGACCCAGCTCCCATCTCTCCTGGTAGCCCACCAAGCCTACTGTGTAAGGTGGCCCCCAGCTCAGCCAGTCCCGTCCCGCCCAGTCCAGACCTTGGTACCTCGCCATTCGTACACGCCCGCCGCCGCCTTGTCTCCTGGGAGCAAAAGCCCGAACATCGAAACCTCCCCGACCTCAACCTACCGACTCCACCGTCATCCACGAACCACCCTCACAATACAGACAATAATCTCGCTCCTTCGTCGTCAAGATGTGGATTATTAACTGGTGTATGTATCTTGCCTTTTCCCTCATCTCCTACCTCTGCTTGATGCCCCTCCACCACCTGGGGTTGATCTTCTGCGCGCCGCCTTCGCCGTAGCTTGTGTGGCCCATCATCCATCCCTGGTTGGACCATGACAGACTGACTGGTATTCTCTCTCTTCTCTAGTCTACGACGTCCTCTCAAGCCTCGGCTTGCTCAACAAGCATGCCAAGCTTCTTTTCCTTGGCCTCGACAATGCCGGAAAGACCACCCTCCTGCACATGCTGAAGGTATGATCGCCCCAACACCCGCCAGCTTTACCCGTATCGACAGATACCACGAGCCTACTGGAGGTCGGATGCGCCGATATGGGATCGTCTTGGGCTACGATATGGATGGTATGAACGACTGCTAACAAGGTGATCAGAACGACCGTGTCGCTATCCTCCAGCCTACTCTTCACCCCAGTGAGTATATCTCTTCCGCGGCAAAAAGAGCCCAGTGACATGGGGGGTCTCTGCTCTGCGCACGTGTCCAGAAAGCTAACCGGCCTCTAGCTTCCGAGGAGCTCGCCATCGGCAACGTGCGCTTCACCACCTTCGATCTCGGCGGTCACCAGCAGGCCCGCCGCCTGTGGAAGGACTACTTCCCCGAAGTCAACGGCATCGTCTTCCTCGTCGACGCCAAGGACCACGAGCGGTTCCCCGAGGCCAAGGCCGAGCTCGACGCCCTCTTGTCCATGGAGGAGCTGGCCAAGGTGCCCTTTGTCATCCTCGGCAACAAGATTGACCACCCCGACGCCATCTCGGAGGAGGAGCTCCGTCACCAGCTCGGCATGTATCAGACCACCGGCAAGGGCAAGGTGCCTCTGGAGGGAATCCGACCTATCGAGGTCTTCATGTGCTCCGTTGTCCTCAGACAAGGTGCGTTTCTTTGCTTTCCCCGGAAACATGGCAGATAAGGGTGCAGAGTAGTTTGGCTAACTTTGAGAACAGGATACGGTGACGGTATCCGGTGGCTCTCGCAGTACGTCTAAACACCGAACCGACAGCTCTAGAAGGAGCTTGCGGGAGGTGTCTACGGCGGGAGCGGAGCAAGTACATGGACGATATGGCAAGAATGGCAATAGGGAACGTCTACGCGGGAACGAAATCATGGGTGCCACGTCTACGAAAGCTCCGGTCAAGTGCTTCGAGGGGGGGTGTTCAACAGAACAAGGGCTCCCCCCTTCTTTGGCGTCTTGCGAAATCTGATATCCTAGGGGGAACAAACGGTTTAGAAAGAGCTGCGTAATGGGCTGACACTGCTGCTATCGGGCATGTTTGCATCGGTCCACACACACGGAGGAAGGGAAAAAGTCCTCGGTCTGGCGGTCCAGATGGCTCTGCTCGGTCAGTCAGTACTGTTGGTCGAGGCATCCAGCTTTAAGGCCAGAGACGAGGCAATTGTGTACGCTTGTTAGGCTAGAATTCTTCATTGGGGCCCAGGGATTCGGAATCTGGTTTATTTTGCGTCTTTCAAATCGTTAGCCTGCTCTGCGTAGATTTACTGCTGCATCAACAACATTGACATCAAGATGATTGGGTCATGGAGAGTATGGCACTGCAAAGGCATCAAATGGCTGTGCTGAGCGTATCAAGGGATTTTCCTAGGACGCTGTTTGTAGTGATGATGTGGTGGCGGTGACCAAGGCCACCGTGTCCACGTCGTAAAGGTTCCGTTCCGTTAGGGGCGGCGGGAAACGGCGGGATGCTTGATGGTAGACATATGATACCTTACGTCAGGCCGGCGGAGAAGAGAGTTGTGGCGATGCTCTTTTTAGCATCTTCACAAGCCACAAGTAGTTTGTTTTCCCCGAGATCAGCAGCCGCGCCGATTGTGCAGTTCCAAGATTTTTGATATCCCTAGGTATCCATTTGTTGTGTATTACATACGCTGACGTCTAGATGATCCAGTATCTTTGGGCCCTGGTGTAGAGTACATTAGGTAAGTCAACACATGTCATATTTTGTCAGATGCTTCTCATCGAAAAGCCACTGCTGCGTTCCCTCTCAGCCTTGCCAGCCATGCAGGGACAAAGACATAGGTATGCCGTTTTGGTCGAGGGGCCACCGGCGAGGTGAGGTGACATTCCTCCCGAGTGGATTCCGGAGAGGCGGAGACGGTGAGACGGGCGGTCCGGATGGGAACTTGAGGGGCTCGTTGGCGGGCGGCCTTGTGGGATTTTGTCTCAAGGTGCCGAGGCGATCTTGACTTACATCTATGATAACACCTTTTTTGGAGAGAATAACTCGATGCTTATACTTTTCGTCTACCTACATCATGCAGACAGACAACCAGATGTTGGTATTAGTCGAACAGGTGGTGGTGGTGGGAACTAAGGTGGCCTTGCTTGCACCGCATCCCGCTAGAGTGGGTGAGTGCCTTATTTCAGGTACAACATCCACTGAAGAAAGTGAAGAAAAGTGACCAGGAGGGGGGCCAGAGGGGGCCTGAGGGGGTGGAAGTTGTTGCCCCCTGCCACATCTCACGGTTCAGTAGCCGACGTGGGTTGGGTGGTATTAGTGAGCGGCCAACAGTCCCCAGTGCTCCCTGACTTACCTCAAGGTAGGTACCTCGTACTTCGTACATACACAGCAAAGGTGCCAGGCGCCCCGAGGTCCCCAACGAAATCCAATTCGAGCTTACTGCCGACGTCATCCGACCCGTGGCATCACGGGCGCGCATTCCCTAGGGAGGTCTGCGCATCTCGAGAGCAACCTGGGAACTGGGTGCCAGAAAGTGGTAGTCTCCCCTGGCCGAGAGCGACAGACCAGACCACCACCCCGAGGCATCTCTACTTCCCTCCCCAACAAATGCACCGAAATCACCCGTCCATCTGCAGATTACCTTAGCCACGTCCTACCTTATCCGACGCTTACATTCTCACGCAACGCTTCACCCAACCACAGCACGCTACACGTACTACGCCGCATTCACATACTACCTCGAGGTACCTCGCCTTACACACCTGCCGCCACTGGAGCTTCCTCTTCATTTCGGAGACCAAATTCATCCCTTCCTCCAGGCTCATCAGCATTCAGCATCGTGTCTCTCCCACGCATCGTTCCCCTGAGTAGCTTCACACGTTGACTGCCTTACAACTACTCCTCTCCCTCCTGGTGTGTCGCCATATCATGCGCCTGGACCCGTCAGACGACGCAGCCCGCAGACATGGCTGAGCACCACCAACCCAGAGTTTCGTTTGGCTCCTCGCCGAGCGGCGGCGGCAGCAACACAGACATTTACGGCTTCCCGCCCGAAAACTTCAGCACCGACGGCCTCCCCGAGTTCGACACCAAATTCCTCAGCGACGCCGACCTCGCCGCCTTCATACAGGCTCTCCAGGCCCCCGACCCCTTGCAGTCACCCGACGAAACCACGTCTCTCCGCTCCCCCGGCCTCAGGAGTCAGAGCTCGCTCGACGTCACGAAGCGGGGGTCTGTGTACGAAGATGACAGGGAGGATCCGTCGGCCGTCGCGGCGGCGGCGGCGGCTGCTGCCGGCGACGTCACGGCCCCGGGTCCGGGGATGTTGAATCACACTTATACCAATGGCGGCGGCGGCGGCGGCGTTTACAACAACGGCTCGGCGACGCAGTCCAACATGTTCATCACGGCGCAGAACGACTGGGCGCCCGTCAACCAAAAGATATCAAAGAGGGGTTCTCGCCGGAGGAGGAACCGGGCCAAGGGGGCCGCGGAGGCGCTCCTGGGCACCAGGACGAAAGACGAGACGCGGGAGGGTATTTTCTATGCGCTCCTCAAGTGGCCGATGCTCTTCTTCGTCGGCGCCTGGCTCGCGGGCCTCGCGCTCACGTACCTGTACACGCGGCTGTACATCTGGGTGTACGAACACTTTGTGACCTGGCGCGGCACGCGGGAGAGGCTGAGGCGGAGCATGCGTCGGACGAACAACTACCGCGACTGGGTCGTCGCGGCCAAGGAGCTGGATAGCTACCTCGACCGGCAGCGGTGGAAGGAGGAGAACGATTTCGCCTACTACGACTCCAAGACGGTCAAGAGGGTGTGGGACCAGATGCGCAAGTGTAGGCAAAAGGCTGAGGCGGCAGAGAATGGGGAGACGGATGATGAGGGAGCGCAGGCGGATCCTAAGGCGTCGGGGAAGCCTGCTGTTGAGGAGCTTCATGCGCTGCTGTCGGCGTGTGTGAAGAGTAACTTTGTGGGCGTTGAGAATCCCAGACTGTATAGCCAGACGTATTATGGCACCAAGAACCTGGTGCAGAACTTTATCGACGAAGGTATGTATCTGCCCATGGTGTTTTCAAGATGCTAGCTGGGTGACTGACTGACTGCGTCTAGTCGAGAGGAGCATCAAGTTCATTCTGAGCACGAAGCAACTGTCCATGGAGGAGAAGCGTTCCATCTTCAAGGGCATGCACGCAAACTACGGACGGACGGCCCTCTGCCTTTCGGGCGGCGCGTCCTTCGCCTACTACCACTTTGGCGTCATCAAGGCCCTCCTCGAAGCGGACCTGCTCCCGGACGTCATCACCGGCACCAGCGGCGGCGCCCTGGTCGCGGCCCTCGTGGCCACCCGGACGGACGACGAGCTTAGGCAGCTTCTCGTGCCCGCACTCGCGCACCGCATCACCGCCTGCCGCGAGACGTTCTGGACCTGGATCCCGCGGTGGTGGAGGACGGGCGCCCGCTTCGACTCGGTCGACTGGGCCAAGCAGTGCAGCTGGTGGACGAGGGGGTCCATGACCTTCCGGGAGGCGTACGAGCGCACCGGCCGCATCCTCAACGTCTCGTGCGTGCCCGCCGACCCGCACTCGCCCACCATCCTCTGCAACTACCTCACCAGTCCGGACTGCGTCATCTGGTCCGCCGTACTGGCGTCCGCCGCCGTCCCGGGCATTCTGAATCCTGTCGTGCTGATGATGAAGCAGCGCGACGGCACGCTGGTGCCCTATTCGTTCGGGCACAAGTGGAAGGACGGCAGTTTGCGGACCGATATCCCCATCAAAGCCCTCAACCTGCACTTCAACGTCAACTTTACGATTGTCAGCCAGGTCAACCCGCACATCAACCTCTTCTTCTTCTCCTCGCGCGGCTCCGTGGGCCACCCCGTCACGCACCGCAAGGGCAAAGGCTGGCGCGGCGGGTACGTCATGTCGGCGGTGGAGCACTACCTCAAGCTCGACATGACGAAATGGCTCAAGTTCATCCGCCACGCCGAGCTGCTGCCCCGACCTTTGGGTCAGGACTGGTCGCAGCTGTTTTTGCAGACGTTTAGCGGCACAATCACCATCTGGCCCAAGACTGTGCCTTCTGATTTCGTGCATATCCTTTCGGATCCGGACCCGCCGCGGTTGGCGCGCATGATTCACGAGGGTCAGCAGCGCGGGTACCCGATTCTGAAGTTTGTCGGGAATAGACTCAAGATTGAGAGATTGATTGAGCAAGGGCGTAGGGAGACGAGGCCTTGGATCCGGAGGGGTAGTATTGAGACGATTCTCAGCGAGGATGATTTGCGGAGTCTGCTTATTTCGGGGAATACGGATCTCGAGGATGAGACTACCGACGCTGAGGGGGAGACGTTGTTGGAGAATGAGGATGATAATGAGCAGGCTATTATTGATGATGAGGAGGAGGAGGAATATGAAGAGTATGAGGATGAGGAGGGCGAGGGTGAGGAGTATAGGGGGGAGGGAAAGATGAATTAGGGGATTGGGGGTGGGGGGGGGGTGAGGAGGGGGGGGGGAGGGTGGGGAGGTGGGGGGGGGGGGGGGGAGGTGGGGGGGGGGGGGGGGGGGGGGGGGGGGGGGGGGGGGGGGGGGGGGGGGGGGGGGGGGGGGGGGGGGGGGGGGGGGGGGGGGGGTGTTCTGGTGAACTAGACTGGAACAGCATCGAATAGAGAGGGAGCAAGGCATGGGTAAGAGTGAGAATCTGGTGATGTTTACATATTCGTTAAAAGAGAGGCTCTTTCCCTATCAAAAGACCTCGAGGGGGGGGGGGGGAGTGTTAGAAAGTGTAGCATAGCTTGGGCGTTGATGGTAAATCCTGATCCTGACGGAAATTACATCCTCTTTTTGGATCTTATAGAGATCGCTTACAACCTTGAATTTGCTGATGACCGTGAGATAGACCATCATCGTAGCTCTACTATCACTTCGAGGCACTTAGAGGAGGGCATAATCTTGCGGACTACAACTACAGCCCTTCAGGTTGCCCGCCCGCGAGACATCGTCATAAGTTTAAACGTAAAATATCATTTTTTTCAACAAGATGCTGCCTGCACGCCGTATATCATCTACATGTCATGCCGAACGTCTAGATTCCCAAACACCCGTGATGGCCCGGTGGAAGGCCAATCGAGCAAGGAGAGAAATGCAAGTACTTTCGGTCTATAGGGTATCAAGACGTGCTCCCCCACCCACCTGAATCTAACTACCCTACCCGTATCCATGTTAACTTAGCTGTTTAGAAGCCTCTTGTGATGGAGATGTTGCCATCTGACCCGTCTTGTCTTTTGTACGAGTTGTATGTGTTTAATCTGGAGATGCCCGCCCTCGATCCGGCATGGTTTCCAACATTGTGTCTTTTGGAACCGAGGCTCTTGACCTTTTCAAAGCCTCGGGCGTTTACAGGGCCGAGATGGTATCCGTGGCGTCGGTTCCGGTCGTCTTCGCAGAAGGGACGTCGTGGGTGACCTTCATGGGCCTGCCCTGGGCCTTTTCGGTCAGGCTGACGAGCTCCTCCAACATCAGGTCTCGGGTCTTGCGGGTGAGCTCGTCGACGTCGGCAGCGGTCAGGCCAGTAGTGGGGATAGGGTCCAAGACTGCGCGAGTTGACGTTAGCATGTATTCGGCGCTGGGGAGGGGCACACATGAGCAGCCGAGTACTTACCCTTGACGGGGATCTTTCCAGAGTTGAAGATGAGACCCTTGAGGTAAAGGACGTGGCTGTAGTTGGCGACAACGCAGGGCACAATGGGCACACCGGCCTGAACGGCCAGGTGGAAGGCGCCCTTCTTGAAAGGCAGCAGTACAGGGTCTTTGGCGTAGCTACGGGTGCCCTCGGGGAACATGTACACGCTCTGATTCCTCTTGCGAATCTGCTCGGCAGCGCCGGCCATGGCATCTTTGGCATCCTTTGTGTTCTTGCGATCGATGAAGATGGAGCCGCTCAAGGTCATGAACCAGCCGAGGATGGGCGTCTTCTTGAGCGAGGCTTTGGCAGTGACGCTGCAGTACTTGGGGAACATAGTGCCTAGCATCAAGACGTCGAGTTCGGTCTGGTGGTTGCCAACAAAGACGGCAGGGCGAGTGTTGTCGAGAATGTGGTTGGGATCGATAACCTCAAAGGTAACGCCTGTGGTGACGGCCATGATGTAGTACAAGAACCGGCCGGTCATCCATTGCGCAATGCCCTGCTCGCCGATGAGCTTCAGGAAGATGGAGGCAAAGACACCCCAGCCGGCCGCTACGGCGAGCGAGATGTAGGAAGCGAGGACACGAGCGCCAAAGGCGGCCTTGGGGACGACGTAGGACAGCATGTAGAGGGCGACGACGAGGGCGGCATAACCCTTGAAGAAGGAGTATATGTAGCCCAGGAAAGCCGACATGGCTGCTGGCGGTGGTGGGTGCGCGTGGCTGATTAGGAACGGCGGCAGATGGGCGTGAAAGGAGACAGGCGCGCGGAAGCTCGAGAGAGAGAGATTGAGGAAATCGGACTGGGCGTGCGTTAAGCTTCTTTGGGGGCGCGCCTCGAAAACGGCGGGTTGTGTTGAGGAGGGACCTTTTTTGGAGGCGGGGTTGAGGCCGTGGAACGGAGGATCGTCGCAAGGGCGCGGTAAAGCGGTGGGATGTTTCTGTCTCGGAGGGAACGATGGCAGGCGGCAAGTTTGACGCTGGGAAGAGAAATGGAGAGAGAAGAAAAGAGATGGCAAGGCTACAGCTTCCGCAGACACATGTTCCAGTGGGAAGGATAGGAGCACAAGGTGTCCGTATGGGTGTGTGTCTCAGAGAGAAGGATGGAGGGGAGGAAGTTGAACGGAGAAAGAGACTCGACTCGCAATGACGATGTAAGGGAAATCGGAATTGGTGGGTGCGGACCAGCAAGAGGAACCAAAAGCCAAGTCAAGAGTTAGCATGCGACAGATCACAGAACTGCAAGAAGTGGAAACGGGAAGCGCCAAGTGGCGGGAGGGAAGGTCTCCGTATGGTACAGGCAAGGACGGATCGGTAAATTGTACGGATATTGGTGGCATTGGACGGTGCTGCGCTGCACACCGCACTTCAAGCTCGCTGGATTGGCGGGGGAGAGAGAGAGAGGAAGGCAACCGTTAATCAACCGAAGTGTGTGGTGACTGTGGTCATGGGTCGTGACTGGGGTCATCAGCATGGCTACTCCCACAAAATACCTTACGAGGAAAGGTGTGGGGTTCCCTGTCGGCTCGTGTCCCAGACAAATATTTTTTGGTGGGATGACTTTTTTGGCTTCCAGAGGCTCAAGTCGTTGGGAACCTTGGGGATTCGGAAAGCCGGCGATAGCTGAGGTGGATTGGTCCAAATCGCCGAAATTGTGCCTTGTCAGATAGCAACTACCTTAAACCATAAATGGTCCCTTGCTTTGCCATGAGGTGAAGACTCTGAAGAGGCATAGGTCATCTCCATTTGAGCCACCGTCAACCTCAAGGTATTCATGGCTAGGCTTGCAAAGCTTGTAGGCGGTTGGGGACGGGACATGTCCAGGACCAGACCGTTATGGACGCTAGACCTGTTTGTCCTTGGGCTCCTGTCGGTAGGCCGCTAGCACATGTCATTGTTCCGTCCAACGTCCACCATGTGCTGATTGCAAAGGGCAGACGGCGGACCAGCGGGACACCTGATGAGGGAGGGGCCGGCACGACGGGTAGAGACAGACATAAGATTTTGAGATGAATACCTCCGTACCTACTCTAGACTGTACCGCAGCTAGTACCTTGAATATCTTAGCTTAAGTAAGGCGGCCGCTTGAATGCTGAACCAGCGGTTAAAAGAGTTGGGGAACATCACAATAGTAGTTCAGACGGAGTGGGTGGTGACTGGCGCGCCTGGCACATGTAAAGTGTACTGCGTAAAGGCGTCTACCGGTACCTACCTTAAGGAAGGTAGCTCAAGGTGCTTGAACTTGTCCAGACTTGTAAGTCTGTTGACTGTCTCCCTGACATCCCAAAGGCATGTGGAGGTGGGGCAGAGAATGTTCCCCTCCTCCTTCAATGCGGTCACTTTGCGCTGCTCGAGAAAGCATGTGGTCAGAGCCAGGACCAGCGCTCTTCCCCAGCATTTCAGATTCAGATGCAGATTCAACCCGCTGCTTCTGTCTCGGAGCCCCCTGCCTCCATTTACTGTACGTACTCCATGCCTGCCTTACTCCAGTGCTTGGGCAAAACGTAAAGTGTCGAGTGTCTCTTCCAAATCGTAGCCATTCTCTGGACTTTGTTTCATTTTCGAGGTACTTCAACATTAGACATTCTAAATTTCTCGATGCCGAATGCCCTTCGTGGATTACCTAAGGCAATCTTGGGCATGGCTACCTTAGAGTGGACGTTGGTCCGAGATACTAGACTAGGGTACCCGTGCATGTCCATATGGCAGGGGTTCTTATCGATAACAGGCCATGGTCGAAAGGCTGACTAACATCTCTACCCGGTACGTCCGCCTGGGGTCTGTCTGAGCTCCGCGTCGGTACCTGTCGCCCGACGGCGAGGAGTTCGCAACCTTGATCGCACGACATTCGTCAAGCATATCACACGTAACCGCGGAGCCATCTTTGATATTGCCGCCTGTCGCCTGTCGTTTGCCGAAATACCATATACGACAAGCTTTCCCGCCAGTGCCGAAACGACCAGCGCCTCGGTCACTGGCGCATCTCCTTGCTGCCATAGAGAGTGACCTTGAGCCTGCTGCCATTCCGACAATGCCCTCTCGCCGAGAACCACCCTCCCTCTCAGTTCGCTTGCCGGCGGGCAATGCGCAACCCGAGCTTCCTCCCATATCCGCCCTTTTCCTCATCGACTTTGACGTGAAAGCTGGCTATACCATTGTTTGGAAACAATCCGCTACCGGAATCGAACTCGAGGGCCTCGTCGAGTATAAGAGCTTGCCATCCGGTCTGCATACTGTCCCCGACGACTTGATATACTTTGTACACGAAGGAGAGCATGCGGGTCTCAGCGCTTTCATCAACACTCCATGCGATGAGGAGGAGGCGCGACATGCGCGCATGATTGCTGTCGGCGTCTTGGTCCCCCTCAGTTACGGCCGCCTGGGCCGCGCCTGGAGGCATGCTGAAGGATTAAAGGACATCGCATCGTAAGTTTTCACTTGTTGGAGCAGGACAGGAACATTGTTGCTGACCATATATCAGAAAATTGGCCCAAGATCGCAAAAACACTACTCTTCTTGATGACTATTGGGAGAACAACAAGGCCAAGGAAGGGGCTGAACAAGAACGACCGCCGATGGAGTCCCCTTCAATCAGTTTCAGCTCTCAAGCCGCTCAACCGAAAAAGCCGAATCATAACCGCAATCGCTCTGCATCAGATGGAGCTTCCCTGCTGCCAACCGGGCATCGACTTTCACCATATCACCCAGCATGGAGCCTGACGACGTTGTTGGACACATTCGGGCCACTCATATTTCCCATCCACAGAGCAGCTCTGCTGAGGAGGCGCATATTAATATCGTGCCATGCGCCGGTACGAGAGATTTGCAACTTTGGTACGTTGACTCGGAATCTATCTTGTAGCCTGTCCACTGACACCCGGTCAAGTGTACAATATTTCTGTTCTATCAAATATTCCCCAGACAGTGGCCGACTTATTGGCTCCGACATCGTCTTCTCAACGTCTGAGACCGCTCTTCACAATTGGAGTCCACGACATCCCCTTCTTGATGGAAGACTTTGAGGCTTCAAAGCGCCGGAAAGTCGATAGCAATGACGACCTGGCGGACGAGGCGGGCTCTGGTTGGGTTGCTTGCACGACTGACAGTATCCTCGCCATGAAGGACACCCTGTGGGACATGCTCATCACCATGCCGCCACCGTATGCTCCCAACGCCAAGGAAAAGGCCTGGCCAACTGTGGAATGTCCCCGCGGTACGCCTGTCAAGGCAACACAGCGCGACCTGAGGCGGTTCCGTGCCTTGAAGGCTGGCTTGGCTAGGCTATCACCAACGACGCCGAAGCCGATGACGGCGGAGAGCCCCCGATCAGAAACTTCAACGAGTTTCAAGCTGACCACTGGCGCCTTCCCGGCTTCGAGTGTCGAAGGCGACGAAGCTCTGGACAAGATTGTTGAGCCATCAAGTTGGACAGCTTTGGCCTACAGTGGCTTTATGTGGTGGGCGAGCGCCGGTGAACAAGCACGGAGTGAGGAACAAGAGGAGGCGGCCCACGATGCAGCGCTGCTGGCGGACCTGGGTCTAACGCCCCACACTCCGAGCATGTCAAAACCCAATACCAGACCCCGGTCATCGGCATCCGGTGGCATGGCAGACTCGACTGGGTCCCTTGTTTCCCGGCCGGCCGCTGGGTCCGTGATCGATGAAGCAACGACGGAGCTCGCCGTGATTGCGTACTTTCATCGTTTGACAGCGCAAATGCTGACGGTCATGGCTGATGTGGTGGAGAGTTCGGATGATCGCTACGAAGACGGGGACGATGAAGACGATGCCGATGATGTTCCTCTGAGGACTAACAGCGAGTCGGATCGAAGCTCAGTGCGAGTTGGCAGCGATGCGCTCGAGAGCATGGGACTCGACGTGTGGAACGCGCACGATGCGGAGTTTGTCAAGGAGCTCATGAGCAAGTACTATGACCGGAGGCCCTATATTGAGGGCAAAGGTGTCGAGGTTTGCGGCGTCCGGGTTTGCTAAGGTTCAGGTTCAGGTTGCTTGCGAGAGTCTCGATCTAGTTGCTTTCCCTTCACTTGTAAACACCATCTCGTCCCTGCCTCTACGGAGGGACGACTTCTTTTTCCAGATATGGCACTCTGGATGGGCGTAATATCAGTGCTGTGTCTCTTTACCGTCTCAAAACTTGTCAAGGGCGTTTGGTCATCACTTTTCCTACTGGGCGAGCGCGTGGGAACGTCTCTTGTACATGTCATGGACCTTCTAGAAGGCCAACAGAATAGTTTCATCCGATATCAAGAGCAACTGCAGCAGGGTCCTCTGTGACAATCGCAACTCGAGCACAGGATTTTGGTGCTCGAATGCCCAGAGACGACGACCTGTTTCCGAGGCAACCTTGACAGTACCGCAGGGGAAATTCTACATACTGCGTCCTCTGTAGAAATCGAGGTGGAATAGGCGGGCAGGAACGAGAACCGCATGGATTGTTAGCGTAGATTTTTTGATAGGGCTGACCTGGATCACCCAAGCTGGGGGAGCGCACACTGTCGAAATGGTCAAAATGAGGGGTGAGGTGAGGGGCAGTGGGAGAATAGGGGCGGGTGCGGATATCGTAGTGGGATGTTTGGCTTCTGGATCTTTCCACGATATTACCGAATAGGCTAAGTAACAAGTGCCCGAGGCATAACCTGAAAGGTATCACAAACAACAGTGTTCCTGTCCGGATCAACTGAACCTGGAAGACTTGGCCGATAATTTGCCGGGTTAATACATTTCGGATATAGATGGTGTATCACAGGCATTGTTGTATTAAGGTACCTTCTTGGCCGAGCTGGATTCAAGAGGAGAGGAGAGGAATACAGAGGGACAGCAAGCCAGGAACCCCGCCCTCGGCGGACTGCCAGCGGAAAGACATGCCATAAAGAAGCTTGGCGCTCCCTTGCAGGCAATGTACAGGGAGATGCAGTGGGATGTGTTGTGCTTCCTTGGCCCCTCATTGAAATTAGCTTCTCATCTTCAGTTGTGTCCAGTCCGGCCGACAGGCATCAATCAGACTGTGAGGTGTTTAAGATTGTTCGCTGTCCAGCTGTCCAGATGCCCACAGACCAAGAGTTGACCCCACTTGTTGTTGTGCACGAGACTCACTGAGGTGCGCACATCAGCGACCGACTTTTGGCCCTGGGGGGTTGCGATTAGAGGAAACTGGCCGAGAGGGACCTACCTAGTAAAAATAATAGTGACTGGGAAGGAGACAGGAAAAAAAAAAAAAAAAGCCCACCGACACCGACAGACACCACCTGCCACCGCCGAGTCTTTCTGTTCTTGCGGTGCTGTGATAGCCCCTCAGCCTTGCACCACTACCTTGTCTCTTTCCCTCTCCCGCTCATTTCGCTCCCACACTTGATCCCTCTTCACCGACCGCTTTTGCAAATAACCCAGGCCGACCGACGATCGCTTCGAGCACTTGCACACTTCACCTCGCCTGGATTTGCATTTCGACTTCACCTCGGCACAACAACCCACCAACCCCTCGTCTCCGACCAAAGTACTCCTCGCGTGTGTGTGTGTGTGTACAATCTCCCAACCAACCCGACATCCGCTGCCTCATTCGGTCTGCCTACCTTACGGATACGTTGTACCGATAACTTACCTCATTACTTATCATCTATCGATCCGAACCGGGCCATGAGTTCTCGGTAGCTTCCACGTCGCCGCTTTTACCCCAAGCAAGAATGCTGAGTGCACAGCTTGGAGGGCTGCCAGGATTATAGCAGCATTTCGATACCGACAAGAAAAAAATAAACTAGTCTTCGTCTACGGTTTCTCACAATAACCTTCTCTTGATCACCATTTCTACAACCCGCTACCTCTCTTCGGGGGCAAACACCGTCTTGAACATGGACGCTCAGGTACGTTTGCAGCGCCTCTTTTTGCGATTTACCCTGCTGCTTTCTGGTTGGGCTTGGGCTGCCTCAAAATCGTTGGCCTTGTGCCCCGCCATTCCGACCTCCATCATCACCCCTCCTCCTCTTCCCTCCTCCCACCAACGCCCGCTGCCTCCATGGTCTGACCGCCGCCGCCGGCCTTCACTCCGGTGACTCAAGCCTGACCACGGAGACGGGAGCTCTCAAAATGGCATCCCCAAGAGCAGAATGGATCTCGTCGCACATGGACCAGAGCTGACCCCACCTGTCGCACAGATTGAGAACGCCGTCGAGGCCGCGTTCAACGTCGGTAGCGACCAAAACCTCAAGCAACAAGCTTTCGACTACCTGAACCAGCTGCGAGCCGACCCCCAAGGCTGGCAGGTCTGCACCACCCTCTTCACCAGATCACAACGCCCTTCCGAGGTCGTCCGCCTCTTCTGCTTGGAAGTTGTTAATTATGCGATTTACACACAAGGCCTCGACCGCAACAGCCTCTCGTGGCTAAAGGACAACCTCCTCGAATACGTCCGCAATATCTACGGCCAGAACCTGCAAGACCAGGTCGACCCCTCCCACCTGCAGAATAAGCTCTCGCAGACCCTTACCTACCTCTTCGTCTTCCTTTACAACGATGGCTGGGAGTCCTTCATCGACGACTTTTTGGCCATTGCCAGCAGCCCCAATAACACGGCCGGTGTCGTTCTCTACTTGCGAATCATTGGCTCTGTCCACGACGAGATTGCCGACATGCTGTTGACGCGCAATAGCAACGACGCGAAGCGCAATACCGACTTGAAGGATCAGCTGCGAGAGCGTGACGTCCAGAAGATTGCTCAGTCATGGAAGGACTTGCTGGCGCAGTACTCGAGCCAGAGTGATGTGATCGTTGAGATGATTCTCAAGGTCATTGGTAAATGGATCAGCTGGATGGACATTTCCTTGATTGTGAACCAGGAAATGCTCAACCTTTTGCTTCCTGTCGTTGGACGGACAAATCGATCTGGCAGCGAGGACAAGGTTCGGGACGCCGCCATTGACACTCTCACCGAGATTGTGGGCAAGAAGATGAGGGGCCCCGAGAAGATGGAACTCATCTCGTTCCTCAACCTGCGCGATATCGTGGCTCAGCTCATCGCCAGCGCCCCTCTGAGCGAGCTCAAGTCTACGCCCCAATACGATACCGATCTTGCCGAGGCTGTCGCTAAGCTCGTTAACACCGTCATGGCTGATATTGTGCGCGCGCTCGAGGACGGCCAGGCTAGCGAAGACACCAGAGCGAAGTCCGAGCAACATCTTCACGATTTTCTCCCCTTCCTTCTCCGATTCTTCTCTGACGAGTACGACGAGGTTTGCTCGACAGTCATCCCCTCTCTGACCGACCTCCTTACCCTCCTGCGAAAGGTCGGCGCCAACCTGCCGGCTTCTTACAAGGAGATGCTCCCTCCTATTCTTAATGCCATCATTATGAAGATGCGCTACGACGAGACCTCTAACTGGGGTGACGAAGACGAACAAACGGATGAGGCCGAGTTCCAAGAGCTGCGGAAGCGGTTGCAAGTCCTCCAAAAGACTGTTGCTGCTGTGGACCAAGAGCTTTACATCGACGTTCTCAGCAACCTCGTTTCCCAGACCTTCACAACGCTTGACCAGCAAGGGTCCCAGATGGACTGGAGAGATTTGGATCTTGCGCTCCACGAGATGTATCTGTTTGGCGAACTCGCGCTGCCTAACCAAGGGCTGGGCACCAAGAGCCAGCCCTCGAGCACAGCAACAGAACGGCTGACCATCATGGTGACCAAGATGGTTGAGTCCGGTAAGTCACTTCCCTTCATATTTACTCGAGCCAAGTGCCTAACAGTTTTACAGGAATTGCAAACTTCCCCCACCCCGCGATTCTGCTCCAGTACATGGAGATCTGTGTCCGGTACTGGCAAGTATTTGACGCCCGCCAAGAGTACATCCCCCAAGTCCTCGAGAACTTTGTGCGGCTGGTTCACCACGACCACGTGCGCATCAAGACACGATCCTGGTACCTTTTCCAGAGATTTGTCAAATTCCTCAGAGCCCAGGTCGGCAATGTGGCAGAAACTGTCATCCAATCCATCAGTGACCTCCTGCCGATCAAGGCTGAGGTATCAGAAAGTAACGGAGACGATGACATGTCCTCAGATGAGTCTGATCACTCTGCGGACGCCCTGTTCACAAGCCAGCTTTACTTGTTTGAGGCCATTGGTTGCATTGCGTCGACTGGAAGCACACCTGCAGACAAACAGGCATACTATGCCCGCCTTGTGTTGAATCCTTTGTTCAGTGACATGGAATCCCATCTGCCAAAGGCGAAAGCGAACGATGCCCAGGCCATTCTCCAAATACATCACATCATCCTGGCGCTTGGCCGCCTTGCCCATGGCTTCTCTGACTGGCAGCCCGGCAGCACCTCGGTCCAGAACCGGCCTCCCCCGGACAAGCTTGTGTCTGATGAATTCTCGAGAGCCGCCGAAGCCATCTTGATTGCCCTGAGCGAGTTGAACAACTCCACCGACATTCGCACTGCTTGCCGAGCATCCTTTTCTAAGTTGCTAGGCGTCCTCGGATCCGCTGTGCTGCCGCAGCTTCCTCAGTGGATTGAAGGATTCCTGTCCCAAAGTTCCTCCAAGGATGAGATGGCTATTTTCCTACGACTTCTTGACCAGATTGTCTTTGGCTTCAAAACGGAGATTTATAATGTCTTGAACATGCTTCTCACTCCCCTGCTGCAGAGAATCTTTGCCGGCCTGTCCGAACCAGTCACTGGTACAGACGACGAGATCCAGCTTGGCGAATTACGGAGGGAATACCTGTCCTTCCTGCTGGTTATCCTGAACAACGAACTGCAGTCCGTTTTCATCAGCGAGGCCAACCAGGGTTTCTTCGAGTCGCTCATCAACTCTGTCATTACCCTCGGCAGGACTCTAGTAGCAGAGAACATTGGGCCCAGCCGGTTGGCCTTTAGCGTTTTGGCACGCATGGTTGTCGTCTGGGGCGGACCTGACTGCGCAAAAATTGCCGAGAACCCGGAGGCGCCCAGCGGTTCCCCCAACCCGACCATCCCGGGCTTCGACCGCTTCATGATTGACCGTTTCCACCCGCTCTGCTGGGAAGTCTTCCAGGACCCCAACTTTAGGCCGCAGAACGACGCTCAGAGCAAGCAGGTCCTCAACGAGATCGCCGGCCTCGAGCAGGCCATCTACCTCAAGACGGGAGAGATGTTTATCCAGCACCTACAGTCCTCCCTGTTCCCGCACTTGGGTATCGACGGATCCGACTTTTTGAGGTCCATGTCAACGTCCACGGATAGGAAGGGATTCTCGAGTTACCTGCAGGGGCTTCTGAAGAGCCGCAGGTAGATAGAGGGAGATGGGAGATGGTGTGTAAGGCATGGATGGCAATGGTCAGAAGGGTGTGCGGTATAAGGGGGGTTGGTATGTTGTGGAAAACGCGTTGTTAAAAGCGTATGAATGGAAAGGGGGAGGGTTCATTGACAGGGGGTGGAAGGGCAATTAGGAATCTTCTCTCTCGCTCTTTCTCTCTTCCCTTCCTTCTCTTATCTTGGCCACTTTTCTTTGTTTAACATATCCACTGGCCGCATCGCCTTGGAGTTTTGAGGGAGGCATTAGAAATGAAACGACACAAATGACAAAAAGAAAGATTATGTTCTCACTCGCTGTGTGTGTGTGTGTGTGTGTGTGTGTGTGTGTGTGTGTGTGTGTGTTTGCCAGGTATGATATTGATAATGTCTCGTGTCTCAGACTTGAAGAGGTCACTTCATCGTCGTCTGATATTGTCTTCCGTCGAGGAAGAAGAGGATACGACTGTGATCGTGTTTTTCGCCTTCCCTTTGCTGCGATGCCACTGTCGCCACGAACATATGAAGTGTTTGTTTGAGTTTGGTGGCTTAACTTGACAGTGTGTCTCTTTGACGTTCTCATGTGGGAAACCCTTTGGAGAGTTTGGACTCGCTGGTAAGTTCGACTTCGAGAATGGGGTTCTCGTGATTTGGGGACAGGTGTTGAATCTCTGTGAAGTACGGTAGTAGGGAAGGACATTGAGTCCTGCATTCAGCTTGAAATTGGGATCCAGGGAAGGGGGGGGGGGGGTTGTGTTGTGTGGATGTTGAGTTCCTAGGGTAGTCTTTCTTGTAGCCATGGTTCTTGGGCTTTCAACCTCCTCCCTTTCTCTCTAGGTTCTCACGGGCGGGAGGTACGAAGAGAGGGAACCAGCAAATAACGGGCGGCGAGCTGACCAGGTTCTATACTTTCAAGTAAATCGTCTTTTCTGTATTTACATTCGTTGTGGATCGTGAGACAAAAAAGATTGAGCCCACGAACGCCGTGTCCATTGCGTCGTGAGAGACAAAGACTCTGACGTTTGACTAGAAGACTTGTGTAAGTCCATCATCATTGGCAACGATACCAGCAGCCATTGGGTTCGCCTACTCCTGGGAGTTGAAGGCACTCTTCTGCTTGCTTACTCGTCCCTCGACTTTACCGAGGTAGAGGGTCCGCTGAATCCAGGATGTAATTTGGGCCGGAAAGGGAAGATCCCGTGAATCTAGTCGGCATTTTTCTGCCTTTCTTCTATCATTGAGGCGAGATTTCTTGCAGAGAGGATGTGGGAACCTATCCAACCTTTTGGGTTTCTTACGCCCCCACAAGGTTGCGGAAGGGGATTAATTACTCTTTTTATGATTCTGTTTTGAGTAGATAGATATGTTTTTCATTCTCGGTGTGGTTAGTATGACGTATACAGTTTGTAACTCCGCATTGTTGAGATTGGAAGAGATCGCCTCCCAGACACCTCCTCTCACTCTTTCCCCAATAGCTTTCAACCTATGCGTGGGGGAAGCTGTGCAAGCTACTACGTATACCAACTTTTGCAAGTCTAGATTCGCATCGGCCTCAGCTAGCTAGAAAACCAAGAGACCATAATGCACGTCATTCGACCCGAAATAGTCTCGAGCGAGAAGCTCCCATGATATAGGTCCACGTGAAGTAGAAAAGCCTGTCCCGGCTCACCTTTTGAGCAATGCTCAGCCCCCCTCCTCTGAAGCCCTAGAGCTTAGACTAGTAGGAACTTGAAAACCCTGCATTTAGAAAACCGCGACCTGTGCCTTCTGCAGGCGCACATTCAGTTATTTGGTATGCGGCGTCTTGCCAACTCGACCAACGAGATGAGACTAGTCGACGCTCTAGCTCTCACCCAATGATCCCTTCAATCAAGGCCTTTAGGTGAACAAGGGACCTTGATTCAAGAACTTGAAGCAGTCACTCCGCTTTGGCATGTGGCTTTACCGAGAAGGAAACAAAGGACCTTTCGTACCAAGGACCAAGGTATGATGGAAACTTTATATTAAGTGAAGACGAGATGGTTTACGTGCAGGACTGACTACAATCACCCCGAGTCCAAGTTTCCTCGAATTTCGTCGGAAATACTCCGTAGCGCTTGCCTATTTGGCATGACATCCACCCGACCTCAATTAGTAAAGAACACGAATGAGAAACACATCTGGATTGTTTGACTCAAAAAAACTCTCGGATTTATAAGCATCAGCTATAACGTTACGAGGAAGAAGAGAAAATGGGCCCAAGAAGACCAAACCCCTCATCTCAAGGCTAGGATGAACCGCGGTTAGTAGGGGAACGGGGGATGGTGGGAACAGGAGGGGTCCGCCGCCCAACTGTCAATTCAACCCCGCTAGTCATGTCAACTCAAGGCCAACTTTCTTCAGCAGACGGACGCGGCCGACAAAGCTTCTCGGTCGTGTTATGGCATAAAGATTGAGACGGAATTCGCGACCCAAAGCCACCACAGCGCTTTCTGGTACACGAGCTTTGAGTGAACGAGTTGTGGTTGACACCGGAAGTTACCCGCTTTGCAAAAATCATGAGCCACCCCGTCAACATAGCGTCCACCGGCTGAGTAAAAGAGTAGTTATAGCTTCATCGAAACTTCGGCTGAAGAACCAGACAATACTACTCAATCCCACCTCACGAGACGGGGTCTGTAGGCCGGCTCGACAAATCTATCCGGACCCCAAAGAGCGGTGACATGTTCAAACGCCACCAAAGAAAAAGTGACAAAGAGTCGGTAACTTACACACACCCCTGACCGGCCCGCACCGCCTTGGATTGCTTTCGCTGTATCGGTGTGTCCCCCCACAAGGCCCGGCACCTAAACTGGGGTGCAGGGGGGAGAAAAGAAAAAGACGGCAGCAAAATCCATTGCCCTCCTTCCAAGTTCTAATGCCGAGGCAAATGCCTGCATATCTTCAGCAATGCGTTTTGCCGCAGTGGATTCGATTTCCCAAGGCTTTTGCTCCTCCGTCTCGGACGAGCTGCGCGGCCTGGAGGCGCGGGAGGCCTTTGGCCGGAACCTGATTCTAGGCCCGAGGAAACGGAATTCCCAGCGGGAGTGCCTAGCCAAATCCACACGATGTGCGCAACCCTTTCCGCAACGGAATTCGAATGGGACGGACCACAGATATAGATCCACACGTCTGCTGTCGAAGGGCCCCCCTCCCCGAGTGGTCGGTCGTTCCATATGTAGGGCCTGGCTCGCAAGTAAAGTACAGGCTTCTGCATTCCTCTACAATCATCCAATCGAGTGAATCGTCGAATCGTCGAGCCTGAACCCGTCACGAACAGCATCTTCACCCGTGGAATACAAGTCTGCGGCAGATCAGATACCTACCGAGAGAAAGTCGTCAGCAATCATAACCTTAAGATGACTCCCCGTTATCCCGGCCGACAGGATGTCGACCCGACACCTCTGGCCCAGCCGCTGAGCTTCCCCTTCTCGACGGCCGTCGCCCCGAACCGCCTCATGAAGGGCGCCATGTCAGAGCGTGTGTGCACATGGGATGTCGCCAACCCCTCCAAGCGCGGCGCTCCCACCGAAGAGTTCCTGAACCTCTACCGCAATTGGGGTACCGGCCGCTGGGGCGTCCTCCTCACGGGCAACGTAATGATCGACCCGGCCCACCTCGAGGCACCCGGAAATCCAGCCATCTCCCTTGAGCACCAGCCCGTCGAGGGTGACGAGCGCTTCGAGACTTGGCGCCGCATAGCTGCGGCGGGTAAGGCCGGAGGCTCTCTCCTCCTCGCACAAGTCGGCCACCCGGGACGTCAGGTCGTCAGCGCCATCCAGTCAGACCCTGTCTCCGCCTCGGATGTTCAGCTGGTGACGGACTTTGGGGGCATGACGTTCGCCAAGCCGCATGCGGCGACGTTGGAGGAGATCAAGAAGCTCACGGAAGGCTTCGTGCACTGCGCCGAGTACCTCGAAAAGGCCGGATTTGACGGCCTCCAGCTCCACGGCGCACACGGCTATCTGATGGCGCAGTTCCTCTCGCAGACGACGAATAAGCGGACGGACGAGTACGGCGGTTCGCTGAGGAACCGAGCTCGATTCATCACCGACGTCGCCGACAGCATCCGCGCACGGACGGGCCCCGGGTTCGTCATGGGCATCAAGATCAACAGCGTCGAGTTCCAGGAGTCCGGATTCACGACCGATGAAGCTGCAGAGCTGTGCCAGCTCTTGGAGGAGCACAAGTTTGACTTTGTCGAGCTGAGCGGCGGGACGTACGAGAGCTCTGGGTGGCACCACAAGAGAGAGAGCACAAGGGCCCGTGAGGCCTTCTTCCTCGACTTCGCGGAGAAGATCGTGCCTCACGTGAGCAAGACCAGGACCTACGTCACGGGTGGCGTCCGCTCAGTCGGCGCCATGGTTGATATCTTGCAGGCTGGACTCGATGGCGTGGGCATCGGGCGGCCTGCTTGTGCGGAGCCGAGGTTGCCCAAGGACATATTCGAGAACGGCGTCAAGAGTTGTGTCAAGCCTCTGCTCGACGAGCAGGACTTTGGTCTTGGAGTCGCCATGGCGGGATCGCAGATGCTGCAGATGGGCCACAACGAGGAGCCCATGGACCCGTCAGATCAGAAGGCGACAGAAGGCTTGGTGAAGGACCTCACGGCTTGGAAAGCTCGAGTGGCTGAAAGCAAAGGGCAGCTGTACGGGTTCGCCAGGCTGGAGTCGGCTCCCGTGTTCCCGTATGGCGGGAATGCTGCCCCGGCAAGATTGTGATTGGAGCCTCGGTCGTCATGAATGTCCCGTCGTTGCCTGTTCGTATACGAGAGGGATATCAGAGTTCGTGCTACCGGGTACTGTCTTGGTTTCTACCGAGACATGGTATGGTTGAGCTTTGTGATCTGCTGTGAAGACACGGCGGTGTGTGTAAAGTACCTATTTAGACAATGTCTCCTCAGACCCGCGGATAGGCAAGAGCCAAGGGGCTCTGAGAAGAAAATTCCGCTATGGCAAATCGCCAACAAGTCTGCCACTCTGGGAAACGTCTTGAAACACAAATTGGACCCTGAGACGCGATTCTAGATGCTATCGAGAGCCGTATGACGGAGAAACAGACGTGGACCCCTTGCGTATGGTTCACCTGAGTCTTCCCAAGTGAATCATGACTCGACAGTGCAGAATTTGGTTAGTGACCGGACTTCTAGAGTATCACGTCCAACTGAGTACGCGGGACCCCATGGCTTCGACTGGCGTGGAACTGTCTGTAAGCCAGAAGGCTCGCACTCTTTTTCGGTCTCGCTTTACAACCTGGTGCATGTGCTCAAAGAGATGCACATGGAGGGTTCAGAAATGCAATAGATACGGCAGGCCGTTTGATAGTACATAGTGACGTGGACAGAGGAAGAATGGAAGTGTATAAGACACCGCGTACGAGAATGTTCGCCGCTCGGTCTCTTCGCACCTCCTTCAGTCGTGTAAACCTGAGCAGGACAGAATAAACGGCTCGTGAATATCGACTCCGTAAGCGCCCCTGAAGTCAGCATACACGACTTAGAGTGTATGTAGATTGAAACTCTGAGATCGGTAGCAGTGGCACACACTCGGCTCCCGATCAGCTTTCCTGACAATTACGGTGCTGAGAGCATTACTCCTTTCGGAATTTTGCGGGGTCAGAGGTGGGTTCGCAAAATTGCCCGAGATTAGCTCTTCGTATGGCCGGATTGCTCCTCTCTTTTCACCTTCACCCACGAGGAAGTTCGAAGTAGCGTATTGGACGAAATTATAGAGAACTGGGCCTGATTTCCACTTGCCTAGAAGAGAGATAGGCCTTCCACGACTCGAAATAGCATATTCAAACCATCTCGATTTTAAGTTGTCGCACCGGTTCCGATGAAGAAGAGGATAGTGATAGGCAACCGGTATGAAGATCCGAGAAGATTGGCTGCATGATCTACGAGTTGATGTGGCGCCGAGCGTCTGGTGAAGCGGAGCGGCATGGTTCGTCCGACTCGACAGATCCATGGATGATCGGAAGTTTTGAGAAAACAACCAGATGATCAGCAGGAACATGTTTCTACTGTTTGCGTTCGTACGCGACAGAGTTCCACGACACATTCAATCTGTGAGTGTGACGCTTTCCACCGACAGTCTGGTAAGCGGACAATGCTCTTCATGCGCCAAACATGTCGAGGGACGCCTCTTCTTTCACACTACTGCCCGTCCAGCACATGGCGGCGATGGCGCTCGCCTGGAAATTGCGCTTCCTATTGGAAAGTGGTCATGCTGCTGGCCTAGTGATCGATCAAGATGCGGGAAAACAAGGTATGGCCCGGTGGCGTGTGGCAGTGTGGCCAAATTGCAGTCGACCCGATGAGGCCGCTGGGGCGCCGGAGGTAGGAAGAGAGTAGCTAGAGCCGAACCCAAGTTTGTAATGGTGTGGCCCCGGTGTGCTCGGCCATGGCCGTGTATGTTCATAGGGTGGCCGCACTGAGTCGCGGCTGGTTAAGGTTATCATTGCTCCTAGAATCCTGTTCTGTCAAACGAACCTGGGTTTTGTTTCCAGTGGCCCTCTCACGGAAAGTAGCCGCGGAGGTCGAAATCATGCCCATAATCAAGCACTTTCGGCCGACCATCGGTCAGTGCCCACTGCGCCGTATAATCTGTAGGTACTCGTACGGATAGAGCAGGGCATATGCGACGTCATAAGGGTTGATGCAGCATGGGAGTGCGGGTTGAGGGAGCATCAGACGATCTTGTGCATCCACCGTGGTGAAACGCGCGAAGGCCAGCTCGTTAGAGCCCTTGGCCTGCGTGCCTGCGTGCCTCGTGGGGCCTGCTGAGATACCGCTGATGATAAGCAACAAGGATGTGTCGATTATGCAATTTGCAAAAGGTTGGACTGTCGAGACTCGAGCCAAATCATTCTGTGTAGCCATACCGGGCTATTTGCTCATTGCGTCGAAGAAGCCGTCGCACAATGTCGCTGTTGGGCGTCGCGCAAGTCTCATAATGTGATTGAAGCACGAGCACTCATTCAATAGAAAGAGCCAGTAGCGCCACGACTTTTGGATGAGGCGGCGTCCAGACACCACTGCCAAGACATCGTGGCATACAGGTTGTCAGTCGGTGGTGGCTGGTCCAAGGAAGAGAAGGGACGTCGAGGCTAAGCCGGTTCGAGCGGCATTATGAAGTGCCGGGGCGGTCTGCAGAGAGGAATTTGGAGATTAAGATTGGCTTTCTGAGCTTGAAAACACACGGGCAGTGGTCCGTGATTCTGACGTGTTGACAATGCTGATCTGCTGCGTAGCGACGCTGGATGAAGCCGCGGAGATTTTGGGTGACAGTGGACGACTATGGAGGGACACAGGGATTGACAGGGGAAAAGAGGCTTGGAGATCCAGAGGGGGGACGGCGGTTCGAATGCGACTAGGGTCTGTTTACCCAATGTCAATCCCTGTAGGCCTTACTGCGTACATATCGCCTGTCGATTCTCGAGTCGGTATCCGTATTTCGAGTCCTGTGTAAGGGCCTGCTTTGGAGTTTGGCGTTCCCGACTCCCGCGGCTCCGTACATCCTGTGTATGCTGTGTGGGTGTTATCATGTCGTGGGCTGTGGGCCGTGGTGTGGTCGTGTTGGGTGACAGTATTCTCCTCTTTCAAAAATACGGGGATGATTTGCCGTGTGGCCCACTGAATAGCGATGGATACTCTCAAAGTGGCTCTCCTTTGAGTGACAGCCATCAGCAGGAAATTAGACCGCCATGGAGCTGGAGGGGAGTTGTTCGTGGAAGGGAAAAAGATTGACGACTCCTAGACTGAAAAGGGGAAGTTGTGAACATCATTTGCGCTTTCTGATCTTACGAGTACGTACCTGTCAGCGATGAACCCAGCACGTGCCGGGTACGTATCTACAGGATATGTACGTACTCGGGTGGAAGGACGTTGAAATGTTTTGGGAAACAAAAATGCCCACAGCTTCCGCAGATTGTTCCTGCATTAGTTCAAGAAACCAGGTGTTTGTGCTACTCCCTCGAGTTATGCCTGCTTTGTGCAACTACTACACTACGGTACCCTACCCCTGGCTAAACTGTCAGACTTCCTTTTCAAAATGTTCAGGGTCAATCAACAAAGGGTGAGGGGCAAAGCACAGGTGCAGGCCACAGGGCACAAGGCACAACAAGGCTTTGCCAAGGGAAACCGGTACCCCTGTCTTCTGGCCCGAGGATGTCTCTTTCTCTCCTCTTTTGGCGGAGAACCCTGTTCCTCGTCTTCTCTCTGTGTTGTTGGCGTCTCTCTCTTCTCTTCTATTCTCTGTTCAGTTTCTGTCATGGCAGTGTCACTGTCTTCTGCCGCTAACGCTGACACTGCTGCACCTCTCATCGAGTCCTCCCTCCTTTGGTGAGATGATCATCCTTCACCTCCACATTTCGGTGCATTCCCGCTGCCCATCATCTCTCTCAGCTGGGCGGCCTCGCTGCCTCAGCGCTCAGCTCTTCCGCTCCTTTGTGCCATTTAGCTCTGAATAATCTCAAGGCGACTAATGCCGCGGGATGTCTCTCCCTACGGAACATTCTCTCTCCCTATCTAAGGGTATGAAGTCGGTCTCCTGGTTTCAACCACAGCAACGTGGTCTCGCTCGCTCCCGCATTCCTCAGGCAAACCTTTTCTTAACCTCCTCTTCCTCCGATCTCTCGTCTCACTCTCACCCGTGCTGCCCTGGCTGCATCTCGGAGACTGACGACCACTTTGTCCAGCCGACGAGACAGGGTAAGGCGAGGCGACTGAGCGAAATAACGACGGCCTGGATCTGCGAAACTACGGCCACTCAGTCACCCAAGTACCGAGTACGGCAGCAAAGCCTTCGGCTCGCACAGCTTCACACCTTTGCCAGCTGTACCGCGTACAAAGTCTCACCGAACCATCCACTTGCCCAATCAGACATTCTATCCCTGTGACCATGAAATGTGCCACTTTTTGGCTCGCTTTCAAACATTGTTCCATGGTCCTTGATTGATTGACTCGTGCTGGGCAACCTTGCCTCCCAGGATTCTCGGGATCAGAGGAGGCACAGAGCGTTGACCAACTCTCAAGAGGGCCCGAGATTGGCGAACCCGACCATGAACAGCCACTTTTACTCTTTCACTCTTTTCACCGCCAGTGTGCAAACGCTCATATGGTTGATAGCCATTCACCCAGTGACAGATTGTCCAGCTGGACGTTCAATAGACGCCCAGCACCTGTCATATGGTGCTAGCGTCAGCGGCTTTTCTCCTGCAAGTGTGTGGATGTCTGCCTCTTTCCTCTCATTCTCTCCTTTTCGTTGGCGCAAGTGGCCAGCGTACAACAAGTCGAGAGCGAGATTGCTGTGCTTCATTGCGCAACACGAACGGGGAAATTGAAAGAGGCGCCAGAGATCCAATGAAGCTTAACGGGGCCGGCGCACAACTCCAGCGGCTACCATCAAGCAATGGCGCCCTATCCGGTCGTGTTCTCGACCCTCAATAAGCGCTCACAACTCATCTCTCTCTCTCCTCTGACCATAGGCTCCCACAGGCTACAGCCATGCGAGAGACCACATACTGCAGTCCAGCAAATAAGGTGGCAACGGCGTTTTCCCTCGCGTTCTGCCACTAATGTAGCGCTATGCAGATGGGATCTAACCCCGGCCTAGAGTCCCAGCGGAAAGGCCGGGGTGAAAAACAAGGGTTCGTTGGCCGGCCTGGTCTGTACGGGCCAATTCGCCCAGGTGCTCTTTTGGTGCCATCCAACCTCTCCACCAAACCCCTGGATTAGCGTTCATGGGGCTGGATGTTAGCAGGCGTTGTGTAATTTCCCACTCTGTGTGCCTCGTTCCATGTCGCTCACTCACTCTCACTTGCTGTTGCCGTTCATGGGCGTCGTTGGCGGAGTGCCTAGCGGAGGAAACGGGAGGGGACCTGACTGACTCTCTCACACACACACACACCTTGTTCTCACTCTCATTCTCACTCGCCCATTCATACCGGGTAGAGGGGCCGTTTGAGTAAAGGACTCGCACTTGTCCAACATGGCCTATTAATATGCTGCCGTCCTCCCCGTTTGCCTTCAAACCTCTTCTTGTTCTTCCCTCTTCAGCCAAACAAGCCTCATCAATCTCAAGCATCCGCTTTTGACTCAACTTTGACTTCGGTCGTCCATTCTTTACCAAAGCTCTCTGCTTAAAAACACTCGCTCTCTTAATCCAACCAAACCAACAACTTCGTTTTCACGAAAACCCAACCCCCAACAACTCTATTCAAAATGCGTTACGCTGCTGTCGCCCTTGCCGTCGCTGGTGCCGTCATGGCCACCGCTGACGAGCCCGCCTCCACCGTCTTCTCCACCAAGTACTTCACCATCACCTCCTGCGCTCCCGAGGTCACCAACTGCCCTGCCCGCAGCACCGTCGTCTCCTCCAGCGTCGTGGCCGTCCCCACCACCCCCGCCGTCTCCGTCACCGAGTCCGGCGTCAAGCCCACCGCCACCGCTCCCGTCGTTGTCGTTCCTCCCCCCTCCGGCGGCAACAGCACCGCTCCCCCCTCCGTCCCCGCGGTCCCCAAGCCCACCACCGAGAGCGGTGCTAAGCCCGTCCCCGTCACCACCGGCGGCGTTGCTCCCTCCGTCTCTGCTCCCGCCACCCTGGCCACCAGCGCCGCTGCCTCCGTCTGCGGTGGAAGCTCCGTCAAGACCATCTCTACCAGCGTCACCACCGTCATCCCCACCGTCATCTACGAGACCGTCCAGATCCCTTGCCCTACCCCCAGCAAGCCCTCTGCGACTATCCCTGGTGTCCCTACCGGTGGCAACGGAACGTGAGTACTTCCAATATCAAAGATGAAGACAATAGACCAAGATGCTAACTCCGAATCAGTGCTGTTCCCCCCACCAAGACTCCCGTCACTGCCGGTGCCGCTGGCCTGACCGGCTCCGCCATCCTGGCCGCCGTCGCCGGTGTTGCCGCCTTTGCCTTCGCATAAATTCCTTACTCTTCTGGACATCTCTTCTGAGGAAAAGCCAACCAAGGCTACGGCAGTTTACGATCAAATCTAACGGGTGTTCTTTTTGCTGGGGAGTCTTGAGAGGAAATGTAAAAAAGAGCCCTTTCTTTTTGTACATTGTATCTTAACGGAATGCAAAAACAATACCATTTGTACCTAATCTTCTAATTGTATTTGGGGGACGTATGGGATGAGCGCAGATGAAGTAACCTTGCGATTGAGACATCGAGCGCGAGGGACTTTGGTTTGGCTTATTCCCGACGACCTGGCTTTAACGACGAAGTGTTTGGGGAAAACATATCTTTACCAAGAGTGATTATTCGCGACGTGACATTCGCTGCTCAGAGCGATTGGTGAGAGTGATATCGAAGAGGGGGTGAAGTGATGTCCCTCAAGTGAGGTGACTTCCGCCTTACAGCGACCTTCCCCGGACTTTTTCAAAACGCCTTACAATTGGGAAATTAGACGGCAACTATCCGCATTGATCATTATCCTTCCCCATCTGCGGACGACTCCGACGGCACCGGAATCCATCAGCTCAGACCATTCTATGCGTACGGGAGTACATACACACCGAATCGAAATAACCATCAGCAGACAAAATAAGCAACCAATCGAAACGGAATCGAACGAACCACTGTCACTTCGGATGACTTTTTCTCGGCCAAGACTTGAGGACGTGGACGGGTCTATGCAAGGAACAAGGAGGATCGACCCTGTCAAATGATCTTGTCCACGCACCCCTGGGCCCTCCTCACACCTCTCACCATCTCACCTTCTCAGTGTGTGTCTCTCTCGCACAGGCACAGGCACAGGGGGTGCAAAAGAACAACGGCCCTTACGGTTTACCCCACAGGATCAACTTTGAGGGACTTTCGGGAGATTACGATTTGGACGAACGGGTGGCCGCGATTGGTCGGACGGTACCCCGGTCGCAATTTGGACGAAACGCTCGGCTCCGCCCAATGGGATGAACGGCTTCCCCGACGACTTCTCTCCCACTCTTTCCTGCAGCCTGCACAATTGTTCGGGTTTCCTTTCGTTGTGCACATCATAGCAGAACCTGCGGTCAGGGTTCACCGAGGGAACGGCGAAGATGAGAGGAGGGGAGGGAAGGGGATTACACCACATCCCATCCATGTGCTGGGGGAAGTTTCGCAAAAGAGTCAGCCTGGCGCGCGCCAGAAAAGGAAGGCGAATCGATGAGAGAGAGAGTCTGGGTGTTCTGGACCGTATCCCATGATTTCATTTGATCACCTCCCAAGGATGCGAGGCGCAGTTCCGCCTTGGATTTCGGAGGTTATTTTCTATCCTTCTTTTTAAGGTCATTTTTGAACATTGGAGAACCTGTGGGTTCGCCTTCCTCGTTCATGCAAAGCTGCAAATCTCCTTCCATTTCGGCCTTTCGTCATGCTGCGGGTATCCGTACTTTATGATGTATTCGTACGGATACCTCTGCGGATCGCCGGATACATCGTTTCTGCAATGTTCCCGGGAGTCTGGGGAGATGACACGATGAGGTTTTTGGGTGAGCTGCGGGGGACCCTTTCTCGGTCTCTTCCGAGAGGGGGGTCTTCGTTTCCATTGATCGACAGTGTCGGCCTTTTGGTTGTCGTTGCTGTCGTGATGCTGGCTGGTTATGGGATACTGTCGGTGTCTTGGGGCATTGGATGGTGTGTGTTTGGTCTTTTGCAGTCTTGTCGCTTCTACTTGATAGCTCACTGTCGTATCACGTTGCTGAGCCGTGATACGGTAAGAAATTTCGCTATGAGGGGCGTTTCTTTCTTCCTCGAGGTGAGACTTGTGACGGTCAAGATGATGTCTACATCGTGGGTCGAGGGTCGCTCTTTCATTCGTTCGAACAACTCCATTCAATTTGTCTATAGTACTCCGAGTCTTCATTTCGAAACGCAAAGTTGATGGTTAGAAAGACAAGTGTCTCTCCGTCATCTCTCCTCACAGTCCAAGGTGGCCTTCCAGTAGCTCTAATTCCTGCTCACCTGCATCAAAATCCTAGGTGTTGTCGCCTAAGCAGATATCAAGGTGATTGCTTGCAGGGAAGACGACCGACATTGGTTCCCGAAATGAATGGTAGTTCCCCTCTGAAGCCGTATCGAAAGAAATGCCCCCCCCCCCCGGCAACTCTACTGTTACAATTGACGATGCGGAAATATTCATCCTTACCAGCGGATACTTTGTCTCCCGTGGGCAACCTCAGCGGCGTCTCACATGATGAGGCGATTTCGAAAGTGCGAAGTTCATATTCGAATTATTCCTCGATACAGCGGGAAAGTCAGCAATGCAACATACGTCGCACGATATCTCAGCATTACACATCATTGATCAATGACTAAGAAGTTCCCTCCGCTCTCGACCTGGGCGGCAAACACGACACCGCTTTTCACCGTCCCCTCCTCTGCGAGCGCTAAAAATGGTCTGCCGGTGCCGCAATGCGGCGTACAGTTGATCATCGGGCGGGCAAGACGGCCGCTGAAGCAAGATTAATAACCTGTTACAAGAAGGGGCAGTCACTATGTTGACCTATTCTCCTTTAATTCATTCGTATCCTAGACCACTGGCATCGGTGTCGATTCGTCGCCATTTCGGACCTCGAGCATTACCACATGAAGAGGCCATCGGTCGCTGAACGATCCCTTAGGCTTACTAGCCCATCAAAGTCAATGCGAAGAGAGTGTTTTCCCGAAGAATGTCATGCAAAACGTTTCTGCCATGTGTGTCAGGGGAAGAGGGTTCTCCTTCCTGGTTGCCGAGTTTTAATAGAAACAGTTTTCCATTGCAAGCCTCTTTAATTAACTTCAAACCGTGGCATTTGACCATCTGAATCGTCAACCTCTGCGGCCTCTCGAAATTGGAAAGGGATCTTTGAAGTACATCTTGCTCTTAATCTTAGAAATGGTCGCTCTTTCTTGAAACAAGGAAACTTTGACAGAATGCACATGTTTGATGTAGAATACCATTCACCTAGCAGAGCTGCGATTTGGGCCAAACGACTCGCGACCCATGTCTGCCAAGTCCATTTACAGTGCTGGGCCTAAAGATAGCTTCAGCCTCAAAGGCTGCGAATGTGCATATTTGTCGCGTTGTGTGGCCATTGTGTAACATAAGTGCCGACTTACTCGCAGTAACGCTAATATCCCATTTTAAGTGAGCGACAATGCTCTTGTTTTGCAAACGCTTAGTTTCAAGTATACTCTGAAGCCGTATCGTTCAAGTAGCGCCTGCTTATAATTACAATAATAATTATTATTATTCCCTTCCCATCCTCTGGTTCATCTCTCTCGGCTACGTCCGATGCTTGCGCCAAGGGTTCGTATCGAGCACGGCCGAGGTCGAGAGCTACTTAGGGTACTGCGTATAAGTGGGATCAAATGTCACACAGCCGCGGTCATTTTGCGTGCGAAAGTGCGGTGGGAAAGTTGGCATTGCTTGCTTTTCCACCTGAGCAAGATCGCGTCACTTACACCGCCGTCTCCTTAAGCCACTTGCTGTACTTCAACTTTCAAAAATAATTGAAGCCATTCACACAATCTGCGCCATAGCGATGAATTGCTACAGTGCCATTCGAATAGGGAATAGACGGTGGCGTCCAGGACAATGTCAGAGATGGGTGCTTAAACGACAGCCTCCGACCAAAAGTAGTTGTTTGTCGAGAACCTTACCGTTTCGGAGACGGCTCCACTTACGTTGGTCCGGGACGGCGGTTCGAACACGGGCCGAGAGGGGGTGCTCGATCGTCGGCAGGGTCCACTTTGCGGCCGTCAAGGTGCCCTGCCGCATTAAGCGGCCACAACCGGCATATTACAGCTGCCAGGCAATTGGTTTGGCTTTTTCATCATGCAAGGCATCGCAATCATGGAAAGAGCGAGGTGCTCTGTAGTCACAGTTCTTCAAGGCTCGACGAAGCCGTTGGCTGTTCTCTAACAGGCAAGGTTCCACCTCCATTTTTCTTTATTGAAGTCGGGAGTTGGCTAGGATGGAATCCCAGGTAAACGCTACACTTTTGTTGGCTCTGATAGCGCGATTCGACCGTTCTTCGATCGAGCCTTGGCGTTCGGGGTCAAGCAGAACATCGGAGCTTACGTTGCCACGGCCCAATCCAACGCCGATGCCGACTCCGAGCGCTGGGGCCCGACGGACGGGGACAGATAGCTGAGCCGACAGCAAAAAGTGCAACAAGTCCAAAGATCATCCACTTCAGGTACTGGGTATCGTCAGCGGCCGAAATTCAGCCAAGAGTCTTCAGCCCTGATACTTTAATCGTCGATGACACGTCGACTCTTCAGGCCTCTTGACTTCATCAGCAAGGTAGAAATGCAGGCAAGGTAGTATGCAAGCGCCCCAGCCCTACAGCCTCGAAATCATCCGACGTCCGTTATCAGAACCGCCAACCGGGAAGGCCACGCGCATCATCCCATCAGTTTTGCTCTTACCGAACACGTCGTCTCGACCCAATCGTCATCGAATGTAGGTAGATAAACCTGTCATCCCGCCTCACTGGAACGGACGTTAGCTTACCTTAGCCCGGGAAGGTCTCCACTCATTCCGCTCGCACTCGGCACGCACAGACCAAGCTTGTCCTACCTCCGACCGCCGATTTCTCCACTTATTTTCCTTCCTTCTTCCACTGAGCTGAGAGATTGGAGCTCAAGGCCGGCCCCACTCCCGCACTCGCTTAACTCCAGCTAAGCAAGCTAAGACAACCAAACAGCCAAACCCGCGATGATCGATTCCCAGCCAGGCGTGCCAGACAACCAGCCAAGCCTCTCTTCTTACCTCCGTCGTTCCCTCCCCTCGTTGCTGGGCGTGAAGCCTGATATGGAGTCACAGAGGGTAAGTATACCAAGGAATGGGGAACTGAGCACTGCCCTATGCCGTTTGCGCCAACCAACCAGGTTCTCTAGAATCAGCCTCCTGTTTGATTCTCCGTCCACATCAACCATCATCCTCCCTTGGCAGCCTACCTAGTCAAGCCACCCGCCCGATGCGAGATGTCTCTGCCCTCCCGTCGATGCGGATGCGAGAGAAAATCTTAGGCGCCGCCATTTCCATTCCCCCACGTCTACCTACGCCTCTTTTTCTTCCTTTTCCTCCACTTTAGCCTACATGAGCTTATTCTTGATCACTCCAAAGTCTAAGAGAATGCGAGAGATGACCTTGTGCCTGGTATCCGTTCACTATTGAGTGGTGACGACTTATCCTGTTCGTTCGTTCGTTCACGGTTGGGGCTCCCGCTCAGCCCAGTAGCCCGGTCTAGCGAAGTAGAGCGAAATGAGAGAAACCCTTACTCCCTATCGAGAAATGTCTCTCTCCCTGCAGATAAAGCGTATATATCATCTACCCTCTTTCCCCGTGCTCGAAATGAAAGGTGCGATGTTTGCTTGTTGGTTCCCAAACTACCTCACTTTAGCCAGGCCCGAGCTCGAACAAATCCGACTGTTCAAGACATCCCCTTAACTCCACTGGCACGTAAACACGACGAGACAAGATAAGGAGCTTGACAACCACCTCGACTATTCCTCACACGCACCTCTTCTTCTCTCTTTCTTCCGTCGCCTCCCTAGCAGAAGAAGTTCCAATCACCGAAAACGAAAAGAAACCTCACCATCAACAACGATGGCCGGCCCCCGCCCCCCTCTCCCGCCCTACATCGTAACCTTCGGGCCCAAGTCAAACTGCACCCTCGACATCTGCCCGCTCGAGTACAGCCTGTACAAGTACCGCCCCAACCTGGCCGTCAACATCCTCTTCCTCGCCCTCTTCGCCCTCGCCGGCGCCGTCCACGTCTTCCTCGGCATCAAGTGGCGCCAGTGGTGGTTCATGGCCTTCATGCTAGCCGGCTGCCTCAGCGAGATTGTCGGCTATGTGGGCCGCATCATCATGTACAAGAACCCGTTCGAGTTTATCGCCTTCATGCTCCAGATCGTCTTCATCACCAGCGGGCCTGTGTACTACACCGCCGCCATATATGTTACCATTTCAAAGGCGTAAGTTGTGTTTTTGTTATTCTCTGTTCTTGGGGCTCCCGTTCAGGTTTCGCTCTCATTGCTTTTTCTTTTCTGGACTTTCTTTTCCCTTTTCACTTCCCATCCCGTGAGGGCTTATTGACAGCTGTCTCATCGTCGAAAACCCCTTACCTCCTCACACAGCACGTCGCAATCTAAGATCATGCACATCTGAGTCCTCTTTCTCTCTCTCTCCCGGCCGAAAAGCAAAACATAGCAGGGGGCCCGGCCCGATCTAGCATCACATTTCACTCAAACTCAGATGAACACACAACCCAGAAACTGACTCGTCCTTGTCTCACAAACAGCATCGAATCCTTCGCCCCAGAGCTCTCCCGCATCCCCACAAAGTACATCTACTGGCTCTTCATCTCCTTTGACGTCTTCTGCCTCGTCCTCCAGGCCGCCGGCGGCGCCCTGAGCACCACCTCCTCGGGCAGCTCCGACGTGGGCGTCGACCTCGCCATGGCCGGCCTCGTCATCCAGGTCATCGTCCTCGTCGCCTTTTGTTCGCTATTCGCCGATTACATGATCCGGTACACGCGGTCCGACGTCGCGCGGGCGCTGACGCGTCGCGAAAAGACGTTTTTCGGGTTCCTGGCGCTGGCGGTCGTGCTCATCCTCGCGCGGTGCGCGTACCGTGTCGACGAGCTGAGTGAAGGGTATTCAAATTCGGATAAGATCACGAATGAGGGGTTATTCATTGGGTTGGAGGGAGTGTAAGTCTTTCTTTCCATCTTTCCCTGCCATCGACGTTGGCATATGGTGGACTTTCCATGCTGACACGTCTTTATTTAGCCTCATCATTTGTGCAGTCTTTGCGTTATGCCTTGGACACCCTGGGCTTCTGTTTGGCAAGCCTAAGGCTTCGAACGGTGTGAGAAAGGAGTCGAGTGTAGAGAGCGGCACCGAGAGTGCCGCGGCGGAGGTGGAGCGCAAGTGAATTCAGATACCATTCTGCAGAGCGGGACTCGATTTAGCAGTGTATTTTCTCTTTGCGTTCTTCTTTCTTGTAAATGAGCGGACATCGAAGCGCAGCCCTGTTGCTCTCACCTTGGTTGGGTTTGAGTTTCCTACGGCATTAGAAGCGGTATCAGTATGACATGAACACATAGACACGGCGATAAACGACACTAAAGAACATTGAATCATATCCAATAAGACCAGCATATGAACCAGCCCACTACATTGAAAACGCTTTGTGCAGTAACGTAGTCGTCAGCAAGCTTACGAAACAGTACAATGTCAACGGCCAAGCGCCTTCTCCTAGTTCGTGTCGTCGGGCCGGTTTACTGTCCCTATTTAAGAGCAGCTGGTTCTCGCTGCCCATCGCTGCGGTCTTTTACTTACCTTAAAGCCGTATCGGATTCTTGCATCGGGGTCGCCTGTGTCACCGGCTGTGCGGTCTTCAGTACCAGAGCCGGCGTCGTTGAAGGCCCTATAGATGATGGCATCTTATTCCCATCAATCATGTTCAGGCAGGATAGGAGCCCCCGTCCTACAATTCCCTTGTGGCCTAGGTCAGAAAGGAATTGCTAATAGGAATCGATAGTTGATAGTCTGGCCAGCCCTGGAAAGTCGGTTTTCCGTAAGTTTTCTGCCATACTCTTCAGTGTCAGAGCGAGACGTCGAGCTTGAAACGTCCGACTTGACCATCGGAATAATGGCTAATACGGAGGAGAGAAAAACATGGTAAAAAGGACTATTTTTACATAGCCATTGTTTCGTAAAGATCCTGATAGAAAACAAACGCATGCAGCTGACGGACGGAACATTCAATCGGCCTTTTGCCGGGAGCGCGCGATTTCAGCTATGACTGCTGGATGAGCAACATTCAAGGAATACTCGCTCTTCGGGCTCATCCTTTTACCTTGAGCGAACATCACCTGAGATCAATGTTGTAGGAAGTAAATATACAGGGTCGAGTCTCTTGACTTCCTTGGGTCGGCGCTGTTACATCCCTCTCATTCCAGAAAGGGCACCAGGGTTCTATCCGCAGCTGTTTTTGTCTTTTTTTGTCGTCGAGTAGAACTCTTTACTATATCATGATTGCTACTCTCCCATCATCGACGAAGCTCAAATTTTCGCAAGTAAGCTTTCAAATGCTCGCTAAACTAAGGGACTCCGCTGCACACATCTTGTCGGCGACGCTATTCACGGTAGCTATCCACGCTCTATAACGGGAAACCCGCTGCAAAGAAATAATATTAATGGCCGACTAAATATTATCTATGACTTCTTTGAGGCACAGGATGTAACCGGCGAAAACCCCCCTTTTGGCCTACTGTGCCTAAACCGGCTTTGAGAAGTTCTTTTCTTTCGTGTCGTTTGAGGGGCATCTCTAGCTCTATTGATACCTTACAATGCTCTTAATACTTCAGTAAGATCTCAGCGAGCCATAGGTGTTGAATTTGCATCAGTGGTAGACAAATCGTGCCTTAAAGCACGACTAATACCTGTTACTAATATTACTGCTTTCCACAACAAGAAAGAGATTAATCTAACCACACCCTCCGTCAAATCTCCTAGCTTATTCTTTTATGTATAAATTTCGAAGAGTGACTGCCTGAAAGCGAAATGAGTATGCTCTTAAGCTAAACCTTCTCTCACTCTCACGCCCTCCTCTCGTATGTCACGCTACGTTCGACTACACTATCAATGGTACCCAGATTAGGACTGACACCCGATTCGGCACTTCTACCCATGTCCCTATTTTTTGGAAGATCCCAAAGCGACTGCCGTCTTATAGCCTGACTGATACTTAGTTGCTAGTTCGCTTAGGAGCCCGGCACAGTCTTGGGCCTTGAGAAGGATAAGTAGGACATCTCCACATCGAGTGCTCTACGTTGCACGGTCTCGCCTACTTATACACTCGTGAAACCAAGCTAGAAAACGTATTTCGGAACTGTCTCATCCTCCTCGTTCATCTTCAGTTGGCTGCCTCAAGTTATCCAGAGCTATAGTTCTGGCCATTTATATACGTACGCCTCGCATAACATATTGGACAAGCATCGAAACGGACAATCCAACCACAATACTCCGTGCAAAATGAGTCTTGACAGAGAAATATTGACAGGTCGTAGAAGCTGAGAGGAAAGTCTTCCGTCCCGAGCCCAGAATACAGACTATCCGCTGATAACGCTTTGAACACGTTCCTCCCCGTCGACCACAATCCCCCTTCGTGGAGCACTCGTCTCCAGAACATTCAAAGAAGACGGCAGGAGATTTCGGACAGGGATTTAATCGCCCTACACTCCATCTCTCGGGGTCTCCCCCGGAGCGGAATATGGAACAGGTGGCTTACAAGCGGAGAACTTCACCCCGACACCAGGGTAACAGCCCTGGATCCGGATACCTAATTGTTGCGAAGGATACCTCAAACTTATTTCCAACAATAGTCTGTCGCCCCACTGACTTTGTTGGCCAGGATTCTGGCGATGAAAACCCGTGTCAACGAGATGGTGCCACTTGCTTGGATCCCACTGATACATACTTCCATGCTTCTGCCGTCCGGAAAGCGCAATGGCTCTCGATAAAATGGTACGATAGGAAGTGGCCCATTTAATGTCGTGCGCGCACGTCTGAAACCGTCGCAAGCCGTCAGTAAGAGGTATCCCTAGACACATGCTTGTGCTATAGGCCCGTACTTCACACTGGCTGACCATGTTCACACGAAACCGACCCCCCCCCCCCAACATTCGTAGATGGTCGGTCCCGTTCTTTAAAATGTCCCATGAACCTTTAGGAATCTGATGACTGAGCACACATGTTACCTGCGAGGTGAAGACGATGTAGTCGATTGCTATATTTGGCGCCCCGGCGACCTTCGTCTTGGTCCTTATCGTGAACAATGTAAAGGGGATATGGAAAGCGCTGCATATAAAAAATACAGCAGACAGCGCCACCGCCGCCATCTCAAAGCTCCATTACATGGGTAATTGTTCGTATTAGAATACGCAACAGACGGGAACCGCGGAAAGATGATAGCTGGCAAGGATCTCGATTTTTGGAAACCCCCAGTGTTCAACGCAATAGATATGTCGTGCGGACTTGGGTCTACTACAAAAAGGACCACTCCACTGATTAAACAGCGGAAGATGGCAGCCAAAGTTGCCGAGTTCTGCAAAACGCGAGATGATCCTACTTCTTTTATACCTGCAATCAGATGCCGACCTCCACTCACTCTCGGCCAAGCCAAGGAAAAAAGACTACGCACTGGCTTCTGACCGATGGGACTACGTAAATGTGTCTTATTTCCATCAACAAGTGAAAAAGAGCGCCTGCGTGCTCGCGAAATCATACCACGATTTCCCGCACACAACAACACGATGCCTACATCAAGCAATTAGAGATTTGGCAGCAAGACACCGCTCACCAGAGCAACATGGGTCACCATGGCCTCACCACTCCAAGCGACACCGCCGTCCGCGGCATCTGAGCTGCAGAACCCCAGGGCAGCTTCCCTAGCTACCTGGAACATCTAAACTCTTCATACAACCAACACGCCCCCATGTACCTCAAGATACTAGGTACCCGCTCACAAAACACAACAACAGCAGTCAACCCCTGGAACGCTATCTATCCCATTGCCTTGAATCGCCTGTTCATCCTTGTGAACCTCATTACCAACCACCTCGTCGACCGCGCCGAGCCAAGCGCCGATCCCCGCGAGAAATTGGGATAACCCCACTCAAACCCCGTACCCGCGCCGAACGCGGCCCCACCAAACCTTCAGCAAGCCCCGCTCCCCCTCACTTCCGCCTCCCCCGCACCGTCCCGCTCCGAGAACCAATCCACCACCCAACCCCGACCGACCGGCCGAAAGACAATTCATAATATCATCATCTCAGAAAGTCACATCCAACATCAACGAACCTCATCACAGCCAAATCCAAAACTTAGGTCACTTTTTCATTAGGCATATCAATAGCGAATCAACGACGCAAGTTCTTCGTTCATGCAGGCAAGAAAAAAATTTGTTTTTGGCTTCGCCGGCATTTCAGCTCAAGCTCAAGCTCTAGCTTCCAACTAAGGCAATAATAGCGCCCATAACGCCGTTTTCTCATGCTGTAGATTGTGCAGCTTCTTCCATGAAGCTAAGCTGACAACTTAGCTTGGGGTTGCAAAAAAAAAAGTGTGACCATCCTTCCATCATGAGATGCGTACAGGTTTTGCCCAGGAATTACATCTCTCTGACAATAAATCAAGCTCTCCCTCCTCCATGCTCGAGAGGACCCGATCCGACAATGGGGATATATCCCAATCCCAACTTCATGCAGACATACCGAAGTATTCCCCTCCACTCCCCTCATCTCCCTATTCTGAGCCATGATAATGGCGCGGTACTATCATCAACCCATTTGCTGCGACGAAACATCATGCAAAAATAAAGAAAAAAAAAAAGTTCCGACGCGGGACGCGGTCGACGATGAGTCGGACCGAAACGATGCGATGCAAGTCTCCCCAACATAAAACGCCTTTTTTTCCACGAGCCCCCAAAACCCAAGATATATCCATCCACCCCACCAACGGCGCGTCATGACGAAGTAGAAACGGAGGATGACGAACCCCTCGCCAAACTGAGCAGACTGCTCACGATACCACCCGAAACAGCACTCGTCGGCTCGTCTTCGTCGTTGCCAGCTTTGAGGTTATCCATATCGAGACGCGGCAGGACGCTGACTACGTTTTGAGATTCTTTCTCTTCTTGCACTTGTGGTGCCTGTGTCGTCGCCACTTCGGCCTCGGCGGACTCCTGCGATTGCGCGGGCTCGTCCGTCTCAGTCTCCTCGACAACCTCCTCCTCGGCGTCCTTCTCGGGAGGGCCATCACGGCTTGACGGCGGCTGCACCATGACCCTCGGCAGAGCCCTCTCCGCCGTCTGCGTCTGCGTTTGCATATTCGTCTCCTGCGGTTGCTGCCCCGGTCGCGGCTTCACCTCCAGCTTGTCAAGCGGCACGTTCTCCTGCCCTGTCTGGAGCTTGTAATTCGCGAGTCCGAGTTTTAGTCGAAGGATTCGAGCTTTCTATAAACCATCAAAGTCAGCGATCTTGTTTTTCAAAATTTCGATCCAAGATAATGATCCGGCATAACGAAGGATTAGAATTGAAATAAGAAAAGTCGTACCTGTCGCGCCTCCTCGCGGGTCAATAACCTCCTCGGCCTCGGCGGCGGCAGGGTCCTGGCCTGCTCTGCGTCTGGCTCGGTGAGGATGGTGGTGTTTTGGGATGTGTCCATGGCCGAGGTGTCGAACACGGCCGACGTGTCTGCGGGGGACGCGGAGCGGGTTCGCGGTGTCTCGTGCCGCGACCCTTTCTGCTGTTGTTCTGGCAGCAGTTCGTTCTCGCCCGGCACCACCTCGGGTTCTAGTTGTTGTTCGCTTTGCTGGTTCTGCTCTTCTGATTGTTCGCTCTGGGTCTGTCAATGGCACGCGTATCAGTACACCAATTCCCAATGTACGTTGTCAATTGACTTCTTTTTGAGATATCTTCTCACCTCCGTGGCATCGGGATCAACGTCCATCTCCATCTCCGTCTGTGCGGGAGCCGGCGCGGGAGTCGATGCGGCCGCGGATGCAGATGGAATAGCAGGAACTGGTGATGTAGCCTCAGGTGCCAGTGCAACTTCTCGCGCAGGTGCAGCTACAGCTACGGGTGCAGCGGTGGTGGTAGTAGTAGTAGTAGCATTAGAAGCAGCGGCAAGAGCAGAGGCGGGCTCCTGACATTGCTTCTTCTTGGGAACAAGTGCGTTCTCGTCAAAGATGTCGACGGCGGCGGCGGCAAAGGACCTCTTGAGATTGAGAGACTTGACGGGGCTGCCGCTGCTGTTGCTCTTACGCGGCGATTGGGGCGCCGCCCCCAGCTTGGAGTGTTTGTGCAGCTTCGTGGGCGACGATATCGCGTTCACGTTCGCGTCCAGGGGCGCGAGGGCGCGTCTCTTTGCCGGCGATGAGGGGTCCATGACTTTTTTTCTTTTTGGTGTTGCTGCTGTGTACGTGCAGTGTACTGTGTTTGTGTTGATGGGTTGGTAAAGACCGTGTTATGTGTATACCTGATGGTTCCTTTTTCCTCTTTCCTGCACCACCGTTGAAAGTTTGGAGGAAAGGGAGCTTTGGGGGGGAAAGGGAAAGGGAGGGAAGAGGACGTAGTTGGGGGTCTGGATCCTCGGAGCGGTTGATTGGAGGTTAGGTGGGTAGGTCACGGAGTAGTTTGACGGGATGGGAGAGAGCGTGTTGATGTGGAGGAGGGGGGGAGGGATGAGGAGAGTTGGAAAGAGGCAGAGTAAGGCACCTTAGCTGAAAAGCCCCAAGGTAATTCCCAGTAAAGGTACACGCGGAGAGAGAGAGAGGGATCCGGAGCAGAGTGAGAGAGAGAAAGAGAGAGAGAGAGAGGAACAGGAAGAGGAAGAGGGAAGAGTTGCTATTCCCACGCAAATCGCCAATTTACAAAAAAGCTCTCAAGCGAACTTCTCGGAGCGTGTTTCGTGGCGTGCCGTGGATGGAGCTGGGCGACGTGCAGTGCTGGGGGTGATGGGGATTCGGGGGGGAAGAGGCACGCCCAAGAGAGCCCGTCCACGTCCAGTGTCAAGGTACCTCTGACCTCTGAGCCTAAACCCAACCCGACCTGGAACGAATGGAGAACGAACGGCTCCCGCCCGCGTGCAGCTGTAGCAACACAAGAATGCGGTAACTAACCCACTGAACGTAAGCCTCCGAGCCTCTGAGGTGGCTTCCCTTCCCGCCCTCTGCCCGTGCGTTTTATTTTCTAAACAAAACAAATAACAGCAACAAACTGTTTGTTGACGTTTGACATTTTGACGTCTGATGTTCCGGTACTCAACGTTACAAAAACCTTGGTTCCCCTTTGAGAACTTTAGGGAGAAGAGATGAAATTTCTCACAACCAAGGGGGGGGAAAGGGGAAAGGGAGCTGTCTAATGTGTGTTGGTCAGGTATTCCATGGGATACCTCAAGGTATGATAATGATCCAGTGTCACACACACACACAGACAAAGACGCGTAAAAGGGTGGTGCGGTGCACCTCTGACCGTTTGTCTGAGAAGGAATATGTAGGTAGAATGGTAGCGTCTCAGGGACCGCGTACCCGCGTTTAGTAGCGCACTTTTCCGGCTTCTTCACCGCATGAACATCACTATAAAATAGAAAGCAAACCTGGCAAAAAAAAGAAACAAGAAAGAGAGTAAAGAGAACCGCCCCAAAATCGCGGCCCGCTTTATCGCCCCCTGTCTGGTGGCTGGCATACTCAGTCGCGTACCCCTGCTGCGTCAAAAAGTCCAAAACCCGCCCGCGGCACGTCACTGCTTTCGTCGGGTCCCGTCACCTACCTACCTACCTTACCTTACCTTAACACGCTGCACCGCTGAGAGTTTCCAAAAGTCAGGGAACCTTACAGTGCATTATAGCGCTCTTCAGGGGCGCTGGGGAGGGGGGGGGGGGCGAGAACCTAGAACTACCAACCATGTTCCAGACCGCGGCTTACATAAGTACACCACCCACCACCTGCAGTGCAGAAGAAGAGTAGTCCCCAGAGGCGCGTTGCAACTTTTCCAGGTAGGCAAGGGTCCGCCTAGCCACCCGGTCGATCGCATCTGGCCTAGCGCTAACGAGACATGGAAATGCAGGTACCGGGGGACACGCACCCACGCACCGTTCAGGGTCCACGCCGCTGGGATCGACGTGACACCTCTTTCCCGCCCCAAAGAACCGACCTAAGGTACCTACGGATACCCTTCCCGTCAACTGTTAGTGAATTTGGGGTAATATCAACCACCACGCGTCGTTTGGCCTTGACATTGGCGCTTGACTGGCATGGGCGAGTCCTCCCTCCTCCCTCTTCTCATTTTCCACCTGTTTTCAACTCAAACGTGCTTGTTTGTAGCTTCAAGCCTCTCAGGACACTCTCGGACATGGCAACATCTCATAATCACAGTCTCACGAGACGCTCGTTTGTAAACTCGGGTATCATTCCTCTCGCCCTTGCGAGAGTTGCGCTGACGCTTTCGTCCTCGCCAAGGAAACTAACTAAAACAATTCGGCCTCCCCTCCTCCCATACATACAACATGTAGAAGTAGCTGTCTCTCCAAATGAAATAATCTTCAAAAGACAGCAAAGAAAAGAGAAGTGAAATGTAATCATCTTCGTCGCATCCTCAAACCACCCAGGCAAACAACTTTCTCCGTATACCAATAAGAAAAAACCACAAACGCTCGAAAAGAGACCAGCCCAGAGCCTGCACACTGAGCCAGTCTGCAACTCTGCCGGAGGAACGCCGAACCCTTTGCTTTTCCCAATGCTAACCTTGCCCACCCATCCAATGAACCGGCTGGTCGTCATTCGTGGAACTCTCTCCCGGGGGTATCCAGCATCCGCTTCCCATCGTATTTGTCGGTCACTTTTTTTTTTTAATTTTTTTAATCCTCTTTCAGCTTCCTCCTTGTCACTTTGCTCCTCGTCTGTATTCTTCACATCGACGACGAGACATCGAGTGAGTATAGGCTGTTGTCGAACTGGAATGGCTTGTTGAAGTCATTCGTCACTTCATCCCAGTTAGGGAACTGCTCCATCGGCGCCATCGCCTCCTCTAGCATCAGCCCCTCAAATTCGGCCCCGCCGTCAAGTCCGTCCATGTTGATGTTGTTCATATCAAGAAGCACGTCCATGTCGACTGGTTGCCAGTTGAGGTCAATGTCCAGGTGGACACCCTCTGAAATATCGCTGTTGGGCTCCGATGATCCACTGTCCTTGCTCGACTCGGGTGTATCGTTCGGTGTCTGTGACCGGTACACGGCCATGTCGCTGATGACGCCGTTGGCGCCGAGCTCGAACTTGCCGAGGTTGTTGAACAGGCTCTGTGGGTTGACCGTCGTTGCCCACGCGTCCATCGTCGGAGCCGGTGCCGCCGCCATCTCGGGCTGCTTGTGCTCCATCTTGGGAGTGTTGTCCGTCTTGCCAACCGCAAGCTTGTTGTCCTGTGCCTTCCCTCCCACCTTGCTGCCCGTACGCTGCATCGACGCATCTCGAGACATTGGCGTTGCACCCGGATTGCTGGCTGGTGTTTGGCCTTGTTTGGATGCGTTCTGGCCCATTGGCTGTGCAGTGACTGGCACCTGACCGTTGGCATCCAATCCCAAAGAGAGAGCCAAGTTTTCTTGCATGAACTTCATGGGATCCTCCAGAGGCTTGACATGCTCTTCTTGAATATGCGTCTGTCGCGCCTGCTCTGAAGGGAAGCCCGTTGTTGCCATCTCGCAGTCTGCCTCGGGGCACAAGAACATGGGCTTTGGCGGCGCCTTGGGTTCGGGCATGGCCTGCCTCTTAAGTTCCGGGGAACCAGACTTGCTGATCTGGGGCGACGGGGTTGTCTGGCTCGGCTGCTGGGGCGGCGTCGGTTGCGCCCCAGTCTTGGCCTTCTTTCGCGGGTTGGGCAATTTCAGGTTATCCCTGTTCACCTTTGGCCTGTCCATGTAAGTAGGATCGCCATGCGGAGAGGTTGCGTTGAACGGGAATGGAGGCTGGCTCGTCGTTGGTGCAGCTGGGGGGGCCCCGCTCTTGCTGTTGGACCGCTGGTGCATATTGTTCAAAGCCTTGGTCTGCTTCTCCAAGTTGGCCGCACTCAATGGCGTCACCTGCCCGCTTTGAGCAGGAGTAGCACCGGCCTGGTTCGGCGCTGCGGGTTGGCCTTGCTGTGGTGGCACGGCACCGGCTTTCTTGCCGAGGGAGGCACAGTCGCGCGCCATGCTCTCGAGGAGTCGACGAACCTCGTCGATCTCGGCGGGCCTGACACTGAAGACTGGCTTCGGGTTCATCATGTGTTCACCGTCGGTGAACTGTCTGATCATACGGAGTCGCTAGATCATGTTAGTAAATTGTCAACGTCCAGTAACGCGCATGATTGTCCACTTACAGCTCGGAAATAGCTCTTGGCGCGCTGATCATCACGAGTTGCGGCATACCAGCGTCCCAGGGCCTTTCCAATCTTGCCCATGTCGACCACGATCTTCATGAGCTTGGTGCAAGTCTCTGTACGCTGCTCTGGTGACATGGGGATATCAGGCATATGCTCCGTCATCATCAACCTCTGCTCTTCTTGACCGATGCGCCTGAGCTTGTCAAAGTCGTTCTCCGTAGGTGCAATGCCCGAGCCTGCAGCTTGCATGGCCTGTTGGCGACTCTTCATTGCCTCGTACTTGGCCCTCTGCTCGGGATTCATGGCCGCAATTTGCTCTGGGGTAAAGTTCGGGAACGGGCGCATCTGGCCTGGTTGGGCAGTCGGCCTCTGAGGCTGCTGAGATGCCTGAGGGACGTCGGCAGGCTCGTCAGTGCTAGGTCGCTTGAGGTTCTTCTGCTGCGTCGCAGGCGAGGGATTCGGAGGCTGTGCTTGGTTGCTCGAGGCCGGACGGTTGTTGTTGTTGTTGGTGTTGTTCTGTGGTGCCGCGGCGTTGGCAACAGCCTTCTGATCAGGAGTAGCACTCTGTTGCTTCGGCGGTGCCGGTGGCGCTTGCGCGGGCGTCGGGGTGATATTTGCGGGTATACCGGGCTGTGGCATTTGGGGTGGTTGAGGCGCAGACACTGGGATGGCTGGTCCTCCCGGCGCCGGTAGCCCTTGTGATTGAGCCTGGCGCATGGCCATCTCTTTTTGCATCGCGGCAGCCATCTGCCGTTGCTTAATCTGGATGATGAACTGTCTCAGTTGATCGTCGGTAAGGCTAGCAATCTTGGGGTTCGCCTTGCGAGCGTTCATGATATCAGTTGGCGTCACCTGAATCATGTGAGCTGGAATACTCGGCATGCCAGGCGGCATGCCTGGTTGTTGGTTGGGTGCCTGCGGATTCTGTACACCGTTGCCGGGCTGCATCCCATTCTGCTGTGGCTGCGCTGGTCCTTGAGGTTGAGCTTGTTGAGGCGGCTGTGCGATTTGCTGTAGTTGAGCCTGTGGCGGGACCTGCTGAGGCGGCTGAGATTGAGGCGGTTGCGGTTGCTGCGTTTGTTGCTGCTGCGCTGCCGCCGCTGCTGCCTGCTGCTGATTGCGTTTCTCCATCTGCCTCTGCATGTAGGTCGCGAACTGCGATCTCTGTATTCTCTCGAGATGTTGTTGCAACTGTGGCTGTACGGGGTTTTGTGCAAGCCATTGTCGTAGGTCCTTCCACTTGCGTACCTCAGGAGGAGCGCGAAGCTGGTTTCCTACTTGCTGGAGGACTGGTGGCGGTAGCTCCATGCTGTCCATCATGACTTGGTGAGCCGGTGCTACAGGTGTTTGCTGGTTCCTCAACCGGTTCAACATCTGCTGTTGCTGGGCAATGAGTTGCTGCTGGTTGTTAGGAGCAGGAGCACCTGGTTGCGCTTGCTGAGGCATCATGCCGTTGTTCATGAACTGATTGCCATTGACAACGTTGAATTGTCCAAGTTGCCCTGGTCGACCCTGCATCTGGCCTGGGTTGCCCATAGCATTCATTTGCATCTTGCGCTGTTGCTCCTGCCACTTCTGCATGACTTCGTTCAGCTTGTCTGGTGGCAGACCGTGGACAGCCTGCCTTTGCTCGGGATTCATGCTTGCCATCATGCTGTGGAAAAGCGGGGTGTTGGTCATGTTCATGTTGCCCGCTGCGCCCATCGGCCGTTGGTTGCCCTGGTTGAAACGGGGGTCGAGAGTGCCAGCAAAGGGACCATTTGCCTGTTGCCCATTCTGGCCTTCCATGGGATTCATGGCACTCGGAGGACGGCGCATGGGGGTGTTCAGGGTGTTCATACCCGGGCTCTGGGATGGCGGTGCGCCACCGAGACCGTTCGGCTGCCCCTGTAATTGTCTGGCTTGCTGTTGAGCACGCATCTGTGCCGCGTGTTGCGACTGCTGTTGCTCAATTTTGAGTTGTTGCGCCTGCTGCATACTCAACTGTTGCTGAGCCTGGTTTGGTCGCGGTGTTTGATTCTGTCCAGGTTGATTAGGCATTCCCTGACCTTGACCCCCAGCGATGGGTTGCGGCGTGGCGTTGCGCGCTGGGCCGTTGCTCGCAGGTACGACCATCTGGCCTTGCTCCTGGGCTAGTATGCCCGCCTTTTGTTGGTTCATGATGCTCTCCATGGTGAACTGGCCAAAGTCCCCATTGCCAGACTGCATATTTGCCGCGTTCATCATCGCCGGGTTGATTTGTCCTCTGCCGGCTTGCATCATGGCTTGGGCTTGGGCAGGGTTCATGTTGGGCGGCATGCCGCCCTGTTGCTGTCGCTGCCTGGCCAGAGCGGCGTTTTTTGACAGGCCTTGGAAGGCCTGGTGCTGGAACCAGATCAAGACCGGATCCTTGCCTTGAGCGGTGTACTCCTGTGCCCTCTGTGCAAACCGGGTCTGCACAATATTGCGGTAGTGATTCTTCTGGGGATCGGGGCAAGCGGATGCCATTTTTTGGGCGAGTTCCATCACCTTTTGCTGATCGTGCGGTGTGAGGTTTGAGGCGTCGGTGGGAATGCCGTTTTGTGGTCGTCCTTGTCCACCGGGCATCTGGAACATCTGCTGGTTGGGCCCTATCGGTTGGCCACCTTGGTTTCCCATGTTCACACCCATCTGGCCCTGTTGAGGAATCTGCGACGCCTGCATCTGGTGCTGGAGATGCTGGAAGCCCTGCTGTTGGTTCTGGCCCATTCCTCGCCCCATCTGGTTCTGCATAGCCGCGTTTTGGTTCATCATGAGCTGTTGTTGAGCCTGTGCCGCAGCTTGGGCTTGGAGATTGCTGGTCATGGTCTGCTCGTTCGCCTGTCGTCGTCGGAAGAACTCGTTCGTCTTGTTGCTCATTTGGGCCTCGTATTGAGCCTACATCATCATGTTAGTGTTTCCCTAGTGGTGGAGAGACATCAGGGCGAAACTTCTTCGCTCAAATTCTTACCTTATCTTGACACTTGTTGAAGGCATCGCGCTCGAAGTTTACGCCAACTTCTGCCGCCTTCATGAAATCTATGCTGGGCACGGCAAGGCCAATGTTTGTGATCCTGGAGAAAAACGTCGTGTCAGTCACGGCGCGACACAGGGCAAGTCAGAGGGTGAAAGTCGGACTCAACGTACAAGTTATGGCACTTGATCATGCGCTCCTGGATAGCCACGCCAGCTTGCCAGCCTGTGTGAGGCTGTTGCTGGGCGAGCATGGTCTGGTAAAGAAACTGGTTCAACTGAACCTGGGAGGGTCGGGGACGCGGCGGTTGCTGTTGCATCATTCCCGCCGCTCCCGCCATGTGTTGCATGTTCGCGGCCATGGCCGCTTTCCACGGGTTTTACACAAGTCTTCTACGGCAATTCGAGAACCGATCGTTTCGGTCGGCAATGGACCAGGGACCTTCGATCGACTGCTGTGATGAGGTCTGCGGTCCAGTGGTCGGAATGGTGGGAGAGAAGTTTGATCGAGTTGAAAGGTCCAAAGCTTAGAAGTGTTGCTGGTCTGGTTTTGTTCTTAACAATGAGGCACGGAGCCGTTGACTGCCTGCAGGGTGCCTAACGACTTGCGACAGGCATGAAGGAGCTAGTCGGGTGCGGTAAGCGACGGGAAAGCCGGTGTTGCGCTCGTATGAGTTGTTGCGATGCCACGCAAAAATCCTGTTCGTCGTCGGTGGGCGTCCTGGAGTAGTGAGGAGGATGACGAGGCAAGTGTGGGTGGTAGTTCGGCGGTCTCGTCTCGTGTTTTTCGTTCACGCAGATTACGTGGAGTCGTCAAGGGACCCGAGCGCCTGGTTCAGCAACGACTTTGGATGTTGCGCCAGTCGCTGTGGCATGAGTTTGAGAAAGGAAGATGCAGACGACTCGACTGGAGAGAGGAGTGAAGAGCAAATGACCCGCGACGAGAGGTGGCTGTCGGTGGTGGGTTGTTGTGGTTTCGGTTGTGTCCGTCCAGGAGCGGCGGAAATTCCAGAGAGTGGAGGGTGGGCGTGGACAGCCGCAGGTCGAGACAAAGCGAGCCGGGGGTGGTCTGCGAAAACAGGACGGTACTGTGCGTAGCAAATTATGCAATACAAGCTTGTCGTCTCTGCAGGCGTCGCCCAATTCTGGATTGGTGAACAGCGGCGACGAGTGCGACGAGAAGCTCACGAAGAAAAGAGGAAAAATCGACAACAACGACGGAGCGGCCGTGTGGAGTGTGTTGTAGGAAGAGAAAAAGAGGTGGAAGAGATGGCTGCTGCGAGAGATAGAGAGAGAGAGAGAGAGAGAGAAGAGGTGTGTGCGTGCGTGCGTGGTGCGTGTGGTGAGTGCAGTGAGCAATGGGTTACGGCAGAGGACGGGATCGTTGGGCGTTGTGGAGCCTCCTGGAGATGGGCTTTGCTCGCTCAGTGCCAGTTGATTTAGGTTCTGGTGGGCTCAGGATTGGCGCCCTTTTAAGCGTGGAGCCTATTTTTGCCTGTGGTCGACGGTCGACTAGGGTGGCTGAAACGACAACTGGACGAGGAGATCGAGGTGGGAAGCTGTCGTCGTAATCGCCCTATATCGCGAATAGACGCTCGTTCACCTTTTTCTGGATTGAATCAGATGAGCAAGGTGAGAAAAGAGAAGAAGAGGAGGGGATTCCAACCATTCTCCCAAAGAAGAGGGGCGACCAGGCGACTGACTGCTGAGAAGGAGGGCCCGGAGGAAGAGGAGGAGAGGTGGTGACAGAATACCTAGCCGTATGTAGAGAAAGAAAGGGAGGGAGGGAGGACGTATCCGTAGCAAGGTGGACGAGGATGAGGTCGGAGGTCGGAGCAGGTAAGTAGGTGTATTCGTACGAATAGAATGGTAGTAGGTAAGGTAGGGCGAAGAGAGAGAGGAAGAGGGCGCTCGCAGTGAAGAAGCAGGTCTGGTGGTGGTGGTGGTGGATGTGAGTGAGACTGTGAGAGTGACTGGAGACGAGGTGCCTGGCACCATGAGCGTGAGTACGTGGGTGGTGGTGGGAGACCAGACAGAGAGAAGAGAGGATGGGCTTGGATGGGGCCTGCAGGGCGGCGAGATGCGCAGTTGGAGAGGGGAGGGCGTGCGATGATGAGTGGACGACAGCGCGGATTGGTGAGAGATGATTGGACGAGAGCCTGTGAAGGAGGGGGTGTGGTGCTAATCTGGAAGTGGGGGGTGGGAGGTAGCTGTGGGAAAGAGCAGGGCAGCGCAGCAGGAGCAACAAGAGGCAAGCCGCAATATCCAGGTACCGGTGAGCTTAGGAAGGTGCACGAGGTACCTTGCCTCACTTCACGTGCAAGGGTTCGTCACCACCTCAGGTACCTGAAGTTGGCGAGGGAGAGACGGGAGTTTCTGCTGGACGTAATTCTGTTGTTCTCTTCCCACTTTTCAATTGATAAAAGTAGGCCAGATGTTGATTCCGTATAAGTCTCTATCCGTATCTGTGCTTTGAATACTTGAACAAGGTTGCGGCCGTTCGTCCCGGCAAGAGAGAGAATGGTCTTGGTCATGAGGGCCGGGCATTCGGTGTAAGTTGAACGTGAGGTGAGGGCCGGGTGGGCAGCGAGCCCGTACCCTTGGGCAGTAAGGTAGGAAAGGTACCTTGGGACGAAAAGGTACACACTTCACACTTCGCACCAGGGCAAGCGCTGCACAGCAATACCGGCATGCAAAAGACAAGGGCAGCCGCCGCAGCCCATCCTTTTTTTTGCGGTCCATCACGACCTGCCAACTAGTGCGCGCCTGCTCGCCAACACCGACTGCATTGGCATCAGAATATGGACTGGACTGTGAGGTGCAATGGAGACTGGCATTGGAAGACTGGGGAGGGGGGATAAACATGGACGAGGAAAGACGGGCAAGGTACGGAGTACCTTTCTATGTACTGCGTAGGTATCCATCCGTACAGAGGTAGGGGGGAAGGAAGGAAGGAAGGGAAGGGAAGGGAAGCCAGGCGGGCTAAAGTGGGCACCTGGCGAAAATGGGGGACCCTCTTCCTTCCTTTCCTTTTCTTTCCTTTGCGCAGTTGGTGATTTTTTATTTTATTCTACCTATCCAATACTTTATTTCATTTCTCATGTGGTTCCTGGCTTCCCGCCCTCGAGCCTTAGGAAAGACTACCTTAGTCTGTATCTCATCTACCTCACATATTCGCAGAATCTAATACTCTTTTGCACTCTGGCACTCTGAGAGGGGAAAACCAGACCAGGCAGGCAGGGCAGGGACTGGGACGTGGATTGTGAGAGGGGAGGGGGGCTGATGTGGTATTAGTGACAGGGGGGTGCGGTCAAGATACCTTGGACACACCACGCACATTCTCCGTCTGCCTCCATCTCTCACTCCCCGTTGCCCATACTGTGTAATGCCACCAGCAAGCAGCCCTCTCTGCCACTCTATCCGTACCATTTCTTACTCATTCTCGGAGTTCCTATTGCACATCGTCTGAACCTGGTTTGAAGCCCTATATTCTCGCAGCGACATCTCCAGTGGTTGAGACTGATACGAAAAAAAAAAGAGACCCAGCATTTTTCAACATGTACCAGTCTATCAGCGCAGCGGTGTAGGAAGCGGTCAACAATGGTCCGCGATACTCTTGACTGTATGTGTATCATGGGTGCTAACACGACACAACCTGGTAGCCAACTCTAGACTCTGTGTGTACGTCGTACCTCGAGCCCAGGCCTTCCGGGTAAGCCTTTGACATCCAGCCAGAACCGATATCTACCATGTACACCTAAACACCTTATTGCGTACACAAACTGCCCAAGGTATGTCTCCGTACCACATACGCCTATCCAAGGCGCATCAGAATAACGCTCCGGGAACGAACGACGTTGACGAACGACATGATGCGAGTGTGGTGGTGTCCTCGCCTCATCTGCTTCATCTAACCTTTGGAGAGCTTCTTTCACTCCATGCCAACCGACGACGGTACAAAGTACAGACAGACCGAAGGGGTCAGTGCCGGGGGCCAGGGTCAGAGCCAACCTCGATACCGGACCCCGTATGTCTGATGTACCCTGCCTTGGCCTTGCCTTGGCCGTCTTCTTCTTCTGTCTGCCCCCCTCCGAGGCCATTCCAAAAAGTTTCCAGCTTCGGGGGCGGTCATGATTACTCACGAATATACGGATAGAGTACCGAGTACGGAGTACTGCTGTTCATCTCCCTCCAGATGCTCAGCCTGGATGAGCCACGTACCGGATATCCACCATCAATTCACCAGCCTGTTATGCCACATTGCGATGCGACGATCACCATGAGCTCTCTCCAGCAGATCGTGGAGGAGCAAATCCATGGCCATCTCTCAAAAACCCCCCAGTCACGCGTCTCGCTCGCCAGTGATTTACCTACATCACCCGGTGAGCAGGGCAAGGCAAGCCGGTAAGGACCGGCACGGCTACGCCACCATTCACGGCACCTCGTCTGTTCCCAGTTACCAGGGACCTGCCCCGGGCAATCCGCGATGCGAGAGGCAAAGGAATGTAGAGGAATTTCGACGTCCCAATTCTTCATCTCGGTCTTGGTACGAAGAACCAGTTAGTAGCTGGGCCATTCCTAGTTACCTAGTACCAACAGACCCTTTCTACATTCCATCTCATTTCTGCGCCGGGTTCTCTGAGGTGGTCGTCGACTTTCTGCAGCTTCCAATGGTTACGCCGCGCATTCTTGAAGCCTGGCAGAATCAACACTCGGTCCGTCGATACAATCCAATGTCTCTCCCGAGTCCAGCCATGGCAAGACATTGGCCCATTGGCGAGTTCCTCCCACCCTAACAAAGTGCGAACGGATACATAGGCGGCCTGCCCCGTAATAGTGTTGGAATAGATGCAGGCCAACCGTCAACCTTTTTCCTAGACCGAGCCTCGTTTGTCTTTGCCTCATTTCTTCTTATCCCCTTCCCTCTCGTCTTGCTTCCCAGGTGGGCAAGTAAGTTTTCATTCCTGTTCCTTTTCCTGCTTCCGATTACCAGTTGAACCACTCTGCCGTCACACTCTTGTCATTCCTATTCGCCCGTCGTCTTGTCTCCCACAGATCCTCACGACCCAGCAACATGGTCCTCAAGTCCGAGTCCTTCCCGCCCACGCATTCCCCAATTCGCGTTTCGGCGCTTCGTTGCTTCATTATTCTTGTCCCCGCCACACTGGTGTCCCTGCTCCTGTCAGGTACACCTGATGGGAGACAAAGCCGAGGTGCCTACTGAGAAGAAGGAGCTGCAAATACAACAACGTAGCAGGGGATATTTGCCCTTGCATTGATGCTTTGCATATCCGTACTGTACAGACTACAGACTACGCAGTACAGACCAGAGGTCATTGGCGAGGAAGAATCTTGACCGCAAGCCGGTACTTTGCGCACTAGAGAACCTCACATGGCGTCTGTAGCAGGGGGAAAGCCATGCAAAAATTGATTCGCGGTGTGTGTAGCGTCTCATTGTGGTCAGGAAGGGCACGCCCACCTAGCAGAGACGGAAGGGGACCCTCTCAAAGAACCGGAACGCAAACCACACAGACTCAGAGAGGAAAGAGAGAGGCAGAGAGGGAGACAGAGAGAAAAGGCTCGAAAAAAAGCTCGAGGCTCACGGCTCGTGGCTCAAGTTGCTGCTTTTTCCCCCCAACACGCTGCACAAAGTACTCCAGGGTGATCCTTGTCTAGTTCGATTGCACACATGGGCGCTAGACCTGAAATGATCAAGCCGTGACGGCCTGCTTCTCACAAGGTGTGAGGAGGTACCTGAGCTTGTGCCAAGTGACCGCGGCGGTATGGAGACGTGACCTGGCGGTGTATCTGCTGGCAATCTGGTACTTATTTTTTCAAAAGTGTCATCTGGCTTCTATCAGAGGCGACAAAAAAAGGCAGTATGCGAGTTGGAGATGCGTTGAACGTTGGAACTTCGACGGGGAGGCCCAAGACGACGGGTAAGCCGCAAGACCAGGACCAGGACCAGGACCAGGACCAAGGAATGGACGTTGGTATTAGGCTCATCCACATCGATCCATCTCAATATGAGGAAAGCGTTGCAGCGAAACGGGACGAAGTACATGCGTGCCGGGAGGAGAAAATAACAAGGGCGCGGAGGCACGGATGCACGGGGCCACGAGCACCCTGCGAGTCCCAGATTTCAGTCAAGCTATGTATCCTTAGTGCCCACCCACCACTGCCACATTGTCCACCTCTGCAGACTGCTGTCTGGCATCGAGAATATACCACAGTACGAATTATTGTATTCGTACAGAGACGCAATACTGACAACCCAACTGACCAGTTCGTGACTGACAAAGTGAAGTAGGTAGATTGGCGCCACCCGAGTTTGCGACGCCGCGTCTCCAGCCTCAACAGGAACCCGTCAGCCTAACATGTTATTCTCAAGTCTACGGACGATGCTCCGTCCAGCCATCACCAACCAACCCCGGACGACATGTCTCCCGCGGCTCCGAACCGGGGTCCAGATGGGCTTTGTTCGGGCCACAGCATCGAGGCCTGGGTATCACGGTTCCAATCTGGTCTCGTAGGTTCACTGTTTACCTGCAGCAGGTGTTGAGAAATGTGCCGGTGGGCAGGGCATGATCAGACACCAGGGGTCGTCGACGGGAGCCGTTTCGATCTGCCATGTTTGCATGTCGCAGACTCTCAGTTGGCCCTATTGCCCTACACTACGGATCGTTCACCGAGTAAGTTGATCTCGGGGTGTAGCAAAGATCATCCGCCTTATCATGTCTCGAGTCACAGTCACACACTACTCACTGCAACAAGGCCAGCCAGATGCATACCGTCTCCATCTTCTCCTCTCTCTCTCCCTCTCTCTCATTCATATTTTGTGACTAAACTTGCCCACCATGATCGATCGGGGATCCGGCCGGGCCCTGGGAGACCATCATGGTCCATGTCAGGTTTCCTCGACGACGGTCCGCACTCCGTACCCTTCATTCCTCCTCCATTCGCGGGCACTCTGGGGTTGGCGCAGGCCGTGCATCTTACTCACCACACACTGCATCTGAGAGTGCCTGCCCCCAAAGAAACGAAAAGCGACAACCACACTCACCTCAGAGCAGGCAGACCCGAGTGAACACACAGAGTCAGCGTTTGAGTGTTTGGAAGGGGGGGGAAAGTAAAGGGACCCTTCAAAGGCAACGGCTGGGGCAATCATCTGAACGGGGGGGACGGCCATTAGATTGGGGCCTTGCGCGCGACGACGCTTTTACTACGAAACCTTGTGCCAAAATAAGGTGCTTCACTCTCTCTCAATGCGGCGAGATGAGCACAAGCAAAAGTGTCACACAAAAGTATGAGAGATTGCCCATCTCACCACACTGCATCAGTTGAGCAGTATGAGCCTCAGAGAAACGTCGCAGAGATATAAGGTGATTGACTGCTGGGGTTTGGTGGTCTTGGTGATGGTGGATGACTAACGAGCAGTGAGTCCCGTCGGGTGTTAGTTGGATCAGAGAGAGATACAAGAGTCAAGAGTCATACTTCGTACAGAGAGGCTCTGAAGCAAGTGGAGGGATCCGCATCCCCGTACGAAATACACCGACCGTAAGGTAGATATGGGATAAGGTAATGTCGGTAACAGGGGGGGGGGGGGAAGGAAAGTGTAAAGGCTGCCCGTGGACATCAAGTCAGGGACCTGAGGTGGAATTAATTAGGTTCTTCCAAACCGGCTCCAACCTAAAAAGAAACAAGGTGTTGGTTGGCAGGTTTGGGGCCCTGGACTTTGGGAGAGTCGAGACATCAAACGGACGAGAGAGATCTGCAAATCTTCTTCTTCTTCTCCTTTGTGTTGGGGCTTTTTTTTTTTTTCTGCCAGTTGTAATCTACCTGCTTTCTAAGGTTGACTTTTTGGCCCCGTCGTGGAGAAAATCATGGTGAGGCTACCTTAATTGTGAGGGAGAATAAAAGAGAGAGACTTTTGTCCGTGGGCATTGTCAATTTCATTTCTGCCAAGAATCATTTCCAGAGATACTTTGACGAGATATATAGACGGCTTTCTGTTTAATTGATTACTCTCTGGATTGGGCATATCCTCCAACCGTTGCCAAAAGAAAAAAAAAAAAAAAAAAAAAAGACACGATGATGAGAATTGGGTGAGTATGGTGCCTATACGTAGTACAGTGTAGTGTAGTTTGCGATTGCCCACCCATCTGCGCATCATCGCCCCTAAGAGGATCCATATGTACCTTTTGGTGTCCAAGGTGCCTTTGCCTCGCCTTGCTGTGAGGTGAGGTGAGGTGCCTGCCTCTCAGACGGGGAATGGCAGCTGGTCGTTGCAGAGGATCTCCAGCTAAGAGAGAAAAAAATCCCAACCCAGACCAGAGGCAGGAAAGGCCCCAAGGGAAAGTTCCCCCCTCCACTCCCTCTTTCCCTTCCATTTCATTCGTTACCCACACCCTACCCCCTCTCATTGAGAAGGTACCTAGATACTCGGGTACTTCCAATCACGCCCCCCCCCCCTTCCCCCTTCACTCTCCCGTCCTTCTCTCTACTGTGTGTGTGTGTGTAGAGACTCTCGGTCAGGCCCAATCACGATGTGTCTGGATCCCATTCGGTACTTGCCTAACCTTGCCGGTGACTGATACTTGGCGTCCCGTTGCTTCTGAATGGATGCTAAGAGAGGAAGTGTGAAGGTGTGTGCCCGCCCAACCCAACTCGCCTTTCGTCGAATCGTGCCTGCCAACTCCTGACTCTTGCGTGCCTGCCTTTGCTCTCGTCCTCGCCGCCTTCCAATCCTGATTACATCATTCTAGTGCTGCGATATGTGGGCAGTAAACGGGCGACGCGAGCAACGGCGACAAGTCATGGTTACACAGAGCACGCTTCCCCTCTCTCTCTCGCGCGACCAACGGCTGAGGTTGTCTCTCTTTTGTGTGTTTGAGGGGTGCTTTTTGCTTCTTTGCTCTCCTTTCTCTCTTCCTTTTTTGCTCCTTGGATGCCAAGAAACCAGTCGCGATACCAGACTCGGGCAGATATCCTCAACCTTTGGCTTTTCTTGCCCCCATCAGACCAACATGATCACGAGAACAAACCAAGTAGTCCCTCTACTTAACCATGCTACCTCATTTCTCGGCCGTTTTGGCCGCAGAGAAAGAAAGAGAAAAAATTCCCATCCTTCTCTACCATCGAGCCTCCGGTTGTCAGACCGTTGAGTAGGAAAAAAGACTGTGACTGGCTGGACCACGCGTAATAAGGTTACGTCCCCAGACTCGTCTCGTTCCAGCCGCGTCAAGTTGCACATACTTATGGCTTTAGACGGGAGCTCAGTCCTCGACTCAACCACCACCGCTATTACAATCATATTTCTTTCTTCCGGATCCGATTCTGGCCTATGGCCTCCCGTCCCTGACTAAGAAACAGGTTCCAACTCGTCACCTTACCGCAATCACGGCCTCCTGGCTTCAACTGCATGGATGCAGGGCCAGGCTGATGGTCTGGCTAACAACCCGAACACTCTTGCTATCAGGACTGCCACAAGGCTCCCATCCTCACCAATGCACAGTACCAAAAGACTCTATCTCACCAAGTATCGGCCACAAACCTCATCTCTTCCACCGTCGCGGCGGGCGAGTTGTCCAGTATCACAGCTGCAGGGCGTGAAGGTGAAGGACAGTCAACGGACCAGCTCCCGGAAGTGGGGCTCTTCTTCTGCCAAACAATCGTCTGGCCATGTCAGAAAAGCAAAGCGTCTTCCGCTGCGCTTGGCTCCTTTTGCGGCCCCTAGACTCCAGACCATCCCCGTCCCTCTCACCTGGACGATGCCACACTGCTTCTTTTCCAATGTCTCTGCAGCAGCACCCGGCCTAGACGTGTCGCAGACGTGCCGCACCTTGTACCAGCTGGCGGCGCTGCACGCCCAAAACGCACTGCACCGATTGACAGATGCTGCAAGAACCGAGAAGAGTATAGACGGACGGAGACACAGACAGAGAGCCTTCAGGCACCGCGTAGCAGATGCAGACGCAGACACAGACAAATCCAGAGAAGGCTTCATCAGGTTATGCCAGGTGCCCCACTGCCCGCCGCGTACCTTGGCCGCCAAAATAGCACATCCGTTTCAAGTGTGGACGGCCCAGCATACAACAGACGGGGGGGGGGGGGGCCTTGACCTGGATCCGTCGGGCCAATCTTTGTTCAACATGTCTTTCTGCTTTCGCACCAACTTCTCGCCTCGCCCTTGTTGCTTTTCGATTTGATGAGCCTGAAGAAAGTCTTCCTACTTACCGCTTCTTCGATGGCCACTAGAAACCCCCGGTAGCTCTGAAAGACCACCGCTCTGTCATCATATAATCATGAGCCATCGCCACCGCGCATGCCATTCAATATATGTATGGCCAAGAGTCGTGGCAGAAGGGCATATTGTCCTCCTGGCTCCCCATGTCGCCAGCCGTCCAACGCCTTCACCAAGTGGCCGCTCGCACTACTATCTGATGGCGTGGGTGCTCGAACTAGTGACACTCCCCGGGGGGGCCGCCAGATGGAAGAGGCGCAGGCTACTTTGTACTGGCGTGCGCGTGGCTGACAATCCAGTCTCGGTCAAGTCGATCGCCTCACTAGCACATCACCCGTTCATTGGCGTTGCATCTTCGGGGTCTTCTCAGCCCAGCAGGGGTTGGCAACACCATCAGCCAGATCCTTGATCCGGTAAACAGCTCCAATGGTTCGAGGCAGCTGGTGTGCGTACCAAAGCTGCGCTGCATCTATTTCTTTTTTACCTCTTCCGTATTCCACGCTTCGATAATGGCAGTCGTCGAAAAAATCTCATCATCAGCTGGTCCAGTCTGGAGAAGATACGAGAGCTCTTTCTCGCCCGGTCCAGCTCGGAGGATTGACCGTTGTTCTGAACTTTTGCTGTCGAAGTTCGTGCAGACGTTGAATCGTTGCTTCCTATTATTGGCCCGTGTCTGCAACGATCACCGCCAGGGTTCCGAGTGGCAGTACAGAGTACGGAGTACTATCGACAGTATGAGTTGAATCCTGTCGCATCAACAACTTCTTCTGGGACTTGGGCAGAAGATACATTCCTCACAGGTAAAGAATTCTTTCAGATTCATGAGGAACAAGAATCAAGTCGACAAGGGAACTCGTGCGCGGTCAATCATCTGTTTCTGGTTCCAAGCCTTACGCCTTGGGCCACACACCCCGCTTCCCCAGCCAAAGTGGCTGACAGGCAGACAGGGTCATGAATATGCAGAAACGAGGCAGCACTGCTGTGAGAGCTGCCAAAGAACACGAAGTAATACACAAATACCGCGCAGCGAAAGCAGCGAGGCTAGCAGCCGACTGTACGACGCGGCATCAGCTCGAAAAAAACCCTGGCACGCCTGATTCTCAAGAGCAAGAGAGAAGGGTGCACAGTCGAGTGTTCTTTTCAGGACGCTGCGCAGGGATCGCCGCCCGGCTTGATGTTGCCAATTACTCCAGGGCAGGGGATGCAGCACAAAGAGTTGGCTACGACACCTGCATTGCGATGAACATAAGGCTGTGAGAAGATATCTCTCCCTCCATCGATGGAAGGTCATCTAGAAAAAAGCAGACGAAACGAGTACGAATAATGTCAAGCAACCCACCTACGTGCCTACCAACCTTCTGCTCGCTGTTATGCTTCCACGCGGGAATCCCTGGCGTAGAGCGACTCACTCAATCACCTCTGCTCTCCATCCCAGAATACCTTGTTTCTCCCTCTGGTCTTGGTGATCTAGATGGCACCGTTGCTTTTATGCGCTCGGGGTCATGGGATTGCCACCGTGCTCTCCTCTACCTTTGCATGTGTGTTCCGGCTAGCGGCAGGGCCATTGACATTAGATACACGTTGGAAAGGACGAAAGCAGAGACTTGGTATGGGCTTAGAGTTTGCGCTTTCGTTCCCGCTTGAACGGCACGGTTGAGGGTCATACAGCCAACAGATTCGAGCACAATTTGTCGCCTCTGTCGCCGCTACCGACCTTTCTCTCTTCAAGGTGAAAATGATGCTCTGACTCGGGACCTTGAGGGCAATGTGAAGCGTCTTGGTATGCCTAGGCAGGATTTGGGATGCCAACAGCCCACTTACCTTGGATGATCTGCGGGTCCCCTCCAAAGTTTCGAACTGCCAGTGCGGGAGCTAGCTACGCACAGAAACCTGTTGATATGACGATCAAAAACACTCATCAACAAGAAAGAAACAAAAAAAACAAGCAATCACTCAGTCACTCAACATCGATCGACCTTTGTGGCCAGCATAAGAGGGCTGCTGGTCTCCATCGGAGGACATGACGGTATGAGTTTGGACTTTGTCATACCGGGCAGAGAGGCTCGATTGGCAAGGGAATGGCGTCACCAAAGACACCACCCGTATCTGACGACACACACCCTTGGCTGAGATCGATGGGCATCGAGGACGATTGTGGCCAGTTGCCATCGCATCACCTTTTTCAGCCAAGCATACGCATCGCGCACTTCATTTCAGAGCGGTCGAAAGAGCCGCGAGTTTCTACTTGCGTGCTTAGATGGCGACAGCTCGCAAGTTGCAACTACGCCAAAGACAGAGGAAACAGTGTCCAACAGACGGTAGCTCTTTTGATACAGTCGAAGATGTCTGATCGTCGCACTCAAATCGACGACCCGGGAAGGGCAAGGGGGCCAGACCCCCGCCCCTTGTGGTGGGTCCGGACCATGCTCGAGTCCCGGAGCCAGCTCCCCCATCTCATTGTGTGTGGGTATCCCATGCCATGAGCCTCCATCAAGCATCGCGACAAGAAGCTGGCGCTTGCGTGTGTCAAATATGCCACATTCAAAGCACCGCCAGGATAAGAACAGCAAGAGACACCTGCCAGTCTTCCTTCTATCAAGATGGAGCTTTTCACTCGTGTGCTGCGCAGGGGACATCGAGGAAGAGAGCATTCGTGCCCCTGAGGATCTCACTGGAAGGTGACGGAAGCGTATGCGTGTCGCTGGGACGAGTGTCCACTACCCGACAAGGCCAACCCCTGGTCAAAGGGACCGACCCAAAGAACGGACAATGATTGGCTTTCAAACTCGGTAGGCGGCACCTACTGGGGCGAGGTGTGTCTCTTCGTCTCATTTGGGGCCCGTCTCTCTTCTACATCTCAGTCGCCAGTTTCTTTTTTTCTGCCCAGCAAAGACGGTGGCTTGAGATTACCACCGGGCCTTGGAGGAAGCCGTTCTTTGGCTCATTCGGGTGGCAGTCCAGCCCGTGGCGAAAAAGAACCACTTGACAGCAAACTGCAAACGGTTGCCAGCTGATAATCGAATGTGTATACTGGAAGAGACGGGGTGTGAAGGTCGGATGTCGGGTCAGCGCGTCTTGTGTTGGGCGATGTGCGATGTAGGTGTCTTCCATGCCTTCGCGACTGATGAAGATACCGGGTCAGGCGCAGGAATTGACTGCCACTTGTTTTTCTTCAGATCCCGACGCCCTTCCAGAAGGCGTGAAGAATATAGATAAGCGGTAAACACTACCGCGGTACGGATAGAGGCCTTGAGTGCGGCTCTCTCCTTTGCACCAAATTCGCGACATCGGCATGCGTGCCGACGTGCGATAATCACGGGGCATCGGTAGTTTGGCCGGGTGTTTTTGATCAGCCTCCATCAACCTCGGGAACCGCGATGTATAGCTGGCCGCCGGCCGCTTTTCTGACAAAGGATTGCACTTTGAGAAACATGATGGGTATTCCCAGAGCCCATAGGTACTCCGTACACGGTACTCATAAGGCCGCCCAGTCTCCGAACAGAGTTGTCTGATGGCCACACATCGTTCGCTGACTGACCACCTGCTCGATACTCTGCCTGATCCGAAGGGACCTGGCATCTGCTCCGTGCAAAAGAAAGGGCAGCTTGTCAAACCCGGGTCCGCGTTGGTCATGGAGTACCCCTGCTCGTTAGTTTTGACCTTGACAGGGGTCTGGGGCGGGTTGCGGGCTAAGTAGAGCGCGGTGGTGGTCGACCGTCGACGTTACTGCAGGACTTTCGGACCTTTGGACTCTGGTAAGGACAGACTGACAGACCAGCCGACTGCAGGTCTCGTGGCTGCGACTTACTCTACAGATAGACTACCGGTACGGCTACACGACCTATGCCTTGTTGTCTGGGCCTTGGACGGGGATCGAAGGCGTCCTCACAACTCTGCATGAAGAGGGTACTGACACCAAGTTCGCCATACCAACAAAACTATCTAGCAGGCAGCGGAAACTCAGGGTGCCAAGAAGCTGGCTTCGTGCTCTCGTTGGCAGCCAAAGAGGCTAGAGATCTTTGTTTTCATTTTGGTGAGATGAAGATTGAACAAACCCTGGGAGCCCGCACTCTACAACACATAGGTACTGCAATGTGTATCCATACGGATACCAGAGCAGCACCTCTCATATTGACCTAGTACGCCTGGCTCAGGAATGGAGAGGTGGGGATGAGCACAGACAAGCGCCTGCAGGGCATCCCAAAAGGGGACCACGCCAATGAGCTTGGCTCCCCCGACCGGTACGGAGCTCAGAGTGGCCCAAGTCTTTTTGCTCGTAAGTGCTGTGTGTGTGTGTGTGGCAGCGTTGGGAAATGGGAGGAAGTGGAGAGAGGGCCGGTGACAGTTTCACCATGTGCTATGAGCCATCTGGTGTTTGCCTGGCAGTGGCAGCCCTCTCTGCCGTCTTCTCGTTGCTGGCTGGCTGTGCTTCTTCTTGAGTGGCAGGGTGGCTTGATCGATTCCTTGTTTCTTCTTGTTTGGAGAAACACCACCACCACCAGGAGGCACTGAGACAGATGGAGAGACGAGGAGAGCGTGTGAGAGATGGACGGGAAGCATAATGGCTTGTTTGATGGATGTCAACTTTGGTGTCCCATCATCCCGTCCATGGTCCTGCAAGGCGCTGCTGGGACAGTCACTCAGTCTGGCAGTCTGGCTGGCTGTGGCTTGTGTTCAAGGAAATCCCTGGGATCTGCAGAGCCGGGGTGTAAGGAGGGAGGGGGGTCCAATTCCGTATCTGTCGTGCTGCAACGCCAGGTATCGACATGGTGCATGGGTTTTACAGTCATCGACTTTGCCGCCACTTTGCGCGGGTTCGGGTGCCTTGCCTTGCCTTGCCTTGTCCTTCATCTTCTTTTTCCCCTTGACCCTGAACTTGGGTGCTTCTTCTTTTTTTTCCTGCCCTCCCGCCCTTTCTCTTTCTTCTTTCTGTTCTTGTTACCGAGTATGGAGTAGCGTGCTGCGTACCTAGGCATAGTCTCCTGCAGTTCTCCCACTTTCCCCCCTCTGTTCCTCGGTGCCCAGGCCAGGGGGCCAAGAGCCTTTGGCCTAGGTACGGTTGTTGCTGTAGCCAACCCATTTCATTCTACTGCGTAGTGAAGGGGAGACAGACTGGGGTCCCCATCGTGGGCAGCGGCCCATTAGGGATTCTTTGGTCAACAGTAGACGGGATAGTGCAGTCTGTCCCAGCCGAGCCGAGGTAGGCAGGTAACACACTGCGGATTTTGCGATGGGAGGTGTTTATGCTCAAGAATTATGCTTGTGTGTGTGTGTGCGTGTATGTGCGTAGGGATACGTGTGTAAGAGGAAAAGATGGAAGACGAGGACATGAGTGAGAAAGAGTAAAGAGAGGGTGCGCATCAAGTCGCGCACAGAGACCACCACCGAAGCCCTCTGCTCTCTCTCTCCGGCGACGACGCATCGTTTTTGATCCGAATGAAATACTTACCTACACCAACTTATATCACGGGAGGTTTTTCCTCCTTGGTGGCGTATGCAATCACCACGGAGGCTGTCTGAATAGTTGCTGACATGACCCGACCCGACCGACCCTTTGGCTTTACCTTTGCCTCTCTGCCTTAGCCCGGCCGCGCCAGTACATTAGGTAGACTCGCCTTGCCTTACATATCTACCTACACTACAGACTCACGGGATGGACGGGTAGTAGAGCGAGATGGGATATGTACAGATACATGATGTCCGCAGTGCCCGAAGCGTGTTGGAGAGCGTCAGTACGTACTTTTGAGTTGCCGGTCTGCGACGGATCATTCCAATCCAAGCAAATGTCTTTGGGGGACCACCACCACTACCACGGCCACCACCCACCGATCTCCCATCAACTGGACCTAACGCTCAAAAGCCGGTGGTGCACATGCTCCACTCTACTGCGTACATGCCTACCTACCTACGGAGTACCTACCAACCTAACGCACCTGGGCTGGGTCCCCCCATTCCTTTTCGGCAGGTGCTGGTGAAGCAGAATAATCCCAGCTTTCGGCGCCGGATCAACGTCGGGTTACCTTTTGACGACATGCGACCCCCTCGTGACCTATCCTAACAAACTGAACGATTCCGCGGAATAGACACTGAGAGAGAAGCAACGTCTGTGACATTGTCCTAGTTGTAATTGGACAAGCACTTCCTACCTTTGCGTATCTAGCAACCCCTAAATGCTACCGGCCACGACCTTCTTGTGCCGAGCATCTGCCAGATCAATCAGGAACCCCGCCATCGCAGCCGTCACCGTCACCGTCCTTCGACGACCCCTCCAGACCCGAGCTCGATTCTCAACGTCCACCAGCACAATGGCTCCCCCTGCTGCCGCCCTCGACTTTGTCGACTTTGTCAACGCATCTCCTACTCGTAAGCACCCATTGACATATTGTTTGCGGCCGTGGACGGTTTCTTTGTCTTCTACCTTTACCCCAGCAGCAGCAGCAGCAGAAGCAGCAGCAGAAGCCAGCTAACCGTGCCCCTCGCCCGCAGCCTACCACGCCTGCGCGACCGCCGCCATCCGCCTCGAAAAGGCCGGCTTCACAAAGATCAAGGAGCGCGACTCGTGGAACTCGGCGCTGCGACCGGGAGGGAAATACTACCTCACCCGCAATGGCTCGTCCATCGTCGCCTTCGCCATCGGCAAGAAGTGGAAGCCGGGCAACCCCGTCGCCATGATTGGCGCCCACACCGACTCGCCGACCCTGCGCATCAAGCCCGTCTCCAAGAAGAGCAACGTCGGCTTCATGCAGGTCGGCGTCGAGACCTACGGCGGCGGCATCTGGCACAGCTGGTTTGATCGCGACCTCAGCATCGCGGGGCGCGTCCTCGTCAAGGACGCCGAGGGCAACTTTGTCCAGAAGCTCATCAAGGTCGACAAGCCGCTGCTGCGAATCCCGACGCTCGCTATCCACCTCGACCGGAGTTCTACCTTTGACCCGAACAAGGAGAACGAGCTGTTTCCCATTGCCGGACTGGCTACGGCGGAGCTGAACAAGGGCAGCGCCAAGCCTGAGGGTGACGAGGCCGAGGAGGACTTCAAGCCGCTCAAGGCCATGACGGAGCGTCACCACCCTCACATTCTCGACGTCATTGCCTCCCACGCCGAGGTCGAGCCCGAGGCCGTCATCGACTTCGAGCTCGTCCTCTACGACGTGCAAAAGTCCTGCCTCGGTGGCCTCAACGACGAGTTCATCTTCTCGGCCCGCCTCGACAACCTCAACATGACGTACTGCTCCATCGAGGGCCTCATCGCCTCGGTCCGCGCCGCCGACGTGCTCGAAAACGACTCCACCATCCGCCTCGTGACCTGCTTCGACCACGAGGAAATCGGCTCTACCTCGGCCCACGGCGCCAACTCGAACCTCCTCCCCGCGGTCCTGCGCCGCCTCGCCTCCCTCCCGGGCAGCCGCGACACGGCCTCGGACGGGTCGTACGTGGCCGTATCCTCCCACGATGGCGGGGACTACGAGTCAACGGCCTACGAGCAGACGCTCTCGCGGTCCTTCCTGGTGTCGGCCGACATGGCGCACTCGGTGCACCCCAACTACGCGGGCAAGTACGAGTCCTCGCACCAGCCGGCCATGAACGGCGGCACGGTGATCAAGGTCAACGCCAACCAGCGCTACGCGACCAACTCGCCCGGCATCGTGCTGCTGCAGGAGTGCGCGCGCCTCGCGGGCGTTCCTCTGCAGCTGTTCGTCGTGCGCAACGACTCGCCGTGCGGGAGCACCATCGGTCCCATGCTCAGCGCCAAGCTCGGCGTGAGGACGCTGGATCTGGGTAACCCGCAGTTGAGTATGCACTCTATTCGCGAGACGGGCGGTAGCGCGGACGTGGAGCACGCTATTAAGCTGTTTGAGAGCTTTTATGAGCGGTTTGGGGAGTTGGAGGAGAAGATTCTTGTCGATTAAGCAGTCCCCGTTTGGGGGGACGCCAACTGAGGTCATTTCGGTCATTAGCTTGGCTTTGACGAGGCGGGTGTAGTTGTAGTCGGTTCGTAGTTGTAGTAGCGAGTTGCCTTGGAGTTGTTTGGGTGATTGGGACGAAATACAAATGTTAATTGAGTAAAGATGATCTCCTCTCACTGGTGCTACCTTGGGGGTTGTGCTCCTTCAGGAGATATGAAAGTGAACATGATGAGTGAAGAATGAGAGATTTGGTATAGCATGGCGTTCTTGCTTTTCGAAAAGGGTGGTTGAGATGAAAGGAGGAAAGAGGTGCTTGACTGGCTGGATGACTGGTCGTTCCTTCCTACTCCCATCTTATCTACGGATGGGATCTCTGATGGGATCTCTGATGGGACCCTGACGGCTCCGCTGGCTTTTTGCTCGCAGCCTCCATATCTTTGCCTTCTCTGCGAGGTCTTGCAAGCGTTCTCCTTTCAAAATCGCGACCAACCTCGACCTGAATCTTACTCATCAAACCCGACTTCGCCTCGAACGCAGCATATGCTCAACATATGCTCACCCGGCTACATCGAACCCGGGCCATCGACTTGAAGTCCTGATTTGAGTTCCAGAGCACCAGAGCATTGTCTTTCTTGAAACAATTCTGGAACGCCTGCTCGCGATTTCGAGATTTCAACTGCGGCAGCGTTGAAGCTCTCACGATACAGTTGAGTTCTCACGAAAGGTTCGTTGGTACTTGTTTTTGTGTCTTCTTCTCAACCCTTCGTTCATCTTCGCTTTCATCTCTACCTTTCACGATTCGAGATCGAGGCGTATTCTCCGCTGGCGACTATACTGGAAGAATGTCTTCTTCGCACTCTGACGATTTCCCTCGCCTTGCCGGTTCAAAAGTATATTATCCAACTACACCAGACCCTCTCGACGCCAGAATTTTCAATCTCGAATCCCGCCTCATTTTTTGATCCTTGGTTGGTGATTTTCCTTCTCTATCCAAAGCCAGGGTCTCCAAGTCTTCTTTTTGTACATTCTCACCTTTCCCTCAACGTCCTTCTTCCCACATCTCCTCAGTTAGTCGAGCCTTCCCTCGCTCCTAACTCGACTAAACATACCTCATACCTCTCAGAGGACTACAAATACTTTCCTCTTCCTCCTCTCACACCTCCTAACTTTCTCCTTCCTCACTCTCACCATCACCACTATATCCTTCCACTACCTGGTACGATATCCCATAAACTTGACAGAGGACTAGAAATATCTTCCTCTGCCTTCGGACCTCTTTCTCCAATCCTCTCACCAACCACACCGATTCATTTCGCTGTCTGGTATTACATCCCGTACCTTTCACCTACCTAGACCATCACCAGGTCATCCCGGACTGCGAATCACTTTCAAGACGCTGACCTCACTCTTATATCAGACCTTCTGGCGACAAATCAAACATCTTCTCAGGGAAGAGTGTCTGAATCGATTTCTTCAACCGACACCTCTCCTTCGGTGAGCATCAAAACCGCTTCTATTTTAAGACTTCTGCCACACCTGCCCTAGAACAACACCACTCTACAGAATTTGAGATCCTGGCAGAACTGTCCCTCGCAATACTGAACTTTTTCATGCGATCGACCAGTTCATAGCTGACTTTGATATACCTAGAAAGACAAGCAAAGCTCGAGTTACCCTGCACTGTGGTGAGTTTCTGCTCCGTATTCGCACTTTCCCGTTCCCTCCTTGAGGTTCCACCTTCACCTTCACTTTCTATATTCCAAGCACCCTCCAAATCCAATCCTGTTTCCCTTCACGTTCACCAACACTTCGTTGATAAGGTGTCCTTTCTTCTCGGCAAAGACTCCTAGCTCCTGACCTATCAGCCTTGCTAAGCACTGCAGTCACGGTCGTCAAAAAGATTCGTCCTCCCCAACACGTGGCTGACAGAACCTTAATATCCAGCTCCAGCTTACCCTACAAAACACCTCACTCACGAGAGCCTGAACAACCCACATTCTAACAGAATCTGAAACGGCAGCTACCGAAAGGAAATATCGATCTCGCCTCCCATCGATCAGAACTAGAAGCGGAAGAAATCCCGGCACCTTTCTTAACCTTCAACCTCTTCTTGTACACCCACTCCAAGTCAAAGGACAGCCACAATATCTTCGAAATCGCCCTCGTCCTCTTGAAGATAATCGCCAGCCCCTCTTAATTCAATACCCTCACTCCTACAGTCGACTGTCTTTTCAAAGGTCCTTTTAAGCTATTCACAAAAGCCGATCTTACGGGCCTCACGATATAACCCCCGCTACCTATCAAAGTCGTCAATTCGATCTTTGACCTAGACAAAGACGATCGCTAATACATCATCACGCATATACCACCATACAACCAAGACTCCATTGAAGAAGATCAGGCATGATCCCGCATTCGCCCTTGTGCTTTGGAGACAACCACTAACAAGTCATGTGAACCAGTCATCGCAGCCAAGATGTGCCAGAAGGTCTTCTATACCTATGCGTGCCAGCACGTTGAGTGCGTCACCTATGACTGCAGTAAGAGCCGCGGTACCACAAGATCTGGCTGCATGAAGCGCGAACCATCCGAGCACACCAATCTCAAGGATCAGATCTGCCACGACTGCAACGAGATAATCCGAAGCATAAGGCAGAATCGCCATGACAATCACCCCGACGGCAGAGGTCGATCGAGACACTGGGAGCATCGGATTCGCCATTACGAGCACCTCATGGACCGTGCTCAGACAATCTTGGATCAACAGCAGGCTTCCCAGGCTGAACAGAGGCAACAGTCGCAGCAGCCACAAAACCGTCCAGACCAGCAGTCTATCTCGCCCAGTGGCAAGACCATTCGCCCTCTGGAATCGAACAAGTTGTCCAACATAAAGCGCGATGAAACCTTTGGCCTTGTTCCCAACACGCTATACCAGCTCCATGTGGCCCAGGACGCCTGGTTTGCGATTCAGCGCAACCGAGATGACCTTTGAGAGAGGCTTGAACTCTCGACAGGATGGGCATTGGTTTTCTGGAGGGGACGGAATGATGCCGCCAACGCGTTGTGCCAGCAAGGATTATTTGCGCTTTCATTTGGAGATGAGAAAGGCACGTCTTGCTCAGCGCATCGAGTGATTTATAGAGAAGCTACCAGCGAATGCTTCCATTCATAGACCTATAGATAGAATCACCGACTTTATGGCGATCATAGCAACACAAGAATACGATGGTTGTTGTCCATTTAAGCTTGAACAAGACATCCTCAATATGAAGGTAGACTGAAAGCTGCAGCAACAAAAGACGGCAAAAAGACATGATTGGGACAAAGTGGTTGATGAAATGAAGTTGTTCATCTTGGCGGCTCCGTGGAGCTGGTTCTGGAGAAAATATGGATAGAACTGATCAACACAGCCAATTAAGAAGAAGAAGAAGAAGAGCAGGGGTCTTTGGACCAGCCAACGAACCTCCCTATGCTCCCCAGTGCTCCCCCCGCTGACGAGAGCTGTGAGGTGACAGCTTCAGGTTGCCTGCCCCGTGCTCCAGCTGAGCTTACTTGCACTAAAACACACGTGGGGAGGTTCCATAGCAGAACCAGAGCTGAGGCAAACTGACGTTGCCCCCCCTAAACTAACTCGGCAAGGCCATCTGGCCAACTCTTTTTTTTCCGCATTCGTTCCGGCGTCATCATTCTCCAACATCACAGCTTCTCCTCCTCCAGCAGACGTTGTGCACCTGAATCTCAGTCGGCCATGGTTCTTTGACGATTGAAACGTGTACTCACCATATTCGAAGCCTCTTCCCTCACACCTCGGACCCATTTTCCAGCCATTTTGCAGGGAACGTCTCCCCACCAAGACCGCCGTCAGATTCGCTAGCCATGGCTTCCCCCTTCGAGACCGCGAAGCTCACCCTCGACTACCTCCCCTACGCCTGCGAATTCGACCCTCAAGATCCAAATCGGCTTCTCATCGGTGGAGGAGGTGGTGCCAACCGCAGCGGTGTCGCCAATAAGATTGTTCGTCAACCCCCAATCGCTCTTTCTCTCCCCCACATTCATCTGCCTTTTCGTGCGACTGACCTTTTGCGCCGCAGACAGTAATCGACACCTCAGCTAAAGAAGAACTGCAAATCAGCGGCGAAGCCGACCTCAGCCGTAATGAGGACAGCGTCATGACCCTCGCCGCCGGGCCCAAGAAGGGCAGAACGAGCTACCTCTACGCCGGCATCAACTCGAGCCCCGAAGAAGTCGAAAAGGGCAAGAACGAGCACTTCCGCGCCTTTGGCATCGAGCAGAGCAAGGCGCGCGTCTCGGCTGGCGCAAACGCTCCTAGTGTGAGCCTGGCTGAGCTATCGCGCACCTCCATCTTTGCCCATAACGAGGTCGACAAGGATGCGTACCAGCGCGTCCTCCGGCTGTCTGCGCCGTACGGCGAGAAGCAGCTCGGTGTCGTGGCCACAGGACTGGCTAAGCAGTCACAGATTGCGATTTTTGAGATTGCAGCTGGGAATGCTACCAAGCCTAAGATCCTCGGACAGTTGGACGTCTCCAAGGAGCCCGTGGACGTGGATGTCATTCAGACTGGAGAGGACTCGTACCAAGTCGCGTACTGCGACGAGCGCGAGTTGTTCATCATCAATGTCGTCAAGTCTGAAATTGACGGCCCTCACCACGCCTATGAGATCAAAGAGGACGGTTCTGGCACCTGGCCCAACTTCCGGTCAATCCGGTACCTGTCGAAGGACTTCGTCTTGGCGGGCACTAACATTCCCAAGCGGGCTGGTGCAATCCTTTTGGGAATCAGACTGCCGCTCAAGGAGGACGAACCTGGACGCTTGGCGGCGACGGTTAAGCTGCCCAAGGCAGTGAATCAAATCACAACCATTGCTGCGCGGAACCTCACTCCTCCCTCGGCTCCTGGCGCCAAGATTGGCAATGCGCAGTTCCTCGTCGCCGCGGTTGGCCAGGATCGGTCGATATCGCTCTTCACGCTCGAGCATAAGGCGCATTCGAGCATTGACTTGCTCGTCGACTTTGATCTGCTTACGACGTTGAAGGAAGTGCACCCTCTGCAGATCACAAACGTCGCCCTCTCCCACTACGTCCCGCCCAAGACTACCGCCCGCCCTCAGTATATCAAGCTGGCGAGTATCTCGATGAAGAACACCGTCATCGTGCACTCTATCCTTTTGAAGAAGTTCACCGACAGGGACGCCCCTATCCGCAAGGGCGGTCCGCCGCGCCCCCAGCGCTACGCCGTTGCCCTGCAGCCCCGCAAGTGGTCCAAGACCTGGCTCGCAGCGACGACGGTCCTCGTCCTCGTACTCGCTATCCTCTTCCAACTCGGCCTCGAAACCATGGGTGCAGTCCAACCGCGCATCCTTCCCGGCGGCGGCTCCGTCGCGAACATGCCCAACGAGTTCCTCACGTCTCTCATCGGCGACGTCCACGCTCTGCAGGGAGACCCCATCGTCATCCGCGAGGACGTCGTCAGCCCCACGCATATCGAAGAAGACCCCGTCCCTCGGTTCCAGGCCGCCGTGCACGACGAGGAGGTGTACGGTCCCGCCGTGAGCTGGGAGGACCTGGCGCCGCAGCAGAAGAAGCTTTGGAAGGAGAAGCTTTCCAAAGCGGGTCACTGGACGCAGAATATGGGCGAGAGCGTGTTCAAGGGTATCTTGTTTGGGGAGATTGCGGGGGCCGTGGGACGCGCTGTGGGAGGTCAATAAGGCACCCCGGGGCGTATGTCTGATGGGGAGGAGCCTAGGAGGGGCAATGAGGTATATTATAAGATGTGTTTACGGAAATGTCGTTGATACAACTTGTCCGGGAGGGCATGTACGATTTAATCACGAACTTGTACGATTTTATTGGAGAATGATCTTTTGGCAGACGAGAGGTTCCCTGTGTGAGGTTGATTATTTCTCTGAGTGTGAGCTGATGTGATGACTCTTATTTAACCTCCCTCCATCAGAGTTTCTAGGGGTGTGTATTACCAGCATGACGAATGTTCCGGCTTGCGATGCTTCACTGGCCGTAGAAGATGCCCCGTCGGCGATGGCACGGCTAGATATCGGGTAGTCTGCAAGATCTGTCAGCTCCGTTCTGTCTGTGGAAGTTTTGGCTGCTTCTTGAGAGTGGCGCTCTTCATGACGCCAACACGCTCTTTTGGACGAGAAGGATGAAAAGCCTCAAGTCCCTCAACTGTGTGCGCTCAGGGTCCGGTCCAGCGTCCACATCGGTAGGTTGCATACCGTTGGAAGATGGGGGTTTGTCATACGTAGACATCGAATCTGTCTTTCTACTTAGCTGACATACGTTGGTAGTTGCGCTCTTGCAATTCCAACCTCCCTCACTTACCCCGACAAAATACGGGGTCCTTGATAACCTTACAAATGGATGAGTGGGTAAGCAACTATGAAGGGTTCATCATAGAATTTTTAGTCCTCTTTTAAGCGAACTAGGAAGAGTCCTAGGAAGCTGTTGATTGTTCCCACTTTAAGATCGGCCGTCTCAACTGCCTCGTTCTATCCAAGGACAAACTTCTGGTCCGATTGAAGCTGTCTACATGTGTTGGAACCCATCCACTCACCGGCATGTAATGAATACGAATAGACGTCTGTACATGAGGGCACACCCTCTCGAAAGGCAACCGCGAGTGAAATTTATAGGCGCTCGGCATCATCTTGGTCCTGCACAAACTCGTTCACGTTCCTCTCACATGAATAGGCAAAGATTTCTAGCCAAAATTCTTTCAGGGTGGCCTGGTGGCTGTGTTTCCGAACGAAGCAGCCGCGCGTTAGAGATGAGAGCAGCAGGGACTGGCACGGCGGGCTCGGCCCGGGCGCGGGTGCGGGCGCGGTCGCGGCGTTATCAAAAACTGACCGGGTTCTACTTTCCATCGCGCCTACCGTCTCCTGGTCTTGTGTTTGGTTGTGTTCCTGGCTGTATACCCCGAGGAAGGTGAAGCGAGTTCTTGGATGGAAGATAGTTGGAAGGTAGGTTCCTTTTCCCCCCTGAGGTGGCTATTGTAAAGAGATTGGGACACCGCGCCGATGACGTGGTTAGTTGCCTGAGTGCCCCGTGATGATATACACAAGCCTCAGAAACGACCTAATCTGGCTGGCTGGCTGGCTTCTGCTGCCGCCTCTGAGGAAAGGATTTCAACTTACAGGGTAACTGATATCTTTATATACCTATTTCTATTCGAAATCCGGGTTGGTGTAGACTTGGATCTAGTTTAGCAGTGTGAGCTGAGATGGCATGGAGGAGAGATGGACATGCTGCTGGCTGCCGAGACGTCATGATGTCGGAATTGATGTGAAGATGTAAAGAATATGGGACTATGAGGCAGGGAAGAGAAATTTCAAAATGGGGGAGACTAAGTTAAAGTAGTAAGAAAGAAAGTCAGTCATAGCAAAGAGCACTGTGCTATTCAGACCGTCTATCTCGATTGTCGAACAGACTCTGGGTAGGAGCATATCAATTAGCCAAGAATGGTGCCGGAGAGCGCTCATGTTCATCTTTAGCACTCAGCCCCTTCATCGATCATTTGTAAGCTTCCACTACACTAATCTGCCCTACTCAGAATCAGGCGATAGAATATCAGAAAGACGGCGAGTAAACCTCATACCTCGAATCGGATATGGAAAAATACACTCATCACCAAATGTCAAAGACGTATTGGGCGATGAAGAAGCGCAAGAGCACAAGACAGGACGAGGCTTCTTGAAAGACAGCACAGAAGCACGTATCAAACAAATTGATTGGTAGTCTTGCCGTCTTCTCAAACTCGCTATACTGGCTTTTTGGCTAGATAGGTGAGTGGGTAGATGGTATGTTTTTGGACAATCTTGCTTTGGCTATACAATTGGATGCTCTGATACTCGAGCCACTTCATCAACATCCACTGTCATTCAACCACGCATGATCTAGAAGGGAGTGGAAGGCACATAGGAAGAGTATCTCATCTACTTTATCCGGTGTACTCAACATCTAGCCTAGCCTGCGAGGACATCATCACCGCCTTTCTTTCGATCGCTTGATGCGCATGACTGAGAGGAGTCCTGTGTTACAGGACCGTGGCAGCGTCTGAATGGTTCTTATGAGGTCTGGGCGTCTCTCGTCATCCGTTTGGCACGTTAGACGTCGCAGTAACCACAGGTCCTCGTCTTATTCATGTAAACTCCCTCACATTCAAACAACAGCTACTCAGCGAGGCAAAAGGCCAGCAATGCAATCTGATCTCAGCCATAGACCGAGGCGCGTCGTCGAAAACTTGATATCGAACACACACAAAGATTCACCCTCAACTTTTCGGCGTCTGGGTTTACCTTTAGTCGGGTAGCAATCGCCAGGCGATAAAGAGACAGACACGGAGATTCTCGGCCGTTTTCCGGGTGGGGTTCCACAAGTCGGGTCACCCCGGCCAAGCCCGCATCCCAGGGAACGGGGTCCCAGCTGGCGGACCAAGCCGGGACCAGTGGAGAACCTCGGCAGGTGCCGTAGAAAAGGTGGGATCGCATGGAACAACCCTTCCCGAGAACGAGAGGGGGAAAGGTGGGAAGAAGGCGACGACGGGACGGGGGTTGATTGTGAGGTCATTCATCCATTCATACAGCCTCAAGCCTGCGGCCAAGCCTGGGGACAAGGTCGGCCGCCGGTACAGCGCCGGCCGGGCTGTTAGATGACGTGACACGGGTGGGTGCGGGGTAAATCCGGCCATCAGCGAGGAGTACAGTTTTGCCCGATCGTACCTGGTTGAAGTGGTTCAAGGGTGGTGGGGTTTTTCTTTTCTTTTCCCTTTCTCCCGTCTTTACTGTAATGTAAGGTAGGCTGTCAGGTCAGGTTCTTCCCCGCCCGCGGTCCCGGGGCTTGCCGGCATTGGGTCGCCTTGCAGGTACGTCCAGGTGGTGGATCCCGGGTGCCGAGACTGCTGCGATTTTCGGAGAAAATGCAAAGTCATAAACTAAGGCAGCCCCGTAGCTTATCGGGGGTTGGAGGAGGAGGAGGACTGTACTGCGTATACCTTACTGTAGTAGACAGCTTTGGAGGTGCGGGTTGGGTGTCAAAGGTGTGCCCACCTATCATCCTTCTTCCCCCTCCCTCCCCTTGCCTCTCTCCATTGACCAAAAAGCAAAAATCGTGTGCAAGAATTGGGTAAAAGGAAGAAAAAGGGACGGGCCAGAAACAGACAGTTTTGAACCAGTACATGGCGGGGGACGTGCCCCAGTCAGGACGATGTACCTCTACATCGGACCCCTCGAGAGCAAAAAGGGAAGAAGCTGGGAGAAAACCAAGAGTCAGTCGACTAAGACGACCGGGTCCGTGGTTCTCGTCCGAGCAAAGGGGAAAAGTGGGAGGATTGGGGGGAAAGAGAGAGAAGAAGCAAAAAGAAGATGGGAATCAGCAAGGAAAGCATCAGCTCGAATTCTTCAATACACCCTCCCCTCTCTTCCTTCACTCCCCTTTTCCCCTCCTCCCTCTATACCTAAGGTTGCTTGATAGCTGGCTCGTCACCGTCCCAGGCCTGAGAGGAGGGTAGAGAGAGTGAGATCATGGCTAGTAGGGTAATGGTCTGCCGGTGGCCCAACACTACCCTTCCCACCCAGAGATAGGCTAAAACTTGACGCAATCACTTTGCGTTGACGGCCCGACGAGGGCTGCAACGTCGGCTCCCGCATTGCGCCGGGTCGGTCTATGCAGTTGCTATGTTTTGCCGCCGCCCAGGGGGTATGTTCGTGTGTGCGTATGTATGTATTGCTGGACACATCGTATTCTGGGTTCAACCCGGGTTCTGCCTCGTTCATCGCTTTCGTCAATGATGTCTCGCAGGGCGACTTCGGTCTCGCAGATTCCTCTATTTGCCCTCTTTTTGCCCAGACGGCATCGTGAACAGCCTCTCCCAATCGCATCTTGCCAAAGTGGTCAGCTACTTGCCGGCTGCTTCATCCCTCGTTCCCTGGATGTGTGTAAAGGAACGAACTGCCGGTTAATGCTATTTCGTCTGTCCGACAGCTAAGGAAAACCTGGTGACAAGGCCAAGGAAAGTAAATGAAAGCAAATACCCAGGAATAGAAGCGTAGGTAGACGGCAGGAGGGAGATACAAGGCACCAAAACTCAATTAATTGCAAATCATCAGTCTTGAACAAAGTTGTGGTGTCGGCGGCTGATGGCCGGCTCAGCTTTGTGCCTAAAGTCCGTCCGTTCGTCTGGCTTCCATTCGCAAGTTGCGAGCGAGCGCCAGATAAGATACGAAGGTACGAAGGCACGATACGAACGAGGCGTGTGTGTGCAGTACGGCACGGTGCAACAACACTTGGACGAGCCAAGGAAGCAAGTCAAACCCCAAAAGCTAGGACCTCCTCGATGATGGGCAGAAAAAAGCTTCGAGAACTGCCGTCCAAGTGATGATAGAAGACGGAACGGTGTGGAAGAGAATGGGAAGAGGACAAGCCACAGAAAGTTTGACCTGAGAAGGCAGAGACGAGGGGAAGGGGGTCGCGGGCAACAAACAGAGTTGGCAGGAAACGAACACATGCGTGACATGGGAAAGATGTTTAAGGGGAAAAAAAAAAGGATAGATGAAAATGTCAACGTCGCCGGGGACGCAAGACGATGCAGGGGAGATGCCCGCGGTTGTGAACTTTGTACAGCCTGTCGTCGGGGAATATTGTCTGGTCGGCTGCTCTGTCTCTTCTCAGCTCAAGCTGTGATGCCCAATTTAGGTTCCATTGTGCGCTCGGAGCAGAGCATGGGAGGGAGGGGGCAACTAGTACTTTGATGGCATCTTTGCCCAGAAAAGACAAGACAACAAGATGCAACTGCAGCTGAGAAGCGTCTGCCTGAGAGAGGCTGAGATACCTACTTCGTACATGGCCTGCCCGATTCAGCGAGACACTTGTGCATCGAGGGGGTCTCGATGCGGTAGACCAAGCCATCTTGGGAGACCGATGCCGTGCGCTGTGGTTAGCGGGATGCAAGGTGCACGAAAACCCGAGAGAAGCATGCATCTCGCGCATCATTCATCACTCACATACGCAGCTCGTGCGGCTGGGGGGGGGGGGCTGTCCGGTATATGTGTCGAGCTGTCGTCGTGATGCCGTGATTCAAGGTGTATGTATCCGTATGTAGGTGAAAGATGCAAGTCAGCGTCAGCATCGGCATCAGCACCAGCATCAGGGAAACATCAGCATCATCCACACACACATGCACACAGACACACACGCATACAGCCGAAAGTAAGAGTGCCTGCTTTACCCAAATGGAAATGCCAAAGTACCGTACCTAGGTACCTGACCTTACGTACATGACGGGGACGCAAGGCAGGTGTCGTTGTCAAACGTGGCTGCCGTGAAGCCCAAGTACGGCAAGAACGGGGACGTGGGACCTGGGACGTGACCCACGGGAAGTGGGGGCCAAAACCCCTCCCCAAAGCTGGGAAGGCACTTACACAGCTCAGCGCCAATGGGAAGTGGAAACGCGGCCCCAAAGAAGAAGTCGTGCTTGCCCTTTGCTGTGCCGCTGCCCGCTGCCCGCGTCCGCCCGCCGTTTCCCCGTAACCCGTAACCCCGTTCCCCGTTTCCCGTCTCCCGTCTTCGCAACCACCAACCATCCACCCTACTTTACCCCCTCCATCCTTCCTTCCTCCACTTACTCCCATAAGCGTCCTTCCTTTCCGTCCGTTTGTTCCGACCCTGAACCGTGTCCAAGCTACCACCACCACCGCCAGGGCAGCCCAAGGGCCGGCTCACCTCGCCTCGGTACGTACCTTTGGCTCGGTGAGCTCATTGCCTGATTGGGCAAGAAGCTCTTTTGCCTTTTCGTCTACCCGTCCACCGTCCACGCCGTCTGTTATTTTCCTTTTTTTTCCTTTATCCTTTTCTTCAAGCGCACCAACGGGAGGGGAGCAGATAGCTTTGATCGATATATTACATTAGCGTCGTTGACAAGTTCGCTCAACGGCACCGGCGTCGATCAATCTTCTTGAAAGGAAAGGAAAAGAAAATACTAGAGGAGGGAAAAGGGGACGAGGAGGGGAGGGGTGTGTGTGAGGGGTTAAAGTCAAGAACACTTAGCCCAAAGTCCAAAAGCTGGCGTCTTGGCTGAACCGAGAAAAGCATTTCCTCTCTTGTAATATTCTTCTCAAATACGCCCCTATGCACGGTAACATTTGTCGGCTAGCGCGACAGATCCCATGAGAAAGGGGGGAGGGAGGGCCTTCTGCGCAGGCGCGGACCGAGTATGTCTACAACACTCTTTCGCCGTCGCTCCGAGGAAACAAGGGGGGTTGTGTGACGTGGCGAGACGACGCTGCCAACGAATTGCTTCTTTCTGCGTTCTATGTCTCTTTCTTTGGCTCTATCTTTGGCTCTATATCTGTCTAGCTTTCTTGGGTATCTTTTCCACTAAGGCGCGCGTGAGACATTTCTGTCCTGTCAAGACGGATTTTGGCACATTGAAAAGAGGTGACGACGAAGACAACGGCGGCAGCGACGGCGGCCTGGGTTTGTAGTCATTGGCATGGGCCCCTTAGCCTCCCAACCCTCCTTCCCAGTCTGAACAAATCGCGCGCCGTTCATGTGGGATGGATGGATGGGATCTGACCTACCGGGTCGATCATAAGCAAGGAGGACGTGGGTGAGTGAGTGAGTGGCAGCAAAAAAAAAGTCCATGTACGAAACGGATTGGGATGACTCGAATCTATGGCATAAGCTGACTTTTTGCCCGGTCAGTGGTCCAGTCAACCGGCCACCTGGAGCCCGGGGCTGCCAAACCACCCTTCGTTTCTCTCGATCATCTTGCGGCTTGTCGCAAATCATCCAGTAAAACTGCTTGGGATCCTTTCTTCTTTTCCCCCCTGACGGTCAAGCTACACACACACACACTTTTTACTCGCCTCACTTCGAGTTCTTTTGGGACCACCCCCACCCCCCCCTGGCCTATCCCCCACGCCCGTGAGTTTCTTCTCGTCATCGGGATTCTGACTAAATCGGCGTTTGTTTATCAGATTCAATACGTAACTCAAGGTTGTGGGTTGGGTAGAGGACACAAGCTTGCCAAGCCAGAATGACAACACACAATCGATCGTCTATTGTTTGATTTTCTATAGATACCAAAAGTCCGGTACGAAAGGATCTCATAATCCGGCCCAAACCCGGTCTCCGTCTCAAACATACGACGCCATCACTGACTAGTCCGGCGTCTAATACATGAAATATCGAAAGCAAAAAAACACACGCAGTCGGCTGTAATGGTGAACAGCCGATGCTCTATCAAACATCCGCTTTGAAAACCCAACTTGATGAACAAGTCCCAGTCCCCTCCGTCCCTTTCACGCCAAAGCTAAAGGAATAAAAGTGCAAAATAAAACAAAACATAAAACCCAACGCTGTGGAAAAGTTGATTTTGGTCGGACCAAACCATCCCTCGGTAGAGGCAAACATGGCTTTCCTTTCTGTTGTAATGATGACTTTGACTCTTCTTGTTGACACACAACCCTTTTCTTCTCTCTTGCTTCCTTCTCCTTATTCCCATGCAGCCAACTCCCGTGTTTACAGCCCATAAGAAATGTTCTGCGTCGGTTGCCCAACTATGCGATTCTCTGAGAGATAAACCCAAAGTATAATAACCCAAATCAAGCAGTCCTCTTTGGGAAACCCCGCAACCTCCCTCCCTCCTATTATAATCTGTATTCGTAGTATAGAGCGAACGAGTTCGAAACAGTGAAACGAAGTGGGTATAAACTGGGTAGCGAGTGTCGATGTAGAGAAATGCGGTCGGTCGATAGAATCCCAAAAGGCCTAAGTAAGAGATGAACACTTTTCTGTCGTACGTTGTTATAGTTCCGTCGTTCTCGGCTTTACCGCGGGCCACCCTCATGGACATGATGGTGATGCCCGTGGTGACCCGGTGGTGGCGGTCCAGCAGATCTGCTCGCGAATCCCGTCTCATGAGGGACACGCGTGTAGCTGGGATACAAGGGACCAGCGGCAGACACGCCTGGCCCCGATTCCTGGCCAGCGTAAGGGCCCTCCATGCCCCGAAGAGGTGGTAGTCGCTCTCCGCCCGGCGCTGTAGACGGGGGTCTCTGCGGCATCATGCCATACGCCGGAGCCTGCATGGGCGGCAGGTTTCCAGCCTGGGGGATCGGAGTGCCATATGAAGGCATCGAGAACTCTGGGGGCGGGGCCGAGTCGGTTCTACGTCTACGCGTCGGTCGTTCCACTGAAGACGCCTCGCTCGATGCGTAGCCCTGAGACTGATGTGGCAGCATCGGAGCTTGCACCATGGGGCTGGTCTCCGCCATAGATCCTCCGCTTCTCGACGACGTTGGGCTCGGAGGTCCGTTTGCCATGTCGCTGAGAGGCGTTCGAAGAACCACATCGCGAAGACGGTTGCGCTCGTCCCGGTAAAAGTCCCTCTCCCGAGTCAACTCCCGCACTCTCGCCTCCAGGTCACGTCCACGCTGTTCCAACTTTTGCAGACTGGCAGTCTGTTCCTGGTCTCTCTCCTTCTTCCTTTGTCTGAAGCGTGCCGAAGCCCCGGCATTCCGTTGGCGCTTCTCGTCTGCCTGCTTTGACGCCTGATGTACGTCTACGGGTATGAGAATGCCTCCCTCGTCTCCCGGTAGCCTGACTACCATGCCACCCTCCGCCTTTGTCACATCTGACCGCAGACTTTGGTATAAGGACGTTCCAGCACCAGGTGTGGACCAAACAGGGACGCCTGGTGACTGTGGTGGAGGATAGTTCTGACCCGGAGGTAGCATTGGTTGACCATGGAACTCTGTTGGTCTACCATGAGGATCTCGTGCCATAGGGGGCAGTTGAGGCCGTTCGGGGTTGCCAGGCTGCATGTGTCCAACCATGGGCTGGGACATGGAACGCGGCGGCGTTGTGAGCGGACCCATTCCTGCTGAAGGAGGGCCTAGGGAAGGTGGTCCAGAGAAGGGTAGACCGGATGCTGAACGAACGGGCTCTTGGGGACCCTCCTCGCCAGGGTAAGGGCGCTTCAGTCGCGAAGCGTTGGGTGGTAAAAAGGGAGTTTGTTGTGGTTCGTGGCCTCGCATACCCGTCTGGCTCACGCTGGCTGCGCGTACTTCTCGAGGACTGAGAATCTGCCTTGGAGCACCCATGGGAGGGAAGGGAAACCCACTCTTGGGCGAGTGTTCCGATGGTGTGTGGCCCAAGGGCGTGGTTGTCGGGTGGCCAGCTGGAGTACCGGGCTGAGAACTAGGATGTCCTCGACCTTGGAATGCATACTGGCGATCACTAGATGTGGTATATTGCCCCGGAGGCATGCCATATGGCGAGGTCTGACTGTCAGTTGGCCGAGGCTGTGATGACTCGCCAGTGGAGCTTTCCTGTTGCGCTTCAGACGGGTTAATCAACCCTCTGATGCCCAAGGACCGTGGAGCATTGGAGTGTCTCTCGCCGGCTGCGGAAGGGGTTGTGACAACATCTTGGAACGCTTGACTGTCTCGAGATAGAGTACTCTGCTGGGAAGTAAAGGGAGCTCGAGATGGTGATTGCGTCGTAGAGTGAGGTGCAAGCCCCCTCTGTGACATCGAGACCTTTTCCCCTTCACTCTCCCGGCCGTTTTGGCCCGAACATTGACCGTTCTGGCCAGTACTTGAAGCCGAGGAATAGTCCGAATCTGGCCCGGGAGAAGAAGGTTGCTTGGTAGTGTGTGTGTTGTTTTGTCCAGGATACCGGTCAGTTGTATGCAGACAAGTTGTCTGTGCGTTTTCGCCCTCCTTAGCCTCGCGGCTACGTTGGGGTTGGTGATGTCCAGAGAATCGGACAACCGCTGAGATCGCCAGATTGTCGGCTTTGGTGGGACTAACTGGGTCGAAGCCAATAGTCCCAAGGTCTAGATATCACGAATAGGTCAGGAGGTAAGAAAGACTTGTTCAACGGCCGCAACGGAAGCCGCCCAGTCAAGTCAATCTTCTGATCAAAGAGCTGGCTAAAGCACGATGTGGTAGATGCAGGTCTATCGAGATTGGCGTCGGTGGTCGTAATGATGACTTCCCTATGTGATGGCAGGCTGCTTTGCTTTTATCGACTGAGAGAAGGAGCTCTCCAGATGAGACGCAAGTTTCAGTGGACAAAGTACTTGGGGGACCGCAAAAGGCCGTGGATGAGGTTGGAAAGCTGGCTGAAGGTTGGCAGTGCCGATGGTCAGGATTAAATGTGTTGATGGCGTGGTAAGAGTGCAGGCCGAACGGGCCACTCATGACTCTGGATTCGATCCCGGGCAATGAGTGGCCGAGGAGAACCTCAGGCACTAGGTGATGGCTGGATCGACTCACTGTGAGTAGCCAACGCGTCCTTATTCCTTGCTAGAGCTAGTTGTCTTTCTTGCTGGTCTTTTCATAAACCCAGGGATGATCCAACAGTTTGACGTATTGCAGGTCTGTCCTCTTGAGAAGAAAGAATCGTTGCAGAACGTGAACCATAAGTGATAGTTGTTGCTAGGCTGGATATTCGAAGCAGTGTAGTGCGGTGAGCCGTGTTCCTCGTGTGAACTGAATGTTATTTCGATAACCGGGCAGGGTGGCTTGGTGACCAAGGTCGTATTCGATTTAGATGAGCAAGTGTGATCGAAAGGAGTGGTTAGGATTCTCTTGCAAAGCTGCTATGGTTCCAATGTAACCGCGGGTCATTACACGACAGAGACTATTAGGCAAGGTCGGGAGGACCAGGTCTATTTGATTCTTTTTCTGAATTGCCCTAGCGTACTGTAGTCCTCTTATGGGCGGCATAGCCTTCTTATCGACCGAACCCTGGCAACTTGCTGGGGAACCAACGAGCTTAACGTGCATGGGGGTGTACACGGTGGTGGAGGAGAAGGAGGAGAAGAGGAGGATGAACGGCGACATGGATTTGGATACAAGTTGAAGCTGTTGGGTTGTGGACAGCAAATGTGCTGGCCGGGGTACATGGCATGGGATCAAGGGAAACACCAGGGGGTAGACCCAGTCTCGGCGCCATAGGGTGCTCAGACACTGACAGGGCTTAGTCGACCGGTTGCTCTCGTTCGGGTCGAGAGGTAAGTAACGGTACAAGTCCCCTGCTGACATGACGGTACCGACTTTTCTCTCTCTCTCTCTGTGCACTTGTCTTGCTTGCGTGCCTTGGCTTTGGCTGGGACCTTGACCTAGGCAACTTTGCCTCTTGTTTTTGCTTCTTGTGACATGCCATGCAGAAATACTTTTTTCCAGGAGGGTTAGCCATGCTTGACGCACGGGGCAAAATGTTCTCGACTGAAGAGCCATTCCGGAAGGGCAGCGAGAAACTGGGATCGTGCTTGCTTCTGCTGCCTCGGTCTTCCTAGCAATGACGGGCAGCAGTTAGTGATGCTTCGCAGCTAGCTAGCTTGAGCTAGCCGTCCGTACAACTTCACAATACTCAGCTCAGGCGGCGTCAACTTTCAAGTACGCGAGGAATGACTGCTCGGCCGAGACGTAGCGGGCAGCTTGTCATGAACCCAAGGTGCCGCGAGATGACGATGCGCTGCGCGGCCGTTATTGTGTCGAGGGCAGCTCCGTGACCTGCAAGGATGGTGGCACGTCTACCACTCCACGATGCTCATTGCGTATCTTGCTGTCCCCCTCTCGCACAGATGTGTTCGCGTCTGAGGTGTGTGTGCAGGTAAGGCACTGGGGTCTGTTGTCAGCAGCAGTCAGATATGTCTGGAAGGAGAAGAGGAATACTCTTACGCCCCAGGAACGGCTTCCGCTGCATGATGCAAGAATCGGGGAGCTTCCCCTCTCATCACCGCCCTTCTGACCGACTTTGGCAGGCCGAGGGAGAAGCGCGGGATGTTGGACCTTTCTCTCATCTCAGCCAGTGCAGCGTGGGAGGGAGAAAAATCCAAATCGGCCGGGATTTCGGGGGTCCCTGCGTAGGTCTCCGGGGGGGGGGGGAGGGGAGAGAAGCGAGAGAAGTAGAACTGGGGAGTGAAGACGACGTCCTTGGAACAGGCTCATGGAAGCTACTTAGACGCTAGGTAACTAGCCGGCTAGCGTGGTTCGTCGAGCATGGCAAGGTACAGAGGGGAGGTAGACGGTAGCGTGCGGTGTCCCGTAACTGTTCAGAGAATAGTGCGGTGGTAGTGCCCAACGTTCGAGTCCATAGATCCCCGTCGAAGACTTTTCATCCCAAAGTGCCCGCCTGCCCGGTGCGGGTAGAATCCAGCGCGGCGTGGGCGATGCTGAGCAGATCGCCATTGTTGTTGCACATCCATTCGGCTCGGCGTCAGTCTCTTGGATAATATTTCATATCTGTATATCCGTACGGAGTACGAATATTGAGCGGAGTATAGGGTATCCAGGTGATGTATAGTATCCGCAGGCAATGGAGCACCTGGTCACATCCATATCTTGTCAGGACCCGGAGCGTCCGTCGGTTCTGGTTCGCTCCAGTGTATACCCAGATGCGCAGATTGTAGCCCCCGGAATCCAGGTAGTTAGCTAAATCCGCACTCCGTGTGTGGCGGTTTAGCCTTTAGGAAAGTCGATTTGCAAGCCCTTGGGCTAATATCAAATCGGCAAGCCGGATAGTGAAGAATGGGGGCCAGTTGGGTTAGCGCAACGGCGGGCCAAATGAATGTCTATGATTGGAATCCATCTGATCAACGGTGACGTTTGGAATGCCCGTCTAGGGCGGGAATAAAGCTGTACTGATTCGCATGAGTGGCCAAGAAAGGAAGACAGGGAAACTTTGAGCTACAACTCTGCGCCGTTATCTCTTGCAGCAGCGGTTCTGGCATCTGTACACCTGACGAGAAGGAGAGCACTCGAGCGCGTGATTGCAGTTCAGGAAAGGTGGGCCGGGGGTTCGAGATGAGATACCCAACCCAGATGTTTGTTTGTGTGGGTGTATGTGTCTGCGTGTTCGAGGTGAACTAGAGGCTGGTCAGTCGATGACTCGTAGTGCAGGTTCTCCCACCGGCGGGATCCGATGGAACACCTGTCGGTGACGGATGCGCGATATTCTACTATTCCGTTGCTTCACAGCGGTGTCCAGGGTGAATGAAGGTTGGGCTGAAAAGAAGAGAAAGAAGCGATCTGTACGGAGTACGTAGGGTCGGTCCATGGCAGCCCACGACGATGTTTGAGTTATCTAGACGTGACTAAGGTACCAACTCATTTTGACAGTACGTATACGGAATACTGAGTAATTACTGCCGCGACTTGGGTTGGACAACATTAAACCACAAGGGGAAAGGACGACGAAACCAGAGCTAGGCAAGATTCAAGAAGAAACAATAGCGGAGCTGGACCAGGAGATGGGTAGCAGCCGGTACGGCAGATGCGGAATGATGTAAGTCGCGGCCCTCTTCTTTTGGGCGTACCGGTACATGAGCCGTGGTTCCTGACCAAGTTCCTCCGCCTAGCGCACCCTGAGGCTTGCGCACCCATCGGCATGTTTCTGCGAGTTGCAGGGGAGACACGAACGGTGCCAGGCACTTGGAGTGCACATTCCAAGGGCATGGTGCTCAATTTACTCTAGGCTCTGGCAATCTACGCAGTAGTGTGCCAGTAGCTACTCTCAGGTCTGGACGGATACGGTTCATCGTGACCCAACTCACCTGAATGTCCTGAACAGAAGTGGGCTGCTTTAGACCTCGCTGTCGAGACATGTCTCCTTCCCCCGGACATGTCTCTACCTTATCCATACAGATACTTCAAAGCATTAGCACGGTAGGTAGCGTAGTGCCCACCGGCAGCACGATGCTACTTCCGAGGCGAGATCCGGCTTGCTGCCGATGGCGACAACCCTCCGGTGCTTTAGAGTTCGGTAGGCAGCGTATCGTTCGGAATCTGGGGCAAGCCGCAACGCGGGATAGGGGAGGCTGGAGCTTGGAAGAACGGTGTGTATCTGGAACTTGTGTGCCAGACTCTCAGCAGAGTCTAATTGCAAGGAACTCAACTTGTGTATCGTACTTGATTGACCTCGCTCTCGATTGGATGTCATGCGTTCTTGGACCCTGACCTTCCGACGGCTTGGGCAGACAGGCGACATACTCCGCTCCTGGGCCGAGCTTTAGGAGGGGAGGGGACGGCTCAGGTGGTGTCGACGAGTGTGTGTGTCCTTTCTTGCGCAAGATGGATAATGAGGAGCTGCTAGCCGTGGGTAAGGAAGTCTATTTGATGACGGAATTTCCTTGCGAGGGACCACTAGGCAAACATGCAAGCATCACGGCATAGGACAAGCTGGGATGAAGGTGGTAATTGGAATTGGGGGCGGGAGGTAAGGGAACGGACGACATTCATCGCTTCATTGTGCAAAGCACGAATCGAATCGCAGCAGCGTGATAGTAATGAGATAATCGAGATAGTAATGAGATAATCGAGACTCAAGGTTGAGCCAAAGCCTGAGCATGAGCCTGGCTATTGAGTCTTGACAGTCGGTCAAGTGCCGCACCGTTTACTCATCGTCGATGCCAACCAAAATTGGCTTTTCATCTTTTCATTTCGTTTCTTCCTCTGGTTCTCTCCCTTTCGTTCTCTGTCTAGTTCCCTTCTTCCCCGCTCATTAATCACATCACTCTCATCTCTTTTTTCCACCCCGCCCGCTTGTGTTGCAACTAGCTCCCAGGTCTCGACTCCTCTCATGTCTCCCCAAAAGGCATTCACACCCACTCTGAGTTTCTCCGAGTATCTGAGCCCTAGACAAAAGAAGCTGCGAGTCTATCGTTGAATGTCTCAAGCTTCACTCGTCTTGTCTCAAAACGGCATCCGATGCTTGCCTACTCAACTGACTGCTGACAATTGCCCTACGGTGATTATGAGTCTAAGAGTCTAAGAGTCCGACCATCTGAGACGATTCTGAGTTGTTCAACACCACCTTTGACAACCCTTCATTGCAAGACGACCCAAGCCAGCCCAGTCATGCACTGCGTGATGTGACGCGATGCACAGCACAGCACAATAAAGCAAGCAAGCAAACCACATCGCACTTGCACTTGAACCATCTGGATATTGGGCACCCATGGCGCATCCACATTCCTCCTTATCCCCTGTTCCCTGACACATCACGCCTGTACAACCACAACCATCCTCACCCTGGGGCTTTCCTGGTCCGCGCTTGCTAAAGGTATCCTCAACGGAACCACTTCCTCGCCATCGTTCTTGTCTGCCTTCCCTCTCCACCGCTGGAGTAGGTTTTCCTAGGCCCTGGGCAGCTGGGCTGGCATGCCTACCGCTTATCCCTGCCCTCCCAGCCCACGCCATCCCAGCTGCACCTTGGACACGTTTTGGCTCCTCATTTTCTCTCGCGGAAGACGGAATCTAGCCCTGGCTTGCTCTAACGTCACCGTCACCGTCTTTTCGAGAAGACGACAAGGACTCATCAAAAACGATCTCGTCTCATCCATTCCTCCCGCAGCCAGCGGACGGACACAACTCCCAGACGCTATGGATACTTGTTCTCTCCGGCCCACTGCGGCGATCTTGATCCGGAAGGCCCTTCTGTCTCACGCTCATCGAATTTCGACCTGTCATATTCACGTCCAGGCCAGCTCTACGATTCGAGCACTATGGAAACATACGTGTACGAACTACAGAGTACGGTGTATGTCTGTCTATGCCATACACAATCCGTCAAAGAAACCATGACCGCTTTCTGTCTCATGCACCGACAGCTCTTCCATGACAGCACAGCAATGCAGTCGGCGCTTGAACGGATACAAACACGCTTCTGCCTCTGCTTCGCTCTCACTTATCCAACTTGTCGTTCACTGCTGCCCGACACGCCCGCAGCGTCTTATTCCCGCCGTGTCTCATTGAAACATTGCGCAGACTGCAAGAAGACGACCAATAGTCCGTCCCGAAGGCTGGTAGTACCTACAGAGTTCCATAGTCACTGGACTTTTGTCTGGCTTCTGGAGCTTCTCAAAGCAGGGACCTGAGTCGCACATCTCGTGTATCTGCCCCTCTCGAGGTGAATCCGGCAAGCTCCAAAGACCTCCCCAACTGATGATTGCATGCTAGCCCTACAGATACAGGCAAATCCATTCCACGCTCGTAGAAGGCGGTCAGTTGACGTGCAAAGTTTAACCCCCATAGCATGCAAGCTAGCAGACCGATGGTCTGTTTAGATCCACACTAGGACGCATGCTGCATCCGCTCCGTGGAAACATATTGCGCGCATCACATCGAGTGTCGGGTGGGTTGAATGGATGAACTTCCTGGCACTCCTGGCACTCCTGGCAGGTTGACCGTGGCCATGGATGCGATGCTCACCACCTTCTTCTGATCCCGCCCGCTGCATCTTAGGATCCTCGTCCAGGCCATGCCGTGCCATGCCATGCAAGCCCTGCCTCCCGGCCTCCTGGAACACCATTCACGGGCGGCCACGGTCGCTGCTTCTGGATCGATGCCGGACAAAAAACCTCGTTGGGACATGGCAGCGAACATACGCCACAGGAGCGGGTCGCCAGCAGACATGGCCACATCTTGCGTGCATCTCAGCCCACTGTGAACGGGATGCTTCCATTGGTAACGTATCACCGGCGACCTCATCATGGCTAAACAAATCTGCAACGAGTCCGAAGGGGGGTGGCCGGTGATCCAACTTCAGCAGCTGGCCTGTTCCGTTGTTTAATGTTGGAGGATGGACGAGACATGCATAGTTCCAAAGAGGCTACAATCATCGCTCCAGAATCTGATCCTATCTCTCCCTCGCACTCTTTCTCAGCATTCCATTGAGCATTCATTGTCAAACCTGCCTCCATTGTTTCGTTTGCTTCTTCGCTGCGAGAAAAAGCTTCCCCACACCATTATCGATTTCGATGTAATATCCCCTGCAGGCAACCCTACGAACTGAAATAACCAACCATCCTTGACGGCAAGGCTCCCCCCTCGCATGCTCCCACGCTCCCAAGATGGCCCCAGTGAGCCGACACCGACTATGACCGGCCACCGGGCACAGGCTTCTGCTTCTGCTCCAGCTGCCCGTCACACGGTCACTTGCGGCGACATGGGGAGCGGAGGACTATGTAGGGAAGAGGATCCTAGCTGGGGAATTGAGATTCTCTGGGAAGACCCTCCATCTCACCCTCCATTTGTTCTCTCTCCACACTCATTGGTCTCCCACCCACGCCCTTCCACCGTGTCTCATTTCTTCTTCGTATTATCGTTTAATTTTCTCTCCAAGGAGGAACTCATTCTTCACGTCGGCTTTTCTTTTTGGTTTCTTCTGAGCGGCCCACTGCCAGGCTTTCTCCTCTGGCAGACAGGCCAAATGCGCCTTAGGTGCCGAGTTCATAGACACTGAGAGGATCCAGCAGCTTTCGAGGCTGAACGGAGACTGTTATTAGTTGTCTTCCAGCGTGGTCGGCGCAAGTCAGTCATTATATCACGCCCGCGGCTGCCAACCCTACCAACGCGACGTGTGATATCAGATCCTTGGCCCCCAGCGACGCACAGCACCACCCGCGGGACGTGTCGTTGTACATGCACCGTGGCCACCTGCATAAGCTCTATGTAAGGCCCCAGAAGGAAGGAAGTGCGACCTGCGGCCCAATATGCGGCCCCTGACACCTCTGTCTATCGCCTACGGTAAGGTGTTCAGGGACAGGCCGAGTACAGAGGTACCTTGGTCTCGTTCCAGATGAGACGAGACGACACTCACATAGCGCTACGAATACTTGACCTACGGTTCACAGCCTACGAATACCTCAGAGGCTTAGACACCAGGATAGACTAGCAGACCGACGTAGCTGACGAGCAAGAGCCCAGTCAGCCCGCGACAAGAGTACCATGGTGCTTGGTGCGAATCATCGCAAAGAGGCGGTTGCCTCCCGCCGCCAGCAAAGTCACTAACCCGCCTCACCAAATGAGTCGTTCCAAACGAGTGGATAGCCGCAATAATACCACTGTCTTAGCCCTTCCGGGATATTTCGCGCTTCCGCGAAAAACAACGATGCTGTGCTGGTACGCAATCCGGCATGTTCGTTCGGCTCTGCCCTTCTGATCCCAGCTTCTGGAATCTGGCACGCGATGCACCCCTACCAGCCTACCAGTAACCTAGTCGTAGAACACGGGTGTGTGTGCGCGCGCGCGCGAGATCACCTCGCCAGACGAAATCACGTTCGCGAGGGACCTGACTTATGCAGACTGAGTGTACGGAGTACGGAGTACAGATAGTTGGTTTGAGTTACAGAAGTTGCAGCACACGTCCGATGAACGGGGGTTATTGCGACAACGAGACCAGCTCAAACCTGTTTCCGGTCTTACCGCGAGCTACGCGCGCGTATCTTACCGCGAAGCTCCCCGAGCTTTCCGTGACGAGAGTGAGTATCGAATGTCCAGAGCCAACCACGACCTGTGTGATGCGTCACACCAAACTTACATCGGTGATTTGGCGACAGCCGCTTCTGTGACTGGAATGAGATGATGAATGAGAGGCAGTGCAGTACTTCGTACAGTGCAATATGGAGACAGCGCAGGCGCATATCAGGGCTAAAGAGGAACCCTACCCTGTCTCGCCGCAAGATTGGCTTCACACCCCGTTGCGAGGCTCAAATTTGATCAACTTCGGAAATGTTACGTCTCGAGACCGCGGGCATGGATATCCCTTCAAAGAGCTTTCAGCCCGCAATGTGCCAGAGCCAAGGGAAGCAACGTCGGGACTGGAATAGCGTACCTCCTTGATTCGAGACGAACGGGCAACGCTCATCTCATCGGACCTTGTTCGCGACATTCGCAGGGAGTATGAACTCGACCGGATGTAACGTCGAGCTGGGAACATGGCCATGCTATCTGGAGGCATTCCCCTGGTTTTCAAGCTTTCATTTACTCGTCGCTTCCGGAGCCGACGCGCGAAACAAGCACCGTGCTGGGCAGGTAGGTTGCGGCATAATTGCAGACTCTGGGCAAAAAAAGAGGGGATAGAGTCTATTGTTATGCCCTTGATAAGATGGCATCGCCAGCACGCCTTTACGAATACTACTAATGTACATCACCGACCAAAAGCTCCGTTATTCGGAGTGGATGCGATGATGATGATGATGGTGTTTGACGGCAAGCAAATCTATCCAATTGGTACCAAGACACTTGCCCCCCAGCAGACCTCCAAGGTTTATCAAGGCCCCTCTGTACCAACCAACCGCTTTGGAATAGCTAAGACAGAAAAGTTTGGCGGTCTTTGACGGCGCTACGTTTCGTTCCATGTTAGTCGTCACAAAGTTTCGACCAATTCGGGGTCCTGGGCTAAAAGAGCCTGAGAGAGGGGCCGGCGAATGTGGGAGACGCAATAATATCAATCACGCGCCCAAATTCTAACATTGCGTCGTGGGAAGTTGCGAGATGAACCCCCACCGAAGGGCCGAAGTTCACGGTTGATAATGATGAGACAAGTGAGACATCTGCAACGACGACAGGAATGGGGGTATCGTTAATTACGATGATCAACTGCCGTCAACGCCTGAACCCAGCCAGGCCAGAGCGCATGTAAGGTGGGATATTGTTTGGGTTGCTGGGCAGATATTACACTGGCATGCTGTTGGTAGCCGAAAGCTGCATTCCGCCACCATTCAGAGTTTCCAAGCGGCATGTAAGTGTGTTGCTGAATGCTTCAGAACACGAACAAGTTCGGTGCTCTACAAGACCAACTCCAGAGCTTGGTAGCCCCCGTCGCTTTGCCAGGTTTTACCCCTTCGTCCAAGCCACCAAAAGCATATATGATGGTAAGATTTCGTTCGACATCGACAGGTCACATCTAATAACACACAGCGCGCGTTCAGAGAGAGAGACAGAGAGGATTGAATGCCTGTTCCCTGCCCGTCTTCACTGTCCGGCCCGTCCCTAGTAATTTGGCTTCCAAACTAGTCAGCAGCAGCGCACATCCAATAGAACCGAACCGTCCACTCGCATGAATTGGCGCGGTATCGTTAGTGCTGTGACGACTCTACTTCTTCTTTGGTTCCCTGACAGGCCGCAGACGCACGCACGAAAAGAAGGAAGAAGAAATTTGAAAGGTGATACTTTTGGAGTGCGCCGACGATCGTGTGGATGGTGCTTCCCTGGCCAAAGACGATCGATGTCGTCTCAAATCTCGCCAACTGGCAAATGAGTTGAGGGGACAGCTACACACGCATCTAATCCTCTTTCTCTTCAGTCATTCTTTCATCCACCCCCTTAGCAAACAAGGGTAGAGGGCCAAAAAGAGAGAGAATGCTACCCTGACGAAGCAAGTTAGGTATGTGATGGCACAAGGCAGGGCGGGTAGGCACGGCGAAGTAAGGTAGGGGAGGGAGGGGGAGCGGAAGCGGATAGCGGATAATACGTGATGTGAGGATGGCATGCGTCTTGCAGCTGCAACTAATAAACGGTTGCTTCACACGGGCCGTGGTTCATGCGCCCAACCCTCTCTCTCACAGAGTCTCAACCGACTTCGACCTCTTCCTGCTCCGTACTCCGTTACCCCCCTGCCTGGCTGGCTGGCTTTGCTGGACAGACCAGACCAAGCTCGGAAACGAAGTTATCGATAGGTAACGGGAGAGAGAAAGAGGAGAGGCACAGACGCGCGTGACGATCAATGACACGGGCTTTTTTTGGCCAGCGGGTGACCCGTGTGCCCGCCTCGTGCAGGTTGCTGCTCGTTATGCAGCAAGCCGTTTGGGGTGAGAAGAGAGGCAAGGTGCTTGCTTGGGTTTGCTTGAAGCCTACCTGGTTTGGGGGCTGCCTGGCTGGATGAGTGATGCGCGCCTAATAAGAGCTTCGCCATTTCATTAACATTGGCAGCTCCAACGCCAACGTCACTGTCACTGGTGAGTAGCTTGCGACGTCAGGGCGACGGAGCTCTTAACCGATACGACTCTGGAGGCATTCGTGACGAGGAACACCCTTTCTCTCGCACGATGCTCATCACTCCCGGAGCCAGCGCGCCAATCAACCTCTCACTCCAAGGTCAGGCGATTGTATGGACAGCAAACAAAGTATCTTGACAACAAGATGCGCGCAGTTACTGTTTTCGTAAGGCTACATATACATGTCATCGATGGTTCTTTTTTGGTTACTTCCGCCTGAACCCGCATCCGCACCCGAATGAACAGCTGCACGATTCATGAGAGCGCGAAATCCCTCCCCATGAACCGTGAACGAGCCCTCGTTACAACCCCACCCCTCGTTCGGGAAATTTGCAAGAAGGAGACGCTGCTAACTCCCCCCGGGTTGCGGGCGATCATTGATGTCTGATCACCCCCTAAAAAGCCCTTGATGATGATGAAAACATTTCAATCGGGGAGGGGGCCGCACTGCATAGCATACTTACCTACATGAACGGATACCCCATGAATGATGGAAACTTGTTGGCCTGGACTGGCCCATGAACTCCTCACCTCAAGGCTCAAGGTCCCTCCTCGGCCCTCCTGGGTGCGGTACCATTGGATTGATACGAAAACCTGGACAATGTCCATCCATTCCCCTCCCATTTCTTCGTATTCAAATACATCTAGAGCGGGTCATCCTTTTTTGTTTCGGTCCCTCTCGCGTTGGTCATCTTCCATTTGTTCCTCCAATCTTCGATGAGCGTAGCGGGTTTCGCTTGACAGACGTGACAGCTACAAGCTGCTTTGACCCCCTTCTGGAGGGGTTCGCAACGGAGCCAAGGTGAGGTTAGAGGCTCGTAGCCAAGCCCGAGGAAGTAAAGAATAAGGGGAAACCGTTACGCGCAGGCCAGTTTCGGCACGTGAAATGAACGGCTTGTTTGCAAACACTTCTTGGGACCAACGTTCGGATGAAAAAAAAAAAAAAATTGAAAAAAAAAAAAGGCGAGAGACATCACTTGCACAAGTGACGAAACCGCGTTTGGGGGCGCGGCCAGACAGGCGGCCCTCGGCTCACTTACTCACTCACAGGCACACAGCTCACTCACTCACTCAACTTTTGGCCGCGACGGGCCAGGGTCACGGGGGCGCGGACGATCTGGCACATCTCACTCACCACAAGTTTGTTTCCGCGGCACCGCCGTACCGGAACATGCACCCAATGCTTCCCCGGGCCCCCGGAACTGGGCGTTGGGGGGCCTGCAAGCAAACATTTCGTCTTGAATCAACAACAACCTCTTAGCCTTGCGAATTCAACACCAGTCACAACTCTGTTAGTGCAAGGGTTTCTTCTTCTTTTTTTTGCTAATGAATCCCGTTCTGTTGGTCGATCATGAACTTACGCTATGTACGAAATCACAAAGTTACAACGACATGATACAAAGTTTCCAAACCAACGAGATCGCCCTCGGCGGGCAACGATCATCCATCCGGAACCGAACAAACTACAGATACAGGGTTGACAAGCGTCGCTCGCTCCTTGGCTTTTTTGTGTTTGTTTTCTGCCCACTTGGCAATGATGAGCTGCATCAGGAGATTTTCTGCTGAGATCTGCCGGTCAAATTTTCTTTGAAGTTTTATTGAAACATTTTCTTACCCTTGTCCGCTTTTTGCATCTTATTTCTTTTGGCCTGTTTTCTCTCCTTACGGAAATTTCCTAGGTCACTTTAGGCTACCAATTTCTTCAACACGGGATATTCCGTCTCCCATTTTCAGTCATTATGGGAGGCCTCGAGATTGGCAAGTCTGTCGACCTGTGTGGTTTTCCGTTCTTCGATGCAAATGTGTGTGCACTTGTGGACTTTGATCAATCTTGTGTTCGTTCCTCAAGACACAAAATCGCGGGACTGAGGCTAAGCGGCCCGTCTTCCGCGTATTTACTCGACTATTCGGGTAATACGAACGCCTGGCTCCGTGGTTCTTCTCGGGGTGGGCAAGATGCTTCATCCCAAGGGAAAAGGCCAGATAACAGAATTCCAAGCGGAACGGCGGGATATCACCAGCGAGTTGTCATTGATAAAAGCTGGCTCTTTACAGAGTTGGTAAGAGAATGACTCCGCTGACGCTGTCGTGACGTCTGCATCTCTTACTTCTCCAAAAGGACGCTTTCTTCTCACCCGGGCGGAGTGTCTGCGGAGTGACGAACCGAACCGAGAAAAAAACGTGGTGCGGCCGGGTTTCCTTCGGGTAAATGTTGAGCGAAACGACTCGTTTACGCAGACAGCATTCCCGGGTTTACTATCTGTACAAGGATATAGCTAAACCTCCCCATCGCGAAATCCCTCACTCTTGAATCTCCAGTAGTATCAAGTATAGGACAGAGTGACAATCCGACCAAAACAAAGTTTCTTTGGATCGAGTTTGCCGGGCAATATTACACAGAAGTTCACTCTGTACAACCAAACAGAAATGGCACCTCTTCAGACATGGACGGTCGATAAGCCGTACCTCAACATCCACTGCGGCCTGGGCGAAGGACCATACTACGAAAGGGCGGCCAACATCCTCCGCTTCGTCGACATCAAGAAGAAGAGGGTCCACTTTGTCAACCTCGAGCAAGGGCCCGAGTCCCTGCGGACGGTGCAGCTCGACGTGCCCGTCGGCGTGACGGCCGACGTCGAGGGGGTCGACCCGGCCGACAAGATCCTGGTCGGCCTCAAGTACGGCATCGCCGTGCTCGACGTCCGGTCGGGCGAGTACGAGTACGTCGCCAAGCTGCACGACCGGCACAATGAGAGGCTGCGGTCCAACGACGGCGCCGTCGACCCGAACGGACGGTTTTGGCTTGGTACCATGACGGATTTCGGGCTGGGTGATTTCCAGGTTGAAGGTATGTTACGAATACTCTCTCATTCGGCGGGGGACGTGACATGAACCCTTGTCACACCGCATCTCTCACTCGCCTCACAGCCCCCGTCGTCATGACAACACAAACCTCTTCACCGCAAGCACACTCCCGAAAAAACCAACATGCACCAGAAGAAACCTTGTAAGAAGAACATGAACTCACTCATCGGGGTCACCGACCCCCTCCCTCTCTAGGCGCACTGCACCGCTTCGACGGAAAGTCGGGCAACGAGCAAGTCCTCCAGGATATCCTGATCCCCAACTCGGTGGGATGGTCCCCGGACAACAAGACAATGTACTTTACGCACTCCACCGACCGTAAAGTCTACGCGTGGGACTACTCTGTCGCCGACGGCGGCGCGCTCTCCAACAAGCGCGTCTTCTACACCCACGACGGTAAAGGCGAGCCCGACGGCTTCCGCGTCGACACGGAGGGCAACCTGTGGCACGCCGTCTACGGCGAGGGTCGCGTGCTCAAGATCTCGCCCCAGGGTCGGCTCCTTGGCGAGGTGCGCGTGCCGACGTTGGCGACGAGCTGCGTGCAGTTCGTCGGGACCGAGCTCTTCATCACGACGGCGCAGCTTGGCGAGGACGAGGGGACCGAGGAGCAGAGGGAGCTTGGGGGCGCGTTGTTCCGCGTCGATGTTGGCGCCAGGGGTCTGGAGCCGTTTGAGTTTAAGCTCTGATGGAGGGGGGCTTTCCCAGGGAGGGGGAGATGGATCCGGGCTTTGGATTGAGGGTTCAACGTGAGTTTGGGGTAAAGTAGCGCGTATCGTGGTTGAGTTCGTGGTCTCGTCTCATGGGTTCATGGCCGCGATCTCACGGATGGGGTCTGAGGAGCATGGGGCATGTGTCACGTAGCTGCATCAGATACGAAGCGCATCCTTCACGATGCCCTCACAATGGAACACGAGCTATGGTACTTTGGGGGGGGGGGGGCTGGATGGATGAATGGCTAGGGTTTCTGAGTCCAGACTCCAAAGGAAACTAGGTAGGCAAGAGGGTGATAGTGGGATGCGTTGATGACGGCAATGAAGCATACGACACCGCTCTTTCTCTCCCTGCCTCCCTCTCTTCGTCGCCGTGCTTACCCGCGTCTCGCTATCGATTGCTAAAGACTCATGCTACCTTGATATCGTGACATTTCAATGGCCAGGTTTCTCACGGACGTGGACGACGATAGCTTCATTGGGACTGGAAGCAGAATGCGTTGTCGATGGCACCGGGTCCGAGGCCTAAACACCCTGTCTAACCTGCGCTTCTTGCGCTTCACGATAATATCTTTTGGCGGTTTGCCTAGGAAAGAGCCCTTTGACTCATGTTTGTTGCCAATTGAGTTGGTGATATGCACTCCGTATTGTATATAGAACTGCAGCATGCAGCAGGTTCGCCTCACTTTTACACCGTTCAGGTCCATTCATATACGGAGGGTGGGAAGAAGTAGGGGAGATGCAACTGGCTTTTTTCTTTTTGCTTTTGGGCACCAATGCTTCCCGCAAAGTCTCAGCTCCTTGCTGCGTTTGCACTGCATGCCCAACTGGTCATACCCCATTGCATTCCATCGCGGGACGTATGGCAGCGGCGAAGGGAAGAGGTGCAGCTAGTGACGTCCGACATCGCTAGTGTATATGCAGAAAGGCAAAGGCCATGTATGTAGCCCGCGGAGGGGGAACAAGGCCCAGCCTAACCCAACGAACCTGGCGGTCTTGTATACGCCCACCACACCCACACCTGTCGTCCGTCGTCGCCTATCTGCTGCATCTGCAACATCGACGTGGCAGGCTGGTCGCGGGTCATGTACACATACATACAAGACCCGTGCGGACCAGGTACCGCCGTCCGGCCGGGTGTTTCTCCCTCTCTTACGCTCTTGCTTTCTCGCAGTCCCGGTTTTCTGAGATCGGAGAATTAAAGTGGCTCCCCAAAGGAACGAACGACCGGGGGCTGCCGCATCGTGCAGTAGATCGGAGCCCGAGCCGCCATGTCATCCCATTCCCATGCTAGACTGCCAGGGGAAGGGAAAAATCGAATTGCGGGATTGTGTCTCTTGGGTTTAACCTGGGCCTAGTCTAGCCCTTCCAGCCGGCCCCCAGGACCCCTGGTCTCCCGGCGATGAGCCCCGGATCCATGGTTTGCCGCCGCCGCCGCCGCCGTCGCCGTGCCGTGCCACCGCTGGTTTTTCCAGCCCGCTACTTGAGTGCATACATGCGTACCGGGAATAGATCCTTGGGAAAGCCGTTCTGCAGCTCCGTCTTGACAAGGCGCAGACCCGCTTGCTGAAAGAGGGCGCGGAACTTGTCATCCACCCTGTTTTGCGTTTGCCATGCGTCAGTGTCCTGTGTATGTATGTGTATGTACATGTATTATGCAGGTGTCTTGCATGCGCCGCAGACCATCCAGTTACGTGGGCCATTGAGAGTAAACTGATGACCGCTACTGAGGCAAAGTTTCCAACAACATGACGGGTTGTGGTGGGAGAGCTTGGCGACAATAGACCAGGGTAGGAAGTCGGGGAGGAAGATGATAGGTTTGAAGGTGAACTCACCTCGTCACACTGCTGTCAACATCGTCGAATAGATCGACACCGCTAGTGCTCAAGTTTTCCTTGACGACGATGAGACCATCATTGGGGGCAACAACGGCCTTACAACGGCGCATGTAGACTACAAGCTGGTCGTCGGTGAGGTGGCCGAGACACCACTGGTTCCAAATGAGGTCGTAGGCGGTGCCATCAAGTGGCTTCCACTCCTCGAGACCAATGTTGAAGACGGATCCCACGCCAGACTTTTCCTGTAGAGCGGCGGTGAACTTCGCAATGGGTTCGACGATGTCAACTTGTTCAGCTACATCGAGAAGGAAACCCTCTGTGATGCGGCCGATGCTGGGGGTTGGGGGTTAGCAAGGGTCTGCATGACACGGAGACTTGAACCGGGGAGACAGGGATGTTGCAGCAAGTATCCGTACACCACGGTGAGAGGTTCCGACATGAGATGCAAAAAGTAAGACAAGGGTCGAAGAAACCGGTTAGGAGAGGCAAATCATTAGCTCGGCCCGCTCGTGCAGTGTTGCGGTTGCGGTGGGTAAGGGTAGGTAGAGAGTGAAAGTGAGACAGAGTATGGAGTAAATTGAGCATGAGTAACTGCAGAAGGAGGGAAAGAAAGAAAGAAAAAAAAAGGTTGGGAGGCGGTGAGTTGAGATAGCGGTGAGAGACGCCAGGGGGCGTGTACGGATATGAAGTTTGCGAGGTCGACTTTTGAAGATCAAACGCAAGCCATGTCCAATGTACGGGTACACCGGACGGAAGAGAAGAAAGTCGCAAGAAAAACTCACCCGGCCCCGCCTTCCAGAGCGCGGCTCACCGTCCGCAGACCGCTCTTCGAGCCAATGCCCAGTTTGGCGAGAAAGTTGCGCGAGCCCTGCAGGTCGACCTTGCTGATGTAGGGGAAACCTCCCAGCATACCGTTCACGTCGGCATCGATGCCCTGCCAGTAAGAACGGCCATCGGCGGCGCTGATCTTGGCGTCTGGCGGCGGTGTGGCTGTATGTTCTGCTGTTCCTGTTCCTGCTGGTGCTGAAGCTGCGGCAGCTTCTTCGTCACCGGGCATTGTGACGCAACGCGGGCAGCGACACGCAACCTCACTTGCTCGTCTTTAGCAGGTGTGTGTATGTGTGGTTGATGATTTGTGTGGCTCGTTGGCAGACAGCGTGGTAGTGAAGAAACGATCGGAGGTTGCTTGGCTGTGTCACATTGTTGAAGAATATATGCACTGCATCACAGCAACAATGGTTGACGTGGATGCGAAGATGGAGATGACTCGGGTTTGTGCATCTTTACTGGATTAGAAAGAGTGACGTGCGTCTAGATGCATATAGACAGCTAATAGTACGCTAAAGCACAAGTATTGTTTAAACACACTTGAGAAAGCTCCTACCATGTGAGATAAGATAAGAGAACACCGATAAGCCGATTAGATTGGGACAGACATGGAAGTCTGGGCAGGCAGATAAGGAACCTAGAAAGTCGTCATCAATCACGCGAAAAGAAGCTCTCCAATCTAAGGTTAACCTCCCAACTCTATCATGACGGACTGCACCGGGCCCTTCGTTGCCCACTGCGCGCAATTAAGTTGCCATGAGAATGCTTGCCGGAATTTCTGCACTAGAAGAGTTTCTTTTGCCTTATGGTTCTTATATCCATCTGAACCTCCAGCCAACTTAAGTTAATCTCAGCTCCTGCAGCTGTCAGCCTCTCCCGGAACCCTACGGAACACCAGCGCGGAGCATAATCTCACTTCGATATCACGACGTGCCAAAATGACGACCTCGTCTGATGGCCCGTCGATTGCCAGGCCAGCCAGTGCTGTCTGGAAGACTCACTTCCCTTTCATATTCAGTCTGCATTGTGGCACCGCCTGCGCCCGAACACACACCTCTATGTGAACGACACTTTGCAGGATCGTTCGGCCGTTATGCGCATCAATTTCCAGGCAGCGGGACGTTGAGGGATTCGAAGGGACGATTTCGACTACATATTCCAGACGGTCTCTGTCTTCTCAACTCCTGGAACCAGTCAGGTGACTGTGCTTTTCCATTCGGAAATAATTGCGACGAAGCGGGAACTGTTTTGCCTATTAGCCGGCCACCGACAGCAAAAGTCGCCGTACTCAGCCACACAAGTCCATGCCGTCCTCGTTCTCAATTGCCTCATGGACGTTGTCAAACTGACTGGCTTCATCAACGGACGAGGTGGTTTTCCTGAAATGGACTCTCGAATGAAAATAGTTTGTCGTCCCGGTGGGATCGATGGGATTTCCTGTTGGGATCCGGCTGCGACGATGCTCACCTCGTCTCCCAGAGTCCCCACGACTCCGGCAAAACTTGTCTCTGAAGTGAGCGGCTCATGTCTAAAACTTCCAAAATCGGAACCCGAGGGACCGCAGTGTGGCCTGTGTCTCGAGTTGCAAACGATTATTTCCAAATACCTACCAACTGATCTGCGATGGAACCAGGAATCCGGGGATGCCAAGAGTTGTAACCAATATGCAACCGATATCAGGCGCGAGAAAGATTATGGAACAAAGGATCTGCAGATTCCTTGGAGGACATCGTTTCCTCAACCTCCAGGGCCTCACCCTGGACGCCTCGGCCATGGCCGGTGCCTTTGTCGACCTCTCTTGACCTGTCGACATTGACATCATGTGATACTCCAAGAAAACACAGCCCAGTCGAGGTTGTGCGTGGTGCGGTCCAGGCTTTTTTGAGGCAAGGGGCCTTTCTGGGCTGAACGCAAAGCCCAGCCGTAACCAGGCACGCCAGGTTTCTCCTACACACTACCACGCTTCTGATACTAGCCCGGGGCCCGAACGTCCAAGATTGGATCCCCTTTTCTTCCCCGCGGGGGCGGAACCTGCGGATCGCGTGAGGCGACGTTCGATTGCCTGTCTAGATCACTGGTTCGGTATTTCGGCAGCCTTGTGGCTGCATCTACTAGTTGAAGCTGTACGGCTCTTCGGCTTTTAAGCGCCGTGTCAAAAAGCTTGACTGACAACGGCCACCGACGACGGCATACTGCACCCGCGCCGCGTAAGTCTATTCCCTCGCATCACGGGTTTCCTTGAATTTTTCCTCGGTGAACACGATATCCGGAGCTGAACCAAAGTTCAAGGACAAGGGGCTGTCAGATTTACAGTTCTACGCTTCTTTCTTATTCCGTCACCAGGCCCTAGTCATTTGTCAATTGCGCATATCAGCAGTTCTCGAGAACGTCAAGAAATGCGCGCAATCCCCCCCTGGAACGTTTAATCCGCCAGCCTATCGAATCTTGTCGTTTTCGGATTGAGTCGTGGGCAACCATGCAACGAATGGTGTCGAGAAGACGACGAGCAGGGTGGGACGAAGCGAAGCGGTTTGAGGCGGTTTGACCTTGCTGTGTTCTGCAGCGACGGCCCAACCACAGCATCTTTCAACCACCAAAAGGGGATCAGGGGGATTGAACAAAGTTTGCTGCCTTCAAACATGAAAAAACGCGAAGAGAGGATGAGAAGAGGGGCACGAGCCAGGCAGATCACCCGTGGTCGTGGTTAATCGTGTGGATGTCTCTCCGGATCCCCAATGCTTATTCCTGAGACTGGCCAGGGGCGACCTTTGAGTTCCGAATCAAGCATGAATAACCTTACAAAGTCTGTGGGTGGCCCTGGTTCGCGCTGCATGATACGAAAAGGGTGTGGGACTGAAGACTTCGGACGAGGGAACAGAGTTTCGGTTGCCTCGAGCACCTTACCCTTTCTGAAGGTCTGGATGTAAAGGACTTGGGACGACGATGGACCGAGTCCCGAAACGACTCTCTGCGGTTGGCCTGACTCAACGGCTGTTGCTATTCTCATTACGATGCAGATGAGGATATCGACAAATCGTCTCTTGATCCATGAGTGGTGGCTCAGCGCCCAGCACATTGACATCTGTCCTGCTAGAGTGGTTTCAGGCACCCTCGGTCACAATGTCTCGACATGTTCCGCCTCACGCCACTCACAGTCGTATTGGGGCCACCTGATTTGGGACGAAGGACGAGTGAGTACATAAAGATCTGACCAGTTCCGCGTCGTTCAAATTTTTTTTTGATTTGGTTCGACGGCAGGCCTTACAGTATCAAATTTAATACAGACATTCCCTTGGAAACAGTTGCTTCGGTTCAACATTCATCACAGAATCATCTAATATTTCATCAACTTCGGTTCACTTCAGTCCATCAAAATGAAGTTCCTTACATTCGGATTCCTTCTCGCCTCGACGATCGTTAGCGTCAGCAGTGCTCCCACAGATATCGATAGCAGGGCTGTCAGGTAGGTCCAGGAGCATCACTCGTGCTGTATCGAGAAAGCCGACTAACAACACTTTCAGTTATCAAAACAACTATGACCAACACTTGGAGGACCGCGAGGAGCGCAAGGAGGCTCGCGACATCTCCATCCCCTCGTTCGCCGGCGTCGAGACCACCAGCGGTGTGGTCGCCGACATCGAGGTTGAGGAGAACGCCGTCCCTCTGAGGGCCCGCCAGCTTCTCAAGAAGAAGAAGGGCAAGAAGGGCAAGAAGGCTAAGAAGGCCAAGAAGGCGAAGAAGGCCGCGAAGAAGGCAAAGGCTGCTGCCCCCGCAAAGGCCAAGGGCAAGGCCGCGACCCCCGCCGCCGGTGCTGCGAAGAAGAAGGCCGCTACTCCTGCTGCTCCCGCCGCCGGTGGTGCTGCTGCCAAGGGCAAAGGCGCTGCTGCTCCTGCTGCTCCCGCCGGTGGTGCTGCTGCTAAGGGCAAGGGCAACGCTCCCCCCGCGGCTGCTCCTCCTGCTGCTGCTCCTCCTGCTGCTGCTCCTCCTGCCGCTGCTCCCAAGGCTCCCGCAGCCGCACCTCCCGCCGCTGCCCCCAAGCCTCCTGCTGCCGCGCCCGCCGCCAACCCTCCGGCCGCTGCTCCCAATGGCGCCGCGAAGCCCATCACTCCCGCTCAGCCGGCTGCCGTTGCACCTGCCCCTGTCGCTCCTGCGATCCCCGCGGGCAAGAACAACGGCAACTGAGTTACGTCTCAGCAGCTGGTTGTGGAGGTTGGAGGTTAATGGATAGAGAAAATCAGCACTGGTGCTGGTTGCTTGATTCGGTTCACGAGGTTTACGACAATGCGCAGTTATGGCGATTTCACAGGGCCAAACAGATGTGGTGACAAAAGAGTTTAGCCGCATAGGACGTGGGCAAATCCCCTTCCCTTTGGGACCCTTCCTCCATCTCAGTGGTGGTCGAGTCCGTGGGCTTTCGTCCCTGACGGCCTCAAGAAGGCAGCCTAGGAGCTGTCATTGAGACGTCTGGATGAGTTAGGGGTTTGAGACCGGAGTGCGGAAGTACATACATAGCCACAACGAGCAATCCAAGCGTCAGACGTTTATTCCCATCTTCGTGTTTGTCTCTGTCTCTTAGTCGCAGTGAGTTGCGAGTGTTCACCGCTCTCTACACAGTGATCTCGGATATGTCGATGCGTATACATTTGTGAGACGAGATAACTTGGCGCTATGATGTCCGCTGCCTCCTCTTCACCAAGGAATCCCTTTTCTCGTTTCATGAATTGGACCCATGGAAACATGTTTCACTCTGGTCCCTGCCAACCACCACACCAACTTCTTCAAACCCACAGACATGCAAGTCATGTTATACCCATGTGCACGCTGTGGCCGTCTCAACTTCTCTCCTGCTTGCCTCCCCCTCTTCCCCCCTCCCCCCTTCGGTTCGTTACATCTTTATTTACCAGTGTCACCATCCAAGGCCAAGTTTACGAGCGACGGGACCCGATCTCTCCGGCGACCTGATCAACAGATTGAATGCAACCCTCTCTCATGAGATTTTCCGAGTGGCTGAACCGAGATGTGTTAATGTAGCTCTGCACGATTCTTTACCCTCCTTTGGCAGCTACCTCGCCATCTGTGTAGAATTAGTCGAATATCTTAGCCAACACTCCCGACTCAAGTCCGAGAGCTCCGGCCGCTCCATCCGGTCGCACCGGACATCGACGACCAATAAAGATCTCACTCCCACGATTCGGGCTTTACGTCAAATGAAGCTTTCCCTGTCTGAGTCCACAGCCCCTCGAGGCAAGTCCACTTTTTCCTTCCTTTGTTGCGCTTTTCTCTCTTTCGTTCTTTTTTCCCCCTATCCCCACCGAATTAGCTATTTGCGTCCCCGTTTTGCCGCACGCACATTGAAGAAAATTTCAACGACCTAATCCACCATAAAGCCCACAACAACCCTCGCATGAAAGGAATAAGAGCAGATCCTGCTTCTGACTTTGCCATCAACGGGTATCCATCCCTTCGACTCCATCGGGTGGTTAAATGGCCGGTTGGCCCAATGGCAAGGCGTCTGACTACGATTCTGTAACAAGAACGTGTAATCAGGAGATTCTGGGTTCGACCCCCAGGCTGGTCAAATCTTTTGCCTCTGGGCGTATTCTACACATCAGCAGCCTAGTTGGTGATTTTTCCTTTTGTTTCCCTTCCATTTTGGCCGAATATGCCGAGTGTGTCTCTTCTTGCACACTCGAACGCCACCTACTTAGTCAGGTGAGCGGCAACTGAGCTCCGGTTGGGTGGCCGTGTAACGTGAAACAAGTCCTGAGTCTGTCGTAGGCAAGCAGAAACCCGGTCGCACTTACTGGCAACCTGTCTCTCCGTCGAGGGATTCGTTGACAGTGGAAAGGTGATCAATTTGATGATTGCAATCATTCGCAACGAACCGTAGGACGTTGACGAAAAACTCTCTGCCCACGAATGCAAAGATTTAGGGATAAGCTTAAACTGGGTGACAGAACTCAAGCGTGACGCGAACGAGAAGTTTGTTGTAGCGATGCTTTTAGCTACTGAGGGCCCTCGTCCCCTGTAGAAGCTCAGGCTTTTGCTCTGCAGTTTGTCAATCTGAGCTTGTTCAGAGAGGGAGACGTCATGATCATGAGTCGTCACCGGATCACGCGATAGAGTCGTTTGAGTTTGTGCTTTTTGAGTTTGTTGTCGTCATCAGTAGGGACTTGGCTTCGTCGAGGATTGCTCAGGAGGCGAGAGAGTCTCTCAGAATCGCGGTCAACGATGCATTCTCAAAAAAATATGGTCTGCTTTCAACTCCATCCCTTCAATCGTATCATGCACACCTCTTGTCGTAAAACATCGCAGCTCTCCTAAAGATTCCATAAACCTATGGCTCTTGGGCCATGTCGGAAGACTTCTCTCGCTTCTCCCCTCTATCAGGGATCCCTCGACGACTTGCAAAAGCTTATTCGCAACGGGCGTTGTGGCAAATTCTCCCTCCCCAATTACAGAGTCACCCTTGGAATACAATCTGGCTCATGTGTCTGTTTGTTCATTAATCATGACTTGCGTTCGAAGCCTTGTAGAACAGACGAGCCGTCATCGAATAGCCTTTCCATTAGCCCAACTGTCAAGTTTCTCGAGGTTAGGTTTTCTCTGCTTCTTCTGCACACTGTCAGTCAATATGTCTTTGAGGATTAGTTGAGCACGTATTGTCTTGAGATCACAACCCCCGAAGGACCATGGCCGCCTTCTATACAGTTGAGTCAGCCCTTTGCCCGTGTAGTCGGTGGAGGAAGGAGATCCTCATTATTCGACATTACATATCGATGCCTCTCCTTTGCATCATTTTTTAAACTCAAGATATCAGAAGAGATTAGCCAGGTTGAGAAAAATCGACTAATCAATCGATCCCATCCACATCAATCAACTCTAGGCTTCATTTACACACCAACGATTAAGCAAACACTCTGTATGTAATAAGGCGTGATGCACCAAGACATACGATTGGATCGCCCCACTGGGTTCTGACTAGGCTTGGAAATACACGTGTAGTCGGCATATATGCAATCGGTGGCACATACATTAAGAAGAAAATAATTCGTCAGGTGTTGATGGATTCATTGTTAAACTAATGGGTCAAATGCTTCGGAGCAAAAAGGTTGCTCCTGGTGAGGATCGAACTCACGACCTCCGCATTTCTCACATTGATGATGTAATTATAAGAACGGCGCCTTCACCACTTGGCTACAGGGGCTTTCTTAACTTCCGACAAAACTTGGTTTATGTACTCTTGCTCAACCCCCGAAGCTCGGTCCGGCACCACGCGACGGTGCGGCGCAGCAACTGCCCATACATCCACATACACAAAGCACAACCCGCAAAAGCATCCAATGCAACTCCGATTTTCATCACAAAGAGCGCTGTCCTCGAATTCGTCGATATGCTCTGTTCCAACGCGGCGATGTGCACTGTTAGTGCAGTACATTGCTGCAGTGCACCACCTCTATCAGAGACTTTGATTGGGTGATCTGGTCTTTTGGTGGGGTCCGGATGACAGGTTGCTGGTGAGGGGGAGAATAGCGATCGGAGATTGGGAGTCAGATACCTTTATAGTGCCCCTGCAGTCATTCCGCCCTCTTCTCAATGGAATACAAAATCTGTCCACGGCGCCAGGCTCAAATGCTCCAGCAAGTGCAAGACGAGTTGGGCGCGAGACGACCGGCAAAACTCGAAGCGGATGCATGAATTCAGATGGATATTTACTTTGAGCCTCTCCCTTAAAAGCAACTATTTGGCTTTCTTCTGAGAATATGTTCCATTACACATCTGCATTCTGACTGACATACATAGTATAGAAAGGCTCAAACAAGGCGAAAGGCACATATGAGGCACCTTAGCCCTTCAATGCTACCGTGACCGCGAGCGCCGTACCGGCAGGTGGGGCGCCCGGAGTCCGGAGGACGTTGAGCATTACCGAAGGCGAGCGCTCCCGATGACTCTGCCCGGGATATTAGCACGTACCCGATGGAGATTCTTAGGATAGAAAACTCAACCCCGTAATCTTTCTCCCGTCTTCCTAGTTGGATGCATCGTCATATAGCTGTCATCTCAACCTTTTCACGCCTGCGAGCAAATATCCCCGTTCACCTAGTAACTCATCCTCGTAAGCAAGCTTCTTTTATGAGACCCATCCTCTTTCCTATCCTCCGCTCTGCATCATCGTATCCGCCCGGCATAGAGACTTTCGAATAACCTCTTTTATCCCCCAGGCCTGCTTCTAATTAGCAGCGAACTTGATGATCTTGATGATTAGGCCCAAATCATCGCCCCTGGTCGAGACCTGGATCGGACCAAATGAGAGCGACTTCTGAGAGATCTATGCATAGGGCGACAGAGTAGAGACAAAGTGTGGAACGGAATCTTCAATTGCATCAGCAGATAACCAGGGCAGTTGTTGAGTGGCAACAAATCCAGCATTCCATTAAGCCAAACATCGGCCAAACAAAAACAGGAAACATGCGAGCCCAGCAACAGGAATGCTTACATACATCAAGATGTGTGAGTTGAGCCTTTGTATCGTTCAGACACAACACCGTATGTAATTGTGCGACTGACTTCATCAGAGGTCGCCTGTAACTATACCTCAGGTCTTTCTACCTTATCGTACGTGTTGCGAGAGATATCCCACCTCGAATGCAGTCTTCATCCGCTTACTCCGAACCAGACGGAAGTAGACGAGGATATGGTCAATATCCCAAAAATGAACTCTGTGTTTGGACCACAAATTGAAGAGAAAGATTGAAATTTGAACATGTCGTCTCTGGGAATCGCCCACTGGACCTTCCGAACACATCAACCGAAGCTCTTGATATAGGTACACAACGCAATAAAACATGAAGGAAGGGAAAAGGCAAAGGCTAGCAAGATCGAGAGTAAAAAGGGGGCAGGTGGAGATGAAGAAAAGCCAAAGCACCTACTAGAAGCATAAGCCAGTCCAGCAATGTTGCCGATTGCCTTGTTCGAGATTACTTTCACCTTGTCTCCTCCAACGTCACACTCCAGCCTCACACGCTTCGTCCTCACTACCTCATACCTCGTACCCACCTTTTCACGTTTATCAACAGCCTCACTTCATACCTCAACACGTGACTTGGGATCATTAAGCCTAATCGTGTATATTCCGACTCACCTCTTCACAATAGCTGTTGACCATGATTTATTCTTATAGAAATTCAACCTCTGGCTGTGTTCACCAGCCCTAACCTACCCATCGCTCCTTCCTCAGAAGAGATTGACAGACTCACGGCAGGTTCGACCTTTCCCCCCCACTGTCCCCCGAACAACCTCTCTTCTTCCTCTTGACAACTTTCCCCAGAGCGATCGATGATCTTTTCCACACGCTTACCACTCTCTCACCTCGCCATTCATCAGGCAATATCGTCAAAAGAAGCCATTGGCTTCACGTCTTGGCCTCTGAATCAGGTATATATACTCACTCATGCAAGTCAGTGAAGAGCCGTACATCTAATTCAGCACCAGGCTTACAATAGAGTCTCATTGTTCATGACCTAGCTTCAGCAATCTTCTTTGACAGTCTTTGCTCATTATCACTGAGCAGACTCGCCTACCCTTCGCAAGCACAATACCAGCAGCAGACAAAGCAGTCACAATGGATCACTTCGCCGAAGAGGAGAAGTTTGTTGATATCATCGACTACAAGAAGATGATAGTCAATCGCATCCCCGCGACCGTCTCGGACACTTACCGCAGCACACTCATCAAGACTATCGATTATTTCATCGACACTCCCGACCCTTCCAACTGCACTCTCTTTTGGAAGGTCAATGCGGAATATGTCTCCAATGTTGAGCCTCCCTCGCACTTCGTCATTGCACTCTGTCTCGCTTCGCCCTCGCTTGCTCTCGAGGGTCAAGCTCTTGAGTTCCAGAAGGACTTCTACGCCAAAAACCTCGATGTGGCTCACCACTTGAATGATTGGACCGTCCAAGGCCTCATCAATCACCACAACAAGAAGATCCTCTCTGGAGACATCACTGGCGATTATGTCCACAACATTGACGGCACCCCTTGGAACCCCGAGGCTATTGTCGTCAGCCACCCTAACCACAAGCGCCCAGCCTCTGCCGTCGAGGACATGGTGCCTGGTTCATCGTCCAAGAGAAGACACTTGGCTCAGGAGGCGACCACGTCGCTCCCCTTCTTTGAGAACAAGGACACTCCCCGTCTCAACTTCCTTGCCCAGGCACAAGAGGTCCCCAAGGACTTGCGTCCCATCCTCCCTCCCATGCCCGAAGCCCCCAGAAGCCCGTCCATCGGTGATCTTTTGGAACTCCCCCTTCCGGATCGCCCTATCTCGCCCAATATCTTCCTCAACCCTATCCCGGGTATGAAGGGGGATGAGGAGCGCCTCGACAACGGCTCTCTCTTCAATAATCCTGCCAGAGTCACTGATATGCCCATGCCAGGCATGAGTGAGGACAACGAGCACCTTGGCAACATCTCTCTCTATGGCAACCCAGCCAACTTCCCTATTGTGAACTATCGCAACCCGTTCAGTCCTACTCGCGAGCCTTCCACCTTCCTCGCCAACGACAACTATGGCTACGGAGACTATGGCATGGCCTCAGCTGGCTACAACCCCGGCGGCCCTGCTGGCTTCTGCAACGACCAGGAGGCTTCCTTGCCTGTCGGCTTATCTGATGGCCCCTCCGGCAACGACAACAATCCTGTCGCCTATGGCGCTCCTGAGGCTCCCATGACCATCTACAGTACTCCCTCCGCCGCCAACCTGCCGACCGATGCGCCCATCCCCGCGCCCCTGGCTGACATTCAGGAATCCACTGTTCATGAGAACGGTGATCAGGCCTCTGCTGTTCAGGATTCCGCCGCTCAAGCTTCCACAGCTCAAGCCCCTCCCATCAACCCCTGGATCGCAGCCGAGCAAGCCTCCGCCTCGCGCATCGCCCGCCTCACCACCCTCATCGCCCAGAAGCAAGCCGAGGCCCAGGACAAGATGAAGCACGCCGACGCCCTCCGAACCGAGCACGCCGGCCTGGTCAGTCCCTTGCCCCTCATCACCGACGCGCCCCGCGGCGCCTACGTCACCTCCGCCGAAGGCGACGCCCTCCGCAAGTTCGTCATGGAGGCCCACGACTTTGAGGCCTGCGCCCAAAAGTTCTATAGCGAGGCCATTTCGGCCATGTTTGAGGCTTCCCGTCTCGAGAAGGAGCGCTACGAGGAGAGCGTCAACGCCGGCAACAAGCGTGTTGAGCGCATGCAGACGCTTGTCTACAAGATGGCTGGCTTCGCTAGAGATGCGCAGGGCCTGGCGCTTGGTGCCCGTCCCGGCGAGACACCTCAACTTCCGGGTGGAGTCAAGGGCGTTGGCGATATCGTCAGTCGGATGGCGCAGCTGAAGCAGGCCTCGGAGTATCTCGTTCAGCAGATTCATCTCGTCGAGAAGGATTTCCGGCAGTACCAGGAGTACCGCCAGTTCATGCGACAGATGCAGTAATCGTACATGCTTCCAGGGTATCGGGTTCTGGGGGTTTGTTATATCCGTTGAACCGGGACATATTGGTGGCTACTTCTTTCTTCTTTGCTGACCGACCGCATTTCTCATACTAATTGCATCCACGAGGAACGACAATGAGAGACGGAGAAGGTTTTGGCTTTCAGGAGTTAACGAGGGTTTTGGGTGATGGAACCCTTGAAATACCCCCTATGCTTTGGCTTCTTTGCTTTGGCTTGCTTGTGACCTAGATACCCATCGGGAAATGCCCAAGGATCTCGGAGGAAAGAGCGAGGATGCAAACCCATGGGAACAATGGCTCTGAGTTTGAGCTCACGAGAACAAGGACATCGAGATACACATTGAGAACAATAAAACCATGAACCAAACTGAAGAACCCCCAAAGTGAATGAAGGTGGCCACCCAGAACAATCAGGATCACTAATTAAGATGAAATGACTCTCTAAGTGACGGTAGAAGTCATAATAACAAGAGTTGGTCAAAGCAATGGGAGACTTCAGGTGATGGTCAATTGCCATTCTGTATTATGGTATAATCAATGATGGTAGGTAGTAAGTACCTCAGGGTGAGTAGTATCGATCGCTCTATCAATGTCGATGGTGTAAGCTCCCAGTAATCCTCAACGCCTCCTTGGTGAAAAAATCCAAATAAATGAGAGACCATGTTTAAAAAACAAAAGTCAAACCAGAAACGAGTAATTCCAACTTTTAAATCTCCCCCCTCCTCTCAGTAAACGCTTCGCTCCGCATTGTATTATGCATTACACACGTTGTTTAAGCACAACTGCTACTCCAACTCGTCTGGCAACCCACAGCGGCATAACAAGCCGGGTTCGTGACAAGCAGGAGCTTACTGCTAGCGCAGACATTGAGCACCGTACAGCAGAAGCCGTCACCACATTTGGCATTGGCAGACGAACCACAGGCCGCGCCGATGGTGCTGACCGTCTTGACGGTGGATGCTGCCGCGGATGTGGCTGCTGGTGTTGCGGCGGTAGTACCGGACCCGGAAGAAGTATCTGTTAAAATTTAACCTAATTAGCCAAAAACAAGATCCGTATTAGCAAGGCCATATAAGCCAAAGTTGTAATTTACTCACCACAGGTACCGTATCCAGACTGGCATCCCGTGCCGCAGAAAGCAGACGTGCTACCACAGTATCCGTACGCCGAGCAGCAGTTGCCAAACGTCGAGCCCGCGCATGTCGACCCGCCGTTCGTGGAGCCGCAGTTGCCGTTGAGCGAGACGGCGACGTTGACGCCCGTGCCGGAGCACTTGCCGAAGCCGGACTGGCAGCCCGTGTCGCAGTGAGCGGTGGTGTTACCGCAGTAGTTGTAGGGGGAGCAGCAGTCGCCAAAGCTGGAGCCGAGGCAGTTGTAGCCGTTTGTGCCGGCACACTCGCCGTTCTTGGAGATGTTTGTGTTTGTCGCGGCGGCGGCGTTGGCGGTCGTGCTGCCGCCTGCGACACCGGAGGAGGCCGGGGTCGCTGCGGAGGAGGAGCCTGCGGCGGCGCCTGAGCTCGAAGCGGCGGTCGTGCCGTTGCAGGAGCCGTAGCCTGGTTGGCAGCCTGTGCCGCAGTGGGCATCGGTGGTACCGCAGTAATTGTAGACGGAGCAGCATGTGCCGAAGGTGCTTCCCGTGCAGGACTTGCCGGCCGCGGCACCGCATGAGCCGTCGGTGGAGACAAGTGAGGTGCTGGGGAGGACAGCGGAAGCGGAGGACGTGCCGCTGGCGGAGGCCGAGCCGGAGCTGCTGGCCGCACCGGAAGAGCTGGCGCCGCTCGAAGAGGAGCTGCCGGAAGCGGATGATGTGCTGTTGCAGGTGCCGAAGGCGGACTGGCAGCCTGTTCCGCAGTGTGCGGCGGTGCTACCGCAGTAGTTGTAGACGGAGCAGCAGTTACCGAAGGTCGAGCCGAAGCACTGCTTTCCGCTGGCGGCACCGCAGTCGCCGCCGGTGGAAACGGGAAGTGTCGAGGTGGATGAAGCGGCGGAGCTGGAGGCGGACGCTGTGCCGGTGCCTGATGAGGAACCTGACGACGAGCGAGTGTTAGAAGAAGACGACGACGATGATCCGCTGCGAGTGGACGAGCTGGAGGTGCCGGTACGAGATGAACTGCTGCTAGTACCCGTGCGAGACGAGCTGCTGCTGGTACCAGTGCGTGAGCTGGAGCTCGACGTGCCGGTGCGAGAAGAGCTGCCGCTGCTGCTGGTGCCGCTGCGGGTGGACGAGGAAGAAGAGGTCCTACCTGATGAGGTGCCACTGCTCGAAGAAGAAGTAGTGTTTGATGCTGAGCTTCCGCAGGTGCCGTACTTGGACTGACAGCTCGTGCCGCAGTAGACGGAGCTGGAACCGCACCATCCGGCGCCGGAGCAGCAGTTACCGTAGGCGGAGCCCTGGCAGGTGAAGCCGACGGTGGAACCGCACTGGCCGTTGGTGGAGACGGCGGTCGAGGTGGAGGTCGCGGACGAGGTGCGGGAGGACGATGAAGACGTCTTGGTCGAGCTGGATGAGCTGGAGGTGCTGGAGCAGACCTTTGAGCTGACGGGGGTGATCTTGAAGTTGTAGGCCGGGACGGCACCGCGGTACCAGTTCTCTGGGGGGTCGCCGAGGCAGGTGCCGACGGTGACGGCGTTCCAGCCATTGGCGACGACAGAGTCGAGAATGTGGTTTGTCAGGGTCGTGGCAATGTACTGGTGGATGTCGTGCTCGATGTGCAGGTAGCTGCCGTTGCAGGGCGTGCGAGCCTGCATGGCTTGATCCCACAGGTTCACGCTGAACTGGATCTGGTCGGCCGGGGTGTGGAGGTAGCCCTGGGTGTCGAGATCGAAGTAGGTGATGTGGTAGCCCAAGTCGGCCATCTGTCCCTGGCACTCGGCTCCGCAGATGGAATAAGGCGGACGCATGTAGGTAGGGAAGAAACCGAGGATATCCATAAAGGCGATCTCGTTGTAAACCATCTGGTTCTTGCGCTGGGCCAGCGTCATCTGATCCAAGTTCTCGTGGGACCACGTGTGGCTGGCAACCTGGTGACCATCTGCAATCATTCGCTGGAAGGAGGTCAGAATAGATAAATCACAAGTGTGGCTAAGAAGCTTACTGTAATGACATCGCGGTAGTTGACATTGATCATGCCCTTGCCGATATTGTTGCCCGTGATGAACCAAGTAGCGACAGCACCGTGAGCCTTGAAGGCGTCCAACATGGCAGCGGTGTAGATGTAAGGTCCGTCGTCGTATGTGATGGCAACGTCGCCCTGGTTGACGCAGGCGTAGATGCCAACGCCGCCATAGGGAATGTCACCGTTCTTTGGCCTTGCATAGTCTGAGGTATCCGGACCATTGGGCTTCTCGTTGCCATCACATGCAGGACCGTAGTTGATTTGGCAATCGGGGGACGCGCAGTAATCCTCAGACTGACCGCACCATCTAATCGTACTGTTAATCAAGAACCGTTGACAGGCGATGTAGCTGCAACATACCCAGAGGCTGAACAGCAGTATCCATCCGCACACCTGCCATATGTTCCTCCACACTGCGAGTTGTCTCCCAACGGAATCGCTGACGTCTGGCGAGGGCTGAGTTTAACGCGGTCCGCGCGTGGCTTGTTGGCTACCGTCGGCGGGTTCCAGGGCTCAAAAGCATTCCGTCTCTGTCTCAACTCATCTACATCGCGAAGACGAGGCAATACCATGTTGGGATGAGGAACTTCATCCTCATCGTGAGCATGAGCTGCTTGTAGCCCTGCAAGGGTAGCTAGTACAACAGGAGTCCAACGCATGATGACTCAAGTTGTTACTGGAAAAATGGAAAAGAAAGATATTACTAAGAGACCCGGTGATTAGGTTGATGTAAGTCGTAAGAGTCGACTGCTCTTCAAAAGATTGTCTTCAAGGAAAACAAACAAACTCGAAGAAAACAACCTAAGAGATAAATGAGTGCTCTTAGGCTTTCTTTATTAGGATACTGAAGCACCTTGATAGAGGGATACCGAGAAAGAATAAGCATCATGAGGAACCCGTGCGGTACCCAGTGTTATATACAGGGGAGACGAAAGACCGGGGGGAGGCGTTCATGTTCGATGTCGCAGTAGAAAACGGCAGCAGTGACATTCTCCATGAGAGACTTCTCGCATAGCCCAGATTTGGCGATGACCGCAAAAAGACACACACCAACACCACTTACACGCCCGCGCCCCACACCCCTCCCACCCCATCCCCATCCGACTGGGAGGACCGAGCAATACCACAATGGAAATTGGAGGATCGCGAGGGCTAGCTTGGGAGCAGGTCTACCGGGTACGGGAAAGTTAGCGTGGCGTCGAAAGGGACCCTCCCCTTCAAGCTCGCGCCGTCCGGGACGGGTAGCAAAGAGAACCACATCATGGATTCGATGGAATCGGTAAGAATGGGCAAAGAAAGAGAGAGAGAGAGAGAGAGAGAGAGAGAGCGACAATGACGCGCGCTTGTTCCTCGATTCACTCCGCACATCGTCCCCCACATTTTTTCCTTGCCTAGCTATACAGAAAAGTCCATCTGGCGCCAAGATGGCACCAGTTCGGGGCCGATAAAACAGATTTGATGGGCAAGATTGTTAGGGTGAGACCATGCCGAAGACAGCGAAGAAAACCGACAAGAAGGACAAACGGATAGAGGTCATGATCGAACCGACGTAAAGGTACGGATAAACGAGAGAGAGAGGCGAGATGGGCGGAAAGGTCGAAGGCGAGACCACAAGTCACAGTCAGCACACTCCACGAGAGCAACGCGGTCATGGCGGGGCTAGCAGACGGAACAAGCCACCGGTTGCGACTTTGACGGACCGTCGAGCAGATGTGGGACGCCGTAGCAACGCCAAGTGGCTTGACGGAGACGCACCGACGGGAATACCTATACCTCACTCTCTCGCTCCATCACCCATGGGCTTCTACCTCGAGTTGTGCGATGGTCCGATGGATCATGGGAAAGAATGCCACGCTGCGGGCAAACATCTTTGGATCACAGATCCGAGGACCACAGCCTCACCCAGATCTCGCCGGGCGAAAAAAGAAAGTCAGCCAGGACCGGTACGGATAAGAACAGAGACAAGCCCTGCCGCTCCTGGGAAAGCCGGGGTGGCGCTTTTTTCGCTTCAGAGAACCGATCTCGTGCGTGCGTGTGCGTGCTTGTCGTATGTATGCGTGTGGTTTTTGGATGGTTTGTGTGAACGAAATCGAGAAAAAGTAGATGTAAGACAAGCACCCGCTCCAATTCCACGCCCATTCCATCCCATGATTTCAGGGTCGAGAACATCCACACGCTGTGGGAAGAGGCATGGCTAGCAGGGGGGGCTCTAGTTCGAAGACGGCCTCGGTGCCTGACAGTAGCGTCTTCGGACGAACTGGGCCAAGACAAGAAACTTGGGTTCTTCGCTCTCACAAGATCGGAGAGGAAAATAGAAATTTTGGACGGATGCGGACGGGGCAGGACGGGTTCCCGGCCGATCCCATCTTTCATTCCTTCCCTAGTCTCCATGCTGAGCCTCTCCCTCACCCTCCACTCTCTTCTTTCTCTCCTAGCGTAAGGTAAGGTAGTACTCATCTACTCTTTCGGTCTCTGCGAATAGTAGACAAGCCTACGCTCGTAAAATCCTTGGCTTCTCCGAGGAGAGAGAGAGGGTGAGAGCACTGCAACGTGGGGAAACCTAGACCCTTGGCATTGCTGCACCACCGCAGGTGAGCCCGTCCCCCCTGACACACGACCATCTTGACCATTTTGGTAACTTCTTGGCCAGGCCTTTGCCAGGTTTTGGTGGAGTTTTCTCCTTGTAATCTAGTATCTAGCCCATCTGGCCCCAAAGTGTGTCCCATTGTGTGGTTCAAGCTCCTTTCACTGACACTCTGACCTCGAGGCCATGTGCTCTTGGCATTGACAGCTTGCCCCCCCTAAATACATTAGCAGCTCGAAGAATGAGCGTGGTAGTACTTAATGCAGAGCACGGAAGCATGGAAGCATAGAATACTAGAGTAGAGCACTACCTAGGTAGGTAAGCCATATACTTTAGGTCAGAACAGACGCATAGAGACGATCCGGCAGCTTGGTATCACAAGCAAAGCTTTGACAATCATGGACAATCGTAGATGAAGAAACTTTGAACATCAACTAAACTCGACGCCGCCGGACGGAAGCGAACAAAGCCTTGCAGATGCAGCATGCAGGAAGATCAAGTCAATCGTGCACATCCCCACCACAAGACATCGTACATCGTCACTGGACCAGATCGATCCGAACCCAAAAGTTTGCTTCCAAGTTAATCCCCAGAATCGGGAACCAGCCGTGCCAGCCGAGCCCAGGTGAACCACGGGCGTGGGACTGGGTAAGGTAGAATAGTCATCGGCTGGTGCGTTTGTGTAACATATCACGGAGACACTACTTGTCGGATCGTGCGATGGTCCACTCGCAAGCAGATTTGTTGTGCTAATGAAATATCATTTGATTGCTGTCTTGTGCCCAACAGCATTCCGCATCAGCTTCATGATCTGCGCTGACTGACATGCCGACATTCCGGCTGCGACTTTGTTGGATAAGGTTGGGCTGTTCATAACTCCAGTACGCCCCGACGCTACACGCCTCCCCTTCCGGAATTGGTATACCTATCAAGTCCATTATCGGACCATTCGTTGTTCTTACAAGTGACGTCGTTGGAAAAGGCAAGTAGGTCTTCTCCGCATGGCTGTTTGCGGTATTCTCGGTCATCGCCAAACGCCACAACCCTACGATACGGGCTGTCCTCCGTTCATCTGGCCGTGGACTTTGCCTTCAACTCGCTCTTCGCCACAACAGCTCGAACGCCCTCTTCTCAGCGTTGTTTGTTATCGTACCGAACTAGATGCTCAACGTCCTCAAACTATGAGGCTCGGCACGCCGAGAGCCGAGAGTTGATTGTCAGTTCAGGTTGCCGAGACCCGTTAGGAACCCGGACACGCTTTTGGTGGTGTACACCAGTCTTCTCATCGGTCGACTATTAGGCTTAGGCGTTCTGAGCCTTCTCGGCGGCCTTTGCTTGCGCTGCAGCAGCCATCGCCTTGGCCTTTGCGTCGGCATCATCGGCATTTGCTGAGCTGGACCCTGAGGCGCCACTGCCGCCAGCACCGTAGTCGAGTTTGAGCATGTCGTCTTCGCTAAGGAGCTCATCGATATCTGCCTTGGCGACTCCTGCGCCCTGCTCAGCTTTCTTGCGCTCTTCTTCGGCTTGTCTTTGCTTCTCTTCTTCGCCTTCCTTTTTCCGGCGCTCTTCCTCTTCTTCCTGCTTCTTGGCAGCTTCTTCGGCTTGCTTCTTAGCCTCTTCAGCGGCTTTTTCTTTCTCTTCGTCCGTTGGACCGATGCTGCCTTCTTTGTTGTCGCCCTCGCAGCGCTCGCGCTCCAACTTCATATCCATGATCAAGCTGAGCTCAGGGCAGTAGTCGAAAATCTTTTTCCGTTGCGTGGGATTCTTCCACACCTTGTCGGAAATTCCCTGACCCCCATCCTTGACGTGATATCCCATGGGCTTCTCCATGTAGACGTCTTCCACTGCCAGAACACCCTTTCTGCCGTGGGCTACCTTTTCGCCCTGCATGACCCAGAGTCGCTTCCCGTACCATTCGTCCTCGGCTTCCGTGTCATTGTATCTCTCCTGAAATTGCAACACTCTCTTGATGGACGAGACTCGTCGAAGAGAGAGTCCGCCATTGCCGGAGAAGCGATCATCAGGGGTCCTGCGAGCGGGGTTAGCAAGGGATGAGGGCCGCGAGGGAGAACTTTCGAGGGGGACCTACTTGGGTGCGCCAGCCCAACTCCAGTCGAGCCACTCGTTGAGACTGGTCGGTGAGTTGGAACAGAGGATACTGTCGGATTCGAACTTGAGGATCCATTCCACACCGGGGAGGAATTCTTCGTAAAAGCGAATGTCGGTCAGCAGGCGAAAGACGTGTTCCTTGGTGTCAATCTCCCACGGCTCAGGGAGGACCATCAAGTCGAGCTTCCCGATAACCTGCTGGTGCTTGATGCCGTAGCTTCGGGCGACGCTGACAACGCTCTTGTTGGAGCCGATGAATAGGAATCTCCAATCGGGAGGCACCACCGAGGTCATGTGCAATAGCTGGGGTACGAGATGCGGAATAGGGCGCGGCTCGATGATCAATGCTAACTTGGATGCATTGTAGTTGGATCTCGGGTCTTTGCTCAGGTCGGGTTTCCAGTCAACCTTGATCTTGGGCATCTTCTGACGAGCCTCATCCAATCTCGACTTGAACTCGGCCTTGATCATAGGCTTGTAGCTCGGCAAGAGATGAGCAAACCACCATCTGCAAACGTGGTCAGCATGTCATTCGCCAGTAAGTCTTCAGGTAAGTTTGCGACGGGAAAGACGAACGTAATGGCCAGCGACGCAACTAGCAAAAGTCGTGTCTTTGTGATGGCGAATACGCCGGAAGAACCGTTCGTGGCCCCCATGTCGCTGAAATGTGAACGTCCAGGAACGGCGCAGCAAGAGCAGGGCGCAAACGAGAGAATGGGACGGCGTCAGGGACGGCGTCGCAGTGATGGATTAGAATCGGTTGGTAAAAAAGAATCGAGGCAATCGGAAGCTGGAAATTCGAGAATTCTCTGACTTGACTGAAAGTTGCTGGTTAGAGGCGCGTCATGTCGACCACGTGTTGAAACCGCCGAGACTGAATGCCAATATGGACTTGGTTTCGTGTGTTGCGGCCGTTGTGGACAGGCGGAACTCTTGGTAGTGATTCAGCTTTCCAAGGGCGCTGGCGAGGAATTCTCAGGGACTCGAGACTCGGCCGGTGCGGTTGGTCTTGGAGTTGAGGTGCAGTGCAGTAAGCAGCAGCAAGAAGAGACAAGTGTCTTCCGTGATCCAAGGGAGAGAAGAGAGGCTGCGAGGGAAAAACGAAAAACGAAATACAAGGGGTTCGCGGGCCGCTCGATAGTCCAGAGATAGAGAGGACGGCGAAGTTTGTTAGATGACGAATCGCGTCTGCAGGCTTGCGGAACGGCGCTCACTGGTGGCAGTGGGTGGTGGTTCACTACTATGTAGAGCAAGAGTCGAATGTCACCGAAATCCCACTCTTTCTACTAGGTGACTAGGTGACTAGGTGCAGGGTCCTGGAATGGATGCCGGGAAAGAGGGGGGAAACCTGGCTTCAATCAACCGATCCCAATGTCGATAGACGGTCGACCGCCCGCTGGAAGCAGAGGCTGGAAGCAGAAGCTGGAGCCAAAAGTGAGAGAGTTAGAGAGACGCTTGGCGGAAGATGTGGGAGGAAGTGGGGCCTTCCTTACCTTACGCAGTAGCCTGTAGGTATCCGTACGAATAGACTGAGGTGATAGAATTCGACGAGAGGTCAAGCCTGAGGTGGAAGTTACCTTGCCGCAGTCTGTAAGGCAAGCCCACACTGGGACAGCCAGCACATGGGCGCAGGGAGACGACGGAAGGTACAAGTGACGGGCAGGTACTCGGATGTACCATCTTCTACACGTCGACCTCCACTTCCATTTCCCATTTCCTTCTTCTTTGGGTGGGTGGTATGCAGCCAGTGGAGGCAGGGAAGGGCTCCTCCCGCTAGACCCACATTGCCTGGGTTCCTCCCTTCCATTTGCATTGGAAGTCTGAAGTCGCGAAGTTAACCACACGATCTGGGAGAGACTGCATAGCTCCTTTCTCCTTTCTTCCTCACAGGCAACTGCAAGCTGCCATTCGGTCTCGTCTTCTGGCCGAGATGCTCGTCGTCTCGAACAGGACAAGGTTCAAAGTGCATTACCGCCATCAACCCAACTTATACGCAGTAGGTATCAACCTTGACTGCATCCATCGTACCATTGGGCTCTTTCGCCATCGAGGAGAGCTTCATCTCGTGTTGCACCTGTTCGCCAATCCTACCACCTATCGCCCAAACTTCTGCCGTGCTGAGAACCATCATTACTCGACTACACTGCATACCTAAACAACTAACCCCCATCTTCTGGCGCACGGCTCTCTGATAACTCCAGATGACGTACGAACGGCGTGCCCGTCAGCGACAAGATCATTTCCGAGCACGCTGTCAGTCTTTGGTTACTTGCAAAGAACGACCATGCTGTCACCCAGCTCAACGTACAATTTGATTACCAGATTGCGCAGGTTTATTATTTCCGCGATGTGGGGAAAAGGAACGCCGTGGTCAGCACTCGGGAGTGAGAGCGATATTTCTTCTTCTCGAGAGAACCGAGTCTTTTTTTTTTTGTTTTTTTTTTTTTAATGAGTCGCCTCGTCCAAGACTCATTTGCGCCCGCCCCGCCCCTCGCGTTCCTCGCGTGCGACAACAAGAATGCGACCGCACAAGACAACTGTGTCAGGTGTAATATGAAAGTTGAACCTTGAAAACGAAGCCTATTTCATTCTCTTCGTTCTTGCTTGGACAAGGCTAGCCCCAAGTCCAAGTAAGCCCTGAGGATGCTCAGCAGGGACCATGGACCGAGCCCTGCATTGGGCTGTGCCGCTACAGACTTGAGAAAGCTTTCATGTTTGTCGGCAATAGGCAATCATAGGGATACTGCTTACAGGCTGACAGGGCATCGTACATGCATGCGTGCGGCGAAGCGGCGGAAAGCAGCACAGTCGCTCGCTTATCCACAACCTCTCGTCTCTGGTCTCTCACAGAATGTCACTGGTCCCAGTCCGATTGTCGTGCATGTGAGGAACAAGTTGACTGTGGCGGGTTAAGCTGACTGCCACCAGTACTATTGTAGGTATCACGGTGCATCCGTACGAGCACTGTACGCCGTTCCAACCGTCAACATGCTTTCGTTGCAGCAAAGTTTAAGTGGAAGTCAGTCGTCGTATCGATGCTTTTCGAAACTTGAGACATGGGGCTTGCGCGGTCTCCCTTGTGCGCCCTTACATAATATTCTCCGTGGCAAGGAGTTGAGATTAAATCGACGTTGGACGGTTGAATTCGGAAAGAGACTATCACGGAATCACCACTTGGTGCGAGGCTGCCCCTTTGCGACAGTTCGCTTGGCCATGAACTGGTTATTCACTGGCAACTGATCCGAAGCTGGCCTGCCTGCCTGCTTGGGTGCTACGGTATACACTACATACAACGTACCGACTACCGTCCCATTGGGCGCCTTGGGTCCAACCCTGGTCTTTAATGCAGCCGGATTATGGGTGTCACGGCCGGCGATACCGAGAGACCGGCTCGGGGTGGTGATTGTTGGTTGCGCTGCACGAAATAGCTGGGCATGGTACCCCCTAGGTTGGGGTCGCTTTGTTCGGGGATGGGGAACTCTTGGCTGGGATGAGGCTGTAAATATCCTCGAGCTCGGTTCTTGAATCAGGGCATCCGTAACATCATGGGACGAAAGTGCCCGTTTGTCCCGATTTCCTCATGGGTATGGAGTTCAGACTACAGTTTAGCCGCTTCATTCTCGTGAGGGAAAGCTGACGCTGACTTGCGACTTGCTGTGGCGCTTCGTATCCAAGTTACGTCCTCGCTATTACATGCAGGTCAGAATTGGAGGGAGGGACGATGGTGGCGTGACGTTCCGTGTCCGTCCCTCCAGATGGCCTCTTGGGATGGAGAAAAGAGGGATGTATCGGCATATGTGTACTCATGGTCGGGCGAGCGCCTGATGGTGCGGCCTGGAGACAGACAGACCGACAGACTGGACGATCAGGCTCCCTGATTGCTTGCCAGGATTACCAGTCGCCATCGCCATCGCTATCGCACCCGACCATCGAATCGAACGTGCCCGGTGGAGGTGAGAGAAGGGAAAAGGTACTTGCAGGTACATGCCGGATACTCGACCCAAATTAGACACTGCAACAGTGGCTGGCTGCATTGCGCGGTTTGACAAGGGCTGGGCTACGGACGGCGACGTGGGCAGCAAGGGAAGCCGGCGAGATTCATCGACGCGGCCACCGGGGGGGCTCCAATGTTGCTTTTGGAGACGCTGGCCCCAAAGCAGCTCACTAGAACATCTCATTGGCTTCCCTTTGCTTGAAACTTCCACGACCCAGGGCCTGGCCTGTTGATTGGAATCCGCTGCCACATCTCTCCCAAAGGTCTCCAGTTTCTCGCGCTGGTCTTTTTTTCCCGTCCGGCCCCGGGCTGGCGTGGACACCTGCCAAGGAAAGGGGGGGGGGGGGAAAGGGTCCGGAGGAGTGGAGGGAAAGTGAATGAGCATGGAAGCAGCAGGCTACCTTACACTAGAGTCTACACTAGAGCAGCAAGCAGCCTTCGCCCTGGGAATTGAAGGCAAAGGCAAGGGGCGTCCTGTCTTTTCATCAGATAATTCCATCCGTCCCTCGTTGCGTCCTTAGTCGTTGTCGAGGGAGGAGCTGCCACACACCGTATCATTATTCGTACCTTCCTCAGGGTAGTGGTGCATGTGCAAATCGTACCTTCCCATAGTTCCCCATCACTCCTTCCCTTCATCCTCTTGTCTTTTTCTTGTTTCCTCCCTCTCTCTCTCTCCTCTCCCCTTCACTTCTGAACCTCACATCTTCTGTTCAACGCACGCACCGAATTCACCATTCGGGCTACGACCAGTCGACCGCGCGAGTAGCTCGTCTATTCGACAAGAGTCAGCTGCTGTCGTCGTCGTCACCAGCCGCAGGACCGGACATGCCTTAATTCCCCTGCAACGCTACCGACGCATCCACGCCATCGACACTTGCGTAATCTCTGTGGACCGGACGGATCTGCGACTCGCGAGTAAACGCCCGCTCTCGAAGCCGCTCCAGGCTTGAGTAGCCTCTGCGACTTGAAATCTCCCTGAAATCGCTTTTCACTACAACCGCTCTCTGTCTCCATCTTCAACGCCCACCCAGGCCTTTTCTGCCATTTCGTGGCCTTCTCGTCCTAACCATGGCCTCGCTACCACGGCCTGCTGTCAGCGGCGAGAAGAGCATGACAGACGTCTGGCAGCATACCAAGGCCCTGCTTCTCTCGGTTTGGGCCTTGACGAGCCGCCGCATGAGAGTCTTTGGCGCTTTCGTCCTCTTCCTGTAAGCCCATGACCCCAGAAACTCCTGCTTGGCTCCTTATAATATTGGCTCGTACTGACCGTATCGCGTTAGTGGTTTCTCAATATGGCTATCGCTGCCCACCCTCAAGACGATGACCGTACCGCAAATCTCCCTTGAATACGCACATTCACCCTATAACCATTCCAAAGTCGCTCTTCTCGTCGAGAACCGCGCCAATCCGATTCTTGCGCCATTGATGCTGCACTTCATTTCCGTAGTGCCTCCCGACTGGCGCTTTCGCTTCATGGGCTCTGTTGAGTCCGTCAAGTCTATCAACTCGTCCGTTGCGATTCGTGAACAAGTCGCCGCCGGCAAGCTCGACCTGACATACATTCCCTCCAACATGAGCACGGCTGGTCAGGAGATGATTAGTCGGTTCTTGACCAACCTGTGGCTGTACGAGACCGTCCTGCAGCCTGCCGAGTGGCTCCTCGTATTCCAGACCGATAGCATCCTCTGCGCCAACAGTAAGCAGAACATCAACGACTACCTCGAGTATGATTGGATTGGAGCCCCTTGGAACCCTGGCGGCAGGTGGGGTGGCAACGGTGGCCTCTCCATCCGTCGTGTCAGCGCCATGATTGATATCCTCCGAAACCAGAAGCGTGTTGACGGATCTGAACCTGAGGACGTTTGGCTCGCTGAGCGCCTTGCTCACCGACCTGGAAGCAAGGTCGCTAACGGAACTGTATCATTGACGTTCAGCGGTGAGATGCACTCCGGCGAAGGCACAAAGATCAACAAAGGAGGAGCGAACGCGACACTCGAGGCTGCTGCAGAGGGTGAACTTGTCTCAGGCATTGACGATTACCGTGAGGGCTTTTACGAGCCCATGGGCTATCATACCGGTGGTAGTGGTATCTGGCTGCACAGCGCCATCTGGGGTACTCCAGCTCTACGAAAACACATTTGGGATTACTGTCCCGAGGTCAAGCTTACACTGGCTATGGACGCAGCCAAATACGTTCCTGGTAATTGTAAGGCCAAGTGGAAGAGAGGCCTTGATGGTGTTGAGGAGCTTGAGACGGAAAGCGATGGCGGAGAGAATGAAGAAGGCGCGACGGATTCGCAATACCCATTTGGCTCAGAGACCATTGATGGAAAGGATTACCCGAACTTGCCGCCTAGCCTGATGGCATGGTGATAGCTCTCCAGCTGTCAAGAAGCCCTCTCATCGCAGCATCAATGCATCGCGATGGATCTGGGACGACATAACGGCACTGCCGTAAAGTTTGTTACATTACAGGAACTTGGTAGCATAGGATTTGGCTTGGCGTTTGGAGGTCATCTTGGTCCTGCAGGGAAATGGAACCAGATAGCTCAAGAAATGAGTCATGTAAGGCATAGGTCATTAACTTTGAACGAACCGTTGAGACAACTGCAACCGTGCGGTGGACAAGTGAATTCCGAAGTGTGCCGCCTGCCGGAGCATAGTTGCGTTAATTATCGATACTCATTGCTTCCCAGGCCTTAAGTCTGTCAAATGACCCCCACGTCTGAAGCTTGGTGGCAAGGCACTCTACTTGAATTATGAGAGACGCAGTTTCAAACTTTCTTTTGAGGTACGATCCCTGCAGGATGCGACTGCTCACTGCAATTAGACAAATGCAGTAAATACGCTGTGCGGCTTCTGCACAGAGTAGAGAAACGAGTAAGACGACGGATCATTACGGATATACATTGGTCTACTAATTATGTTGAAACTTTTGAATGTGAGAATGTTCATTCGAGTTTGATCAAATTCGTTATCCACACGCCATCTTGAGTCTGCCTCGGGCGGTGAGATGCCTACTCGAATGGAATACTGTGTTCCCGTCTCTCGAGTTCACCTTGAGCCTTTTCACGCTTTGAGTTTTTCGAGTTTTTTTCCGGGGCGTTTTCCCAGGGCTGCAGAGAAGTGGTTACGGCAAGTCACACGCGCACATACATACATACACACATTACGGGAGTCCCTGCAGAGGAGAGTTCGCAGGTGGCCACGCGCGTGGCACGGCCCGCATACCGGTCCTGCAAGCCACCTCAAGACATACAGACGCCTCTGGAATGCTCTGTCAAGGTATGGACAGAGTCAGGGGACGACCCGACTTGTTGACTTTGTTATCTTATTTGTTTGCTTGAATAAGCGTAAACCCGGCTATTCTACCATCCAGGAAATGCGGTGGACGAAAGGGTCTGGGGGGTCCTCGTTTTTCTACTAGGTAGGAACAAAGTGTGGCATGTGAGGATTGGAAGGATAACCTGGTGCACCTAGTTGACGTGGAGAAGAGCGGCAGCGGTTGAGAAGAGCGAGCAGGATGGTTCGTTTGTACGTATACGTAAATGTGCCACGAAGATATCGACTCTAGTGTTGGGAGATAGTTTTGGGAGACTTTACAATTACCCGTCAGGTTTGACTCGACGATGATAGATACCAAGCCGACGGCAATCAAAACCACACGAAAAGACCCAGGCCAGGATAGAAACGTAGTTATATAATTATTACTCAGAGCACGTAACCACCGCTTCCGAGACATTGCCACTCGCGCACGCCAGTGCTCTCCTCCAGCTCGACGCACCACCACAGCACCTCCTTCGCCTTGTCTACCTGCCCGCTCTCCTCGTGAGCCCGGGCCAGCGCGAACCAGGCCTCTGCGTTATTCCACGCGCTGCCGAGCTTCGTCAGGGAAGACAGGAGACCATACGCGCGGTCGCGAGCGGCGAGGCGGTCGATGGTCGGCACCGAGGTCGCCTTGTACGGCGCAGGCAGCTTGTCGTCCGGGTCGGACCTCTCCACCGACTTGACCGACGATGCCGTCGTCGCGGATTGGTGACCGCTTGTCTTGCCGGCGGGGCCTACGTCCAACCCGCCGGAGCCCAGACCCAGTGGTTCTGACGGGAGACCGTGCTGGGGGACGGCAATCTTTGGGAGATTCGGTGGCGGCAGCGAGAGGCTGGAGACGTTCTCCGGCACACTGAGTGTGGGAATGGCCGGCGGTGGCAGGACTTTCTCGCTGTAAATGTCGAGCAAAATATCGGACAGACCGACGATGGCTGCTGGGTGATTGGGGTAATGGGTGAGGGCCATCTCAAAGTCTGACCGGGCCAAGTAGGGTGCGCCCTTTGCCAAAGAAAGATAGCCGAGCTATACAAGTTGTCAGTTGAGTCAATTTGCACATGATCAAGCATATAGCTCACCTCCGCCCAAACGTCTCCGAGCAGCTCGTCGACGCCCTTCTTCTCGGCCCAGCTGTTGCCCCTCATTGACAGAGAGCCCGTAGGATCCTTGGCTACTTCAGCCTCGAGTATCCCTACAAGCTTCTGCGCTTCTGAGATGGCTCCCTTGCTGTCCTCAAACATGTTGGCTCGACGATAGAATCCCGCAATCATTAACCACACCTTGACCAGCAGCACAGCTCTTTGCCTCCGCTCCATGTCCTGGGGGAAGTGGATCAGCGGCAACGGGTTTGATATGGTGTAAGTGCCACTGGCAGAGATTTCGGAGAAATTTGTTGATCGTGATTTCTGGGAGGTGTAAGACTCCAAGTGATGGAGTGAACGTCCTCGTGAAACAGAAGATGCCATTGAAGCCTGACGGTTGCCTGTGAGAGGGAAGAACTCGGACTGCTGCAGTTCGTCGGCTGGGGTGAAGAAGACCTCTCCGTCAACCACCGTCGGTCCGTGTGGATTGGTGCCTGCGCTACTGACACTTGCTGTCCTCTTGCGACCGCTGCTGCTATCTCGCTTGCGCAAGCTGTGTCTTTTGCCCGATTCACTTCTCGATCGGCGCGTCAGACTGGAAAGACGCCGCGTTCGCGTCTCTGTTGGTGATCCGTTCTCTTGGGTGACTTGTATTGTCGGGGCTGCAACGCTGGCTTGTGTTTGTGAGGTCTGGGGGCGGGAAGGCGTGACTGTTTTCTCCGTTTCTGCTATACTGGGTTGCCGCGTTCGTGTAGAGCCGAAGAAGCTTCCCTTTATACTTCTCAGCGTGCCAGCTGAGCTCTTTGGCACCTGCATTGTGTCAACAGCCTTGGGTGGTTGCAAAGTTGGCTTGGCCTCGAGGCTTCCGAATAGCCTTGTGAAGAGAGACAGTAGCTCAGGGCAGGCGTTAACGGCAATGTCTGGTCCTTCAAGCAACTCAATGATGGCGATTTGTGTCATCTTGGCCTCGAGGACACTCTCCTTTTCGGTATCATCCATGTCGTCCACTACTCCCTTCCGTTCATTCGCAATCTTTTCGTCCTGAGCTTCGGCCTCGTTAAGGTGTTCGCTCTTGAAGTGGATATCCTGTCTTCCGAATAGGACTGAGGGGTCGCCAAACTGCTCGAAAGCTCCATCGCAAGCCTTGGCTGCCATGTTGTAATCCTGTCTTGCGCTCAATAAGAGTGCCAAAAGATGCCATAGCGGAATCAGAGAACGCTCCTGCCAGTACGCGCCGTGGTATAGATCTTGCTCTTCGTCAGCAGACTTGTTGGAGATGAGTGCCGTCTTGACAATGTCAATCGCCGGGGTCAAATCTCGACGCTCGGCGAGTAACAGGCCAAGAGCAAAAAGACTGCGAACATCCCGAGTACGACCGAGTTCCGGAGACAAGGATTTCCTTAAGCATCTGATCGCCTTTGTCTGAATCTCAGTTCGAGATGCCGCGTCGTATGTTGTTCTTGACCACTGGGCTTGGGAAAGGCCGATTGCCTGCCAAGACAATGCAATCAGGTGAGGCCGAATCTTGGGATGAAGGGTAGTCGCTTCATCCTCTTCCGGAACAGTGTTCTCACTTTCAATGCCATTTCTCAGCTGCGGTAGCCTGGATAACCAGTCCTCTAGCTCATTGCCAATAACACGGGCTTTATCGATGGCTTCTCTTCCACCGTAGCGGCAAAGCGCCAAGATGCATTGTGACATGGTTTCAAGAACAGTGCCGTCGTCGTCGAGATTGGACTCCAAGTGGCCGGTTTTGTCCACCCTGGCCTTGCCGTGTCTGACAAGATCGAGGTATGAGTCAAAGGCCTTGAAGGCCAGGTCGAACTCCGCCACAGCCAGGTGAACAGTGAAGAGACATCGTAGGATTGCGGTTGAGTGGTACGTCTTGGTCGCTGCGGCATACAGAGTGTCGAGAACACCTCTGCTGAGGCTCTCGCGACCACCCTGACCTAGGTTCTTTTCGGCCCAACCGCGACCACAAAGAATGGACCAATTCCTGACAACAGCCTTGATAAAGGATTCGACTTCTTCTCTCGTCTCGTCGGCACGGGGAAAGCTGGTTTCGCTAATGAGGAGCGCCTCGTAAGCAGCCTCGGTCTTCTTCAGCTCGATCCTCAGCTGGTTTCGCGTGGATGAAGCCTCGTTTGTGATTTTGCCGAGGAATCCTGTTGGGAATGGGATGTCAAGCTCAATGATCGTTGACAACGCCAAATAGTACTCGAGCCACACCTGTCGTCTCGGCACCGAGCCCCTGTAACCATACCCCCCCGTGACCGGCCCTGTCATCGACTCCCAGTACCTAGCCCAAGATCGGAAGCAGGCGACCGAGTTAGGGTCTGCAAGTGACCTCTCGTTCGAACGGAGCGCGTCGCTTTGAAGCACACAGTACTCAGTCAGAAACAGTTCAGACCAGACTTTGAATTGCTTGTGGGCGGTTCGTGAACTCGGAGCCATGGATACGGATGGCAGTACGGAATCGAAAACGGAGAGAGCTTCGGCTGTCTTTTGGGTACGGGCAAGGCAGTTCGCCTTGATGACGGCGGCCTTCAAAGCGCTGATATTGGTCCATTCCGACTTGTCGGCGGTGCCCAGTTCCTCCTCAATGTTCTGAGGTAGCTTGACCGCTGCCTGATCGACCTCTCCAACCACCCAATGCAACAGTCCGGCGCAGACTTGAGCCTGGAATCTGTCTTCTGGGTGACTTGTTTCCCCGTCTATGGCGGCCTGAAGCTTTGATTGAACGTTATCGGCATCGAGATCCTTGGCGGACACAGAGGTGGAAGGTCGTCCGGCACCAGAAGGGTCGGTGGCTTTTGCGATGGCGCATTCCGTCTCGGCGGCCAAAGTCAGACCTAGAGGGGACTCGGTGTCAGTAAGGAGGGTATCGCGGCGTTTGCGTGCTTGTTTCGAGGCAACGGACAGGCTCGGTCAGGCGCATGTTTCCTGATCTTGCGTACGAACTCGGGGACGGCGCTCCAATTGCCCTCGCACCGGGCATCGTCAAGGGCCTTGATGTAGTGGGCGGCCTTGTTCGGATCGGGCTACGAAGAGGGAAGAAGAAACACTCAGTCAGCTCCAAGGTCTCGACGTCATTTGGGGCCAAAGCCAGGGGATGTTTAGACAGCAGCCCCTAGAGACCTAGAGAAGGGACAAGGAAGCACTCACAGCCATTTCGCGATACTGAAGCCTGTGCCAGTGATGGGACAGAAGTGCAAAGCAATCCTACTAGCAGCGCATTTGAGCCCGCTGCATTGTTTTGTTGAAGATATCCTAGGGGGTAGGGTGGGTTGGCGATGTTCGGTACCCAAGAATGGCTTAATTAGGAGAAGGCACGTTGCGTAAGTGATTGGAGCGATGCGATGGACACGCCCGCTTGTTTGGCAGTGTGACTGCCACCAAAGCCCAGGAAATCAAGGTACTGCGCAAGGTAGGTACGTTGACCGGCAGAAAAGTCGTTGCTGCAGCACAAGCTTGTGAACAGAAGAGCAGGACAGAGCACCAAATCCCACCAACACCAGCACAATCAGGTCCCTTAATTGACATTTTGGGGAGCACGGGCCAGTCGGCCACCGGGCGGTGTCCTGGTCCGGCTACTTCTTCCAGGATGGCATCTGAAGATTGGACTCGACCGCCTTATAGGGGTGTGATGGTGGATCGACTATGACCAATCAAACTCAACGTTGCTCATCGCTGGGGAGGATACATTCAATACGTACCTTCACTTACAGAAAAAAAAAGTTTCATTCAGCATCAACGGCAGGTGAATTCTTGGGCTGTGATCCGAGATATTGCCAGTTCCCTCTCACTACGGCACCTCAATCACAAAGGCGGGCTTCCAATTGGGTTGCTATCTTATATCATTCAACCAGAACCGCGCGAAAAAATGTCTCTTTCTCTTCCCCCAGACCTCAAGGTCCTATGCCGCAAGTTGACAACCACACCACCGGCTCAACTTCCTCACTCAATCCCGGCCTTCATCAATCACGTCCTTCGTTGCAAAGATGTCTTGTCTGCGCCCCATGACCCTAAAGCCTCGTCCGAGGTCTCAAGTTTGGTTCATAAGCTGAGGACCATTATCACGACTTTGCTCAATGGCAAGAGTGCCATGGGCCGCTTCACCGGCGCAACTCTCGTCAAGGCTGTCGTTGATGTTGGTGGCTGGGAATGTCTTAAGGAGTCTGGCAATTGGGTTCGAGGGCTTTTGGGAATGCTTCAGGTAAGCAAGGTCCCGATATCTCTCTCCCGATATGAATACTAACACTGCATTGTAGAAGAGCGACCCATTCCCGGTCAAGGAGATTGCCATTGTCACCCTCGTGCGCATTTACAGTCTCATCAACAGCTACCAAACTCTCACCAGAGAAATCGCCACGCCTACGATTCCGACCTTCTTCAACGCATGTCTTCAGATGATCAAGCTCCCAAGCCCAGGCCAGCGCCTCAAGACGCCGCTCGCTGTCGTTGAGACTGTTCTGGACGCCTTCTCCGCCATGATTCCCCTGTATCCGACGACCTGCCGCCCCTTCAACGGCCAGATCAGAACGGCCATCAAGCCCTACTTGGCGCCCACCTCTTCCGATGGAGCCACGATCCCCCAGTCTCTCCGCCGGGCAAGCAGACATCTGGCCATCTCTCTACCACTCACCACGGCAGGCAAGACGGGACCCAGCGACGATTGGGCCAAGCTGGTAGACGAGCTGCGCAAGGACTTCCACTTTACCGCTGACCAGGTCTTCCGCGCCGTGCAGGAATCATGGGAAGCCTCGGCGGCGTACACCCGCTCCAAGGTGGACTTTGATATTCCGCCGCAGGGTTTGGAGACGGGGGATCAGCTCCCCAACTGGACCGGAATTTCTGCTGGCCGTGACAGACTCGTTGGCTTGCTCCAATACATGGCAGACGCCCTCCGCTACTCGACCAAGACTCCCGTCACGATTCCGATTGCGGCTCTCATGGATATGGTCTCGCGTGTATCATTGATTAGCCGTAACTCCAAGTCTCAAGCTTGGGACCAGGCGCTCGAGACACAGGCTGCCGTCGGAAGGGAAGAAAAGGAGGAGCTGTGGGCCGCGATGCCCGACATACACGTCGCCGCTCTGGAACTACTCTTGGTCCTGGTGCAAAGGCTAGAACACAACGCGCTTTCGACCATCCCAGAGATACACGACAACATGATCCTCGTCTTCCGCTCCGGCATCGACATCCCCGCCGTTCGCGCTGCGACATACAAGCTCCTCAACGAGACTCTCCCCATTGCCGGCCCGGGCCTGCAAAAGCTCACCGTCGAGACCCTCGGCATCGTCTCCCTCGCCTGCTGCAGAGATATCCAGCAAGAATCAGGCCACATCCAAAAAGTCAAGCCGGCAACCAACAACAAGACCGCAGCAGACACCAAGAAGAACACCATCGCCGCCAACGCAGATCTCTTCCTCCCCACGCAAGCCAACGCCGCAGACGCGACCACCTCGTCCTCAAAACAAACCCTCATCGCAAAGGACCACATCGCCGCCGCTGATGCCCTCCTCGCCAGCCTCTTGTCCCACCTACCCCAGCAACACCTCAAGCCGGGCCTCCGCGGCCTCCTCGACCAGACGGCCATCCTGTCGCGCAACAAGGCCGCCATGCTCGCCAGCGTCCTGAACCCCTACACCAACCAGGGCGGCGCCATGTTCCCCAGCATCCTGCCCTACCTCGCGCAGCAGTACCCCCGCGACCAAGGCGTCGAGATCCTCCGCTCCAACATCCGCACCTCCCCCGCGCAACCACCCGCAGACGCGCTCGAGGGCATCACCGCCACGCTCGAGGAGCTTGAAGCCGAGGAGGAAGCCAAGGACGCCGAGGACGAGGAGATTCTCGCCGAGATCCAGGTCGCAGGCGACGCGCAGGATGCAGAGATGAAGGATGCCACCGTTACCGCCAGCACCATTGTCGTTGCGGGTGACGAGGACAGCGACATCGTCACGTCCAACAAGACCGAGGTCGTCAACCCTTTCGCCGTCACCTCGGCGCAGAAGCGCAAGCTCCAAGACGAGGGCGCGGGCGCCCCGAGCCCGCCCAAGAGACAGAGCGTGGAGAGAAAGGAGGTCGAAAAGACGATTGTGGCTGCTGCGGCGCCGGAATCAGTGGCCGCCAAGCCGGCCGAGGAAGCGGATGACGACAGCGACGATGAAAGCGTGCACCTCAACATGGACCTGGACGATGATGAAGAGGAGGAGGAGGATGAATGAGACAGGGGACAAGACAAGAAAAAGGATTCATATTGTTGTCAATTTAGATGGACATAATACCCCCACTGGAGACGAACAATTCTCTGGGTGAATGGAACAAAAAATTCGAGTAATCTGGGTATTTGTCTTTTTGTTTTGATTTGCTGTAGTAAAGGCCTATCGACGTTTTCGCAGGTCGAGGCCCGGTATTTTGTACATGATACTGTTTGTGAAAAGGTCCAGTATCCAAGGCCATTGAAGCCCGACTTATTCTGTTGAGTCTTTTTGTATAAAAGTGTATGTTTGGCCCAGCCCCATCCCATGACAGGCCGGAGGGACGTGTTGGCAATCAGGAGAAGTCCAAGTCTCCCTCTCTGCCCGTTTCCCGCCGATGATGGCCCCTTCTTTCAAAACGCCACGGAATGAAGAATATTTGCCCCCTCTCCCAGACGTCGCGATCGCGACGGCGACCCATTTTGAAAACAGCAAAAATCAGGACCAAAGAGTCCAGAAAAAAAAGAAAAGAATGTCCCACGCCTCATACCTCAATCCCGCAGCCAAGCCCTCCGCTTCTCCTCCTTCTTGGCCCTTCGCTTCTCCTTGAACTGCTTGAGCTCAGACTTGCTGGGCTTCTTGCCGCTCCGCTCCGCCTTGAGACTCCTTCCGTTGTGCGAGTTGGCCGCGGCATCGACGTCAAAAAAGGCATTCATCTGTCGCCGGCTCTTGGCCTCGTCCGTGTGGCGGTCGGGGCCGTCGTCCAACGTCTGGAACTGGCCAGTGAAGCGGTTGAATTGCGCCATCGCGCCGTACTCGCCGCCGTTGATCGCAGAGGCGGACGTCTGGGCTGTTTCGTCCTCGTCGGCTGCGCTACCCTTTGCGTACCACGCGTTCGGGTCGTAGTCGCCGTGGATGGCTGGGTTGTAGCCGCCGGCCGGGGGAGCGTCGTTCTTTGGGAGGGGAGGAGGACCTGAGAGAGTCGCGGTTGCGGAGGCGGTTGTGCCTGGTGCTCCTGGTGCTGCTGCTGGTGTTGCGCCGCCGGCCGTAGGTATGCGAGGGTTGTCCCATTGCGACGCGCCCGTGATGCGGTTGTAGAAGTAGTACGCCTGGGCTGTCGGATCCCACTGGAAGTCCCAGCCGTCGTCTTGTGTCGCTGGAGGAACTCCGGCGGGTAGGGGTGGCGCCTCGTTGGGGAGGGGTGGCGCATCGGTGGAAGAGGTAGGATTGTCGTCGCGAGCATCGGCAGGAGCGGGAGAGCCAATTGAGCTGGCCTCGCCGGACTCTGGGGAGCTCGAGTCTCGTTTTGAGTTGTCGTCGTTATCGCCCTTGGGTGAAGTCGATTTCGAGTCGTTCTCGTTCTCGGTGGGCTCTTGCTTGAGGTCGGAGGCATCATCGGCCGATGTGCTTTGTTCCGGCTCAGCCTTGCGCGGGGAGGCGGCTTGGGGAGAGTCTGACGCCATGGTTTCAAAGTCGGAATGCAGGGTTTAATGAAGTGGTGTGAGTCGGATAGGTTGTCTTGTCGCGTGTACTCGTGGGCGATTAGAGAGTGCTTGTCACCGGGTAATGATAGAATATCGACGCAGCAGGAGCTTCATTTCTTGAATGGGAAGAATGGTGATGTTGAACCACGCTTTGGGTGGAGTTGAAGTAGCAAAGAAAGAGAAAGCTGGAAAAGGTACGGTTAGAGTCGCAAGTTTGACTGTGCTCAGAAGAGAACAGTGCAGTGCAGTTGTCCACCTGAAATTTGGTAGAGACAAGGAAGATGCAAAATGACGGCACGGCGAGTGACAGGCAGGCGGGTGACCTGCGCCGGGGTATCCGTGGTCACACTGTGTGTGTCGCTGGTCAAGGCATGCTGACTAAGTTGGATTACTGTGTGGAGTGGGGGTTTTGTTTGCTTCTTCAAGCGGAAGCCCCCGGCCCAGAATGGAAGCGTTCAGTTCCTGCCATGGAAAGAACTGAAAGGTACGTACCGGATTGACCACCACCTTCCATTCCCTCACGGCGTAGCACTGCGGGACACTGCAAAGCACTGCGTGACACTGCACTGAGGAGGAGTCTGTCCAAAGATTGGGGACTGCAAGTGCTGCAAGTTCTGGCGCAATTGGATCGAGAAGAGACTGGACGGGAAGTGGCCGCCACAGTGCAGCAGGGCGGCAGGGCGGCAGGGCCAGCAGCACGTTGAGATATCCCCAGTTAAATAGGCCCTTCCAGACCATCTGACTGGACGGCAGATTGAACAACGGAGGCAGATCCGGACCACGATTCGGTTTGATTACCTTACCCTAAGGTAGCTTGTCGGAGGAGAAGGAAGAAGACCTAGGAGGAGGCAGTTTGCGAAATAGGTACACGACTCTGCATTCTCGTAGGCTCTTGTTTACTCTATTCTCTCTTTCTTGCCGTCGCCTTTTCTCTTCCCCCTCTGGCCCCCCCCCCCCCCCCATCATCTCTCCCCATCTATCTATCCCACCTCACCCGTTAGGTTGTTTCCTCTTCTCTTCTTCCAAAAAAAAAGAGAGAAAAGAGCGAGAGAAAGGTCTCTGCAGCTTGGCCAACCTCTGTCTCGGCTCCTTTCGAATACCTGCATACCATCCATCTCACCGCATTGGTTGTCAGCCAGCCTTCCACACCCTCATCGCACTATTCCAGACGACATCCACAATCCTCACTGGGCGCCGCATCGAAGTCTTGTTGGAACCGAGAGCCAATGTCGACGTCTTCTGCAAGCCATCGTATTCACGTGCTGCCTTGCTCTCCCCATTGGGACGATTGTTTGTTCTCCTCTGCCTGCCGCTCACCAGCTTCTCGATCGGTTATTATGCTGTCTTTGCCTCTCGTCTGTATGCCCAATACCCCTCACTTTTCTTTCGTCGCGAGCGGTCAGTCTCGTTATACGACCCTGGACGAAACAGCCTTCCCATGACCTCTCTCTACCTACAGCCCTTATACAACATCTACGACGACATCTCCTCGCAAAGTCACAGCCCCAAGCCTACCTAGGTAGCTCCTCGTGGCACCAGTCCGGCCGCACTAGCTGCGAGGCCGTTGGCTGTCATGTCTGACCAGGTCAAGCCCCAGCCGTTGCGGCCTCTACTCCCGGCACCAAAATCCTCGCAGCCTGCTCCTCCTCCTCCTCTTCCTCCAGCACGCTTCCTTCCAGCTCAATCATCAGTCAAGAAGCGTCTACCGAGTACCAAGGTTGCTTGTAACGCTTGTCGGTCCAAGAAAAAAGCAGTAAGCACGGATCTCTTATCTTGGTACTATGGCAGGTCCTCTTGACTCGTTTCAAGCGCTGACATCCTCACTCAAGTGTGACGGTAAACGCCCTTCGTGCAAGGCGTGTACAGAGCTGAAGACACAATGTGTCTATATCAGTGCTAATGAGACGGAGACAGCCGCTATGGCTTTAAAGAGGGAAAATCAAATGCTTCGAGAAATGTTGAGCCAGCTCACGGCTATGCCGGATGATGTTGCCCACCAGACATTGAAGAAGCTCAAGTTCGCCGTCGACCCTTACGCTGCTCTTCGCGCCATAAGACCGTCGGGGCCAAGAGATGCCCGGGAGATCCTACCTCATATCTCGTCCAATGTCGAGTTTGAACTCACGCGACGCCATCCCATCTTGTATCCCCAAACTCGGAGATTAGGTCGTCTCGAGATGCCCGAGGATGTCGACTCTAGGCCTTCCAAACTCGCTCGGGTTGAGGACGCATCCGAAGAGGGTTCAATTCTCGAGGACCGTCGAGCACCAGAATACGCTACTGTGGCTGAAGTCCTGGAAGATGATCCCTCTACAGCCTCTCCTAGGCCTTCTCGAGCATTTAACTCGGCCTTCTTTGTTCCACTAATGGGCCCTATTCCTCCGCCGACACCGCGCATTCGCAACGAGCCTCGCCTGAAAGATTTGAACATCGCCTTCTGGACCGTAGTGCCCATCAGTAATCAGGACGCAGCAGAAGTCATCTCCCTATATCTTGAAACAGATCATCCGATATTGGGCTTGTTCGATGCTGATCTGTTCCTGGACGACTTGGTCTCCGGTGAAGTTCGGTACTGCTCTTCACTGCTCGTCAATGCTCTGCTTGCTTTCGCTTGTGTCAGTTATCCCCTATCCCCCCCTACCCCCCTTCTCTTGATTAATGTCATTGATTGTCTTTACCAGCAAGCGTATGCGGCAAAGCAACCTGAAGCGTCTCGATGGAGTCAAGAGCTGGAAGACGAGTCAAATAAGCTCTGGCATGCGCAAAACGATGATACCCTGCCTACCATTGCAGCTTTGACCTTCTTGATTCAGTCCAGCGGCTGCAATGGCAATGGTGAACTCAATGTCAAGTTCGTCAAAGATACAGTAGCCATGGCGAAACGTCTGAGACTCTTTGGGTGTCCCGATGCATATACCTTTGTAGACCTAAATCGTCTCTCGGAACCACAGGCGAGGGCATCAGCTCAAGTTGCCTGGGGAGTTTTCAACACTCTGAGGTAAGGCCATTTCAAAGAGTCCCCAAGTCCAAGTAAGCATAGCTGACGAAGAGCGCAGTATGATAGCCCAGTTCTGTTTACCAGCGACTACTGAGTACCCCCCGACTCTTCCCATTCCAGGCAGAGCTAGGCTAGGGAACTCAACACCCGGGTCTGAGCACGAGCGTAACAGCAGCGCGAATAGTACAGCGCCCTCGTCAGACTCGGATGCTCGCTCCCAGTCTCGAAATCGCACCAAGAGACGGCGATCTCCTGCCATATCAGACACTTTCGCCGCCTTTTGCGAATTATGGGTCATTTCCTCTCAAATCACTTGGGTTTATCAGCACGATACTAGTCCAGGCCATTCATCCCAGGCTTTTGCACTGGAGAAGTACAGCAAACTACTGTCTTGGGCAGACAATTTGTCTGAAAGTATGGAGCGTGACGAGCACAGCCCATCTCATGTGCTTACCTGCCAGTAAGTTAACCTTTTCCTTTTGTCCCGTCAGTGCACGGCGTGCGAATTAACAACCTTCACAGCATGTGGTTCCACGGAACTGTGCTCTACCTCTTCAGGCCGTTCATCCCAAGCGACAAACAGCATGGCTTCAAATGCTGGTCACCGTCAGCCGACCAGATACCTGCCTTTTTTGCGGCCTCCGTCGAGCAGCTCAAAGACCTCGTCGAAGTTTACGCGTTGTACCCGGAATCGACGTACAGCATCTTCGGGCACACTGCTCTCATCCATGTAGCCAACGCCGTAGCTAGCGACATAACGAATCCAGAGTGGCGACCCTACTTTCTCAGCTGCATCCGCGCCTATCAAGCCCTATACAGTTCCTTTACCGTTGCCGAAGTGATTGCCGGGGGTCTCCTTTCCATGGTCGTCAGGAAAGGGGGCATGGACATGACGGAAGCTCTAGGGCTGCTGGAAGACCTCAGAGCTCGCAAGGGACCCAGGGCGGGCGGCCGGGCGACTGGCATGTTTGTGACTGATCTCGATCTTGCCGTGACGGACCGCGAGGCGGCGAGGGTTGATCGCTTGATTGAGAACTTTGAAGAGATGACCATCTTGGATGAGTTTACTCAAGGTGTCATCTGAGGTGTGGGATGAGGGCTTTCCTTACTACCATTTCCCTTGCCTCTTGATGTGCATGCTATGGGAGGTCTCTTGAGGAAGGACCGGTTCTGTTTGATGATTTGAATTTTCATGACGCACATGCTGTAATGACGAGCCATCGAGACTCTATATCTTCCCCACGATGTGGGTGTAATTAGTATGCAATACACAGGCGGCCACAACTGGCAAATGGCAGGTCTTGTTTCAGTGTCACTTTTGCTCGACATTATCACCTGCTATGAATACACTGGCTCATTTTGAACATGTTAGCCTAGGGAACTTGAGTAGACTAACCGTGTCTTGTGATGAGGATTTGAGATCTGAGAGGATATAGAGTCACCGAGTCTAGTGTTTAGCGGCCACATGCCTCAGTTCTAGGCACGGCATCTACCGCGATGAGAATCCAGAATGAGCTTGAGGGTTCAGTTCAGCCCTGTACCTCGCAGCCCGCGGGTTGATGTGACCAGGGTAACGAGGAACAACATTTGATAGGGCTATAAGGTAGGTAGTGTGTGGGACGCCTTCACATGTTCCCGGTTATGTAATGCACGTCCAAGGTAGGTACCTAGTCTGCCTTACAGGGAAGCAAGATCCTCGAGGTTGTATTCGCACTGACCTCACGGGGTAAAACGCAGAGCGCTACTCCGTAGTTCCTTTCATTTCATGTTTCCATCCTCCCTCCAGATACAACATCGGCCCTATGTTAGCTACGAAGAAACATCGTATTCCACGAAACCATCCGACCACCACTCGGCGCGCCAACGCAATATCCCAGGGCAATGAGCGGGCAACCCACCTAACCACGGTCCACAGCAGGCCTCCTTTGGTTTGGTTTGGGGTTTTCTTTATGGCCACAAATAGCACACACACAAGCTCGAGCCATGACCATGATAGGCCGCCGCCGTCGCGGTGCCATCGCCGTCTACCCGCTTGCCTAGAAGTCTAGGTAGAGCGGTCACAGCCATCGCCTTAACCAACGACGCTAACGACAACAGAAACCAAGAGCGAATGGATGGCCGCCGCATCCGGACAGGTTGGGGTGTCATTACCCAACCCAAAATCACCCGTTTTGGGTCAAGTTGCTTCTCAGATCATCACCGTCACCTAGCCTTCCCGCGCAGTCCCTGACGAAGGGATCGTCTCTCCAGCTTTATTGTCCTGTCCATGGGGGGAGGCCGCCCCCGATGATACCTAGGTGCCTACAGACTAAGTACGGAGTCTCTGTGCTACCTCAAACCTGCGCCGCCGTCGCAATCCCTGCAGATGATGGACTCGAACTTTCCCAGGACGTTTTTTCCCAAATCTCTGGCGGTCTTGGCTAATGGTGCGCAGTGGCGCCGCTAGCATCGTCAGGAGAACCCGTCGCCGTTTCCGTGAATGATCGGTCGCTTTGCTCTTTACCTTTGACAATTTGAATTAGGTTCTGATCCACGTTCCCTAACTACCTATCTCTCACTCCACCTTTTAGGATCCTCGATCCGGGGGCTGCCATCTCTCGGGTGAGGCGAGGGCCTGGCCATCTAGTGGCTGGATGAGCATCCGGAAGGGAAAAAGAAGCACTTGCGCACGCACGATCCCGTCTCACATTCCGGTGCACCGTGGCAGGGGACAACCTCCAAAGCGACGTCGCCTTTGACTACGGCCCACGGGGTCAAGACAACCACTCGGACGATTTTGTCGATCACTCTTTAATAAACTCATCCCATATCCCGCCTGCTTCTGCATCTGCTTCCCCAGACTCTCGATTGCAGCACTTCTGACAGAGCCGCAAGCCCAACCGCCAAGCCACACACGGACAAGCAACAAGCAGCAGCAGCGGAATCATGTCTTTCAGACGGGCACCTCTCGTGAGCCTTGCTCTCACGCTGTTGCCGTTGGTTGTGGCTGATGACCACCCCTACGTCGCCGATTCAGTATGCGACTGCTACTTGACCAACACATCAGAGAGCTACTTCAGCAACCACCTGTTCTTCGACTTCCGCAACCTCGGCCAATACGCAGGGGTCCCAGATGCCCTCACGGACTGGGATGCGAGCGCCAACGCAAACACAACATCTGACTACTTCAACACAGACGCATGGAACGCGATATGGGGTATCCAGAACTGGAACAACACGGATCGCAAGGGCAAAGACGGCAACGACGCCACGGTGAACATGGTCAACTCGCCCAACAACATTTACATTGAGAAGAACAACGACAAGGACGCCACCTCGGACACCTTTATGAGCATGCGCACCGTCCGCTTCGAAGACTTCCAGTCCTCGGCCGAGATGGAGTCCGTCTCCATGGGCTACCACTTCGTCTCGGTCCGCATGCTCGCCCGCACCCTCGGCGACCCGGGCGCCTGCACCGCACTCTTCACCTACCGCGAGGCCGACAAGTACGCCAACGTGCAGGAGGCCGACATTGAGGTGCTCACCAAGGACCCGGACGACCGCATCCAGTACACCAACCAGCCGTCGTTCGACTCGAGCGGCAACACGATCGACAAGTCAACGCAGAACGGCACCATGCCCAAGGGCACTTCGTGGCGCGACTGGGCCGTCCACCGCCTGGACTGGGACGCAAAGGACAGCACCTGGCTCGTCGACGGGTCCGAGGTGTCGAGCATCTCCTTTCAGGTGCCCCGCGACCCCAGCCGCGTCATGCTCAACTCGTGGAGCGATGGCGGGTCGTGGTCTGGCGTAATGGAAGTCGGGCACTCGGCCGTCATGCAGATCCAGTGGATCGAGATGGTCTTCAACTCGACGGAATCGTCTTCGAAGCGTGACGTCCTCGATAACAGCTTTCACCAAGCCGGTCTCGGTCCCAGAGGTCAGCTGGACCGCCGCCGCGGCGAGGGCAAGTGCCAGATCGTGTGCAGCATCGATTCGTCCAACACGATTGGCGCAGCGGTGATGCTGCACAACGGTACGGCGCCCGGGCAGCTTCTGGGACAGTCGAGTGCCATGGCTTTCTGGGTGCCCGTGGCCTTGATGTCGGCCATGTTTTACCAGCTGTGGGCGTGATTGGGATTCACCGTCGAGACGAGACGGGTGGCGTTTGCATCTGATTTATGCCAGCATAGCAACGGGGTTCAAACATGGGATTTGTCTATTCAGTATCGTACAATGATATACATTTTCAAGCTTACTCGGTTTATGATCACTGCAATATCTGTGCCATATGAAGTTGTATTTGGGTACCAAAGTCAGCTACGAGCTTTGGGTTCGAGGGGTCGGATCAAGCATTCAGAGCTCGACCCCTGTAAACGAGCACCAACGCGCGCCGCGGCGTGCCTTGTACAGTGGGACACCCCCAGGATCCATGCGCCATGCCATGCCACCCATGGGCAGCCAGAGGATGCCACATGCCTCGGTCCCAATTGGATGTGGGACAATTGGGATGGACCCTTGGCTTGCAGCTCAACCTCCCTCAACAATCTTTCCCAGAAGCTTTGCATCTGCAAAAACACCCATCTTGTCATCATCACCACCACCGGGTACCTGACACAACGATCGAAGCTCTCCGCGCATCGCACTCCCCGAAATCTCCAAACGAAGCTCGAACCACCACCCCAATCGCAAAGAACAATGGCAGACACGGCAACAGCAGCTGCCAAGCCGCAGAGGCGGCAATCCTCCCCCCTCAAGAACGGCTACCTCATCGCCTACAACTTCGTCTCCGCCGTCGCCTGGGCCACCGTCCTCGGCCGCACCGTCGCGCTCTTTGCGCTCCGCGGGCCGCATTTCGTTCATCTCGGCGTCGGCGACTGGACGCGGTGGACGCAGACTATGGCTGCCATGGAGGTTCTGCACGCATTGCTCGGTTCGTTTGGATCCCCCTTACACTCCCTTTTATCCGTTCTCCTCCCCTCAACCCCGAGGTGGCAGAGTCGAAGAAGTAATGAACCCAAGGGAACGAAAGCTAATCACAAGTTCCACACAGGCGTCGTCCGCGCCCCCGTCTTCACGACCGTGATGCAAGTCCTATCCCGCTTCGTCCTCGTCTGGGGCGTCGTCTACCCCTTCCCCTACCTCGCCCGCAGCCCCTGGTACTCGTCCATGCTGCTCGCCTGGAGCGTCACCGAGGTGATCCGCTACTCGTATTTCGCGCTCACCCTCAGCGGGTTCCAGCCCAAGTTCTTGACGTGGCTGCGCTATAACACGTTCTTCGTGCTGTACCCTATTGGTATCACGAGCGAGTGCGTGCTGATTTACTACGCTGCGACGCCGGCTAGGCAGTTTGGGGAGATGGTGCCGTGGGTTTCGTATGCTATTCTTGCTGTTTATGTTCCTGGTATGTTTCCCCGTTTCTGGTCTTCGCACCCCCCATTTGATGTCTGTGATCGTGAGGAAGAAGTGCTGACAAATGGGAAATAGGATCGTACATTCTGTACACGTATATGATGAAGCAGAGAAGCAAGGTTATGCGCAACTTGAAGGCCGAGGAGGCCGGCCGCTCCAAGACGCAGTAATTCTTCAACTGAAAGAAGGGGGAAGATGAGAATCCAAAATTTAGGTGGGGTATAAGGACTATATAATGGTCGGGGGTATGGTTATAGACAAAAATGAGAAAAAGAGGATGGGCATCTACAAGAATGCGGCCTTGCTCCAGCAGCCGTAATGATAAAGAAACAAAAGCAAACATCACAGTCTACGGTCTCAAGCGGTAGCGCTCTCGCCCGCTTCCTTGATGGCGAGCTTGTCTTCCTCGCTGGACTCGTACCATTCGTTTCGCGTCCACTGGGCGATGAGAGTTGCTGCGTCTTCCTTGAGTCTGTCGTACCCCGGGTTCATCTTTGGTTCAAACATGTCTAGCCTTCCAGTCAGCAAAAACCAAAACTTACGTCCATAACGTTGAGCAATTTGGGTAACTGCGAAAAGGGGGGTAGACTCACTCATATGCGCCTGCGTCTCCTCCGTAGCGACATCATTCACAGCCTGCTTCCATGTCCCACCATTATCCCGCTTCGGCAGGTTACAAAACGTCCGGTCCCGACCCAGCACCGTGCCGACAACGCTGACCTCCTTGGAGCCGGCGGCTTTACCGAGGCGGGTGTACAAATTCGCGAAGCCGACGTCGAGCTCGCGGTTGAGCTTGACCATGTACTGCACCCTCTTCTGCAGTTCCGCGCCCTTTGCGAGACACCCGACGAACTCGAGGTGCGACGTCGCCCACGTCAGGCCCTGGGTGATGTGTTCGCGGTTGTAATACGCCGCTCCCGCGCTCGCTGCCACGGCGGCGGCGGAGCCTGCTACCATTGCGATCTTGCCCCAGCCCCATCCACCGCCTTGCTGTGACGAGTTTGCCGGAGGAGCAGGCAGTGCAGCGACGGGGGCCTTGTTTCGTGAAGATGAAGAAGTAGCCTGTTTCGCGCCCCAGAGCGCCGTCCCCAGTCCGCTGAGCTGCGTCATGGCGGCGTTGGCGGTGTTGTAGTGGCCCTCTGCGCCGTGGGCGACAACGCCGGGGGAGATTCCCAGGTATGGCGTGTCGAAGGCGATGACGCCCTGGATGTAGGGGAACATGAGGCTGTTGAAGGTGGCGGTGGACGAGTCTGCCGCCTTTTCGACGCCGTCTTCCGAGTAGATTGGCTTTTCCGAGGTGAGGCCTATGACGGTCTCGGCGGCGACGATGCCGCCCATGGAGTGGCCTGCTAGGACGACGCGGACGGAGGGGTCTACTGTTGGCGAGGGGGTGTTGTTTGCGACTTCTAGGTCGATTACTTTCTCTAGGAGCCTGGTGGGGCGTCAGCGGATGAGCTGTCTCGGCCGTGGTGGAAATGGAGGATTACCAGTCGCGGAAGCGGCTCACGCAGTCTCCTAGGTCGCCGCGCGTCTCATATTTGGGATAGACGAGGACGTTTACGTTGATCTTTGGGAGGAGGGCGGCGAGGTCTGCGCGGAGCTGTGCTGTGAAGCCTTCCTTGTCGCCAAAGGTGTCGTCACCTCCCTGTGCGGAACGTTAGGAATCGGCAGTCATTGAATGAGCATGGAATCACGTGCCTTGAATCCATGGATGAAAACTATGAGTAACGTCTTCTTCATCTTGTCTTTCCGTTGTAAGTTATATGGATGAGAATGAGGCGTTGTGAAGAGCTATGCGATGTCGTTGATGAGCTTGGAGCTTGACGTCTGTATACAGTGTTAGTACAGTGCGCGTGTGCATGGTACCTGGAGTACACAGAATGCCCCGCCTTGCCACCCCACCATGTGACAACATCCCTCCGTCTATCCTTCCCTCAGAAACCTAGTACCTCCCTCGAGGGAAAAGCAACTTCCTCTATCTTACACGGAATGACTAAACTTTTCACACGACTACCAAAGCCCATGACGACTCTACAAATGAACATCAATCAAGTCGTTTGAGCCAGAAATCTAACTTGGCCAGCCTTCTTACCTATCATTCTACTGACTTGAACCCGACGACTGCCGCGTTGGAAGTGCTCATTGGTCCACAAATATGCAGGCAACCAACAAGGCTTGCTCGCTGCAGCCCCTGAGGCTGGGCTAGCTGCATGATCTCACGCGGGGTTGGTCCAACCTGGGATCATCGGCGGCTAGATGAACAGGCTCGTGTCGTGGCCAGTCTCTGCCAACACGCAACTCTCTGTGAGTACGCATTCCTCCATCAACTCGTACATCAACTTTTAAATCAACATTAGTATCATCACATATATCTGTGACGACATGCGACTCCTGAACGTCGGAACGAGAAAGCTGCAAGAGTTCTTCGTCAAGGTGCCACGTTATGTGATCCTATCACACACCTGGGGTGACGACGAGGTTACCTTCCAAGACCTCGACCGTCCTGACCACACCAGGAAACGAGGCTACGTCAAGATCGACGGTCTCTGCTGCCTGGCGGCTCGAATGGGCTTTCAATGGGTGTGGGTTGATACTTGCTGCATCGACAAGACGAGCAGTGCAGAACTCTCCGAGGCTATCAACTCCATGTATCGGTGGTACGAAGACTCTCAGATCTGCTATGTCTACCTCGAAGATGTCGAGACAGGCGATGATCCGAGCAGCTTCGACAGCCAATTTAGTAACAGTCGGTGGTTCACTAGAGGTTGGACGTTGCAGGAGCTTCTCGCACCCCGAATAGTCGTGTTCTTCGATGCTGCTTGGAAGGAACTTGGCACTCGTTCTTCACTGGCGCCCAAAGTTGAGCCCATCACCAGTATACCAGCCAAATTCCTCGAAAAGAATAATGTCTCCTCCGCCATTCGCTCCGCAAAGATCGCCATGCGGATGTCATGGGCTGCTCGGCGACAGACGACGAGGGTAGAGGATAGAGCATACTCTCTTCTTGGGATATTTGATATAAACATGCCACTACTCTATGGCGAGGGGGAAAGGGCTTTTGAGAGGCTACAAATCGAGATTATGAAGCAGTCTTCCGATGATTCGATACTCGCATGGATGGAGAAGAGCTTGAAGGGAAGGGCTTTCGAGACAATCAAGATAACAAACATGATCATAGAGGTTGTAGAGCAGCCAATCAACGGTTTAACACTCGAATTGACAAGGAAGGTCAAGGAGAAAGGAGCTTTGAAGAGGCAGCAGATCAAGATGATGAAACAGCCTTGCGACAACTCCATGTCATCATGGACATGGAAGGGCGAGGGCAAGCCAAGGCCGGTAAATCCCCTCGACGACGATCATAGCATGTGCTGTGACCGAGGTGCGCTTCAAGGGGTGTTGGCCCGGTGCCCTGATGACTTTGTCTGGTGGATCTCAACCCAGGCTATGGATTTCTATGAAAGAAGCAATTCAAGCACTGAGATGACGACCCGCGGTCTGCGTGTTACTCTCCCTATTCTCAAAGGCCAGGGGAAAATATCCTACGGTGTGCTCAACTGCATGGTGGACAACAATGTCGACCAGATTCTTGCGGTCAGACTACATCATACCACTGTCGCCGACGAGTATCAGCGGAAACTGGATGGTCTCGTCACTCTATCCTGGCAAGATGTGACGAAATGTCAACAAAGGACTGTTTACTTCTTAAATTCTAAGCAGCATCATTTGCCTAACAGAAAATCTCCTTGGGGCAATACGTCGCCAAACACAACAATCCGGATACAAGGCTCGGACGATGGGGCCGAACGCTTGGTTGGGGTGGCGCCAGAGCATTCTTATCGGAAGGAATGGAGTTGTGTTCAATATTCTCGCAATGAGATGTGGCCACAAATTCTCCTTCTCTACAAGAAAATCCCTACTATTGATAAAAAAGATAGCGGCAGTGATGGGTATGGGTTCATTGTTGTCGTGGAAGAAAGGAGTGCGCTTTGTGCCTTCTTCTCTCTCGACCCAAAACCTCCGCCTTTCGTCTGCTACACCGTTCCCATGCCAAAGGGAGATAAATTGGAGCAACTCATATCAGACAATCAGCAGGAACTGCTGTTCTGGCGGATATCCTTTGCAAAACATCGTCACTTGTCAAAACTCAAGAACACACTCTTTCTGAAAGCTGGCGTCCCTCAGGTTAAAATTGAACGAGAAAATTTCCTCGATCAGGAGTCTTTCTCTATCAAAATCTCTTACACCAAGTCGTTAGTCCAGTATGCCACGTCCATCGCCAGGAGTATTACGAATCTGCGCCCATCTATGGAATCTCAATGGGCTCATGTCTTGCACCGCCGCGCCTTGCTTCTCATGGGCGAAACCTTCGTCCTTCTGATTCCTTACGTTGCCTGGTATCTAAATAGCAAAAGACGCACGGCCAGATGGAAGGAACTTGTCATGAGTGAAGGCCTAGTGCTCATGAATCACCTCCTTCACCGTATAGCCAGCTCTGCACTTCTGTCCTTCTGGATGACGCGACGGCCGGACTTGACTGACTTTTATGGTCAAATAGTCGACCTTCACTTTGCCGTTTTGGTTCCCTCCTCGATGTACACGCTATTTCCTCATTCCCGCAAGGAGACTAAAGTTAACCCGCTCGTCTCGGTGTTGTGCTCAATGGCGGCTATTCTACTTGCGAGGCGTGGACAAAAGGTCTCTGAGAATTTGGGACTAGAATCTACGACAGACTATGCGACAGACTATGTGACAGACGATGCGACAGACGATACGAGAGACGATATGACAGACGACACAATAGACAGTGAGGAACTCTGATTATGGAGAGAGCGTCATGTCGTACTTACGGACTGCATCTCTTGTCACGCCATGTTGTTTCTTTAGTTTATGTAAAATGGATTTGTTGCGATACTGTGCAGTTTAATGGCGTTCTTCATCATTCTATTCTAGAAGTCACAAACCTTCCGTTCCCATTTTGCCCAATTAGTGCCATTTTTGTACACAGTCTGATCAAAACCAATCCGGAAAATGATTGGAGCCCTTGAAGACAGTATGTTCATGCTGAGTATGTTCCAGGTCATGCACCAAGCAGGCCTCTGAACTTCGGTTCGAAGAGACCAAGACTCCCCTTTCCAAAATGAAATCGTAGGAAGCCCCTGACGGGATGTGATGCTTCAAAAGCCGAGTAATCGAGGTCAATTCGCTTCTAAACATTCACTACAAATTTTGATGGCCGTTTTCAATTAATGGCACTAGTACGTGGCCGTCAGCCTCTGCACGAGATACTGCCCGCTGTTGATGCCATCGTATTTCTTTTCCTCCTCCGTGGCATACGTCCCCGGGATAGCCTCGATGTGACTCTTGAAGTTGGGGTTACAAAAGTACCTATATATCACGATTAGCACGTCAGGGCTTCGGCAACAGACAAAACCGGCCACTTACGCAATGCTGTAACGGGGAGGATACTCCTCCCCGTCCTCCGGCTTCCGCGGCGGCTCCACGACGCGGTGAATCGTGCTCTTGATGGTATCATTACTCCACCGCGCAAGCAAATCCCCAGCATTCACAACAACCGTCCCAGGAATAGGCGTAGCATCCACGAATCGCCCATTCGGGCTCCGCACCTGCAGACCTCCACGATCATCCTGGAAAAGCAGCGTGATCGACCCGTAATCGCTGTGCTCTCCAGCGCGCACCTGACCCGGGTTCACCTTGAAGACGTTGGGGTCGACGGAAGGGTAATGCAGCAGACGCAGGGTATTGTCCCCGACGTCGGTATACCCGTCAAAGAACCGCTCGTCCTCCAACCCCATACCCACCGCGATGGCGCGCATCACCTCGACGTGCAGCGCCTTGCACTGCCCAAAGAACTCGAGCATCTGAGTCTTGAAACCCGCAACGCGCTCGCCGTCCCGCTCGACGGGCCACTGGTTCGGGTGGTCCGGCTCGCCGTCGCGGCCAATCTCAAACGACTCCTTGAGGTCCGGGTTTCCGGCGCGCACCTTTTCGATTTCCTCGTTGGTGGTGAGGTTGCTGACCTTCTCGCGGCCGGGGGCGGAGTAGCCGCGGTTGGCCTGCGGGGTGGTCCAGCCGAGGCCCTGCTTGACGGCGTCGGACTGGGAGAAGAAGTCTGCTGATTTGGCGAAGGTGGCGGCGCGGAGGTCCTGGCTGATGGGGACGTTTTGGAGGTAGATGAAGCCTGCGTTTTGGAAACCGTCGAGGACCTGCTTTGCTGTTTCCTTGCGCTTGGCGGCGTCGCCGTTGAGGAAGGCTGAGAAGTCGATGAGCTTGATGTTTGGTGTCAGTCGGTGATGCTTGAAGCGATCATGATGGTATGTCACTGATGTCACTCACGGGGATGAAGAGACCCTCCTTGTCTACTGCTGTAGCTGCCATGATGATCTGGGTGTTGCTTTTCACTGTGTTCAGAAGGGATGGATGAGAGTTTCAGAGGTGAATGTGGTCAGTTGAGACTTAGGAGCATCACATGTATCAGGGTGAGGTGTAATCTCGAGCAAGAAGTTACGATAAGGTTCGTTACTAAATCCGTGCGGTACAGGTTCCGAGCGACTTATATCTATCCGTTGATACGGTAGGTGTGTCTAAGTACCTTGTCGCGGGCGACTGGCGGCGGCCCAGCCAACCAGAGGCCGAGCATTAACATCGTAAGTTAACAGCCAACCACCGGCGCCGTCTAATCAGTTCCGGACGGGGCCAGGCGTTGCCCCTTGTTGATCCCCGGCCAGGACGGGGCATTACGGGGAGAAATTCAAGAGAGAACCCCTTAACAAGACCGGCTGGGTCCGCGGGTGCACGAGTGGGAAGTTCATCGGAGAGCTCCTACACGTTATACTTATGTGTAAGCAGTACCTCAGTGTCTCACACTGGAGAGGAGGGGGGAGAAGGAAAGTCTGACGATAAGAGGCCGATGGTGCGTTAAACGCCGGCACGCGGAAGGACGATTGGAGATAACGGCGGGGTAATGTAGAAAGATAATCGACAAGGGAAGGATTACCTTAGTACCTTACTTACCTTTGGAGACGCCCGCGTGTGGGGTTTTGTGAGGTATGCGGTGCATTGAGGCGCTTGCATATGAGGGGAACATGGATTGGAGGGGGAACCAGGCGCTGCGGGTCATGGCGACCTCATCACCTTCCTGGAAAGACGTAGTTTGTCGGGTAACTGGTACTTGTCTTTTTAAAAGGAAGACGAGGGGCAACACCGCTTTGCTTGCTCCTGGGAAAGCTTCCAACTTAGAAACAGACCATAACAATAGGATTGGCTTCTTTTCTTATCCCTGGATCGCAGAAGAGATAAGCCGAGATCTCCCACCATCTCAGTTACGAGTAAGCCTCTTCATCTTGTAAGTCGACCCAGCATCATGCTTTGAAACCTCATAGCTGAACCACTGGTTAACGACAAGTAGATCAACCAACAAGACCGACTGTACTTTGGGTCATCTCGATACCAGCTCCAAGTGAAGACGCAAGGCAGTAAAGGGACGTCGTCTGCTCGTCCGATTTCACAATGGCCTCATCAACAGCCATGACGGTGGTGGACGTCCACACCCACATGTACCCCCCGTCCTACGTCAAGATCCTCGAATCTAGAACCACCATTCCCGTCGTGCGCAGCTTCCCGCAAACACCAGACCCGCGCCTCATCCTCCTGGCCTCGGAGGAACAAGCCCTCGATGAGGCTACCAAGGATCCTTCAGCGAAGCCTCCCGGCCGGCCGCTGACCTCTCACTACGCCTCGCTCGATCAAAAGGTTCACTTCATGGACACGCACAAGATTGACATCTCGGTCATCTCCTTGGCGAACCCGTGGCTCGACTTCATCGATGCCTCCGAGTCTGGCGCCATGGCCAAGGGCGTCAACGAGGAGTTCGACGGCATGTGCGCCGCGCACCCAGGCCGCCTCTTCTTCTTTGCTGCGCTGCCCCTGACGGCATCACTCGAGACAATCCTGGAAGCCATCAACCACGTCAAGGCGCTCAAGTACTGCCGCGGCATCATCCTCGGGACTTCGGGGCTCGGCAAGGGCCTCGACGACCCGGACCTGCTGCCTATCTTCAAGGCCATCGCCGCCGCCCGCCTGACCATCTTCCTGCACCCGCACTACGGGTTGCCCAACGACGTCTGGGGCCCCAGGGCGAGCAACGAGTACGGCCATGTTCTGCCCCTGGCTCTGGGTTTCCCGATGGAGACCACCATCGCCGTGGCGCGCATGTACCTGGCTGGCGTCTTCGACGACGTGCCCGAGCTGCGTATGCTTCTGGCGCACAGCGGAGGCACGCTGCCTTTCTTGGCGGGGCGAATTGAGAGCTGCATCATGCACGACGGGCAGCTTGTGCGCGAAGGCAAAGTCGGCAAGGGTCGCCGGACGATTTGGAGCGTGCTCAAGGAGCAGATATACCTCGACGCCGTCATTTACTCAGAAGTTGGGCTAAAGGCGGCCATCGATGCCAGTGGAGCGGATAGACTCATGTTTGGCACTGATCACCCCTTCTTCCCGCCATTGACCTCTGATGAGCAGGGCGAGTGGGAGAGTGTGAGCATGAATGCCGATGCCGTTGCAGTGGCGGTGGGTGAGGGAAGCGAGCAGGCCAAGGCCATCATGGGCGGCAATGCGGTTGAGATTTTGAGATTGAAGGTGTACTGAGAAAGTAGCTTTGAAATAAAATGAAAAGAAACTAGAAACTCGTGAACGTCAATGGCAGATCTAAGTGCAATGAATGTGAGCGAATCTCATACGAGAATTGGCTTGAATGGATGAGCGAGGCTGACCGCTTTCCTAAATGAGCCAGTTTTGGTAGAGCTCCAGTACACCGCCTGCCAAATTTCATCCCATCTACCACTTTCTGCTGGCATTTACTGAAAATATGGCAATTGGCCCCGCGGTAGAGCTTCATCCCGCATCTCATCCTCTCATACTCAGATTCATCAATTCATCTAAGTTTCATCTCTTCTTACTCGAGACAACAGTTCGAACCTCGTTACACGCCAATTCGGATCAGAATGGCGGCTGAAGTCCGCCGCTCCAACGGCACGCGCCTTGATGCGTCCCTCGGCATCACTGAGCGCATCGCCCCGAGCATGGTCGCTTGGACTGGAGATATGCGCAAGAGGTAATTCATTCTATATATTTCATAGTGTTTCTTGACTAACACAGCCGCTCAGGTACACCGACTTTCAAGTCTACGAGATCAACAAAGATGGTTCCGTCCTTCACCTCACAGAAACTCGCCTTCCCCCGCCGCCGAAGGAGACCACGCCGCCTCCACCAGCACCTCCTGCACCTGCTGTTCCCGTAGTAGAAGAGAAGAAGGGAGAAGAAGAGCCGAAGCCAGAAGAGCCATTGAAAGATGGAGAAGCCGCCGAGAAGCCCGCCGCCGCCATCCCCGAAGTCCCCGCTGAGGACATTGCCCTCCTCGCCTCCCTCACAAACGACGACTTCGCCAACCAGCTCGTCACCATCTACAAGACGATATCCGCTGACAAGATGGCCAAAACCGAGCCCGTCACATCCCCCATCATGGACGACAAGGACAAGCGCTCCCAGCTCCACCAAAACGTCCGCCGCATCTTCAGCTCCACCATCGACACCACCACCGATCCCACGGGCGCTATCGTTGCCCGAGTCCCGCCCCCTCGCGGCAAGGGCAAGGGCATGCGTGGCGGCCGCGACAACAACAACAACCGCGAGAACAACAAACAGAAGAAGAAGCAGCCCAAGGCCGTGGCCCCCGGCGAGGGCGAGTACCTCCACTTCACCCTCTACAAGGAGAACCGCGACACCATGGACGCCCTGCACCAAATCTCCAAGGCCCTCCGCATAAAACCCCAGGCCATCGGCACCGCAGGCACAAAAGACCGCCGCGCCGCCACCACGCAGCGCTGCTCCGTCCGCGGCCAGCGCGCCGACGCCCTCCTCCGCGCCCGCCTCTTCGGCGTCACCGTCGGCGACTACCGCTACGCCCACTCGCCCATCCACCTCGGCGCCCACAGGGGCAACGAGTTCGTCATCGCCCTCAAAGACTGCCTCGTCGCCGGCAACCCCGACCTTCCCCCCGCCGACCGCTCCTCCCAGATCCGCGCCTCCGTCGAGGCCGCCATGGCGAGCATGCACAACCCGGGCTGGATAAACTACTTTGGCCACCAACGCTTCGGCACCCACGCCATCGGCACCCACGAGGTAGGCCGTCTCCTCCTGCAGGGCGACTTTGAAGCCGCCGTCAACGCGATCCTCTACTACGACGAGTCCATCGCCCAGCGCGCCCTCGCGGGCGAAGTCCCGGACCAGGGCCACGCCCGCGACGAGCTGAACCGCCACCGCGCCTGCAAGGTCTTCCGCGACGGCGGCTCCGCAGAGGAAGCCCTCTCCCACCTGCCCCGCCGCTTCTCCGCCGAGGCGAGCCTCATCCGCCACCTCGGCCGCTCCACCGCCCCGTCCCGAAGAGACTTCACCGGCGCCCTCACGAGCATCACCCGCGGCCTGCGCAACATGTACCTCCACGCCTACCAGTCCTACGTCTGGAACCACGCAGCAAGTCACCGCTGGCGTCTGTATGGCAAGAACGTAGTCGAAGGCGACCTCGTCCTCGAGTCTTCCTCCGCCGATGCAGATGCAGACGCAGACAACGAAGGAGGAGACGACGACGCAGACTCCTCCTCCGCCCCAGCCCGCGCCCTCACCGCCGAAGAAGCCGCCTCGGGAACCTACACCATCCACGACATCGTCCTCCCCTCCCCGGGCCACGCCGTGGCCTACCCCACCAACGCCATCGGCGAATTCTACACAACCTTCATGCGCGACAACGGCGGCCTCGACCCGCACGACATGCTCCGCCGCCACCGCGAATTCAGCCTGCCGGGAGCGTACCGCAAGGTCGTCGTGCGCTTTCTCTCGGAACCCAGCTTCGAGGTCCGCGCGTACGAGGACGACGAGGAGCAGATGCATCCCACCGACATGGACCGCATCCGCGCAGCAGCTGGGCGTGGTGGGAATGGGAAGAAGCGGGGCCGTCAGGAGGATGAGAACGCTGAGGATCAAGATGCGGCGAAGAAGGTCAAGACCGAGGCGGGTGCGGCAGGAGTGGATGGCGAAGCTACGGCGGATGAGCCGATGCAAGACGCGCCGGCACAGACCTCGGAACCGAAGCAGGAGCAAGAGCCGGAGCAGCAAGCGGAGACCACCACCGCCGATCCGAACGGTACCCCGTCGACCCCTGAAAAGACAAAGACGGCCGTCGTGGTCACCTTCCAGCTCCCCAAGAGCGCCTACGCCACCGTCGCGCTGCGGGAACTGATGGGCGTCGACGAGTCCGAAGTCGCCGCTGCTCCTACGGCTGCCCCCGCTGCCCCTGCTGCTGTCATCACTGATACTACCGCTGCTGCCCCCGAGGCTGCCGAGGTACCAGAGACTTCCAAGACTACGACTGCGGAATCATGAAATACCTTACTTCACAGAAGGGCAAGATTGACACAAAAAAACAAAAGGCATCACCACTTCACGGCTCAAAAAGGTGATCTACTTGGCATGTAAATGGTTGTAGACTAGATACCCCCTCGGAGAGATTCCTTGAATCAAGCATATATATGTACAATGCCACCTACAAGGCCAATCCTACTCTTACCAACCCACTTAGTTTGTTCTCTCGGCCATAAAGAAAAAGGGTAAACCCTAACCAGCACTGGCAGAATTTTTTGTTTGTATTGTTCCAAACCGAATAGACAATCGCTTGGATACACAGTAATGTCTACAGTCTTCGCTGAATATCCGCCGCCACCGCCGCTTGTCCAGGTACACGTCTGCCTCCGCTACATATATCCAGAAAGTAAATCTGACCCCCTGAAGGCGTAACATTGGCAATCCTGTGCCCATAATGCCCGTCGCTTATTAAATCATGAAAAATGGCCTCCTTCTTCCGCTTGCTTCATCGCTGTAGAGTTGTCTCCCTTTGAACTCGGTTCTTTGTTCATGTTTCGCTTGTGGTGTGTTTGATGCTTTCCTCGGTAGCTGGCCCAGGTTGCCGTGGTCATCCTGCCAAGGAGCAACCATGTACTTTTTGCTGCTTTGTGGTTGACGTGTCGCCGTGATTTCGCCGTATGTAACAATGTTACTGTCGTCACGACATTGTGCCTATCAGCCAATCATTGCTTGGTATCCCAGCCCCATACCTGAGCCAGGTACTTGGCCATGTTGACACGCTTCGCGCGCATTTCCACCATCCACGGGTGCTCGAGCATCCGCCATGGGCTCGCTCGCCTTGTGGGTTCCTTCTCCAGGCTGTGATAGGTCAGTACATGATTTCATAATTCATACCAAACTCTCGTCACTCACCAGCACTCGATGAAATACTTGAAGTTGTCAGTCCAGAAAATGTTGGCATCCGGCTCATCCTTGAGCTTTGGTATCGGCTGCCGCACAATGTAGGTGAGAAGGTCGATCAGCCCAGCTCGTGGTTGCATCTCTGTGCCATCGGCCGGGAAGGGGAATCGATGTTGGGCCACTTCCAGCAGAGTTACGCCAGTCGACCACACGTCAGAGGTGATGGTGTAGGATTGGCCGGTGATGCGCTCGGGAGCCATGTAGTAGCTGGTGCCGATGAAGGTATTGGCTTCACCCTTAGTACCAAAGTCTCCTGAGACACCAAAGTCGCATAGCTTGACATCGCCATTCCTGCAGAGCAAAATGTTGGATGGCTTGATGTCTCGGTGGATAATACGCATGCCGTGCAAGTACGTCAGTCCCCGCAGAACGCCCTCGGAAATCTTGCCGAGAACCTTCTCGCCTGTCCGTCCACCGAGTTTCTTAACCTCCTTGTAAATACTGTCCAGGGAACCGCCTTCACAAAACTCCATGGCGATTGAGATCGTTCCCGTAGTTGAGTCCTCAAAGGCGCCATAGTAACGGCAGATATGCTCCGACGCGCACTCTTTGTTGAAACCCAACTCGCGTACAATCTGCTTCTTAACGTCGGGATCGGGATTTGTGGTAATTACCTGGGCATGTTAGTCTTAAATTTTGTCGGTGTGGGAAATGAAGCGTTCGCACCTTGAGGGCGAATGTGGTTTTTCCACCCTTCAATTTGGCTTTTGTGACGGCTCCGCCGGCACCCTCGCCGAGACTGCCGAGCTCCTCGATCCGATTTTCCATACTCGCGACCCTCCACGACTCGGAGTCGAGCTCCTCCACATCCAGCGTCCTGCCCCGCTCTAATGACAGCTTGTCAAAAGCTTCTAGACCCTGCAAACTGCCGTCCCGTTCCATACCGACACCGCCTTCACTCCGCTCAGAGTAGATTGATCCCACTGCGGACGACGGGTCGGGAGTTCCTTGAGGCCGCGCAAAGCCATATTGTGAGGCAAAGGACAGTGCCGAGTACTGAGAGCCAGCTGACGTGGGGTTGCTAGCTCGACCATCCAAAGGGCCGAAGCTTCCAGATCTCGAGTGTGCCGCACTGCTCTCGCTACCGCCGCTGGCAGATTGTCCTACGCCTCCCACGCGAGGTGGTTGCTCGTAAGGTGTCGACTGGCTGCCCATCGGCGTAGCCAGGTGAAGGGTCGGGAGAGGTGGTCGTGAGTTTACGGGTTGAGGTGCTTGTCCGCCGACGGGTTTCGCGTTTGGTGATGGGGGGATGGCGAGACCGAGTCTAGGTGTTCGGGCACCTCCACCTCGGCCGCCGGGAATGGCAGGGCGAAGGAGAGGAACTGGCGAGTTCATCATGGGGACGGAACCGGGCGTGGACAGAGGAGAGGGGACACTGGGCGGTGCCTAAGTGAAACAATCAGTACGATTCGCTACAGAGGCCATCTAAAGAGCTCATCAGGCGAACATGCTTACCTGGTGAGGAGGCTCCATGGTCTGAGGTTGTGCGGGATTCTGATCGGCCATGGCAACGGAGGTAAGTTGGGTAGACCGGAGCGATGCGGTTGAAGCTGGAGAGAGTTGTACCCCAGACGTAGGATGCCACAAAGTCGCAAAAAAAGGGCCGAAGCCAAGCCAAACTACTTGACGAGGTAAGTCGAGGTGTGACGGCTGCAGTACTGGGCACAGGCAGAAAGACAGAAACTAGCGTGGTCGAATAGTTTCGTAGGAGCTGACGTAGCGTAGATCAAGTTGGAAAGCGACGGCCGCCGAGCGTTTGATCCTCTGGTTCGAGGCTGAGTAAATAATAAGACTATCGGGGGCGTTTTGTTGAAGATCAGAAGGCTTGGAAGCGAGAGACTGGAAAGTAAAACGTCGGCGGATAGCTTTCCCCGCAGGATTCAGAAGATGGGTATTGAGGTGGGAGAGAGAGTAGATTTGGGGTGCGCGGGTGACGTCCCGGTACCCAAGGTAAGATGAGCAGAGGCGATATGGATCGAGGTGGTAGTTCCAGGTCTGTATCGGGACCGGGGGACGGAAGAAGGAGGTTTCCTGCTGTTTCTCTTCGGAATGAAGGGACCGGCTTTGAGGTTTGAGCAGACCGGAGAGAGAGAGGGGAGCAATGCAAGAGCAAACGACAACGGCGCAGTGGCGACGGGCGAGCCCTTGGACCTTGGTTCCTTTTGAGAAAGACGACAGGAAAGTGAGTGAATGGAGTGGGATTCAAGTGGGCAAAAAAGGCGGGGAGCGGCGGGACGGGGACGAGCTTGGGCGCTAATTCCAAGGCCAAGTTCCAATGGAAAACGGGGAGGGGGCTCTGGGTAAACTGGGGGCCTTTTCAGGGCCTGATGATTGAATGCACTGGGTGACTGCCCTGAGGTAAGGTAGGTGGAGGTAAAGGCAAGGTATTGAGATGGGAGGAGGTACAAGGCCCACGTAATGGAGCTAATGTATCTTTTTGGGATGGCGCACTCGACGTGTGGTACAAACTGCGGGACAGCTACACAAAGTGGCCGGGCTTGAGCCATCGTTCTCTTGTACCTTTTTGATACTGTAAACCATCTCACCTCCTGGTAGCGAATCTACCCTCCCAAGGTAGGTAGGTAGGTAAGTACAGCTTGCCTTACTAAGGTACCTGTGGTAAGTAAGGTACTGCCCGCCTTACACTCTTCCATCCGTCTTTGCCTCATCTTGCACCTACACGAACGACAGAGCAGCACCGACGACGACAAAAAGTCAATCAGCACATCAATCGAAGCTGCGCCGAAAACCAAAGTGCGCTCGGTCGCTTCTTTTAGACCTTTCCAGCGTCTTGGGGCAGAAAAATGCGCCACATTACGGGAGTCCCTTGCGTCGTCTGAGGTTCTGGCCCTCCCCAGTTGAGTATCTTCTAGCATGAGAATCGGCCCTGGGGTCTGGACTCTGGATTTGTAGACTCTGAATTGGGTTGGAGACGACAATGGTCTCCGTTTGTACGCTTCTACCGATACAACTTCGAGGCTGTCCGATCCACTGCACAAGAGTCAGTCAGTCAGTCAGTCACCATCAACTCGCTTCTGTGCGCCTATGTTTATCCGCACAATCCTCGAATAAGGACTGTTTGGCGGAAGACAAAGCCAATGCCGCTGTTCCGAATCGACCGTTGCAAGGCACCCGTCATCAGGACGCGTGTTTGACCAAGAATCAAGAAATGTATACACCTCGTCACCGCCCAACACAAACAAACCCGACACAGTACACCACCTCCAAACAGTCACGCTCTCCAGCACAAAGCACGGTGTGATGAGTGGGCTTCCAACCGTCACCACAGAGAGCAGCTCTGCCCACTCGGAACGCCCATTTCCTGGCGCTGCGCAATGGACAATGGGCAGACGCCTGACCAGTTACACACACCCGTACGGCGACGAAGTTTGAGAGGGCGTCCAGAGCCATGGGGGGCATGAGCGATGAGACAGGGGTTGCGCTGTCGTCGGTGGTGTGTCGTCCATGTCTTGGGCTGCCATTCGATGCCCTGCCCTGCAATCGCTCCTTGCGGGTTGCTCCCCCCTCTTGGCCCCTCCCCGGCCAAGCACCAAGCATCTCTTCGTGCCATCGTGGGCATGCCGCACGCCGCACGTCGCACCGTCGCACGCACCAAGCTGGGCCCTGCACTGATTTCCGACCGTCTTCTGCATGAGCTCGAGATGCACAATCCGGGAGACGTCCCCGATGCAACCTGACTCTTCTGTCCTTCCAGGGCGATGGACTGTCTGATGGGTGGGACGCAATTGTTTGACGAATTTGAGAAACTGTCGGGCCCTTATCCATTGCTTCACATACTGGCTCTCTCCGCGGGATTGGCCGTTGCTTTTCTCTCTAGGTATCCGACAACCCATCGGTTGACCATGAATTCTAGCTGATCTCGGGCCAATAGCTGGCGGGAATACTGAGCCAACGACACTCATCCCGTCACATTCACATCCTCACACCATCCCCGCGGTGTCCCCTACATGACTGCAGGATCAAAGAACATGTTAATGCGGGCTTTCGGCAACCAATCTCCATCCGTCCAATTCCTACACAAGAGGTCGGTGTGTCGATGAAACTCGCATAAGCCATTTGACAGCGCCGTTTTGGCTGAAATGGGGGGCTTTTCCGGCGGCAGCATCTGAAGGAGAGAAGAAGAAGAAACGGGGGCAGCACACGGAGCTCTTTTCGGCACATGCTGTTGAATGTGGCTCCTGTATACGGCACACGTTGACACGGCACATCTGCCGCGGCTTCCAAATCTTTTGGCATTACGACCCAGCAGCGTCGGCATCGCAGTCCGTTTGAGCAATTCCAGTCAGCTGATTGCAGACCCAGGCGGCGAACTGGTGGTTGCAGACATGCCGTTCTTATTGCTGTGCCTCTTCCACCGGCGATGCGGCACGAATAGGGTGGTTCCCCGATGAGGGGAAAAGCATTTGCAGACAAGCAGCACGCACGACCATTGGGGTCCGAATCACGGGAAGAGTTTTGTTCGGTTATTGCCTCTTTCTCACCATCCTACCTTGTGGCCGGTCCGGCGACGGCGATGAGCCGACAAGCGATTAAGGTGATGACTGTGGTGTTTGACGGGCCACGGATTCGAGACCTCACCGCATTATCCGCGCCGCTGGACCTGGACCCTGATCAGACGAAGGCCCGGTTTTTCAAGGCCCTGCCCCAAAACACCTACGTGGTGTATCGCAGTTGCATCGTCTTGGTCGGGTTGTTTCCGATGCCCACTTTGCCAGCCTGGAACGCGTGCGGCGTGCCTGACTAGTCGCACCTCTCGAGTACCAGACAAGAGAGTGAGGCAAGATGGAAGCAAAACTTGAAGGCAGGCTTACGGCGTAAGTTCTGCTGACGTTGTCCGGCTATGACAATTCGTCTGTCAAATCCGGGCTATTGGGTCCCAGCTGCGAGGTCAAGTCAGAACCAGCGGTATGTCAGACGGGCACGTCCGAGAGGGAGAAATCCAAATCATCCGAGTCCATCTTATTGAGTTGGATTGTCGGTACAGCTGGCCTCTATGCTTCCGACAGTCAGGAAACGACATCCGGCTGCGATTTGGCTTTTCAACCCCTCACTATGTTCTCCGCAGGCGTTCTTCACATCCAGAGCCCGTCAGAATCGGATTAATCATCCGACAGACCATAAAGCAGACACGGAGAACGCAAAGCGGGCGAGTGTCTGCTCGACTTCTGCTCGTCGGTGTCCGAGGCTCCTGCTCATGCACCAGCATCTGCATTCGTTCCAGGAACAGATCCCTGGATCCCGCCAAGGGGCACAAGGCGGAAACTGCGTCTATGCTGGCCCCATCCCTGGGCGGGAAGCAACGTTATGCTGTCATCAGCCTCAGCCCTGAAAGTTTCCGGGCCTCTGTGGCTCTTCTACATCGAGCTTGGTCCTGGCTAGACACTCCAACATCGGCTCGACTCATCTTGGAAAGGCGCTGGATGTATGCTTTCTTTCCCTCTGCCCGACGCACAGATGGTTGAGTCGGAGGGGGAAAGTTGTCGTTGCCTACGGATGAAATATGCAGTCTAGAGATGACAGGTGTGTGAAGTTTGACCGTGTCCAGTCCACGTAGATGCATTCTGATAGGTATTACACACTATCATGAAATTCAGGCTCACACACTCAACCGTCCGCCGCCCCCGTCGATTACCGCTATAATCAACAAATTCATCTGGTATCATCACCACGGCCTATGTCGTAGCGGAGAAAGTTAGCGAACTTGAAGAAATAACTCCGCACACATAGGTCCCGGGTTCGAGTCCCACCTTGTTCTTGTAAAAATCCTTGCATCATTACACCTGAGGCTGGTAAGAGTCTCCTCGGATTTTTCGTAGGCTCCCTATGATAGGGAGCTGAGCTTTTGTTTTGGCCACTGAATGAACGACGGATGGATGATACCTCAACTTTGTCGGCTCAGATACGCATTCTCGCTTGCTGTTCTCTTACTGGCCAATTTGCCCCGTCACTCGCGCCGTTTGAGTCCCCGGTCACTCACTAAGGTCACTCACTAAGGCACTGTAACTGCGTAGCTCCGTTTCTCTAGGCGCGCGTCTACCGTCTCAATGCGGAGCCCTGGTACTGACCGCCTTCCATTCCAATTGGTCTGCCCCACGCCAGAGCCCCCTGGACCATTCACCCCACCAGCCCGCCGCGCCGAAGCTTTGGCACTTTGCAACCAAAAACTTTTTGGACCCTTGCCCGAAAATTCTCAGACGTTGGTGCAGCTGCTGCAGTCGAGCCCATCACCATCACAAACTTTATGCTACAAGTCTCAGGTCCACGATCAAATCGCGTCACAACCGGCATAAAACAGAACAGAGACTGATCGCCCTCAATGCCGTCCTCTGCAACCCCCAGACGACCGGGCCGTGCGGCCGAAGATGAGGTTCCGGTATCCTCTCCCGCCAACTCTTCCGGCTCCGAGTCCGAATCCGACTACCTCGACAGTCCCGCCTCGCGCAAGAGACGGAGGACCGACCCCACTGCCGAGCCCGATCTCGAAGATATCGAGAACGATGATGACGATGAGGAGGAAGAGATCAAGGCTGTCGTGTCTACCATTCAAGCCCCCTCAAGATTCAAGCGCGCCGCCGCCGCCGCTGTCGACCAAGCTCCCCAGACCTCACGCCCAGCAGCGCCGTCGCAAAACACAATCACTGCGCCAACAGACCCCAACACCACCTTCTCCGCCATAAACGTACGGCCATGGCTCGTACAGTCGCTGGCCAACATGGCAATCAAGAGACCGACGGGCATTCAAAAGGGCTGCATACCAGAGATCCTCAAGGGCCGGGACTGCATCGGCGGAAGCAGGACGGGTTCCGGTAAAACGGTCGCCTTCGCCGTGCCCATCCTTCAGAAATGGGCCGAGGATCCCACCGCCATCTTCGGCGTCGTCCTGACCCCCACCCGCGAGCTCGCCCTGCAGATCTTCGAGCAGTTCAAGGCCATCTCCTCCCCGCAGAGCCTCAAAATCGTCCTCGTCACCGGTGGCTCCGACATGCGCTCCCAGGCCATCGCCCTCGCGCAACGTCCCCACGTCGTCATCGCCACGCCGGGCCGTCTGGCCGACCACATCCGCACCTCGGGCGAAGACACCATCTGCGGCCTCCGCCGCGTCAAGTACGTCGTCCTCGACGAGGCCGACCGCCTCCTTGACGGCACCGGCCCAGGCAGCATGATCCCCGACGTAGAAGAGTGCCTCTCCGTCCTCCCGCCCTCCTCGAAGCGCCAAACCTTACTCTTCACCGCCACAATCACCCCGGAAGTCCGCGCCCTCAAAGACATGCCCCTGAAGCCCGGAAAACAACCCGTCTTCGTCTGCGAGGTCGACACCCAGGCCCTCGCCATCCCCGCCACGCTCTCGCAGATGCACCTCCAGGTGCCCGTCACCCACCGCGAGCACTACCTGCACACCTTCCTCCTGACGGACGGCAACGAGGAGAAGTCCGTCATCATCTTCTGCAACCGCACAAAGACGGCGGATTACCTGCACCACCTGCTGCGCATGCTCGACCACCGCGTCACCTCGCTGCACTCGGCCCTCCCGCAGCGGCAGCGCGTCGACAACCTGGGCCGCTTCCGCGCCGCGGCGGCGCGCATCCTCGTCGCGACGGACGTCGCGTCGAGAGGTCTGGATATCCCCGAGGTCGGGCTCGTCGTCAACTACGACATCCCGCGGAACCCGGACGATTATATCCACAGGGTCGGTCGCACGGCGCGTGCGGGGCGGAAGGGCGAGGCGGTGACGTTTGTCGGGCAGAGGGACGTTGAGCTCGTGTTGGCGATTGAGGCGCGTGTGGGTAGGGAGATGGAGGCGTGGAAGGAGGAAGGGGTGAATTTGGAGACGAGGGTCCTCAGGGACGCGCTCAAGATTGTGAGCGAGAAGAAGAGGGAGGCATTATTGGAGCTCGAGGAGGGGAGGGAGGTTGGTGGCAAGAGGAAGAGGACGAAGCAGAAGCTCAATGCGTGAGATTGTGTGGGAGGGGAGAAGGAAAAGTCACTTGCTGTTTGAAATGGGAACTTGCATACTGGCGTACGTTTGATTTGTGTGGGATAGACAAAACAATACCCAATAGACAACAGAGTCTTCAAGAACTTCTGACCACGATGGCCTCTGAGGAATGATGTTTCGTAGTCACCACAGCTTGAACTCGTTCATTTCAGAAAGCTTGAGATAAACGGTGCCACCCACCAGCTCCAAGGCTCACCGATTCAAAACGACCAGCAAGCAGTATTAAAGGAGAGCAACTGAGCCTCGTCACGTTCCGCTCTCGCTCACTCCCCACGAACCCCAAACCAATTGGTTCGGGAACCATTGTCCAACAATGCTCGATGGTCTTGTTATCCTGCCTTTAGTGATAAAGCTTAGTTGATGTTGAGAACCCCTGCATAGAGAATAATGTCTATTCCGCATCTCTATTCACGCTCCCGTTCGTTCGTATTCGTGTGAGCTATATGAGAGAGCGTAGGGGGGCAGGATGGACGTGGTTAATATGTCCTATGTTGTCGTTCATGCTCTCTCTTATATTCGTGAGTGTAAAGTAATGGAGCATAAGGGAAGGAAAGGATGGATGTAAGTGACTTATCCTATATTACCGTTTATGCTCCCGTCGTATTCGTGAGAACCAAGTAAAGGAGCGTGAGCGGGAATGAACACAGACTGCTTTGTTACATGTGCGGGTATGTTCACCCCTCTGATCTAGATTTGCTTTGGGAACTTATTGAGGTTACGCAGAGCCAATCCATCCAGAGGGGCTCGGGGTATGTAAATCAATAAGGTTGAAGACGCCGCAAGCCCTCGCTTAACGTGAGAAAATGCGTGTCGATCCGTAGTCTTCAAACATGTGAGACGTTCTCTCTGGCGATGTTTGACTCACATTTAGACCAAGTCGATGGGAATGATTCGTTCGTCACCGTTTATACGAAAGTCCACCGGACTTGTCTTGAAAATCAAGTTTAAGGCTTTGGGACTTAGACACGAAAGTACTCAACTCACATGTGAGAAAGAGGACAATGGAGCGCATGGAAGCTTTATCAAAGTAGATTCATATTGAGCAAATCATCTGAAGATTGCTTAGTTTGGATATATTTTATGCACTATGTGCGGAAAAAGCTCACCCTCTATTAAATTCTCTCAGTGATTTCCCTTCAATAGTGTACGCTGACATATACGTATTTCTTGAAATTAATACCTCAAGGTTATGTTGAGGTGTGTCTGGTCAAACTCAAAAGGAAAGAAAGAGATGCCCTGATAGGTAAGGTGTTCATATAGATCCCTAACATCGACACAACCAGGCCATCTCCCCCGCTCACTTGCTGCTATATTGCTGTTGTATAGCTGCTGACGTATTTTGTTCCCATACAAATGATCCAGTTAGACTGGTAAGCTCCATTATTCTCGGAAGCTGTCAGTACAGATTTGAAACCGTAAGATCAGGTCTCTGACTGCTGCTGCTGGTCTTATGTGCCCACTTATGTAGATGGCTCTAATTCTCTGTACTATTCGGCCCTGGGAGCACGGCTCTAGAATATTGGCTGTTGTAAATGAATAAAGGGGGAGGGACTGCGCTCCGTCTTCATAGGCTTTTCTTACGCATACAGCTGGGCTGTAAATTATTATCGTCTTTAACATATTGATTTGAAACGAGATTTCTATGGTCAGGAATTATCTGGACTAAGTTGTCGGTTGTGGGGCGCTCTGAGCCAGAGAATTTGGTGAAGATACAGCTCTACACTCTAAGTCTTCGGAGTCCCACTCGAAACCAACAACGTCACAACGGCGGCGGCCAGTTTCCAACCAATACCACCTTTCAACATCGCCGTAACCTAGCCAGCTGTCCCTCTCGGCCAAGACTACCTTCAGTCCCCCTTGGTGCAGGATATGTCTGCCACGAGCATCACGATGTACGAGCTAGAAGAAAGACTAAATGGGTACGGTAGGATTTGGTTCGTACCTGCCGAGGCGTACAGTTTCTAGTTTCCTGATGGAGCAGGGGATCGGCCAGGGGTTCCTCACTCTATACTCACGAATACGAACGGGCACAGAAATGACGATGCCGTGATAGATGATGCGAGCATGATGATCTTACATTCTGGACGGTCTCTTTTGTAGGAGGGTCCTCAAGACCAACTATGCTTTGTCACTAAAGGCAAGATAACAAGGCTCTTGAGCATCATTGGATAATGGTCTCTATCTCAGCTGATCTGGCGTGAAGCATGAGAATGAACGCGGAACAGAGGCCCGATCGTTCTTGCTTTTATCATCGTCATTTTGAGGGGGCAAGCAGCCGTTTGGTATCTCGGAAACACACCAATTTTCCGATTCCCATATCTCATGAAAATGGCCTTTGACGAAATGACCTGTTACCATTGCACATTACCAAGCCTTTTGGATCTAAAGCTATCCCAGGTTCGGTGATGCCTTTGTGCTCACGGATTCTATTGCTTGCCACAAAGCATCAGCAATCACTTAAAATGCATGATCAATGAGGTCTCCATATCACAAACACAGCAGCTGCTTTGATAATGGCCATATATGGTACAGTCTAGCTGACATCGTTATAAGAGGCAAATGACGATTTTGCTGGCTACTTGACCGCCGATTCAAGGAGGCATACACCACTGCCGGTAAACCGAGGATCATATCTCACTTCCACACCTATCATCTCCTAGCGATAACCGACGCTTCGCCGGCTCTGCAATAGAAATCCCGGACCTACCTTCACAATGGCCATCGGCCGAGATGCACAGGCACGGGCTTGGGGATGAGACGTTACACACAAAAGCATAAAAGCAGTAGTGTTCCCGACAACCAGGAACCACTGAACCAGAACACGAGACAAAAGTCGGCTAGCCTCGTGTACCAAAATAAGCAACGGGTACACCGCAGGGAGAGAGAGAGGGAGAGACCGGGGAGCCGGGCTGCTGTTCGGGTGCTTGACCTATCAAGAGACCAGCTTCGTGATGAAGAGGAATGTTTGCGAGGCTGCAGTTTGTTTACTTTCTTTCTTTCTTCTCTTCTTTGAATGTTATTTCCACGCTTTCGATGGACCTCTGCATTACTCCTTTGTCATTTTTTTCTTCTCTTGGACATTTAACCGCGGCCCTGGAGCCAGATTAGGTGCAAAGACATGGGGCGCTCTGAAGCAAGACGTCTCATATATCTAGAAAAAGAAAACATGATACCCGACATGGTCCTGGTCCAGGTTCGCGGAGCAGCCCCGAATCAGCACCCAACCCACATTCCCCATACTCAAACTCAAACCATAGGCCCTGGCAGCTGAGGCTCAGCTGAAAGCTCAGCCAAGCCAAAGGTCGAAGTCTATCCGGCCGGCCGCGAGAGACGTCTCGGGATAGACATCTCTTCTGTACACCACCTCAGGACGTGAATCTGAGACCGGTGGGCTTGGTCAAGAATATTTTCTTTAGATGGCAGACAACTTTGAGGTCATACAGCTTCCATCCCTTGCATCAAATGTGGACCCCCCGTCCGTCCCGTGGCGGTTCCCGGCGATCTCGAAACCGATGAAGAACAGCAACCATTCCGCAGCGACGTCCGACAGCGGGATCGCTCCCCGGCGTTGAAACGCAGTTCAGACGAGTCAAAATGGCTGGGGTGGGTTCGGGAACGCTTCATGAACCACGGCAGTTTGGGAACAACAAACGCTCGTCACATCATCCGTCTCTGAACTAAAATCAGAGCCGCATGGACTTGGACTGGGACCTGGAGTCACGGCAGTTTCATCGGCGCCGGGCTTGGTGAGAGGGAGCATATCTCCGGCCCACCGTCCTGAATGTGCACAAGCTCGCAGCAAAACCTCATTGCCGAGAAAAGACCACGGGCCCTGCATTGAATCCCGTCCGGCGTCCGCTCTTTTCTCTCATCAGTCATCCATTCCCGTCCCATGGATGGAAGTTTACGTCCACACCCCCCTTTGCTCAGATCCACATGCTTAGCAATTCTCGTGAATCTCCACGTGGGCGTGTGGCTGAAGCGATTTTCCAGCAAGCAGAGAATCTAGACCGCGAGCCCCACACGATTGGGCGAAAATCGCGAACCAACTGGCAACGAGAAGAATCACTTGCAGCATGTTCGAGATGGGAACAGAAAAAAAGGGCAGAAAAAAAGGGTTGAAAATTTCCCCCTAGTCAATATCCACCGTGACCAACAGATCCACAATCAGTCACCAATGTAAGCTACTAACGCCTGCCCGATGGAAAGCGGTCCGGGTCTAGTTGACGTCAAGAATACGTGGAAAATGCCTGTGAAGAGGGAAAGAGGGCAAGAAAATTTTCTCCATCCTAGCCTCTTGGATACCTGAAGTCCACTTGGTGTGAGGTTTTCCGTGATTGATCCACTAGTTCGATCCCGCGTAACCCAGATCCCAACGAACGAAAGAATGAAAAACTTCGTCGCGTGGCTCTGGTTGGGCGCCGTGGAGATGTGTGTGCCTGAAGGCTCCGACAATTGACAGCCATGAGCCCTGTCGCACAACAGCCCTGGCAGCCCACAACCTCTCACACGATGGCACCGTGGTTCATCAGGCTGAATGACAGGAGCAATGGAACACCGAGACGGCAAGCGAGGCTCCGCAAATGTGAAAATCAGGAGCGCAGGACCGCAGAACCCCTGTCTTCCACGCTAGAAGCACGCTAGAAGGTTATATGATTCCGCGCACGGTCCATATGCAGTGGGACTCCGCCAAATGGAAGGACGCTAGAAGGCCGGGAGAAGGCCGCGATGTGACAGGGGTGTTGCGTTTGAAGAGTTTGAGAGGCTCTAACCCCCTTCTTCTGGACATATCTCGTTCTTATTTCCGTGGAGGTGCAGTTCCTCCGCAAGGGGCATTCGAAAGAGCACCCTATTTCTGGATTGTCGTGCATATAGATATTAACCAGTGAGTCAGCACCAGTATCGAACTTCCATTGTCGATTAACCCCGACAGACGTACGAATAATCCAATGCAAGTCCGTACCCTGAGAAGATAACCCCGAAATGCCGGATCGAGTTGAACCCCAGCCATGAACGACGACATCGTGCAGCAATGCCGCATAGGAAGTCTGTAAACTGCAGGGCGTCTTCGGTGCAAACCGAGAAGAAAGACAAGAAAACTCTCGCAAGCCACACCCCCGTACGGTACCCGGGGCCTTGTCCCAACTGGAAACCCCCATCACGGCGACATTCCGGCCGCACATCGCCGAACCGATTTTGTCTACGTCCACGGGTATTCAAATCTGCACCGGGGCAGGCCGCGGAGGCTTGGGAGGCTTGTTAGCGCCGCTGCAGTTCGAAGCACGTCCAGCAGCCGTATAGGCAAAAGACTGCAAAGCCACAAAGCCTCGTCCGAGTCGCGTGGCACACACGCAGAAGCGGGAGCGTAGAACATGCCTCAGTAGTGCATACATACATGCCAAAGAGACATCCGGTATGTGCGTCCCTTTGACCAATGGGACGATATGGCTGCGGTGGCACAAGCCACGAGCGGTGAGCATAACAGCCTTGTGAGATGCAATACGGTAGAGTACCTTGGGTAAAGTAAGCAAGCACCGCCTCACGTCTCATAGGACATCTCCGTGTGCAACTTGGGGATTATGAAAGTATCTATCCGCCGTGTTCCCTGATTGGTGACTTGACGGCTCGCGGCGCCAGTTATTGGACACATGTAGACGGAGGATGCATGTCAGCGAGTGCGGAATCGGTATTGAGTGCTGCACAGCAAAAACCGACGCAGACACCCCGGCCGCATTCCGCGAGCGAGTCCGAGCTTTTTGCATACCCTCGCTCTCTTACGGGTATGGAGTACGATGTGTGGTACATAGGTACGGATTCTCTTCCGCATCGCACCCAGCCCTATCTGGTAGATAATCCAACCCTGCAGCTAGGGAATCGGCGAGTTGGCTGCTACGTTCCATTGCGTACGGCGGTGACGATGATGCGCTGCGCTGTGCTGTGCTGTGTTGTATTCTGCAAGAGGCTTACCAATGGAGATGCAGTGCAAATTGGCGATATCCAAATGCGATGAATTGCTGCTGCTGCTGCTGTAGGCAAAGTAAGCTGGCCTCAGATTCCCCCGAATCTCCATCAGCCTGTTCAAAAGACTTCCATCCATTTGTCACATTGTGGATTATCTCATCCGAGGCCTATCCGAACCAAGTCCTCCCCGCTTGCAGGGCTGCAGTTCTCAGTTCTCGCTTCTTCGGCGATTCCACGACGCTGACATATGGACGGAGCGGACTTGTGAGTATTGGGGGCGGTCTGATGATTTGTATGGAGTATACGCACAAAAGACCCCTGATCTCGTCATCCCGCGGCGTGGGAATAAGAGGATGGGAGTGTGTAGGTGATTATGAAGCAGGAGAGAGAGCATAGACCACTTGGCCATTACCGCGGAGTTGGGATTGGGAATCATGGGACTACAGAAGGAAAGAAGCTTTTAGCTCTATTCGGCATTTTCAGTCCAATCTCAATGACGCGAGAGCGTGGGAGTGAGGAGTGGGTGTGGGCGTAGGTTGGATCCCGTTCACGGGTTTCACTGATTACTGATGACTCTTTTACCTGTTCTACCTATCTGTAGACTCCCCGGTTGCACATCTCTCTCTCTCTCTCTCACGTGTGAGAGAGTTTTGGTTTGGCGGGGTCCAACGTGCTCCTCTACTCGCCGATCTAGGTGGCCGTCCGTCCGGCCGTCGGGGCCACGGCAACAAGTGAACCGTGCGGGTAGTTCGGAAGGGCTCGAAAGTATGGAACTCAAGGGTCTTGGAGAAGTCCAGAACAGAAAACAGTCACGCTTCATCAGACGGCCGCTTTTCAAAGATGCCGAACTCCCCTCCCCCTCTCACTGTGTCTTTCTCCCGTTATCCTCCGCATTAAATCCGGATTCATCGTCAAAGCTCTCTTCCGCTCACTTATCTTCGGACGACACGGGACCGTTTTTTCTGGGAACCCCCCCCACGTCTTTATTGTTTCCCCCGTTCCCAACGGAGGGAGTCGGGAGGATTGAAGGTAGGAGAGATTGAATACCGGTAGACACCGGAATAGAACCGTCAGTGCTTTTCGTCCCGTCTACGAAAAGCATTAGGAATCGCTACGGGTTACGGTACGGCCCACGCGAGTTTACGAAGGATTTCGTTACACAAGGCCGTGTAGCCGTAGACGCCCGTATTCCGCCGTACTCGTCCCAATCCGGGATTTTGTGCAGATCGTGGGGTTTGGTACGGTAGCCTGTAGGTTAGGCACTCCGTACCACGGAGTAAGCTTGGAAGCTTTCCGCCAGGCACAGCCGGCCCCCAAATCCCGCAACACTGGGATTGGAAGCCGGAAGAATGTCGAGAAGTCGATGATCACGCGCGCACGCAAAAGGGAAGTTTTCGGGCGAGCTGTCTTGATCCCACCCCCCTCCGCTTGCTGGGTAACTTGTGAGAGCTCCTTGCGAAGTTTGGCCCGGGCTTCATGTACGCGTGTGTAACCCTAGAACCGATGGTCCCATCTCACGCGAGACTGAGGGTAGCTACGTAGGGCAGGCCCAATCGAGGGGTTGTGTCTCTGTCAAACGGCCTCGCGATTGGATGGACCAATCTCACGGGTTAGAACTTGAACGGCGAAAGCGAAAGAGAAGAAGTACTGTGGTGGTGGTGGAAAAAGGTTACGGGGCATGCATGCAGCAAGCCACGCTCTCGATGATGCCGTGGGTTCTGATCTGACCTGGACAGACCACATCCTCGTCTCCCCCGCGTCCACGTATTGGCGTATAGGCGCAGACTGGTTGTAGACAGGTAGTCGTATGTAGGCAGACTGAATGGCAGACTTGGGACCGAGCCACTGGCAGGACGGAGTAGAGTACCTAGAGTCGATGGCTCATCTCGACTCAAAGCGGAGCGGAGCACGGCGATTTCGACCGACCGACCGCTATGGGTACCCGGGAACGAGAGAGAGAGGGAGAGGAGGGGTGTGTAAGCATTGCGTTTTGTGGCTTGAAGACCGCTAAACCCTGCCATTCGCGTCGTGCCCCCAGGACATTCAGATCTGCCCGGATGACTGATGAGTCGATGACCAAAGATGAGCCATAATACCTGATTTGCACCGTCAACCTGTGGCTGTTCGCTGTCAAAGTGTGAGCGTAATCTTTTAGAGTTGTCTGCCCCCTTCAGTTTGACATTCGCTCCGTGCCCCGATTCACGGTGCCTAAACGTCTCCGACGCTTTCCCCCCAATCTTTCTCGGGCGCGTCTAATGCCCAGAAGGCGGCCCTTTGTCTTTTCTGTATGGGCAAAGTCGGAGGGAAGCTTCGGCGGAGTGGGTTTCTCCCTATGGTTTCATCACTTGACACCTTCCAGAGATCTCCCCCGGGCGGTGCGGGCTTCGTGATTCCCGGGTCATCATCGTCACCGTCCTTGCTTTTTCCCTCCCTCATTTTTGCTGGACCATGGTCCCCGTGGAAACAGGAACAAAGTCGGCGATGCGCAAATACTTGTTCCTGATACTTGATTGATATTTTCATTCTGTAGATCGAAACAGATCAATTCGAGCCCGATGAGCAAATTTGATCAAGCGTTTTGGACTCTATTGGGCAATTTGGGTATCTAGACAAAAAAGTTTCAAGCCCGGCCGATCAGGCTTTTCGTCCAAAGTCTGCTGCGGTGGCCCCCGTTCGAATGAACCCCGTCGCCCGGGGCAATAGTTCTTCGCGATGGTCCGGGCTGTGAGGTTAGAGCACCGTACCTTGCTTTCAGGCTCCGACTCATCATGGGCCTTTCCGGGTCCTGTGGCTGGGCTGCCCGCGTCTCCCCAAGACGTGGACTCCAGGCACCGACCGCAAGGTACTTTGTGTAAGGTACGGACAGAAATGTTTAAGCAAAAGTTATGCCGAGAGCGAAGGGCGTTATGCCTAACCCGGCCAAGTAAGAGCAAAAGTAAGAGCACCGTAATGTAATACGTGTAAAACAGGTAGGTACGGAATAGGGCGCAATGAGACTCTGCTACGTTGCTCTCTTTCCCTCTCTTTCGCGTCAAGGCTCAGCCCTACAAAACGAGTGTGTGGCTCGGGGCCATTCGTAAATCCGTACGGATCTACTCCGTGTATCCGTACAGATGGGATTCGTACTTTCGTACTCTCTCTGCGTAGCGCCTCAGCTCGCAAGGGCCTGTGATTGGTGCGTGTCCGCGAAGGCAGTCAGCTGGCCAGCATCTAATCTCTCCGCAGATGTTTATCCCCCGTCGTCTGGCCCCCGGTTCGCAAGCTCGCACTGCTCGCACTCGCAGGAGGACGTGGACGGAGCCGACGGCGGAGGAGGCGGTGCAGCAGCAGCAGCAGCGACCAGGGGATTCGTACCAAGCTGTGCTGTGCTTCGCTGTGCTTAACCCCCGCGCGCATTCGCACAATTCGCGGCCGTACTGTAATCCCTTGTCTCGGCGCCGTAAACTGTAAGGCCTGGCGATCGACCGGGGTGAGGGTGAGGTGTTGAGGTAGCAACGGCTCTCGGCGCAGTACTTTTAGGCTTCCCATTTTTGTCCATTCTCTCACCCCAGGTGATCCGTTACGGAGAGTACAGAATGCCGGGGGTACGGAGTACTGTGAACTGTCATTATCCCAAAGGGGGTGAACGGGAGCAACATCAGATCAGGTCCCCCTTCAGCCTTGGCCCTGGGGTATTACATTTGGCAATTGTGACAATCAAGGGGAATTGGAAATTCTTGGGATGGCACCTTGGGACGGGGTTAAGCAAAACATACCCCCGTCGTGAGTGAGCTGGAATCCCGCTATTGACATTATGAGGCCCGTTCCCTTTTTTTCTTTCTATTCTCGCTTGCTGGCCTCAGCTTGTCGCAGATTGCGCGCATGGTGCGAGTTACAGAATATAGGAAATGAGCCATCATCCCTTTTTTTTTCTGAGAGAGTGTGTAATTATGGTTGTAAGGCAGGCAGCCGGGGTTATGGTAATTGGTAAGGCGCGCGTGCGACTGCGGCCGAGAGCCAAGACCAGCAAGCGAACCATAAGCATAACCTGCGCGTGCGTTCACGATGATACAGCGTGTCAGATTGGAAATTGAGGCAGACGAGACGAAGCTAGCTAGCGAGGAAGAGATGACGCGCCTGACGGACAGGGTGAAAGGGCGTAGACGCCGGGGCAGCGGTGGGTGGTAGGTAGAGTAAGGTTGGTGATTAATCCAACTGCTGGTCGGTGCGGAGTTATGGGAGTTATGCCTAATTCCTGTCTCCGTTTTGGTGATGATGAATACAAAGTCACTTTTGTACGAGGAGAGGGGATGAGATGAGACGAGACTAGCGGGAGTGCGTGCTTTGCTGGAGAAGTCTAGTGGCCGATTCTGATGGAAGACCTGGATTGATTGATTGATTACAGAGAAAAGCGAGCACAGGCTGACAAACGTGGACGCTTATCCCATCAGGACGCGAGGTACCTAGCGACCTGACGAATAAGCAGCGATGCTCCGTACCCAAGCAGCAATAGGTAGCAAGGTACGGGTAGAAGGTTACGGATCTTCGGGGTACGTACTCAGTCCGCGATGAGTCGTCGTGTTGTTTCCGCCGAGTGCGTCAGACCCTCGAGAACCTCGCAGCGAGTCTACGCAGTAGGCAGGACTTTGGTTCTTCTGGGCGCCCTTTGGTAGCGTGGTAAGGTCGTCGACGACGACAACGACGACAACAACCGGATTAGCGTCTTGGGTTTGCTAGTGACGGGCAACCGTACACTTACGCCGTACCGACCGGCGGCAGCGTAGGTAAGCTCCAAAAGTCCGAACACCACCCGCAGCCCGCAGCGACAAATGCCCAGCTGGCGGAGGCTCGGGAAGCACCCTCGGCCTTGCTGATGACAAACGCCGCCCAAAGTCCACGATGGAGGAACGGGCTACCGTGGTACGGAGCTTAGAGAAGCCCCCACTTTCTGCAGGCACAGCGAAAGACTCATCGCTTTCATAATTTTTTCTGCTTAGGAAGGTTCGCACTTCGCACCTCGCAATCGCGCAAAACTCCCGCCCACACCCCACCCCACCCTCTCACACCCCCGATGGGTCATCCACCCCCTGCACCTGCACACCCTTCGCTCTCACACCCCTCCCCTTGTCACCGCTCCTCCCTCACTTTTCTTCTCTCCGAGCCCGACAAGTCCAGGTCAGCCAGCACAGCGGAGCAACCTGAGTTAAAAGAAATGTGTTTCCCCTTCCCAACCAGATCTAGAGAAATCCCATCATCCAGCCTCAGCTTCAACAGACCCAAGACACAAGATCGATACTAACTCCTCTCAAGAAGAAACATCTTCCAACCTGACCTATTATATAACCATCATCGACCTTGCCTCTTTGCCATCTCATCTCGCCGCCTCATCTGGTATACTCCAAAATAACCAGATTACCAAAGCATCATCACAGACCAAGCCAACTAGCCCAGGCATCCCTGCCCCACTGCATCTTGCACCCCCCGATCTCGCTTTGAGTCATACCAGCCAAAATCGCGACATATCAGTCACCATTGGTGCACAGTCATACAAAATGTCGACAACTACCACAACTTCCACCTTCACTGCTCCTCACACACAACAACCTCTCCGCCTTGCCGTCCAGAAGAAGAAGATGAGCATCACCCAGACTTACTACCTCGCCCACAAGGCCCGGGCCAAGCTCTCCTCCGAGGCTGCCCGCGCCGACCACGACCTCCGCCTCCTCGTCGGCCACGCAAACCTCCTCGACTCCCTGATGCTTGAGCTCGCCGACGCCGAGCGGGAACAAGAGAGCTGGTTCAACCAGTCCGTCCGCGGTGCCACCAAGACCGAGTCCGCTCCCGCTGCCACCAAGGACCGTCACATCCAATGGGCCGACTCCATCGCCGAGGACTCGGAGGACCTCTACGAGGATGACTCCTCCGACTCGGACGACTCTTCCGTCTCCTCTGACGACGACTACGAGGAGGACGACATTGAGATGGCCGACACCGTCTCCCTTCGCCGCATGCCCTCCGCCGCTCCCGCTTCCCCGAGAACATCCACTATCGAGGTCTCGGAAGACTACGACATGGAGGAGGACGACCTCGAGGAGGACTACGCACAGCTCGAGCTCGTCCGCACACCATCCCACTCCAGCTCCAGCTCACCACCAGAGCTCGAGCACGAGCACGACTCTGACATCTCAGATGACGAGTCGATGCCCCCGTCACCGCCAAACGCAGTGCTCACCTTCAACGAGAAGGAGGCCAAGGAAGAGATCTCTCAACAACAATCACAACAGGGCGATGGTACCTTCTACTCGGAAGGCTACTACCTGCCGGCCCGCAACCCAGCAAGGCTCGTGTCTGCCATCTCAGTGTACTAAGTCTACACTCGAGAACCACACACTACCTTGTAACATGATCTCTTCTTTGGCTTTTTACATCAGCGAGCGTTTGCATATATTACGGCGTTTATCATTTGTCACCGATACCAAACTACAACGGCATGGGTCACGAATTATTTGGACTACAAAACGACAGCAATGTCTTCTCAACTCTTCTCTCTCATCTTATTTTTCCTATATGTCGCAATGAGAAAGCATAGGGTGCCTATTTGGAGGACCCTGATGGATAATGGAATCGGGACTTTTTTTTCTTTTCTTCAGCTGTCTTTCCGCTCCCGGGCTACAGTCCGCGGTTGAGTGGTACCAGCACAATGTGTTACAGAAACCAGATAGATAGCCGCTTAGGGGGTCAAACAGTGCCCTATTCAAAAGCGAAGCATCAAACAATCAATTGAAAAATCAATCAAATCAAACCCCCCTGTCCTCTGCAATACTGTGAATACTCTCTTGGTACGAGGACTTGGAGCAAACCAACGAAAGAGGTAAGTCACGATTGCATCATCATTGCTTCTTCATTCGCCTCATGTCGGGGCGAAAAGTAGGAGTGTTGGATGAAACTTGCGCGCTGACCGAGTCATTTAGGCAGACCACATGATTCAGCAAAGACCTGCCCGTTACAATGCGCCGCTGCGCGTTACGACGACTCCAAACCGCGCACCTCACAAAAATCGGCTTTTTTTTGGCCTATGCCTATGCCTATGCCTACGGAGTACTTGCATAGGTACGCCTACCATCTTCGCCCAGGTACTCGAAGAGGATTGGCGGATGCGCCCTGCGATCTCGGCAGATCGGCGTCGCTCAACCTCCGGTCTTTCCAACAGCTGCTCAGGTGCCCGCCCGCCAACCCCTCGCTCGCTCACTCGCTTACCTCACCCTTCGAAGCCGAGCTGCCTGCCTTGCGCAGCTGCGCTTGGTGCTGCCTGCCAGCCTGCCACGAACGAACGGGGGTTACAAAGCAAATTCCACGACGACGACCGATTTCCGCGCCCCGACATTTTAACGACACGCCCCCCTGCCTTCCGTCTAGTCATCTTTCAGGACAGTCACCGTCTCACAGATTACCGTGGTTCACTAACGCCGCCGTTTCGTGGACGAATCACGAGGGGTTTCCTCATGGCATTCGGGTTTTGGCGGTGTGTTTTAACCCCCCTACCGCCGTACAGTACTTTTTTTTTTTTTTTTTTGACCGCAAAGAGACGGAATTAATAATTAGGCTGCCTGGAGGTTAAGCCCGTGGTTTAATGGTGCAGGTGAAGAGCAAACAGCGAAAAAGCCGACGCCAGCGATTCGAATTATTCATCACATTTTCCCCCGCCGTCGCACCCGAAGCGACTTGCACAAAAGAATGTCACCGAGGATGTTACGGATAGTCGCCGACGAGTCAAATGTCACGATGCTTCATTTTCCATCTGAGTTTTACGGATGAACGCCGCTGGTGAACGATGAACGGCGACGATAATCTGATTGGGACTGGTCTGATGGATATTCAATTGGAACCGAAAAGAAAAACGATTGCGAGGCAAGCATGGCGCAGCTGGGACTTTGGGAAAATCCAAGAGGCAGAAAAAAATGGAAGACGACGCCAAAAAAACGATTACGACGATACGAAGCCGACATCAGCCACCAGCCTGCGAAAAAAAAAAAGGCGTGTAAGGTGTGGCATCCCGCGTACACAATTACGGTATGCTGGGGGGAGGGGTGTGCAACGCGGCCGCGACAGCGAATGCGAGTCACCGAGGCCAAAAAAAATGGAAGACTGTCATCAGCACAGGGCGTGAGCGTGCGGACGGACGAATCCCGTCCGACTGGAGACGGCGAACCCAAAGGAGATAAGCCCCAGGGCCTCCCCCCCCCCCAGAGGAACCGACGGAGAAGACAACCTCCCGCAATTGCCCTGCCAGAAATCCGCTGGACGGGCGACAGAACTGTTCCCTCGGGGCCCGAACGTGGAGATACGTGGTGCGCATAGGGGCCCGAGCGCGTCCCTTTTTCGAGGCCGAGGCCACCGTCATCCCACGCTGACATAAGGCACCGCGAGCAGCACCGAAAGACCCGACGGGAGATCTGAGCTGCCAGATTTTTTAAGATTGGCAGATCAAAAGGCAAGATGGAAATGGCACCACAATTGGGCTTGGCTTGTGAAAGTCTTTGATGAGGGTCGCCCGGGGGGTCCTTGACCACCGTACTGTTACGGCTTCGTCGGCGACCGGCCTGTTTGCTGGGCATCCATCCCCTTTGCCATTTCCACGATGCAGATGCGCCAAGTATCCTCCAGAACCAAATGTTCGAATCTCAACACGGTACTATGCAGGAAATAATAGGACTGGAAACTGGAAGCGACGAGACCACGAAGAGGGGTGTGTGTCTTTTGCCTGCCGCCGTTTGAAATGATTCATCCGGTCTATCCATCCGGTCTCCAGACATACGCCGGCAACCACCATCAGGCCTCCAGCGTCCGACTTCGCTGGCACGCGGATCGGCAGGTTCACGATTGAGCCGACACGGCCGGCGATAAGGAAGAAGGTGTGACTCGTGAGAGACACGCACGCCGACGGGACGGCTTAACGGTAGTGTTGGTGGTGTTGGGTGGTAGGTGGTGCACTCTGCCGATCCAGTTTTTTTCCCGCCCGCCCGTCGGAAGCTTTGGCCGAACCGGCAGCGTCGGCGGGAGTCAGGTAGGTAGCTAACGGCAGGCACATCGGCATGCAGTCAGTCACTACGCGTGCAGTCGAATCCATTTTTTTTGATCGCCAGTCTCGGCTGTGGAAAGCCTAATTCGGAAGTGCGTGGGAGTAAAGGTAAGGCGAAGTAGGTACGGATAACGTAGAACTCGAGTGCGACGAGACAGCGGACACGCTTGTTTCTGTTTCACTCGCGTTGTTCTTCCCGATCGAGGACGTTTGAATCCCGCGGGTTAGGTTGGGTTTCGTGAGGGGGTGGTACGGATATCGCGACAAACGACGCCAGCGGATATGCACCTGTGAGTTGGATTGCAGATTTTACAGGACTATCTAGATTGTAGGTGCCCCGACTCGAGTCAATACCAAAAGTCTCGGCAAGATTCCGTGTTTTCTCGGTGTATGGAGTGGAATGGATGGAAAAATAATCGAATTGCACCATGTGAAAGTAGCGTACCGGCCTAGATGTCTAGGTCTGACAAACACCCACCCGTCCGTCGCACTTGGCGGCGGTGCGGGAGTCCCACGATGGTGTATTTACTTGACCGCCTCCCGTTCGGGTACGAAGCACGAAGTAATATGCTGTTCCTTTATCAACCCCGCGGGGGGTTGACTTTACCTAGTCTACCCTACCTGCGGGTGAGAGAAAGGGAGGGGGCCTCAACACGGTAGGCAGCATGGGAAAGTGAAAAAAAAAACCACAAACCCAAAGGTAAGGCAGGGCGGTGAAGCCTTGAAAGGGTTCGGGTTCCTGGACGGATTTTGGGGCGACGGGCCCTAGACAGGTTTTACAAGCATTATGGGAAATTGGCCCCAACCTCTTTGCTGGGCTCTCGAGGTTCGTGACTGGATGGACTGGGGGTTTACCTCTTTCCTTATTTCTTGGAGAGCAAGGCGAAGGGAAGAATGTCAAAGCGGTGCCTGAGTACCTACCTGGACAAGGTGCGTACAGGTTGAATGAGCGATTGACAAGTTTGACACCTCATCTCATCAACCCCCAGTAGAGAATGAGACAAAGACACGCTGGCGAGCAGGGCTTCATTCGACGAGGATTGATATCAATCACTGGGGCCTGAAAGTCCTGCGGGCGTGGGGTTTTTTCGGTTCAGGGCGCGAGGAGGGGGCCAGACTCAGAATGAAGGGCTGCAATCTGGAGTCCTGGACCCTATCTGCCTTGCTTGTCCTGCTTGCGTCTCCCCCCGTCGATCATTTGAGGCTGTAGGCGAGGGTGGAGAGCAGGGAAGGGAGTTTACCCTCGACAAAGTGTCAATTGTGCACAATGGCATATCCGTAGATCGAGTGTCCTTCTGTCTCGCCTCGCGCACGCAATCGCGTCTGTCTACTCCGCAGTGTACGGATGGATCGCGTGATGACGACCTGTGATTATCGATTTCAATCACGTCGATACTCTGGAACATGAGGGGTGCGGCCCGCACGTGGGGAATGCTGAGGTCACGATGGCGAATTTTGAGAAGGGCGATCTGATCTTCCATGCTTGGGAATCACCTGGTCTTATCGATAAGCTAGATCAGATAAGAGGAAGATTGGATTGTGTGTGTGCGGATGGAAGGTACTACGGCCACGGCGTCCGAAGGCTGGGCAAGATCTTCACGCGCGCACGTAATCATATCATTCCTACGGATACTCCATGTATCCGCAAACTCCACGGCTCTTGGTCGCGGACTTGCGGGTTGTGCCTTTTTCTAGGGTTCATGATCTGCTTGATAAGGGGGATCTAAGGTAGTGACAATTTGGATCCGCTGAATTACGCTGTGCAGTGGGAACGTAGGAAAATCCAAGGTCCAGAATTTCCAAGATCAACTCGTTCTGTGGATAATGGGAAAAGGTCTCGACTCTCTTCGCAAGAGTACGCAGTAAAGATTGCCAGTGAGTGCTCGCTTGAAAGTTGGACGACTGGACGAGGTGTTCGCCCGCATCTGTGCCCGCACCGCGAGGATCCATCGTTCTCTAACATACCGCCGCTCCACGACATATCCCACCCCCGTCTCCGCCGGGGTGCGGTGGATGGATGATTTCGGGCGGGCGGCGGTGCGGAAGGGGGAAGGGGAGTGCAGCCAGCCCAGAGCCTGTGACTGCGAGTCCTTCGGCACGGCGGGGCATCTTTACGCAGAATGGTGGAGTTGTTCTTCCCTCAAGGCAAGGGGTCAGAATGAGAAATTTGTGCAAGGAGATCGTGAGCATTCGATCGTGACTATTGACTGATGAGTCGTCGATGCTCCTCGATGAAAGATGGGAAATTCCAATGTGGTCAAGGGAAGCGAGGCTGTCCGCTCCCCACACCACTCGGAGTTTTTGAGTCACTCACCGTGGCCGGCCCTGAAATTTCGCGATGGTGGCCTTGTATTGGATTGGATTCGTGCTGCCTGCGCCGCCGCATCTTTCTTCTCCCTCCGCTTACCTATCCCCACCGCCGCTCTGCCAGTGCCAGGTGCAGATGGGTGATTGCTTGGCATTGGAGTTAATCTCACTTTGTAATCCCTAAGTCCAGAACCTGGCGGGGGTCCATCTCTCCCCTTGGACGGCTGGAGCCCGGGGGCCGAGAAGTATGGGTCTTTCCTACCTTATCCGCTTTGTGCATAAAGGGGTGTGGTTTTAGCATATAGCAAATGGGCCTCAAACTGTGCAAAGCCGTGGGGGCTGATATCGTAAGCCGAAGCCGAATTATTCATCAGTCATCCAGGTGCCCAGCACTACTTGTATGTACTAACTCCGTTCCTGCCACGGCTGCCAAGGATTCTCCCACACTTTGTCCGAGCGTCCGATGACTGGTTCGAGCAAAAAAGGACTGTTGGCTTGGAAATCAGAGACAGAATTTGACATGCATACACCCACCCCCCTCCCCCCTCTCTGCCTTTCGAAACGTGAGGAAATGCAAGCAGCGGGCCGCACCTGTCTGTTGCGAAGATCCGCAGAACGTGCTGGATTTGTGTTTGTTGGTCGCGGCCGAGTTCACTGGGGCGGATTTGTCAGTTCGTGCGACTACCTTTCCGGGCTGCCAAGCATCATCTGTCCGTTATTGACAGCTAGACTGTTAGACTATCATCTGAATCAGAATCGCTTGAGCCCAAGAGAGTCTACGGTCTGAGGGGCCACAAGAGCTTCATCGGTCATGTCCCTAGAAATATGTATCTTCAAACGGGGGAGATGTCGCATTCTGAAGCAAAACAGTAGTGCGTGGCTCGCTGCGCCATGCTCCAGGTGCCCACTTCACCCGAGGAATCTCTTGAGATCAATCCCACTTCCGCCCTCGGCACCGAAGGGCGGCCATCTCCACAACCGTCAAGGCCGTCCGGATCACGAGACACGTTTACCTTTCGGCTACCCAGGCCAGCGGTTCACGCAATGAGCACACTGTCTCTCTCCGTCGGGAGGAAACAAGAGTTGGCCCGTGAACCCGGGTTCCTGACATTGGTTTGCGTCTGCATGTCTCTCTCGGAAACGAAACGGTCTGCCCTGGAAGAAAGTCAAGTGCGTACCCGTACACCAGTCATCTGATGAGTTCCAGAGTCAAGGTTGGTCGTCTCAAGCAGAGACTGGTGTGTCCGATGAGACGAGTTGATGGATGGATGGGTGGTACCGGGACGCGGTTACAGATACCGCCTGACTGGATGAACGTGACCGTGCCTTTTGACGACCTGACTTGCATCCCATGATGGCGTAGCTCACACTCTACCTATGGCTGTAAACCTCACCATCTTACCACCTCTATCCAGATACAGCGTATCCGTACTCTGCATTCATACTCCGAACATCACAAAGACCACTACAGGTTCGTGCAGTAAAGGCGTGCGCCGCGTTGTCGCACTCGCTCTTAACCCCGCGTGGGGTGCGCAATAGACAAAGCGCGGGCTCATAGAGGGGAACTCTCGGCGCGGAGCGGAGTTCGCAGACCTGTGCAACCCCGACGACCGCACAGAAGAGACAAACCTACGTAGTACACCCAGAGGGTGATCCGCCAGACAAGCTCCATCCCAAGGCCATCAGTTTTCCGCCCTACCATCCGCTTACCTCAGCTCACCCTAGCTTCGTTCTAATTACCTGGTAGGCTTGGGTTTGAGGCAGAGAAAGCAGAAGCATTACGGATACCGTAAAGTGTAAAACCCGCGGGTTTGAGAGCGGCACAAGGAACCCGGCTCTTCGGGGAGAAGCCAAAGTCCGGGACACCCCATGGACCCATATTTTAGACGTTCACCACCAAGATGAGCGCCCCTTCCCGCGGGTCCCGTTTTTTGGACCCCTAAAAGTGATGAAGTCATTAGAGCTTTAGAGGCGTTGATCCTCTTACTTGGGTTTGACGAGAGATGATTCCAACGGGAGGTGGATCGGACGGCGGGCTAGATTCATTCCACGTTTTGGGACGCGGTTGTCCGGCATCAAAGGTGGTTGTTTTCCCATCCCTTCCGGCGCCGGGGCGGGAGTGATGCTGTCATGATTTGCGGTGGTGAGGCGAAAGGGTGATCGGCGAGGTGGTGTGTACCAGTTTGGTGCGTGGTGTATCCCTACGGGGAGGACGTTGGGATCGGGACCACGGATCGCCGAGTTGCTTCCTCGATGAACGGCGAAGAGACTTGACGTAACTTCTTTCGCCCGATGAGCTTTAGGATCCAAGGCTCCGGGACCCGTCTCGACAGGGTCGTCAGGGTCCTTTTCAAGAAGGGTTTCCGTCATCCCGTTTACTCGGCCGAGTGGTCTTTGGCCGAGACTATGTTTCGCTGGTGAGAGATCGTCAAGCCTGTCGTGGCAGTTGATAGTGTTCAACTACAGCTTCAGCCACCGGCACCAGCCTCGCTCCTTCTCACCTCTGTGTCTTTGTAAGCCTTCTAGCTCCTCCCACCCGCGGGTGAACCATTCACCTTCGCTAAACCTTACTTATACCCCCTCAGCGTCGTTTCCTATCACCAGCTCAGGGGCGCCCGTTTACGGTTGGCGGGTCAGATCAAAACTGCGTGCGAGGTAGTGAAATGGTGGAATAACCTGATACTCCAACGAAATCAGAGTACGGGTTAACTGAGGTTCGCCCTGTTCGATTCCGGGCAGGGGCCCGAATTGTGAGGTCAACATTGCCTCTCCTTCCTTGCTTTTCCTTTTTGTAATTGAATTATCTGTCATCAGGGCGATGATTAGTCTCCCATGTATCCCCTTAGTCCTTACCACCAGCCAGGCCAATGACTTCATTAGGAGTAGATAACTTGGGTCCGGTTGTACGACAATCGGTTCTTATAGCCTGCTTGTCTGCGAGCATGAAACCGGCGGAGAAGAGAGCCTCAACTATCGCACTTCCTAAACCGGAGCCTATATGCCGTTGTAAAGTTTCTAGTATATTCAATATATCCTTTCCCTTATATCCCCTTCCCTGAATAGTTACTAGTTTCTATTTGAAGATTAGCATTTTGCCCTGAATCAAAGTCGTACCCTCATTCAAGTCCAAAGTAGTAGTCACGTTGGATACGAGAGGTTGATTAAGATGCGTACCACCGTTGGCAACCTCCACATCGGTCCCAAACCGATCCGTCACCGTGTTAGTAAAGCAGAAGCTATACGCCTTCAAACACACGGATCGGAACCTGCTGTATCCGAGGGCCCAAGGTTCTAGTTTATACATCGTGATGCTCGTGACGGACTTCTCCTGCGTCGAAGGGGGGCCAGAGGTGGTCCACTTCAAGGCGCACAGCTGGCTAGGATACGGGGGCGCTGAAGAGTAGTGATGGCTAGACTTGGCCGCCGCTGTTGTGACTTTGTCAGTTGTGGTCAGGAATTTATCGAGAATAGTTGGTATGGGTGTAGTGTTAGCCTATCGGGCCCCGACCTTAGAGGTCTGGCCGTTCCTGTATGTTGCGTCGGTCCGTGTGAGCTCATCATTCAGCAGTACCTTGCTCCAGTCATATTGGGACTGGCCCTCACTGCTGATGGTGTTTGGATTCAGTGAGGTAAGATATCTGGGATCGGGAGCTCCTTAGATAGTGACTTGCAGCTCCAGCTGATACTACACTTTCGGGATAGACGAGGACGAATGCCTGACTCCGATACTCTCATCACTGAGAGATGCGATACATCAGCCATCTCACATGTTAAGCTTAATCGAATCATATGACCATTCAGCTTATGCTCCAATCATAGACTAGGAACATCTCGACAGCCCAGTCCGACAAATACGCGCGAGCTATGGTGTCTGTCTCACAGCACCTTGTAGCTGGCATTTCCCCGACGCCACGTCTCCCTATGTGGGAACTCAACTTACACGTTGCGCCCAGCTGGACGAAGAGAGAAAAAGCCATGCTGAATTCTTCTCGGCTGGAGGCGGTATCTCAAAGTGTTCCCCATGTAAACATTACCAATGGTTGAGTCATGAATAGTATGCTCGACCGATCTCTATGTAAATCTAATAGGCACGTCATCATCTCGTTGGTCATGACTACCACGAGTGAAGAAGGCCACCATCACAACCTCTGTAAATCGGTCATGCGATTGCAGATCACACATGCCAACTGCCGAGGGAAACGAAAGTCACTCGGCAAACGAATAAACCTGTCACTTAGGTTTCCCGATAGCCTGCAGAGTGATTTAGTTGTAGTGTCTTCACCAGGGTCTGGCCTCTGTTAGCGCTTCACCCCTCACGGTGCATTACAATACCTAGCTGAGGGTCGTGATAACATCGTAACACCCTAAATCTTCAGGTAAGCTCTAGAGAACAAGGAAGATAGATGCTGCTTGGCTATGTTGAGTGGTTCCCAAAGGCAGTCGACCACGCTCACTGTGGCATCCACGACGATACGCCACGAGGGCGAGTTCAAAGGCGGCACCATCGACTGGAAGGGGGGCCACTATCAGAAGAGGGCAGAGTAGATGCTCCTTACCCCTTGCAGTCTAGGATTGCTGAAGAGACATGGAGAAACGCAACAGAGGCTTTGTGGGAACCACTCAGCCTGTAGTCTTCCAAGTACGATGATGGCATATAGACTGAACGAAGGATTCAGGTAACTGCGCCGTAGAGCTAATCGGGCGTCCTGAAGGTGCCTCAAGCGGACTGATTTACTCTCCCCATGCCCTTGATGCCTAGCTGGACACCGGGAGTGATGGTTGTCATATTCAAGTTCATTGTTTTCATGGGCCGAGGGCAAGTAAGCTACATGTATTCTAGAAAACGCAAGTCTCATCATGTGCCTTCTCTCAGGCAGGGTATTATCGACAGTGTATACTATACAGTCTATATTTTTCCTAGAAACATTACTTCGGCCTTGAACTTTTCCACATCTTATCATGAATTATATTTCTTCCAGTCCAGGTACCTTTCCTCCCCTCAAAGGATACCCAAAACATTCAGTCAGCCAGCCCTCAGTGCTAACTAACCTCACTTCCGCGCCTCCGTCCCGTCCAGCTCCGCCGCGTAATAGTGCCGCGGCTCCCCGGCATCCATCTCGGGAGGCTGCATCATCTTGGGCGGCACGTCGCTGCCCGAAAACGGCGAGTGGTCCCTGTACTCCCCTTGGAGCTCCGACGGCGCCGTCGTCATGGACGGGGCGGGGCCTGGCGAGTAGGCCGTCTGCTGGTGTTGCTGCATTCCGGCATTGTGGTTGTTGTTGTTATCGTAGTAGGTAGCCGAGCCCGGGGCTTCGACCGCGTTAGGACCGGTCTCTTCTGTCGGGACCTTCTTGTGCTTCCGCCGCCTCATGAGGAAGAATGCGGCTAGGCCGATGAGGGCGACGCCCGCTACGCCGCCTACTACGCCGCCGGCGATGGCGCCCGTGTTGGAGGATTTCGAGTCGGAGCTGGAGCTGGAGCCGGAACCGGAACCTGAACCTGAGCTCGAGCCTGATCCGGATTTGCCGTAGTTCATGAGTGCTTCGACGCCCGAGCCGTACTGAACACTGGCGAGGTTACTGCAACAAAAAGTCAGCGGGACTACACTCTAGACAATATGTTGTTTGGAGGGATAATGGGATCAAAACTCACCCCTCATTGTACCAAGCCTTGACGACATCGGGAGAATCGTACGCGGCGGCCGTGGGCTCGTACGCGTCCTTCCACGCCAGCGCCGTGAGGTCGAAGACGCCGACGCCCTGGCGGAAGGAATCTTCCTCGTTAAAGAAGAGGGTCGAGTTGGCGTTGTTGGCCATCCTGTTGACGCCGCCAAAGGTGACCATCTGGCGCTGGCCGGCGACGACGCACGACTGCGTGTCGCGGGGGGCCGCAGAGGTGTAGTTTGCCTTTTGCCAGACGAAGCCGGGGAGTGAGAGGATGTAGACCTCGTCGAAAGTTTCCTTGTTGGCGATGTTGCTGCCGCCGTACATGAAGCTGATGATGGGTTAGCATCTTTTCAAGATTGAGGTTTTTTCTGGCAGAGTTATCAAGAAGAACCTACATCTCGTATGTGTTGTTGGGACCCTGGGCTCCGACGGTGCAGTGCCACATGCGTGGGCCCGGGGCGTTGCCGCTTGTCTGCTGGGTATACCACACCTTGGTGACGGGGTCCATGAAGTAAATCGTGCTGAAGCTGAGATAGCCGACGTTATCCACGCTCTGGCCGGTCCCGATGACGTGCGATCCTCCGCCGAAAATCATAATCAAACCGTTCGGCCCGTACGGCGCGTAGTGCGCCGTGGCGCCCACAAGAGTGCCGTAGTCGGAGTAGGGCACGCTGTCCGAGTTGTTCGTCCACGCCGTGTCCGTCGCCGTGTAGTTGAACTGCAAAAAGCCCGGCACGGGGCCGTTGGGGTTCGGGTCGGACCCGGAATCGGAGAACCCTCCAAAGTAGAAGCCGGAATCCTTGGTGCTGACAAAGGCGCCGCCCTGAGAGCGGGTGAGGGCCGTGAAGGCGGTGTTGCCGTGCGGGAGGACGGTGCCCCATTGGCCGCCGCCGCTGCCGTCCGGGGTGAAGTGCCAGAGTTTCGCGTCTGGGATTTTGGCGCCGTAGGAGGTGAAGCCGCCCCAGATGTAAAAGGAGTCTGACGAGTTGTCGGTGAAGATGGCCTGTCTCATCATTTTGGGAGCCGACTTCGAGGTTTCCTTGATTTCCACATCCTCTGGCGTCCATGATTTGGTGAGGTCGATTGAGAGCGTCGTGTTTGTCGGGTTAGAGGGCCGCCATTGTGACTGGGGACTCAACCCGCTGATGACCTGTGATACTTCACCTCCATCGTAATAGACCCAATTGCCAATGACCGACGCTGGTGTTCGTTAGTGATACCCTGGTGTCTTGAGAGAGCACATAAGGCCGAAGCTTACCTCGAGCAAAGACTCTTCTGCGAAAGTTGTTGACTGAGGGGACATCCACTTGCGCGCTACAGATAGAAGAAAGCTGTCCAACGGCGAGGAACGCCGCCAGCCATGATCGCGATACCATGATGGGTATGGTCGAAGAATTCGCTGTGAAATGCGAACGTCGCGATGATCCTCGGTGTTGTCCCGCGATCGACTCGCCGCTTCTCAACCTGGTTGATGCGCGCAGACTACGGCGTGTAATGAAGGTCGCCGCCCCTAGGAGTGAGTACCCGTACCACAAACGAGAGAAAATCCTTCAGACGCGAGATCAACTCATCCCCCAAGTGACGATCACAGACGAAAATCGAGAGAGAGAAAGATGGTTAGAGACGAAAGTGTGGCGCGAGCGGGAAGCAGCGCGAGAAGAACATGTCTCGATGCTTTTCTGCAAGACAAGGGAGGGTAGCATTGGGACCAGACACCTGATATTCGTAGGATTCGGGCGGGGATCCGCTCGAGGTGACGGGATAGATCATTGCCCTTCCATACCCCTGATCCTCCAGTCAATCTCGACTCTTTTGAGTGGTGAACGGTGAACCCCAGGGGCCCGGCCCCCCTACAAGTTGCTGATCCATCATCCCCGTACAGCGATTTATGGGGGTTTCAAACGGTAGTCTGGTATTCGGCACGGGAAAAATTAGCTGATTTGGTGCGAATAGGTGCGACACTGGCAGTCTGTCGCACTCGTCCTTGGCACCCACACTGCCACGGGGCGGCGTCGAGCATTAGTGCTTACTTGGGACCGCTGGCAACATGGCTGTCATTGGCGGGTGCCTGCTGGGGTTGGTTATTCCAGGGAAATTTGGGAGTCCACCAGGGTCACAATCCCACTTCCGATTGCCTCTGTGCCTTCAGCCTTGCCAGGAGGAATGCACGCCTCTCCCGCTGTGTGCTGCGCCCATGGCTCACTGCCGCGAAGGCGCCGCTCGACATTGTTGGATATTTGCGTCATGGATATCGGGTGGCCGGCAGTCGTGATTTTGAGACATGGAGATGGAAGACAATGTTCCAGGTCGTATGGAGGTAGGCGAGAGAGACATAGACGTAGAATCGTTGTCCACCAGGCCAATTAGCTGATCAAGTTTGGTAAAGCCACGATGGTTTCCATGTGCCTCAACCCTGATAAAATAAATCCAACTCAGGCACCAATGTATTTGTATTGACTATTGCCGAGCGAGGACGGATATAAACGTTGTAATCGCTGACTTAATCTAAGCGCGCTGTGTCGAATCGTATTCCACATCAAGTTAGTGCGTCCAGGCAACGAGTGTGAGCAATGCCGGCATCAGTCGCCCTGACCTGCAGCAGCGCGTCGTCGGTCCTTTTCAGAAACAGTTCCATCTGGATATTCTTACATTGTCCCCAGTGAATACAAACCCACTTAGATAGAAAATTTTGAACGATATCATGGTCCAAGGAGGATGTTGCAAGAAAAGCGTCATCTCTAGGCAGCACTTTAGCTTCGAAAAGCACAGGCCATACAGAGGGGAACCCTTCCTCTCAGGTCGAGAGTGAGACGAACCTCTCCAGTCTCCACCATAAGTACAGCTCTCTTCCGCCAGTGGGGCAGAAACTCGGAGCAACGCCGTCCGACCCTCCGTCCCTGGCATTAGACATTGTCCAGTACCATGGGGCCTATCCCCGGGCCGAGAGTCCCGTGCGTCCCGGAGCTAGGACGTCATGACAAACCAAACAATTTTCCCATTCCACATCCTGGGCGCGGGCGTGTTCGAATAGCCGCACAGCGATCTCGGTCGCCGATTGAGTCAACACATCATTTAATTTTCTTCTATCTTTCCTTCCTTCATACATTTTCTTTCTTAGTGTTGAAGCACCCCTAGCTCCAAAGGGCACCCGACCTGCAACGATGAACACCGTAACCCGCAGCGCGACGCTCACAGCGCGCAAGCAGCTGTCCGCCACATCCTTCGTCTGCCGCGCCTGCCGCCAACAACAACAGCGCCGACGATACTCGAGTACCAACCCGACGACTCCAACCCCAGCGCCGCCCTCCGCCGGCTACGCTGCCCTCCCCTCGCGCCGCCTCATCTCCGTAGCCGGCGCCGACGCCGCCAAGTTCCTCCAGGGCGTCATCACGGGCAACATCGCCTCCGAGGCCGCCCGCGCGCGAAAGACGGGCTTCTACGCCGCCTTCCTCAACGCCACGGGCCGCGTCCTGCACGATGTGTTCATATACCCAGACCTCGCGGGCCTCGGCGGCAGCGCGGCGGCGGCAGAGTCGGAGCAGGCCGGCACGCGGTTCCTCATCGAGGTGGACGCCAACGAGGCGGAGAGGCTGGCGAAGCACATCAAGCGGTACAAGCTGCGCGCCAAGCTTACCGTGCGCCTGCTCGCGGCGGACGAGGCGACGGTGTGGCATGCTTGGAACGATAGCGGGAAGCCGGTTACGACGGATACCGCGCTGCTGGACACAATCACCAAGGATCCGCGGACGCCTGGTTTGGGATATCGCGTGATACAGGGCGGGGACGCGGCCGCGGCACCGCCTGGGCTGGCACTGGATCTGGACGTCACGACAGAGGACAGCTACACCATCAGGCGGTACCTGCAGGGCGTCGCCGAGGGCCAGGACGAGGTCATCCGGGAGCACGCGCTGCCGCAGGAGACGAATATGGACTACATGAACGGGATCGACTATCACAAGGGATGCTACGTCGGGCAGGAGCTCACGATCCGGACCAAGCACCGCGGCGTGGTGCGCAAGCGGATCCTGCCGTGCATGATTTATGACGTGGACAGGGCGGCGCCCCAGACGCTACAGTACCGACCCGAGGCAGCGGACCAGGACGCCGCGAATCACGGGCCCGAGGGCGGTCTGCCCGCGGAATCGATCCCGCGCGAGACGAGCATCGGGAGGTCTGGCAAGAAGGGGCGGAGCGCGGGCAAGTGGCTCAAGGGCATTGGGAACGTCGGCCTGGGCCTGTGCCGGCTGGAGATCATGACGGACGTCGTCTTACCTGGCGAGACGGCCGCGTCCACCTTTGACCCCGCCAACGAGTTCTTGCTGAAGTGGGGCGAGGGCGAGGGGGACGGTGAGCAGAACAACGCTGTGAAGATCAAGGCCTTCGTGCCCGAGTGGTTGAAGAACGGGTTGAACGAGGCATCTGGGTAACTGAAAAGTCAGTGCCGCTCGTATTGTAAAATAGAAAGTAAAAAGGGGTATAATCGCGTAGTTGAATCGCCGCGGCCTCGTCCGCCATCATCTCCTCCACCAAACGCAAGCCGAACCCATTCCGAGCCTGTCTAGGCTTTATTCCTCGGGTCGAGAGCCTGAACAGTCTCGTATTTTTGTTTGACCTCTTCCTCAGTCGCCTGACCTGCCTCGGCAGCCTTTCTCGCTTCTTTGAGTCTCTGAGCCGCAATCATTCGTGCCTTGAGATCCTCCCATTTAGGGGGTGCTGCTGATGAAGCCTGCTTTGGTGCTGGTTCTGATGTGCTCGCTACTACAGGCGTGCTCGCATCAGTAGTAGCGTCGCCCATTGCGCCGCCCTTCTTCCTCGCCTTCTTCTCGGCCTTGAGTCGCCTCTTCTCGTCCAGCCGTTGTTGCAGCTCGGCCAGCTTCTCATCGTATTCATCAGGCTCCCTCTCCCTCTCCAACCGCTCCAGGTTCTCCCGCTTGAACCTCTCCGACTCCTCCGCCATGCGCCGGCGCCCTTCTTCGGCAAGCCGCGCCCTCTCCCGCTCCAACTCGCGCGCCTTTTCCTGCTCTGCGAGCTTCTGCCTTTTGCCCTCCTGCTCCGCGGCCTCGAGCTCGTCAATGAGGCGCTTGCGCTGGCCCTGGACGCGGTCGCGCTCAGCCTTGCGCAGGAGGACGGCCTTGCGGGCGTTGTCGTATGCGGCGCGGGCGGCGGCGTCGAGCAGGATGTCGCGGGCCGTCTCGATGAGCTCCCATTTCTCGGGGTCAAAGGCGTCCTTGAGCTTGTCCGGGTGGTAGTTGAGCGACTGTTTGCGCCACGCGCGGCGGACGTCCTTTTCCTCGGTGACGGTGCTGTCGATCTGCAGCAGGTCGTAGAGGTCCACGTTGTTGGACGAGTACTCCTTTGCTTTGGCAAGGAGGTCTTTGTTGTTGTCCATTTTCGGCGGGATGTCGTGCTGGTTTCGTTGACGTGTATGGGATTCTGGTGATGGGATGCAAGTGGCAAGTTGGAGTTTTGCATGTGGTTCCTTGAGGCTGCTGCCAAGGTTCTCCGTCAGCTCGCGCGCGTGGAGAATGGTGGCACTGGGTGGACGTCGGGGAAAGTGGGGACGCACTTTTACGCCCGTACTCCAACTTTCATTCTTCTCAACTCCAACCGCCACAGAACCATCGTCAGTCACCTTTCTCTATCTATGTCATTTCTCCTTCATTGGGATCCTTTTTCGCCGATCTCGCCGCCTTCGCCTTCAGACTGCCCGTCATTCAGCCTCATTCTTCTTATTGTGAAGAAATGACAAGAAGAATGCCACCATAAAGCCTGGAATGGCAAGTGAGATGGAAGCAACAGCCACATACCATCACCTAGTAACGGCAGCCAAAGAGATAGTGCGCCCGCAGTGATCTTATTTCGATATGTCCGACTACCCTCGCGTTTCAGCCAACCAAATTGTGAAGAGAATACTTGCTACCGGCTTTCTGGGTCTACAAATCCGATTCTAATCTTTTTCCGTCATTGAGAATATCCCATCCTTCTTCCAGGTTCCTGGGTCGAGTTGACCATGAAGACGACAAACGGCTAGCTAGCAGGCGTCGCGCGTGGCTTGCTCGACTTTACGTCCGTACACACAAATGTTGCCGTTGCTTGGCAGCCATTCGGATCTTGACACCACATGGCATTCTCAACCGTTCTGCAAGGATTCGACAGGGACAGAATACTCAATCTCTAGACCATCACCTCGCACTTTGCTTGCTGGTCAGGGACCCTTACTTTTTGTCCGTTGCACATCTGCTTAGAGTGTCTCTGCTCATGCAACGAAGCATCGCACTCTGATATAGGGCTCAGGAGCACACCCATCCAGTGTTATACCTTGCGTACCATACCTACATGGCCACATATATGACTTCACCATGGCAAGCGAGCAAGCAGAAGAGGGCATCGAATGGGCACAAGTGTGTACCCATCTTCCACTGCCTACTTTCAATCCTGTGAGCAAATTTCCGACTTGGACTGCTCTAAAGAGTCCACATGGATCTTGGTTTGTGGCGTTCGTATGCTGAATGCCCTAGCCTTTGTTTCCTCCCACGAGTTCAACCTCCAAGACCTAACCAAAAGCATCCAATATGCATTGTCCGAGCTGATTGCTTAGGAAGAAGGGTTGAACGAACTACGGATAGCTAACTCGAACTGTCTTGGGGAACCAAGATTTCAACCGAAGCGAGGAGCAAGCCACTCGCAGGCCGAACCTCTTCCACCCAATTTTGTCGGCTATCGTGGTCAGTGCCAGACGATGGAATAGCCTCTTCCCCGGAGCTGTTCTCGCTGAGGCTGGAGCGCTTACAGCCAGAGAGTAGCTCATGCGGCTAGCCTCGAGTTTCTCAATCGTTCCACCGCTCTCCATGGCTTTAACGAGAGCAATGGCCTCGCTTGGGCGGTAGTGCGCCTCTTCGTCAACCCATTCGAGAGAACGTTCAGCTCGACTTATGCGCCTGTTGATGTCGAACTTGAGTCCAACTGTGTCTCTCTCAAGTATGTCAAAAAGACATTGTAGATGCGGTCATAGTCGTCTTTGAGGCTTTAGTGGACCTCCAACCCACAAAGTGTATGGCTCGTCAGCTTCGGAGCAGTCACCGCAGCGTCACAACAGGTGAAAAACCTGGTTTCAGAACTTCTGTTCAACGCCACGTCTCAAGTTGAGACAGATTGACGCTGACATTCCCGCCTGCCAAGGAATGGCGGCGGATGACGGGCAACACGAGGGTGAGAGAGCTCTCCTCCTTTACCATGACCGGTCTGGGTCTGGGTGTGATGGCAGCCGTTGGACCGACAATGCGTTTGGCCGACATGAATAAGGGCACACCACGGCTTCAAGTCCTTGGATGGATTTGATGAGACCGATTGAATGGGTGGCTAACACTGAAGCTGGCGAACCTAGATGCGGTTGGCCGCCACTGATGGAGTGTTTTTCCTGCGAATTTGCAGTCTCCGACTAGAAACGTTGCATCACCGACGAAGCTGGAAAGGGCGGCGTAAAGTCAGATTGCGGACTACCTGAACCTTAGTCCCGGGTTGTCAAAGGAATTAGGTGGACGCCAGGACATCGGGGAGGAAGCATGCTCCGACTGAGCGCCGGAAGAGGTTAACCACTGCCGAGGAAAACGCCGGCCGGAAACGGCTACGACAATTCCGGACGGATGCCACATGGCTCAACGAGACGCCGACAGCTTGGGTCCTGTCGGCACTATGCCATTCAGACGGTCGACGGATTCGATCTGTAACAGAATGTCTCGAAACATCGCCGGACTTGGTATAATCACTGAAGAAATTTTACGCCCACATCGACAGATCATTGGTTGACGGACAATATTCTTGCCCGAGTCGCCCGATGCCACAATTCTGTGCCGCAATTCTCACCTGCCATCCTCTCTTCGTCCACTTCGACTATGCCTACTTTGAGTTTCGGTCGTTGTCCACCACTGCCACAAGTCTGGAACGTCTGCAGCCTCCAGGGCGCCTTCCGCATCATGCTAAACCCCCCTCTCCGTCAGACTGGCTCGTCCTTTCCATGCAGCTCGAGCTGACAGGTTCCTCTGCCACCGATCGCCCGGCTTGGCGGACCCTAGCAGCTAGCCCATTTACCTTGTAGGCAGCTGTTTCCACCAGAAGGTTCCCTTGAAGCACAGCTCGCTCTCGGTATGAGAGCCAGAAATCCACCACCTCCGATCGCCGACCTAAACCAAACACTCGGTAGCGCACGCCACCGCCTGAGAGGCGCGATGAACTCATCGTCCTTCCTCCTCGGAACTTTGACTCTTCCCAGTCAAATGGTTCCAACGGGACAGAACTTTCCCCCTTTCTGCACGTTGTGTCTCACGGGAGAACCCCACGCCGTGTCTAATTCCGGCCACCTTCTGCCTTACCTGGTACTTTCAGCTAGTATCGTCCCTTACACCCCTCGGTCCCGCTGGTTCAGGAGTGCACATCTTGGCTAGCCCGGAAAACATGCTTCTTTCCAAGCCATCGTCCACATCTCCTCGTCTCCTCATCTTCATATAATTCCTTCTTCGTTTCCCTTCGTCGTGGAGGTTTCATTTGCAAAACACGCACTCAAACAAACATCGAGGAAACAACCCCACCGAAGGCACAACGAAAGCCCAGCCACCAGTCCTAGAGACATTGGCGAAACGACTCGAAGGTCTTGCAACGTGTAGATGTCACTTCATACTCTAAAAACGACCACATAGCGACTTGTTAAACTCGAAAGACCGGCTCTCTCGAATTCAACTATCATGTCTCCCACCCAAATCATGACGAGGCCTTGCCGTTCGCCCTTCCAGATGGACGGAGCAACAGAGACGTACTTTATGAGGTACCCTGGATCAGGTCAGCATTAGTTCAATCAACCAAGCAACAAGCTTTCCCATCAGTACTCTAACACCAAGTCCAGGTGATTCCCCATCGACCCCCGCCGCAGAGCCGCTGCCCACAAAGGAACAGCTACTCGAGCTCTGCGACTCAGTCCGGACTTCCCTCCGCCACTCAAAGAGCCTCGGCCCTCACGCGGATCGGATCCAAGGCCTCCTGGAGAGGGCCCTCAAGGACGAGCTGAACCATACCCAATCTCTCGACTTTGAGACCCTCCAGTACGCCCGCCTAGACAAGCTCCTCACCGACGTCCTCGATCCGGCCCACCGGCCCAGCCCGCTCCCGCTCCGCTTCCGCGCCGACATGGCGCTGTGCGAGAGCCTGCGAAAGATGTGGCGGGCCCGCTTCCGCGACCAGTACTTCTCCCTCGACCAGGTCCGCCAGCGCAGCCTGTCCATCGGCGGCGAGATGCGCGACATCCAATTCACCGCGTCCGGCATGGACCCCCTCGAGTCCTGGGCCGTCAGCAACAGCTGCCGCGACCCCATCTCGGAACTGGAGGGAAACCAGCAGTTCGAGCCCGGCCAGTAGGTTCTACCACTTCTCAAACTTTTTGAGATCATTTGCTGACACTGCAAATAGCTGGTGGCTGAACCTCGCCTGCGCGCACCGCGACGGCGTCATCGGCACAGCCGTCGAGAAGCCCACAAAGGGCAAGTACGGCGTCACCGCCTTACCCCTCCTCACCGGACGCGAGGAGCACATCCGCGGCAACCTCTACCGCTACGTCCGCGAGGGCCGGCTCTCCGACATGCACGTCTCCCTCCTCACCCGCGTCGGCACCCAGGTCCGCATCCTCCGCGGCTACCGCCTCAAGAGCACGCTCGCGCCACAAGCCGGCGTGCGCTACGACGGCCTGTACACGATCCGCCAGTACGGCAACAAGCTCGACGCCGCCACGGATAAATACCGCCTCGAGCTCCTCCTCGAGCGCGTCGACGGCCAAAAGAGCCTCGACGAGGTGCAGCAGGTGCCCTCACCCTCCCAGCTGGACGACTGGCACGCCTTTAAGAAGGTCGAGGCCGAGATGGTGCGCCAGCGCAAGGGCGACGACGGCCTCCTCGACTTCAAGATGCGAAAGGAGGAGGAGCGCATCGATCGCGAGCACTGGCGGCGCGCGAGCGAGTTCAAGGCCTCGCTGGGAGCAGAGGGCTGCGGGCTAGGGTTAATCATGTCTGTTTGATTACGAGACACTTACTGAACCCTGGGCAGTGACTGCGGCAGAGGGAGGAAGAGGGAAAAAGAAGAGACGAAAAATTGGCGGTCCGAAAGGGACACACTTTCCAGGATGATTCGCAGAGATACCCTGTACTACCTAGTCTACCTGTACCACTACCTTATGAATAATGATAATGCATGACGAGCAAGAGCACAATGTTTCCGTTGATGTAGGGCGCTGTCTTTTGCAGGCTGGCAACTGCGCTGAGATTGACTAGTGCCTCCGCAACTATGCAGCACTTGTCACTGGAACGTACGTTTCCTCTGAAGGTGTTTTCCCCCACAGACCTAGAAGCTGAACCACAGAACGGGGGAGTAATCATGTCGTATTGATATCTAAAGAGCCTTACTTTGCCGTAGCCCGGATAAACCAGTGGGCATAAAACTATGAACATGAAGAAAAAGCATCGCGCTTACACAGCGCATTCCTAGTCCGTTGCGAAACGGTCAGTGAATCTGAATGTCGCCAAGCCCTCCTTGAAGCTGTTCACGACAGCGTTTACATCGGTAGCAGAGTACACACCCTCGCCAGCCTTGACGCCCAGCGTTGCCGACTTGGTGAGAGCCGAACTAACGCTGCCCACCGGCTTCCCCCACCTGTAAGAGTCAATGACAAGCTGTGCAGGTCTACCGGCCGGGTACAACGGAGAAGGCTTGATGTTGCCATTGAAGAGACCGTCAGCATTACGTGCCACAATGACACCGTCGAATGACGTGGCATCAGCCTGGGCATAAGTCATGTCGACTCCGTCAGTCAGCTTCTCAGCGATGACAGTTACCAAGACACCATCAGCGGCGAAAGCATCCTTCAACTCCTTGCCTTGGCTTACGGAGCCATTAGCTGACAGGCTGGCAAGGACGCCGACCTTCAGAGTCGCGATCGAGGGCAGCTTGTTTCCAAAGATGGATAGCCCCTGAGTGGTCTTGTTGTGGTAGTACTGCGCATCGGGCTGCAGATGTTCCATGCCTAGTGCATCGGCGACACGGTTGGCAATGTCGTTGCTGATCTTGTTCAACTGTGTGAGAACGTTCTGCTTGACCTCGGTGGATTCAAGGTGGCTGGTTTCAAAGCGAATGGCGTTGATGACGAACTGCTGCTCGATAGGAGTCAAGGAGTTGTAGAAGAGGCGCGGCTGAGACCAGTGATCCGAGAAGCTGTCGGAGATCTCGCGGACCAGTTGGCCATTGTTGGTGCGGCCAGGTGCGGTGAAAAAACCGTTGCCCTGAGTCTGGTTGGCCTGCTTGGGGAAGCCCTTGTTGAGAGTGTTCGGGGTGTCTAACATTGCAATTAGTCAGAGAGTCGATAAACATGACGAGATCACTTACAGGAGTTGCGGTTGCGGTGAATGAAGTTCTGACCAGCACCATCTCGGTTGTTGTTGTGTACGGGGCCAATTGGACGGTTGATCGGCAACTGTTCAAAGTTGGGACCGCCGTGGCGGTTGATCTGAGTATCGAGATAGGAAAAGATACGGCCCTGCAGAAGAGGATCTTCTGTGAAGTCGATGCCTCTGACAATATGTCCGGGTTGGAACTGGGACGAGTTAGCTGTGCTCGAACAGTTTGACTGAGAAACTCACCATGATCTGTTCGGTCTCGGCAAAGTAGTTGACCGGGTTGGCATCCAGCTTCATCTTGCCGAGCTTTTGGAGGGGCGCAATCTCCTCGGGAATGATCTTTGTTGGGTCTAGGAGATCAAATCCAAACTTGAGGGTATCCTCCTCGTCGACAACTTGTACGCAGAGCTCCCACTCGGGTCCATTACCAGATTCAATCGCATCCCAGAGGTCCTGGCGGTGATAGTCGGCATTTTTGCCCGAAACGATCTGGGCTTCCTCCCAGACCAAGCTAGCCTTGCCTTGTTGTGTCTTCCAGTGCCACTTGATAAGCTTTGACTTGCCGTCGTCCGTGACCGCGCGGAAAGTGTGCACACCAAAGCCATCCTAGAAGTGTTAGTCAATGTTCGACGACAATAAAAACGCAGCTCTACTCACCATGTGTCGGTAACTTCTCGGGATACCGTAGCCAGCCATAGCCCAGAACAAGGTGTGAAGAGTGGTCGTCTGAGAGCTGAAGAAGTCCCAAGCGGAATCATGGGCTGTCGCAGCTTGCGGGATTTCATTGTCCCCGCGAGGTTTTCTACGAGAGTCATGGTATCAGTACTTGAGACGGTACATAATGGAAAGGCTACAGCAAGTCTTACACTGCATGAATTAAGTCTGGGAACTAGGCAACGTTAGCTTATAGTACTCGTTGTAGAATCAAGAGCTCCCGAGTTCAGGCCGTGATGAAGCTCGTTTGGAGGGTATTATCGACGTACTTGAATCGCGTCTTGAATAAAGAACACCGGAATATTGTTTCCAACAATATCAAAGTTGCCCTCGTCAGTAAAGAACCGAGTGGCGAAGCCGTGGACATCTCTGGCCGTGTCCGCACTTCCCCTTGATCCAGCAACGGTAGAGAACCGCACAAACGTTGATGTTTGCTTCCCCGTCGCGCCCAAGAAGGAAGCGGCTGTGAGGTTGCTGTAGTCGCCATAGCTCGTAAAGGTTCCGTAGGCACCGGCGCCGCGGGCGTGGACAGCTCGTTCGGGTACCTAAGCAGGAATGATCAGTCAGGAGATACCAATTGGAGCTGGATAGACATCGGACTCACCCTCTCGTGGTCGAAATGTGTAATCTTTTGGCGAAAGATGAAATCCTCCAATAGAGTCGAGCCACGGACGCCGGCCTTCAAGCTGACTTGGTCCTCAATTGGGCCGCCGACGTCGGATGTGAGGTATGGATCGCCCGTAGAGTCGTCGATCTCGTAGCCGGAGACATGGCCGCGAGAGCCATCTTCGGCTCGAGCTTTGATATTGGCGGGGTCTGCAAAGGGACAGCCGGCAGAAGAGAGGGTAGCAAGGCCGAGACTGGCCAGCAGGAGGGTGGTATGCATGTTGGATCAGCGATCAGAAAGATGTCTGTATGCCTGCATGAAATGTTCCCTCGGTCGATGATGAAAGATTGAGTAGACTGAACAAGCACTTCTTATTCTCGGAGGGTTAAAGAAAGGGGACAGCCGTTGGGGGAAAAGAATCAACAGTGCCGAGGGACGGTAGGCCACTTAAGGGCTCCAGAGGCTTGGGTTGACAGACGGAGCTCGGTCTGAGCTACCCATGGATCCTACAGAAGAACAGCAGCAAGGGGAAGGCAGGGAGCTTGATGAAGTCAACAAGAAAATCCCGATCTGGGAGGAGAAAGACCACTGGTCGGCGCATAAGCTTCAAGGATTAGCTACTGCTCCTGCTAATCCTGGACACATGAAGGTAACCATGGCAGGAGAGTATCTTTTCCAGAACGGACCGGGGAAAGTAGACTAGTAACGCTTGCCCAGAACAAATCCACATCCACATCCCGAGCAACAGCATCAGCAGGAGGAGGAGGATGTGAGCACGACGCGCTGCTGCCTCTTCCAAATAGGTGTGCCGGGACGTCAGGTAGGATGAGGAGTGATAGCATCATAATCATCTCAGGTGCTTTCTCCACTACACTAAAGAGAGGGGCCACAGTGAAGAGAAGAGGAGGGGCTTGCTACCAGCGCTGTCAGATTAGAAATCCTCTGATGTGATTCAATGGAGAAGCGCCCACGGTCCCGGGAGCTCTGATGATGTGTGCTGGTAGCTTGCCTTGGCCTGCATTTGTGTCTCACGGCCGAGGCCGACAAAACGTCGACGGCGTACCGTACCATTAGATGTGCATTATGAGCCAGCCACGCTGCTAGCTAAGACAATTGGGAACACTCTTTCTCGCGGGGCTCTCCTTTCTTCCAAACGACGAGTTTCTTCTTCTCATACGGTGGGGGCCGAGCAGTATTGTTCACTGGAAACATAGCTTCCGGAGGAGAAAAGGGAACAGAAAACTTCAACACCGAGCGCCGTTTGCAACGCTTGGAATGCCTGCCTTATTTTTCTTTCCTTTCTTTTCTTTCTTTTCCCACGTGCTGACACCTCACGAAACAAGGTTACATCTAGACGACATGGGCCAAGGGGGTGATCCAAAGAGGGCCAGAGCTCGATGGTGCACAAACGGCTCGCGGGAAACAAACGTGGTTGGCGAGGAACGGCACGGCAGTTGGGGGCGGCGGCGGGCTCCAATATCACTAGCGAAGCGAGCCCCGGGCGGGAAAAGCAGATGTGGCTTGCGGAAGATCGAAAGAAAAGAAGCCACTTGGGCTAGCGATGGATGCCATCATCCCAAGTCTGTGCAAGCCCGTGCTTCATTAAAGGGTTTGGTGGTTCGTTTCTTCAAATAGTTTTCTTGGTTCTGTAGCCTTGTACAATGGAAATGAGAAAAGCCTTCGTGTTGTGGTGATTATTGTGCAACGTTAGAGAGACGAAAGCCGAAATTCCAAAATAGCTCCAATGATCTATTGTGGTATTCGGCTACAGGGAGAGAGGTGAGCCACAAAAACCGGGAAAAGGTAACAGGAAAGGGAATTTCGCGGCGAGGGAAAAAAGAGTTGCCAGTCCACTTTCATCTCATCTATGACGAAAGCTGAGGCGGGCAGGTTCAATTTGAATTGATAGACCAGGGTTTGTTGTTGTTGAGATGAACTACCTACAGTAGCTCCGAATTACCCATGTCGAAACAAAGTCTTTGTCCTGCAGTCTAGAAGAGAGGTCGGTTGTAACTTGTGACGGGAAAAAGGGCTTTGCGTATCCGTGGCATTTCTCCTGATTTCTAAGGAATGAGAGAGACACGAATGGGATCAAAAGCAGCTCATCCCGGATGTAGTACGAGTCCCCGGCGCTGGGATGGAAGAGGAAAAGAGGCGGAGAGCTGTGTGTGTGTGTGAGGACGAGATTGAGCTTGAGGCGCGAGTGTGAGTGTGAGGGTGAGGTTCGAGAATGCCGAGCCATCATCGTCATCGGGCGGGCCCTCGTGTGGGGCCGTGCTTCGCTGATCACTCGGGAAGAAACAACACCAGCAGCCTCTCACGCGTCTGTAATACAAATCACCTAAGTCGCCAAGCGAGGTCGGTCGACATGGGGGCGGGTCAATGGGTTACAGCGCAGCCCGCCACGATATGTCTCTCGATCACATCTTTCTCTTCACCTTCCCAGCGGGTAAAGTGAGTTCTGCGAGTTTCCGGGCTTGAGGCTCATTCACCTGGGTCTTGATGCAAGCGGACGAGCTTGACGTGCGCCAGAAATGTACATTCTTTTGCATGGAGCCTTCTTATTTTCTCCATTTCATCTCGGTCAAAATGAGACGATTGCTTTCCAGGGCTCTCTCCGCTGCCAAAGCAAGACGAGACGGTTCGGCACTTATCGGCGAGACGGAAGCGAGTGCGGGAAGATCATACACAGGAGGTCTTTATGGATTGCTCTGTGCGACCAAAAGGAAGACAAATCAGTCATCTCTCAAGACTCATGTACTGTCCGAAGTTTTAAACCCATGATTTGTTGCTCATGGAGCAGAAATCCTCCCGGAGCCAATCCCGAGGTCCCCCGCCCACTCTCCGTCATCTGTTCATCATGAGGGAAAGCTGTCCGTCCAATAATCGGGAAATCGGGTTTTCAGCTAGCATGGCACTCTCCATGGCTTGCAAAACTAGAACAGAACGAAAGCACAAAGTCCAAATGTCTGGGCAAAGAGAAAAATCCTTGAAACGTGCCCTGTTCGGGTGCAGGGGAGCCGCTGCAGGCTATCCGGAGGTATGTCCGGCTCGGAGCCGGGGTGTATCGATGTGGACTCCAAAAAGCACGTAACATGGCACGCGACAGTAACACCTTCTCTTATTGACTATATCTCTCATTTTGCTCAGAGCTTCCTCCTCTGACGACACGCAGTAAGGGTCCATTCTGTCCTACCAATTACCGTGGGATATGAAATGTCTCGGCACCATGTTGGGCAGTCGGCTTTGCTTTCATCTCGTTCTGCATCAGCCTCTTCCCACATTCCCCGCTGATAGCGTTGAGTTTTCTGAAATTGACCTGACCTTTTCACACTGCATATATGCATACTGCGTGCGTGTTGTGTTCCTCATGCATCACTATTTATAGCCCTGCCATGTTATCCTCATAAGCAGGGTAGAACTTAAAGATTCAATCAGCCTACCTAAAAATTTCTGACCATCACTGAACTCACAGGCAGCGTCGAGGCCCTACAACATTGGGTTTGCTTCTTCTGTGAAAGAGAAATGACATGATCTTCGTAGCGTTGCAACTAGATGCAGATCCTGCCAAAGACCAGGCCCCAGTCGTTTCGAAAACACACAGGGAAAGCAATTCGCCAGGTGAGAGACAGGTTGAATAGGTAGGTATGTACAATGTACTACCGTTGAGCAGCCGTTTGGCCACGATTCCCATAAGTCCGGTTCGCTTCGTGTTCTTCGGGAGGAGCCCGCTCCATTTCCCGACCGAACCGACGGCCGGATTCCCGAGGCATGTGGATCTGGTATCTGTCAAAGAACGGAACCTACGAGGCGATTTGAAATCATGGAGAATTAAGCAAGACCCTCTCCCGTGCCTCTTAAAAATCGTATCGATGATCAAAGTAATCGAGACATTTGCATTGGTTGAGAAAGTCCACCAGATCGATCTTATATTGCGCCCAAGCCGAGATCGGAGACAGCAGGCCATGTGTCTCACATTCTTTTCTTTTGGCTTCAACGGTTGCGAAGCCGTCGCCCATCCACACATGAGGTTCATGAAACGATTTAAGAATAAGAGGGAACACGGGTCGGTTCGGACTTTTCCTTTTTCGTAAGCAAGCTGTCACGGGACATTTGACGGAGGTGTAGCTAAGCGAACTCGCCTTACTTGGGCCATTATACACGGTCAAGGAGACTGACAGTCCAGCGTCTCAACCTTTCAGAGCTCAAGACTGAGAAACCTAGCGAAACACTGCACTATGCGGATATCTTTTCGCGGAAAAAAGCGAACATGCATGGTTCAGCCGTGGGATGGCACTTGGACGGCAAACATTGCACACATCGAATTGACACATGAGAACTGGCTCGTATTGGTGGGGTCTTGGTTGAAGTTCATTGCTTTTGGTGTAAATGAGATCCTAGCTCAATGGCATCCTCTGGTATCGGCCATGGCTAACCCAAGTTGTTCCCCCAAACGCCAAATGTCCCACACCCCCTGATTTTTTTTCATTCTTCCATCAAAACTTTTGGATTTCCCAACGCTTAGTAGAAGAAGCCGATGACCTTGCCGGCAACGTGCTTGCGACGGGCCTCCTCGTGGTCCATGATACCAGCAGAGGTGGTGAGGATGACGTAGCCGAACTGACGGGCAGGGAGCAGCTTGACAACCCACTTCTCGAGGTCGGAGAGACGGACGTTGTAGCGGGGGGAGATGACACCGCACTTGTTGAGGCGGCCGTTAAGCTGGACAACGATCTTGCCGGAGCGGTGGTCATCGACCTCCTCGAAGCTAGAGATGTAACCTGTATTATTGCTGTTTAGCGATGTTGTCGCGGTGGTTTAAAGCTTAGACATCAGGAGAAAAAAATCCGAAAAAGTTGTAAGACCTCCGCTATTTATCTATCGGCATCTTATAGGGGCTGAGTCGTGGGAAGAAAAGACGGTCGCCCTAGTTATCATGCCGAATGTACATCCATCCATCCAAAATGTCCTCCGAGTTGAAGAAGAGAAAGAAGAAGTAGAAAGAAGAGTGTTGTTCTGACATACCGTGGCGCTGCATGACCTGGAGGAACTTGACGATGACCTTGGAGCTGGGGCGGATGAGCACCTGGCGCTTGCCGGCCTTCTCGGCGTTGTTCATGCTCTTGAGAGCATCGTGGAGAACGGAAGTGCGGACCATCTTGGCGGTTGATGTATGCGGAGATTCTCAAGTCTCGGGAAATGAGGTATCTGCCAGCGAAGAAAATAGCATGTTAGCCTTCCAATGGCCTGTTGAGCGTGGAGAGTGCCCTCCCAGGCGACAATCGTCCGACAGGAGGGTTCTGCCAGCTCGTTGCTGAAGAGGAGAGCGTATCAGATGTCATGGTCGTTCGGCGTCGGGTAGCCGCCGACCAAAGGGGCTACCGCATCGTCCGTCAAGGCGAAGATGGAGGTCGAAATAAAATTGGTATCTCGTAAATCGCACGACTCGTCTGATTGCTCTCCTCCGGCATCAAGGAAAAGGCAAGAAGTTCCTGTTGGATCAAGTCGCCATCGTGGGCGCGAACAAGGTGGTTTATGCCTTGTTTCAACTTACCTCGTGAATTGAACGGTGCCGCTGAAGGGGTTGATTGGCAAGTTTGTCGGTGAGAAGATCGTGAGAGAAGACGGGGCGCAGAAAAGTCCAAAAGGCTGTGGGAGAAATCCCCACACTGCCACGAAAAAAATTGGTCGCTTGTGGGTGCACGGACCACCCACAATTTCTAACCCTCGAAAGGGCACGGGCGAAGTGACCCTTCCACGAATGATCTTTCAGCGCATTTTCTGCTTGTGCCCTCGCATCACGCCAAAAGTTCACTTTATTCATACACTACCCAAATTACAACACAACATAACTCTTCGAGGATCGAACCGACAGGAACTTGACCAACAACTTTCAAGATGGTGAGTTCGCACCGAGAACCCCTCCCCAATGTGGCCCCCCTCGAATGACGGACGCCTCCCGGCTGCTCGCGAATACCTTCAATTGGGATTATCCGGGTGCTTGGAAGTTGTCGCGTGCGCGCAGGCCAATTCGGCTCATCCCACTTCGTGGGAAGGAGGACGACGATGATGTCGACTTGAACCCCGGAGGAAAACAATTTGGCTAACCAATGCCCTTGCGCATCTCGTACAGTCGGACGTAGAAGAGAACAACGCCCCCGAGGTGGCCGAGGAGGTCGAGGTTTCCGCCGATGCCGGCTCCAAGGGCCAGATGTCCGTTCTTGACGCCCTCAAGGGTGTCCTGAAGCTCGCCCTCATGCACGACGGTCTTGCCCGCGGTCTCCGTGAGGCTTCCAAGGCCCTCGACCGCCGCCAGGCCCACATGTGCGTCCTCAACGAGGCTTGCGAGGAGGAGGCCTACAAGAAGCTTGTCATCGCTCTCTGCTCCGAGCACAAGATCCCCCTGATCAAGGTGCCCGACGGAAAGCAGCTCGGCGAGTGGGCTGGTCTCTGTGAGTACACCTACGGCATATGTTGCCATACATCTGTATCGAGAGATGGACAATAGCTAATACAGATCGACAGGCGTGTTGGACCGTGAGGGTAACGCCCGCAAGGTCGTCAACTGCTCTTGCGTCGTCGTCAAGGACTGGGGTGAAGAGTCCCAGGAGCGCTCCATCCTCCTCAACTACTTCCAGACTGAGCAGTAAATTTGGGTATGACTTCATGATTTGAATTTGGGCGTCACTATGGGGAGAAGGACTTTTAGAGGGGTGGCGGGGAAATCTGGAACCGTCGCTATGAACGATCTTTCGGTTGTACTCTAGCTTCTTCAGCTGGCATCTCGAAACAAAAAATGGAGGACTCCCTTTGGAGGTCAGGTCAACATGCATCAAGGACAAATAAAGAGAAACGGCATTGGGCACTCTTGAACCAAACAAAATGTGTGCAATATTGATATTGTGAGGCGACTGATGAGAACGTAGCGGGGTCTGCCTATTTCCTGCCTTCAACCTGCGTGCGCGAGTCAGTACATACCTGGCTTGAGCTTTGGTGTAATTGAGTCCTACCATGATGATGTGGTATCCAAATTCCGTCTTGGCCTCCCCGTAGACGGGGCTCGCCGTTGTACTGGCGCTCAGAGCAAACGCAACGTCCTCGAACTTTGGGTCCAGGCTACCCTTTGTCTTCCAGCCCAGAGCACCACCTGTGAACCAATCAGCATGGGTCCTCACCCTCGATGAAGCTGCTCATGATGGGCATCACTCACCTTGTCTTGCCTTGTCCTCAGAGAACTCTCTCGCCACCTCATCAAACTTGGTTCCGTCTCTCAGCTTAGCCAAAGCCTCCTCCTTCTTGGCATGCTTCTCGCACTGGCATCAGTGGTCAGATTAAAAATTCTCAAGAAAATCCCACAGCTAGAGAAGACGATGCTCACCAAGATGTGCCGGGCATTGATGGACTGCGCGCCCTTGGCCGCCTTGCCGCCCTTGTCGTCGCTCTCACCCTTGGCACCCTTCTTCCCTCCAGCAGACTTGCCCCCGTCCTTCTTGTCGGCCGGCTTCTTGTCGTTCTTGCCCATCTTGAGGTGGCTGCGGAGTGGTGTCGGGCGTGATGCGGACGATGAAATTTGGCCTGGAGGGGTTGGATAGTGGGGGAATTGACTATGGCTGCAACCCCCACCATGAAAAGACTCTGTCAACGGCGGCTGCGACCAATGGAGAGCGGGGAAGCCAACTTCAACACCACGTCTGATCATCCGACAGCATCTTAATGTCGCTCAGAGTGCGATTTCCACGGCTCTTTCGTAAAACGTTTTGTTTTGTCTGATTTTTACTATTGTGATCAAAACTCTTTCCCATGCCGAATATTGTCTGACCGAAATCATGGATCGGTCGGCGGCCGACCTCGTCGGGCACCGTTTTTGCAAAACTTGTATGCGAAAAGGGTTGCAGCTCTTCGGATTCCCAAATCCACAACCAGAGATAGTCTCTCAGAAACGCCAATGAGTTCCTCCCATGACATTAGATTGGGAAGATCTTGTCGAAGCTCAAGCTACAAATCAGTCCTTGCCATTCCGCAGTGGGAGGTGACCGCGAAGCAACGATCCTCTATTTCAATGAAGATGAGTTGAGAAACAACCTTTCTTTGAAATTGCTTTACCTGATATGTTTGAGTGTGAACTGAGGCGAACCCAGGCCACGTATCACAGTTTGCAAATCCAGCAACGCCTCGATCAACGATTTGGATGGCATTCTGAAAAGTCTAGTAAATGCAATTCTTTTCTACGGGTATCAATACACTATTCTCTCATGGCCTCCACAGCTTGTCCAATCAACTCAAGAAAGGCACCCTCCTCGATCCGAATATCGGCCCAGTGCCATCGGTCTCGTCGGATAATACCTCTCTTCCTGCCCTTATCATCCTCCTCATGTCCCACCATCTCGGCGTGGGTGCTAAAGTACTTATGGCCCAACATCTGCGCCACATTCCTGAATCCCTTGTGGGACATGCTCGACGGTTGAATCTCAACGACCGCGGCGCCGTTCTCCCGGAGAAACATTGTGTGCGTCAGTCCCGCGCCGTGGACGCCTACCAGGATATCGGTGGACTGTACGATTCGAAGCTGTTCGGGGAAGGTCACCGCTCCTAGGTCGATTGCCTGAAAGTTGGCGTCGGGGAACGCTTTTCGAGCTGCGTCTAGTAAGACTTCCTGGTCCAGGAGCTTGCGGGAGCCCCGTCGATCGATGAGCGTGACGTTGAGTGGTTTGCCTTGTCGCCGCCCCGTCTCGAATTCGACGCCAAATTGCTGCATCACTCGTCGTGTAAAGACCTTCAGTAGCGGCGCGTCCTTGCAGTCTCTATCTTCCCAATCGTTCTGCCACAGAGGGTTGCTCCCTCCGGCGAGTGGAATGATGAGGTTCTGAGGCGTCTCGGCGAGGGCCTGTGCTTGCACTGGGTCTTCCAAGACCTTGCTGAGGCGAAGTGGCTCACGACCTGCAAACATTCCCCATAATGGATATAGAGGTCCTTCTTCTTGGTTGTCCAGGAAGACTACTTGGGTTCGTGGGACATCCCCAGGGATGGTAAAGAAAGGTTTGCTAAGATCGTTCCCGTCGTGACTGAGACGCAAGACGTCGAGGGACATAACCATCGACCATATCTCCATGAGAGAGTGCCAGATATTGGAGTGGCCTTCCCTCTTCACGAGGATTGTAAACGGGCGGCTACCATGATGGGTTGGCGCTTGCGTGACTGAGGATGGCGATGTCCCAGCTTGGACGTTGACGAAGTTCTGGAATAGGAAGCCTGGACCGGTGTCGTACCAGTAGTTTCTGATATTCGAGAAGGAAATGATGCCATTTGCTGTTTCGTTGCCGGTAGGTTGTCGCACATCGCAGTCCACATGGAATTTACCGCTTTCGCGGTCTAGTACGGCGCCCTGGCCGATACAAAACGAGTCGCGGTTGTCGTTGGATTGTGTATGACTGTGGAAACATGTCAGATTTGCGCTTGACTCTGCCGAACAGTACTGAATCCTTTGGTCCCGGAGTTCGTTCAAATATCGAGGGCCGAAGCGTTTGGCGCAGAACTCTGACTCTGGCAGGTCCGGCTTACCCAGCGTCGCTAGCTCTGGTAGAGAAGTCGGAATCTCGTTCTTCGCCGGACTCGTCATATGGCGAAATGGGTATCGCAGAAATGAAAGCCCGTCGTCGGTTTGTGTAGATTGCGACGATGATACTTGAAGGTGAAGAAGGATCATGACAAGCGTCGCCGCCGCCGCCGCTCCGGCTCGCTTGCTCTTTGGCATAAGACGCGAGCGCATGATCAATAGGCAAGACAATAGTCCATAGGAAGCCGGGTGCCGAAGGGTGTTCGATTGATACTTGATACCGGTCATTGAGAGTCTGAAAGAGGTCAAGAAAAGTCGAAAAGTGATGTTAGTCCAGCGAGTGGTGAAAAGGGGATGGCTCGTAGACCTGTCTACTTCTCCGTTGACAAACCAACAGAACGAACATAACAGGAGAATGAACTGAGCTCCTGACTGCGAGAAAGAATACTTAGAGCCCCCATGGCCCCCATTCGCATGAACAACCAGCATGCTTGGCCCCGCAGGCAAGCAAGCAAACAATGAATACTCAGGGGCGGACGGACAACAAGAAAGGTACGCTCTTCCCGCGCGGCCATGGCAGCCGACCAGCTTTCGGTAGACATTATGTGTGACTTGTTTGCTCTCCACTCAAATGCGTCTATCAAGCGTTTCTCTCCGTGCGCCTGGCCGCTGATAGCTTCTTGTTCGACGCTGTTTGCTTGTGATGCAGCCCCCGGTCACCAACAGGGGGCGGCTACGAGGTCTCTCACAAGGCTTAGGGTCGTCTTTTATCCGTATGGGTTGTCTTGGGCCGGCGGAACATTAAGGTGTGGTGCGTTGGTGGGTGATCGTCGGCCGTTCCAACAGCGAGAGTGGAGCTCTTTCGTGTTGGTGTTGCCGCCGAACAAACCAACATACTTCCAACATGATCTTTCCCCCAGATACTTTTTCCTTTCCAAAATTCACCTACTCTGGTATTCTCTCGGAACCTTGGGCTCTCAAACTTCTACCCAATTTGTTACTTCGCAGCGACCGACTAGGCTTTTCCCGACTTGGCCTATAATTCCCTGATCAGGCTGGGAATTGCCTCGGTCTTGTACCATTACCTGCACATCCGATCGACCCAATTCCCGTGCGGCGCATTCCAATGACCAATAAGGTTTGGGGTTTTGTCTCACTACACAGTCTCTCCTGTCCTGACAAGCGAACGTGTTATGAGCGGCCCAGATCTCGTTTGCGCCCGACGGCCACGTCTAGCGCTCTTCATGCAGTTGCAAGGCTTAGACTTGCCCAATCAACATTGATGCTTTCACGAGGCGAGTTCAGATGGTTCGCAAGTAAGCATCGTACGGTGATGGGCCATACATTAGCGGGCATTGCTGCTCTTAGCTCCTCTCTGCAATGGACATGCGTCGGGAGCAATATCTGCTCACATATTGAGCCACGTCTACTCTTTTCCCAAAAGTGTTGCAATATCATTACCGCCTTCACGCCCAGAGTCTGCGTCATGCTCCCACTTATGACACGTTCCCGTACTCTTTGAACTTTCCCAACCATGGCCGATCCTCTCAGTGTGATCGGCACTGTGATCGGTCTCATAACAGCTGCGGACGCTGCTTACGACAAAATCAAGGCGATCAAAGACCTACCCGAGGCGTTTGCGGAAGTTAGCCTACGACTTCCCATCGCTCGAGAGATTCTTAGGAAAATCGACGAAAAGTACGAGAACCTCTCCGTAGCGACCGCCAAAATCATCGCTCCCATCATCGAGTCGTGCTTCAAGAATGCCGAGGCCTTGAAAACCATACTGGAGGCGCTTCCACCACCCAAAGATGCGACTTCAAATTGGGACTCCATTGTTAAGAAATACATTTCTATCATAAAGATTCGGGGGAAAAAGGAACGTGTGGAAACCTTGACCAGGAACATACTAAAGGACATTCAACTATTGGCGGACCACGAGACGATCAGAGAGGCAGCAGATCAAAGTCAGCTGAAGAAGTTGGAGGATGCTATCAAGGCCATTGAGGACGTAGAGGCGTCCATCTCGGATGAATTATTGGAAGAAAGCCGAGGTGTAAACATTACGCATGGAGGACAAGGTGCTCAGAACTTTCAAGTTGGCGACAACAACAAGCAATTTAGCCATTTCGGCACTGGTCACGTCATTGAGACTGCTAATTTCGGGCCATCGTCAGGTCAGTTATCTGGTTTGCTTTCATAGCTTATCCACACTCCATGGGAATACATTGAATCCGCTTCCGCTTAGAGCAACCTGGACTGTTTCGTGGATTTGCCTCCGAGATTCACGATGAGTCCATAAGTCTCGAATATGACGCTTTATCTTATGCACTGAAGCCATTGATAGCGCTTATGCGCCCAGCCAGTTCTTGGTGCATGCGGAAGTAGTTCGAAAGTCAAGGCGAATACAATAATAAGTCGGGGTGGACTTCCTGACGAGCTTCTCGTGTTCTGATTCATTATTCAACATTCAAGAAAATGCTAACGTGTTTGTTTCATCCAGAAAACAGGAAAGCCAAGGCTTTAAAACGACTCAACAGTCCATCTTGCAGGGAGCACAAGGATCGAAACCCGAAGGCTACTGCAAATACTTGCAAATGGTTCACTGAACACACGAAATTCAATGACTGGCTCGGCGATAATCACTCACCTCTGCTTTGGGTCTCTGCAGACCCTGGTTGCGGAAAGTCTGTTCTAGCGAGACACTTGATAGACCAAGTTCTCCCTAGCTTGCGTCAATCTTCCATGATCATCTACTTCTTTTTCAAGTATGGTAACGAGGACCAAGAACACGCATTGAAAGCTGTAAAAGGCCTTTTGGATCAGCTTTTGAGGAATGGCTCGCCCCTCTTTGCGGAAAGTATCTTGAATTCACTCGAAGAACTTGGCGAAACAAAATTAGACAGCTTCAGTGAGCTTTGGAATGTCTTACATCGCGTCATGCGTCATCGGAAATCCGACAAAATTATCTGCGTGCTGGATGCGCTGGACGAATGCAAGGAAGGGTGGGACGACTTGGCGAGGGGCCTAGGCGATATCGCTAAAAGCCGATCCGCTTCTACAAGGATCTTGCTGCTCAGCAGGCCATATCGCGTAATCCAGAACGGAATAATGCAGGGTGGCATGTCTGTCATCCATCTCCACGGAGAAGACACAGTTGAAGTTGACAAGATATCGACTGAAATCAACCTTGTGATTAAGGAGAGAGTCAACAAGTTGGATGTCGGTCCAAGGAACAGAGAAAGGGTCTATGAGGAGATTTCACAGAGGGAAAATAGGACGTACTTATGGGCTCATCTCATTTGCGACATGCTTTCCGAAGTCGACTTTGTCACCAGCGACCTGCACGAACACCTTCGCCAACTTCCAGCCACAGTCGAGGATATGTACGAGAACATCTTGAATAGGAGCAGCGATATACGCAAGGCCAAAACCTTACTGCACATTGTTGTTGTAGCAGCCAGGCCCTTTTCTTTGGAGGAGATGGCAATGGCGATGGCTGTGGAGAGCTGTTCCTCTTCAGACGAGAAACCCCCTGTCATTGAGACCGCGATATTCCAGAAGAGCATTCGAAATATTTGCGGCCTTTTTCTGGTCATCAAGGATGATAAAGTCTTTCTGATACACCAGACCGCAAGGGAATTCCTTACTAAAGAGTCCAGCAGATCCGCGCGTAAGGCGGCTAGATCTGGAACTGCTTTGAACTGGAAGGGATGCTTGGATCAGGATGAGTCGAACAAACTCATGACAAGCATATGCCTCCGATATTTACTCTATGTGGGTGATCACGATCCACCGCCACGAGCGGAAGGCGGCCTGAAGTACGAGTTCGAAGTGACAACGATGTACGAATACGCCGCGACTTACTGGATCTCTCATTATCAGAGTTCGAACCTGTACGGATCTTCAGAGTTCATCCGTGACATTCTTCGACTATTTGACACGGAGTGGCCGAGTTGCCGCATATGGCACAACGTCTTCGAGTGGAACCATCGTATGAGTTTCTATCTCGAACATGCATATGAGCACAACGGGTCATGTCGCATGACCTCACTCGAATTGGTGTCATTTCATGGGTTGGAAGCCCCGTTTAAGACACTACTTAAAGAAGGAACGCACAATCTGCTCGAAAGTAAGGCATTGTTTTATGCTGTCGAATCTGGAAATAATGACTTGGTTCAACTAATAATCGACGAGATGATGAATCAGCCAAACTTCTTCTCACGTCGAAACAGCTTTAAGATAAACTTGCATCTGCTGTTGGCAGTAGATGGAAGGCATGAAGCCATCTTTGAAACAATCATGAATTTCAAGAGGGCAGAAATTGACCGATCGTACGAAAGAATCGCACCAGGGCATGTCGAGCAGATCGGAAGATCGACAGGCCCTTCAACCAGAAACGAATTAGGCGAAAAGGTTAAACATTCTAGGGGGAGAAAACGTTCTACATCAATCCGATATTGTCCCAAAGAAAGCTGGTTGGAGCAAGAGGCACTTATTCGTGCAGCGAGAAGCGGGCAGCTGGCAATTGTCAGGAAGCTTCTGAAAAAGTTTAGAGTCGATCCTGCATATGCACAAGATTCAAACGGCAACAAGCCCTTTGCAAATGCAGCGAAATATGGACACGTCGATGTGGTAAAGTTTCTCTTGAAATATCGCAGAGTTGACCCTGACACGCAGATTTCCGCGTTGGGCATCCAAGGGGGAATCAATCAGTATGGTTTCTATTACTATGACCTCCCTGAGCATGCTGCGAGTCAAACGCCTATTTCACTTGCGGCGGAACATGGACATCTGGATGTGGTCAATGTTCTTCTTGAGTCTGGCAAGGTCCGTTCAGACTCACGAGATGATCATGGCCGCACACCCCTTTCACATGCGGCGAGACATGGACATCTGGATGTGGTCAATGTTCTTCTTGAGTCTGGCAAGGTCCGTCCCGACTCACAAGATAATTACGGCCGTACATCCCTTTCACATGCTGCTGGAGCCAGATATTTGGACGCTGCAGAGAAATTGCTAAAAATCGACAGAGTCGATATCAACTCCAGAGATGCCGGTGGAATAACGCCGCTCGCATATGCAGCTCGTCATGGGAATTATGCAGTAGTAAAGACGTTTCTGGATACTGGCAATGTCGACGAGAGGTCTAAGATGCTATCTCTCGCTCTTGCGGTACAGGACTGGCATGAAACCATCGTCGATATTGTCGACTTGCTCTTGAGTTCCGACAGCCTTGAAGCCAACTTGAGCGATGAAACAAAAATGAAACTGACTTCACTGGCAGTAAAGAATTATCACCTGCCTGTTCTTCGTTTTCTGCATGAAAGGTGGAAACCATATCTTGGTCTGACCAATACACGCAGGATACTCGATGGAAGCCTGATCGCCCAAGCCATTACGAGCCCAGTGCGTGTATTCGAGTATATATTCGACGCTGGGCAATTGGATGTCAACGTTGAATACAGCTGGGAGCATGAGAACGGCAGCATTCATTATTCTACACTCCTTCGACGAGCCGCAAGAGAAAATATGCCTGGGATCGTGAAAGCTCTGCTTTCCAGAGGAGCCGACGTCAACTTAAGATCGGGAAGGAAGGGCGAGACACCCCTTATCACTGGCGTCAAGTGCTGTCACTGGAGTGCCGTGGACGCCTTGCTCTTTGCGGGAGGGATAGACCTCAGCTTGAGATGTAAAAAGGGGTTGACACCGCGTCTCATAGCCAAGAAACGCTTCACTCGACACCAAAAATCTCCGAGCAGGGGGCAAGAATTTGGGTTCATCATAGATCGCCTAAATAGGCACATACTTTCAATGCCAGATCGTGGCCAGGCACTGGAAAATCTAGAGAGGATCATCTCGGAAGGTCAATAACGGAGGTAAGAGGTCGAGGCGTAGTAGAAAACCCTTATTCGGGGATGGCTACTTCGAAATCATACGGGCTGTCGTTTTGAAAGACACCGACCAAGTTCAATCATGCCGTAATTTGCTTTGTGTGTAGGTCGGAGTTGAGAAGACTCGGTGCCCCAAATACTGGCTAGTCCCAGCTAAAGTGTTTGACAAGAGACTTGAGAAACAAAGGTGTAACAAGTTGTTATACATCTATGATTTCTGCGTGTACAATAAAAATTCGACTGAGAATCTAACTCTCGCCTCCTCCTGCCCCGGCAACAGGCGGTGATCGTGAGCAAACGCCCAGAACCCGTGCTTCGAAAAGCGACCCACCTTGTCCGCGGCCTGAGGCCTGTCTGTTCCAAACAGCGTCCCGGAAGACTCGATTGATTCACAGTCATCTTCCGAAGCCAGCGGAGGGACTATCCTCCCTGTTGTGTACCATCACCACCTTGGCTTGATAGAGCTCTGAGGAGGCCAAGTTGTGATCTGCTTCTTTACCACTATCGATCGGCCACTCGTGTAGGCGATGGAGCCTTCAACTCTGACTGTTTGTGGCTCGCTAGCCGTTCTGCTGATTCTGCCAGCATATCTCGAGACACTGGTTCAGGCAGCTTATGCACTATATTCTGTTCCCATTCGACTCGGCAATGTTTCATTGTCAAACGGCTAGGTAGCAAGAGGCTTGAAACTAGCCGTTGGGGAACCCGAGCAGAAGTTCGCTTTCATCCCGCAGAGGTATTCAACCTAAGCATCGACTGTTTTCTTTACGGCCTCTATGGCACATTACTAACGAAGATCTGAACTCAGTGGCCAAAACGACACGTTGTTGTACGGCACCAACGGCGTTTGTATTCTTCGCAGCTCTGACAAGTGGTTCAAGGGCGGTCGCACTTCCTTTTGAGGAGGTTCTTATGATTCATTCGCATCCAAGACAAGCAAAACGACATCACACGATGCCACCTCTGAAGATGAAGGATGGCCAGATATCAATCCTGTCGTTGATACGATGAAACTCAACAGCAACCTTACGCTCGATAACCTGGCCATGGGTGTAGCGTTGAGCGATTGGGATACTCAAGGCTGTTACGCCATGATGGGACTCGGATCAGGATCAAACTCTACCATATTGAGGGTCCTGGAAGAGTTAGGCAAGATTATCTCGCGAACGTGGAGTCTCTTTTGGGGCCGCGGCTTTGGAATGTCCTCTCAGCTGGACGGTCATCTTATATACGGAGGTTAAGGCCGAGCAAAAGTGTCTGGGAAGCGATACAACCAGTTCCTGACGCCCAACATTGCTCAGTGCGAATCACAGCTCGTAGTGACAGTCACGGATCTGACTATGAACTTCGATAATGGTACAGACGTCTGCATTTTCTCGTCAAAGTCGAGCGCCATATCCTCCTGCATCAAACCAACGCTTCTGGTAATGATGAGGATGCCTCTGGATCCTCACTTCTATAACTTCCTCGACTACACGGGCATTCCATCGAGAATATGACTCGCTCCCTCGGGTATCACCACTGGAACATGCAATACCTTCCCAATCAAAAGCCGTATGTACTCCTTACCCCCAAGTTGTGTACAGACCTTCAGACCACTCAGGTCCATTATCCACTTCATGATGCTGACAGAACTTGTGATCATAGTTACGACGGTGCTCTGACAATTACACTCTCGTCCGGTTCAAAAATCCGTGTGGACCGCGATAACCTCGTTCTGCCACATGTATTACTCGATGAGCAAACAAGAGAGATGCACGTTAACGCAACAGAAAAGGACTTGCTCATCGACTCGATGCAGGACGTCAACAAGAATGACATGGCGCAGCTCGGCTGGCAGTTCCTCTCCGCCGCCTACCTTCAAGTCAACCACAACACTTCCGAGTTCTCGCTTTGGCAGGCAAACCCCACGTGGAGCCAAGACATCGTGGCTCTAGACTCCGGTGACAACGATGTCACCCACTTCTGTTCTTCCCAGTCCAGCGAAGGCAATAAGACCGTGAATGGCGGTGGGGACGTCGGCGGCAGTGGGGAGGGTAGCGGGAACGACTCGTCGGCAAGCACAAGCTCCCCAGGCCTCTCTCGCGGAGCTATCGCCGGGATTGCCGTTTGCGGAGCCGCAGTTGTGGCCCTCATCATTGGAACTGCAGTATGGTTTCTCAAGAGAAAGAAGTCGAAGGCCCCTTCAATACCCTCGCCGGGAATGGGACAGAACGCATCGTGGCTGCCACAGCCTCCAGGCCAAGACCTTCCACCCAAGACACCACCAACGTGCGAGTTGGAAAATGGAGATACCACAAACTTCCGGCGGTATGAGATGGCGGGATGAACAGTAATGAAGGGCCGACGCAGTCGTGCTAGAAATAATGTTACATATTGATGACGTTCGAAGGGGGGTGGCTTTTCTTCTTTAGATCTAGAACCTATTTTGTATTATACCTCACGAACACTTCGTCCTCGTCTTACCCTCTAGCTAGCCTCTTTGGCAGAAACAAGTCAGTATTCTATCCTCGGCGGCACCCAGTGGCTTGTACTGTACGGGGTATCTCTATTTTTTTGGTGTTTCGGTCTTGAAGACATCAATGGTCTTCGAGATTAGTTGAGTAGGAGGCGCACGGGCCTTGTAAGCGGTGTACTGACCCCGCGGTCATAACTGAATGATTGTGAAGTCTGGCATTTGTCATCCCACTGAAAAGTGGACGGAATGAAAACAAGTCAGTTCGCACTTGGAAGACTGAGGATTGGATTGATGTCTAAACAAAATTGGTGTTTTCTTATCTTACAAGGCGGCCTAGGACTCTTGCAGTACGGAGATCGTGATCCAAGGCGAACTTGCGATTTGTCATAGATCTTCAAAACCCACTCTCAAATACTTGGTAAGCAAAAATGCCATTCAGCTTACCAAACACAGCTGAAAGATGTCAGTCCTTCCTCGGAGCCAATTTGTCCGTCCGTGTCTTAAGTTTCAGTGTATGCGGGATCCGCGGTAGGCAGATCGTAGCACCGGAAACAGTTTCCAAGTTAGGTGCAAGCTGAGCGCAACTATTAGGGTTTCCTACTCATAAAAGAGCTTGCCAGAGTCCCCCTCGCCACCGATTTAAAGATAGCTAATCAGATTAACCGGACATAACGACTGAGACTTGAAGTTTCAGTAAACATCAAGTATTGTTCAGTTGACTCTATCCATTTACGTTGAATCCAATCCACTTAGCAACAATTCCAACAAATCCCCACAAAAAAGCCGCACCAACAAGACCAAAATGGCATCTGAGAAGCTTAAACCGATCAGGGTCTGGACCTCCAAGAACGGCCCGAACCCATGGAAAGTCCATTTTGTCCTCGAGGAGCTCGGGATCCCCTACGAAGAAAAGTACATCGACTTCCCCGACATGAAGAAGCCGCCCTTTGAAGCGATCAACATCAACGGACGCGTACCCGCCATCGAGGACGGCAACACGGGCATCACGCTGTGGGAGTCCGGCGCCATCCTCGAGTATCTCGTCGAGACGTACGACAAGGAGAAGAGGTCAATCAGCTTCGAGCCGGGCACGGCCGACTACTTCCACGCCAAGCAGTGGCTGCACTTTCAAATGTCCGGTCAGGGCCCGTACTTTGGCCAGGCCATCTGGTTCCACCGGTACCACTCCGAAGACGTGCAGAGTGCCAAGGACCGGTATGTCAAGGAAATTCGGAGGGTTTCCTGGGTCCTGGACCGGGCACTCGAGGGACGCGAGTTCCTGGTGAGCGACAAGTGCTCCTATGCGGATATTGCTTTTATCCCCTGGTTCAATGTCGCGTTCTACCCGTGGTATAACATGAAGGTTCCTGGCGCATTTGCGGATCAGATCGATTTTGCAAAGGAGTTCCCGAACACGGCCGCGTGGATGGACAGGCTCAGAGCTAGGCCTGTCATTGCGGAGACCTTGAAGAAGAGAGCTGCAACTCTGTAGAAGAAGAAAAAGCGTAGATAGTAGTCCGTTGATGGAGTCAGATAAAAATACATGTCAGTATTCAAGCAAGCGCGTATATGAGAAAATGCGTTGTGACGTGCTGCACATTACGACATAGAGACATCTCGGCCCGAAGCCCCCACTATTTGCGGAAGAGCCATCCGGGCCCGCCTCCGGGCCGCTTTTTGTCAGCCCAAACGAGGCCGAGATCGACCCGGACGAGCGAATCTCGTTCAGGTCTCTCAGCGGCTCGCCCAGGAAGCCGGATAGAAACCCGCTTTCATCGCTCTCGCTTCCTCATACGCTGCGATATCTGTATCCGCTACAGTGGGGAAGTGAGTGTATAACAGCCCAGAAGAATGAGGTTGGCAGGTGCCATTGTATCCGAATCAGTGAACGCAATTGGAGAACACGGAAGCGGGCGGGGGGCAAACACCGCTCGGAGCCGATTGCAACCTTGAGATCATTAATGTGTGTCTTTGCTTCGGACTGGTATACTTGCCTTATCCGGACGAGTGGGAACAGAACAGTACACTTGCGTTTTGGCACATGGCAAATCAGCGTCGATGCAAAGTCGATTATTCGCGGCTCGCGTCCTCGCGTTGAAAAAAAAAAGTGGGATTTCCGGAGCGACCTGGGACCTGCAGCTTATGAACCATGAAGTTTGAACGCCCTACCACGCGCAGACAGGCACGTATTGGACCCAATCTCTGCGTAAAACCGAGATCTCCGAGTAATGGAATTTTCTCTTAGCTCGGCACCAAGGAGCCCAGCGTTATCGCTGGCAAAGGTTGCCTCGCCGTCATTGATGGAGCTTTCTATCGTTAGCCTTGTGGGAATAAACCGGGATCTAGTAGAATGCAAAGTGGGAGAAAGAGAGAGAGGCAACTTCCCTGTCGCGCCCGGTATGAAGTCACGTATCAGTCTTGCTAATCCTCAATGACTCAATGTTGCAACTTACTCGGTGTTCCTTCCGCTGCCGTCTGTAACAGTTCCAACTCTAAAGAGACATCACACCCATATCAGCTGAATCTGAGATCCAGGAAGTATGTTCCCCTAGCGCTCTACTAGGTATACCTGAGGAGAAACCTATTGGGGAATAGGATGCAATCTTTTCTACAACGCCGGCGTGCGGGCGTTGAAGCCCAGGCGCAAATCGACAGAGACATTGGAAAAGCACAGTCCTCAACAGCGCAAGAAAGGCCGCACGACGGTATAGGCAGGGACCTTGAGAACCAATCTTCTTCATCACAGGAGGAGGAGAAGCGAGCAAGTCCACTCTTGGAATCACTAGGCGGTACTACCACCACCAAGCCCGAAAGCAACGACCACCAGAATCATGAAGGGGAGTACGATGCCTTCGGCACAAACGTCGAACGAAGTCAGACGGCACGGACAGGACACTCCGAAGGCACAGCCCTCGGCCGCGTCCTAACCGGCATCCACGTCCGGGACCGGACCGGCGAAGAGGGCCACGGCGGCCGCGTCTTCGTCGTCGGCTGGGCGGGGCCGGACGACCCCTTAGACCCGCACAACTGGCCCACGGCGAAGCGCATCGGCGTGACGCTCCAAATCTCCCTCATCGCCCTCTTCGTCGGCTCCGCGTCCGGCATCGACGCCACGGTCCTCCCGCAGGCCGCGCAGGATCTCGGCGTCAGCCAGGTCGCCGAATCGCTCGCCACGGGCCTCTACCTCGTCGGCATGGGCCTGGGCTCCCTCATCGCGGGGCCCTTTTCCGAAACGTTTGGTCGTAACGCCGTGTACGCGGCTTCCATGGCGATCTTCATGATCTGGATCATGGCGTCCGGCCTGGCGCCTAACTTTGGCGCGCAAATCGTCTTCCGCTTCCTGGCGGGATGCTCCGCCTCGACGCCCCTCGTCTGCTCCGGCGGCTCCATCGCAGACATGTACAACCGGCTCGAAAAGACGTGGAGTTTTCCCTTGTACGCGATAACCTGCTTCGGCGGCCCCATGATCGGCGCCGTTATGGGCGCCTACATTGGACCTTCCAACGCCGTGAGCTGGCGCTGGGTAGAGTGGACGACGCTCATCTCCTCCGGGCTCGTGCTGGTGCTTGTCCTGCTCTTCATGCCCGAGACGTACGGCCCGCTGCTCCTGCAGTGGAAGGCCGCACACTACCGCCGCATCACGGGCGATGACCGCTTCCGCTCCGAGCACGAGATCGTCGACGCCACGCTCTTCAGCCGCCTCAAGACGAGCATGACAAGGCCGTTCCTCATGCTGACGGAGCCCATCATCATCGCCATGACGCTGTACATCACCGTCGTCTACATCGTCCTCTTCACTTTTCTCGTCGGGTGGCCCTACATCTTTGAGTATACCTACGGTCTCGACCAAGGGCTCGCCAACATCATCTTCATCTCCATGTTCGTCGGCACGCAGGTCAATTTCCTCTTTGTGCCCTTCATCTACGCCAAGACAGCGAAACGGGTCAAAAGCGATAGTGGAAAAGCGGGCTTCAAACCAGAGATCCGTCTGTGGTACGCCACCTCCGGCGCCGCCGTCTCCGTCCCCATATCGCTTTTCTGGCTCGGCTGGACAAACTTCTCCAACATCAGCGTCTGGTCTGCCATCTTCGCGGTCGCCGTGTTCGGGTACGGCGTCACCGGCATCTTCATGTGCGTGTACATGTACATAATCGACTCGTACGAGATATACTCGGCCTCTGCGCTCACGTTCGTCGCGCTCATCAGGTATATGGTTGCGGGCGGCATGACCGTGGTAGGAATCCCCTTTTTCGAGAAGATGGGAACGCACTACACTCTGACCATCCTCGCTTGTATATCGGCTGTGCTTGCGCCGATTCCTTATGTTTTGTATTACTATGGCCACTGGCTCCGAGCCAAGAGCCGATTTGCGGTGTCAATGTAAAGTAGCATCATTCATCTAGACAGCGTCACTTTTCTACTAGATGGCACATTACGGTGCACATATCGAGTATGCCTGATCATTGATTGCATAATAATCTCGAACACCCTACCTAGATCGGGAGATAGACTGAGTTGATGGTGTGCTGGCATAGTGTGATCATGTAGGTTGCTAAATAGACAATATGGTAGTTGTACTCACACAACGTCGATAAAGAGCGAACAACTCTAGCCTTCGAGTTCTAGGATCATTGAGGATCCAGAAAAGCGCCTTCTAACAATAATCCTCCAGTTCACTTTCTCTCAAAGACGGCGAGACTGATCAGAAAGATCTCACCATCGCTTCTAGCCTCCATCCACCTCCGGCACTTTCCACCACCCAGTGTCCTTGGAAGTGTTCGAGACTTTCAGACAAAGGGCTCGGAAGGAAATCATGGAGTCTTCTGAGTATTGCAGAATTGACCGAGGAAATTGGCTGGGGTTCTTTGCTCGTCCAACGCCACGGTCCGGGTACGGAGAAACCGATGTTATATTCTGTACCTCATCCAAGTATGATGGGCTCGTCCTTGCTCACTTTTAGGAACACTGAATTCTACATCATGGACCGTAAGACGACCAGTCGAGTAAGATTTCGAGCGTCCGATTCAACAGGCGCGAAGACTCCAACAACCAGACTTGAACAAGGCCGGCCAACCCCAAGAGAGCCGGCAATGGACATTTGGGAGAGGAGAAAAGAGACAAGAAACAGATAGGAATCCCGGGTTTGCACAGCAATAACAGTCAAGGAAACTCTTCACAAATCAGCAACTCTTTATTCTCCAGGGTTTCTCCTATTTCCCCTCCCCTCCAATCCATGGACCTTGTCTCCCGAGAAATGTTGCACTTCACACGTTCTGCCTAATTGCTGTGAGTCTTCTCAACTCCCACGTGAAATTCCTCTCCCCTTCTTTCCATCTCGGACCTGCCGCATCGTGTGACATGAGGTTGTTTTCTTTTTGTTTCGTATCAACTGCCTGCCAACCAGCCTCCTCGTCACATACCTCTCCTCCAACATCATCATCGCCCCCCTGCGACGTGACCGTCCAATGTTTGGTTTTTTTTGTCAAAAAAGAAGAGGAAGAGAAGATAAAAAGCCCCTACACGGTGTAGTTACACAAACAAAAGCCATTGAATAGCTTGGTAATAAACGCCAGCCCGTGGGATGATGTTCCTCCTCGGATGACAAGGAGGTTCCCGACCATGCATATAATAATAGTAAAAAAAGACACAAAACTTTACATCGTGCTGTCGTCGCTTCCGTTGCATTACCATTTCGTATGGGAATCATCACCCCCAAGGAATCAAAATTCAACGCAGCCAACCCCCTTTCGAGTCGTAATAATCATGGGCCATGCGTCTTTGGCCCCTCTTTTCTTGAGACATTTGGCGGTGTAGTGACTACCTGCCTTGGGGTCTCGAACTGGCCATCTCACCGTGCCGTCCACGGTGCTGCGTCGTGTCGTATGCCTGAAGCACTCTCGATTGACTCTCATCTGCTTGGGAGAATGCGTAACCGCGCTGCTTACGCATGCGCTGCACTTGTCGCACCTTGCGAATTGCCTTTTGGAATTGCTCCATTCTGATGGATGGATTAGTGGGCTGTCCCTAGAGAGGGCTGTAAGTTTTAGGGAGCAACGTACCTTGGTCTGTAATCTTGGATGTTGTACTTCTGAATCTCCTGAATGTGATGGTATGTCTGCGGCATGTACATGCGCTTGGCAAACTTCCAGGCAAAATCGCGCATAAGACACATAATCGCGAGCGCAAAAGTCTGCAACCAGAAGACGGGACTGCTGTACAGCTTGGGAATGACACCGTGATACTCGGCGGAGAAGGGGATCATGGGGGCGACGGTGCCGTACAGGGCGATGAAGCCCCACCAGAAGAGCATACTGCCAGGAATGGCCATGACGTGGTACTTGGTCCAGTTGTTCGTGATCAGAGCCGCCTTGCCGAGAACGGTGAGCAGGACCGCAGCGTACATGGCCGTGCCCCAGACCCAGTGACCGGCTATTTGCCCATCGCCTTGGATGAGTTCACCATACCAGATGAGTTGGCCAAAGACGTAGAGGATGATGGAGTGATACACAGCGTTGGCAACCCACTCGGCAAAGACCTTGATCTTGAAAAACTGATTTTGCTGACCCATGTTGTACAATTGCGGGTAGCGGTCGAGGAGTCTGGCGGAAATGAATTGGTCAAGGATACCCAGAGCGAGAGGAGGGAGGACGGTGTAAAAGACGTTGTAGAACGAAAGCGTCCAAGACTCGTAAATGACGGCTCCAGAGAAGACATTTTGGAAAGTGTACTGGTCAAGTTAGCAATCTAAAGTCCGCAATCCATCCACCAATAAACTTACCCAAAACTGCGTCATGTACAAGGTGATGTTCTTGTAGAAAGAGAACAGAATGGTCTTGGCAACACGCTGGTAGCTCCAAGCGCCGTGAACGAGTAGTAGCTTTCTGAGATACCGGAACTGGCCGATGGATACGTCGGCGCTTCGGGCGGCCTGTAGACCTTCCATACCGCTAATGCCCACACCGATATGGGCAGCTTGAATCATGGACACATCGTTGGCACCGTCACCAATGGCCAGCGAGATGGCCTCCTTTTGATACTTCTTGACCAACTTGACGACAAGAGCCTTTTGAAGGGGAGAGACACGGCAGCAAATGACGGCCTTGCACATGATGGCGAGGTCAAGGAATTGCTTCTCGAGATCCTTCTCCAAGGCGTAAGTCAAAGACTTGCCATCGATGACGAGTGCGAGAGTTTCCGTTTCAATCGTTCCATCTCCTTGAGTGCGGATAGCTTCGAGCTTCTTTTGTATGTTGTCGCGAGTTGCTTCGGCGCTTTCCTCGTTCACAATCAAGAGCATCATATCCTCGCTAAGTAGCTTGCAACTCATTCCAATGTTGATAGCAGTCTCCTGACGATCGCCCGTCAGAACCCACACTTTGATGCCGGCCTGCTGAAGTGTATGAATGGTCTCGGGAACACCATCCTGAAGGCGATCTTCAATAGCAGTCGCTCCAAGGAGGTAAAAGTCGTGCTCAATGAGTTCTGCTGCCTTGTCCAGCTCGTCGGCACGGTTGCCGCCAACGGTCATGCCGGCCTTTTCAAAGACCTGGAACCATTCCTGGAACTCCTGCTCGGGAACTTCACGCATGGCAAGGCAAAGCGTTCGGAGACCTTCAGAAGCGTACTCTTCCAGGTGACGCAGGGTGGCTTCGACGTGGGGGTTCTGATCGTTCAGGCGCTCGAGAATGACCGTATCGGCACCTTTGCAGTATACGCGGACCTTTCCGTCGGGGCATCGATAAATAGTCGACATGCGCTTTCGGGTAGAGTTGAACTCGCAAACGGCCAAGAGCTCATACTCGAGCTCACGTCCTCCAGCTTCGATGAAGACAGACCTCGGCTTGCGATCGGTGAAGACGTAGCCGAGCTCAGCCGCGCCCTCGACGAGCGCACCCTCATCGGGTGAGGCGGCTTGATACTTGATTTTGCCGCCCTTTTCCTCGCTCCTCTCGGGAATGACTGTGTGACAAGTAGCCAGCAACGCCAGAAAATGATCAATCACGGGAGCCGTTTCGTGACTCTTGAGGTTCTCCGCCAATCTCTTATAATCGTGGATTCCGACCTCAACACCATCCTGAATTGTCGCCCTGAGGTCCTCGGGAACATCTTCGGCATATTGAATACCGCCAATCGAAGCCTGTTTGAATTCCATCATATTGCAAGTCAAGGTGCCCGTCTTGTCGGAGAAGACATATTCAACCATGCCCAGTTCTTCGACCAAACTCGATGTTCTGCAGTTTGCCGGCGTGTCCGTTCTATCATAGTAGATGTCAAGATCATCGTTGATGAGGATTCCGTGCCAGTACTTGACCATTTCCAGCGTGACGAACAGGGAGATGGGCACAAGGGAGGAGAACAAAACCCAGTATGTGACCATGTCCTTGAAGAAGGTCTTGATGATGTCGTTTGCTGATCCGGTAGAGTCAAGCTTCAGGTACTCGAGAGCTTGGCCCTCAACCTTGCGCTGAACAAGATCGCCTACTGTGCAAATGACGCTAAGCACAAGGAGGATGCCGACCAGCACGAGAACAAGAATGTTCAGCTTCTTCTCGACCTTTGTGCGCTTGATGGGTGCAGCAGTGGCGTTACGCATGAGCTTTGTCTCGTGCCCAGTGAAGACAACAACACCATGGATCCAGGGCGTATTACGAAGAGTGGCACCTCGAAGCAGAAGCTGCTCGGGGTTGAGGGGCAGCTCCTTTTCACCACCACCAGCCTGCATTGTCAGGGTAGCCTCATATGTGTACAGACTGCTGTTGGGCTGTTCGGACTTGATTCTTCCTCCGAGTCGGCTCAGATCGCTGGAGCTGACCATCGTACACGTCTCAGGTAACGCCTGCTTGATCTTCAAGTTTGTTTCTCCGTCGAGGTTGGCTGTTTCGATGTAGCAAAGTCCTTCGGGCTCGGAACTTGCAAGGAGGACCAGATCGGCAGGGAAGGGCTCTTCAGATTCGACGCGGATAATGTCTCCGACCGCAACATTGATCCACTTGGACTCCTGGAAGGCGGTTCCGCGCAGGATGCGGGCCTTGGACGTGTTCAACTGGTGATCGGCTTGTTTTCTTCGGTAGTCCTCCACCAGTTCCTTGCCTGCCGACACCATCATGACGATGAAGAGCGGAATGATGGTAGTGTATCTGTTGGTAGGCGAGAGGTTGGGGATTTGCTGCAGCGCAGCCGTGAACAAGAAGAAGATGTTGGCAAACTTTGAAAACTGTTCGAAGAGGAATTTCGGGAGGAAGGTTGCGACATTGTACTTGGCCGTCGAGATGTGGTTGTCGACGTACTTGTTCGCTGCGTTTGCGGGTGGGTTGTTGAGATGGATCAATCTGGGACCAAGTGTCGAAGGGTCCGGCTTCTTTCCTCCGAATCCAAACTTGAAGTTACCCATGTCGAACTTCTTGCCCCCCTTGGCTTGCGCATCGATGCCAGAGTCTGTCCGTCCGTTGCCGCCAGCCTCCGTCAAGGGCAAGTCCATCTCCGAGTAACCTTGGCCCATCCCAAGCTTATTTTTCATGCGGCCAAAGAAGCCTCCACCCAAACTCAGGACGCTGTTACGGTTCCGAGCATTGGACCTCGCGGAGGGGTCACCGACGTTGTTCGTACTCGTCGCGGCGCCGCCTTGTTGGTAGTACGATTCGCCTTCGGCCGAGTAGTCGTCAAAGTCGTCGGCGTATCGCTGGTAATTGTTCAGTTCTGATGTTTGACTGTAGTGTCTCTGCATGTATGGGCCGGATGATGCGCCGCCAGAGACACCAGGAGATTGAGGGCCTCCAGGTAACGGTCTCAGTGCTGAGGGTTGCTGTGTGTGATTCCCTCCCCCTCCTCCGCCGCCGCCGCCCACAAAGTCATCATACGAAACGGAGGGTCGGCCCTGGGCCTGGTCTTGATCGTGGTTGTAGGAGCGTAAAAGGTCGTCGTCGTTCATATTCGATCGCTGTCCGGCATTGTAGGTCGGTTGCTCGCTGTCCAAGTCTAGTAGTAGGTCGTTATTCGAGGGTCCTCCTGGAGGACCACCTGTAGGTCGTCCAGTCATGCCGGGAAGGCTGGTAGCGTTGCTGGGCGATCAATTTGCAAGTGTCAGAATGGCCAGCATGCGAATTTCGAGGTGATTGGATTATCGTCGTGTTTCCGGACACATGAAGGGAAAAAGCGATGCAGTCGAGAGGGTGTGGTCGCGGACGATTTGGCAGCCTAATCAGTGGATGATGGAGATTCGTATCGGCGGGAGCAGTGTAGCTAGAGGCGACGACGACGACAACGACAATCGGCAATGAAAGCGACGCCGCAGCTGGGCGTTTGCTGAGGGTAGCTGATGTGGTGGGAAAAAAGAAGTGGCCCAGCAGTCCGTATTTGTTGCAGCACAGCCTCTTTCTGGCGCAGGATTAGGATTACACAGTGGTCGGCTTGCGCTACGTCAACGGGCTGAGTGCGCAAGTGTACCGTAGGCAGTTGGTCCCCAGGCGAAGACGAGAGTAGGTACCTAGTGGCCGAAAGACGGTCCCCGGTGGCAGTGGCTCAGGAGGCAAGGCAACGCAGTCGCTATGATTAGCTTGCAACGGTCGAATAATTTCACAACAGGAGAGGGCGTCTTGGAGACTGTCGAGAGGCCAAGAAGTAAGGTGATGTGAGGTGTCGTCCGCGGAAAGGGTGGGATCTGCGGAAAGTCGTGTTTGAGGTATTGGTGGTGCTTGAATGGGGTTGAATTGGTGGGAACTCGGGAGACAGCGCAAGGGAGCCGGATGAGACTGGAAGCTAAACACGCAGCAGCAGCAGCAGCAAGTACTTAGCAGCAAGGCGTTAGACTGGGCGTAACTTGTAAGGTTGGTAGCGTGGGTTTTTCGGGGAGGCGCAGGGTAGCAGTAGCAGCGTCAAACAGTGCAGATTGAAGACACCAAACCTCAATGGACGGGACGGGGAAGGGTCGAAAGGGTCTCGTTGGCTTGAACCCAGGCGCCTTGCTTGCGGTACCAAGGTACTTGGCTGGCCTCTAACGTCTGCTCACAGCTGGCAGCTCCCTCAGGCAGATGCGACTGGTATCCTCGTTCTCCGTACTTTCCTGGGCTATTTTGCTGTGAGACTACAACTGGGCAATGGGATTGGGTGGACTTGGTTTTGGGACCGCAGCTCCACCAGACGGGGGCACGTGTGGGCCTGTTGCTATTCTGAATCCTTGAGAGGACGTTTGACTGGCTGGGCCTAGTGTTGGCTACATGTGCTGCATCTCTTCCTCCACGTCCTGATCCTCTCTCTGTCTCTGCCTCTCTTCGTACCGGATGCGAGACCACAAGCTGACAGCAGCAGCGAGAAGTTTAAAGAGCTGCGTCGGCCTCCAGCCACACACACCAACCTACGACGACAGGGCGAAGTTGGTGAATGTCGGCAGGAATGCCCGCTACGCCACTCTCGGTCAGTCAGCCTGCAGCCTGCCTGCGTTTTCCCCTCAACACTAGACACAGTCGCCAATCGAACCTTCAATCGAGACGTAAGGGGCGGACGGACGTCTCGCACGGAATCTCGGGACCCGTCACATTTAGCCTGCTCTGACACGAGCCAACTTCAGAGTCCGCCTCTGCTCAATGTTCGTACGGATAGGTAAGTCATAGGGCACAGAGTATCTGCATCTGTATGCCCGCTCAGACCCCAAGGGCCCCGACGACTGCCTAGCCAACGCCAGGACCAGCGTGTAAAATGGTCAATAGACCAATACACGAGGACAGACGATGGAGACAAAGCAGCAATGCCCAGGCTATTGAGCAAGGTTTGATCAGGGTAGGAGTTAAGCATCATCTCCCGTTCGATGACAGAACCTGTTTCCCCTTGGCCATGTACCTCTTCAGGGCCGTTTCCCCCCGATGATCTGTGATTAGCTGTGGAGTACGAATATGTTCTGTACGGATACTCTCGCTCATCCCAAGTGAACAGACGAAATTTGACCCAACCACGGCATATTCTTTCACCCCAGTAACCCCCGGCATTCTCCAAGATGCTGAAGAACTTGATCAAAATAAGATCCATTTTCAATTCCAAAAGTGGCTGGGGTCCCCGTATGCGTATGCGAGGAAACAACTCGACAACAAAGTGCCCCCTATTGTGGCTACCGCGTGTGCTGGGCCAACGGCCCCAGAGTCAGAGGTCCAGACAATCGAAACGTCCAATGTCATCGACTCATTCTCCAGGGCAGACATTCCAATTCTAGCCCGGCCCGGTGCTGGACCCACACGAATCTGAATAGACCCACCGGGGAAACTTCAGTCTTCAGCACCGACCAGCAAACTCGCCGCCCTGCGACGTTGCGTCACTTCCAGCTGCCGTCCTTTCCAGCCACATTTGTTATCATATCTTATCTCAGCCTTATCACTTGCGACACCAGCCCCTCGTCCCTCTCTGCCAGTCCCTCAACCACCATCAGAACAACCTTTAGTAATTGCGACTTCAACTCAACAACTCAATCGACGACAGACCTATTCACCGAATCTAAAACCATCCCCGAAAATGGTCTGCACAAAGTGCCAAAAGCTCGGCAAGGGCTCCACGACCCTCGCGACGCCCTCTGTCAAGAAGAAGAGCGAAATCTACCACGGCTCCTCCTCGTCCTCGTCTTCCTCCACCACCAAGTCCGCTACGCTGGGCACGACCGGCATCGGCAAGAGCAAGCTCCTCTCCAAAGCTGCCAAGAACCCTTACGCCCAGTACTCCAGCGCCTGCTCGAAGTGCAAGACAAAGGTCTCTCAGGGCCACTCCCTCTGCCAGTCGTGCGCCTACCGAGCCGACTCGTGCGCCTCGTGCGGGAAGCCGAACAAGAAGGCCAAAGGGGCTGCCCCGTCGATCGCGGGACAAAAGTTCACGTTGAAGTGAGACGGCGACAAATTAAAGACGAAACATAACATTGCAACAAACTACTGTTGTCGAAACACCCAAGACGATACCCTCGTGACGCGCACTCTTCATGCGGCCAGAAGCTGGGAGCCGATCAGCCTACAGGGGCCAGCAGCACCAACGGCAAGGCACGGCAATGAGGCCTATACTCTGCGCCATCGACCTCCATGCGATACGCGGCTCAATATGCGCCAGGTTAGAGACGGGATTCAACAGGCGGCAGGCCATCATGACAGTCTCGTAGTGGCCAGGAATACAAACCACGAGGGCCAAGCAAGACAGACAGTCCCACGACATCTGACATCACTCCTTCATCCCATCCAAGGTAACAACAGTCCTAGGTACAGATAGTTATAGCTGCAAAAATAGACCACAAGGGTCAATCAACGCACAAGCCTTGCTTGGTCAAATTCTGTAATTCATTCTACATTGGCCGTTCACTAATCGTTCCCGAAACCGTGGTTCATCCCTGCCTGTCATAAATATAACCGTTAACGTCAAATCCAACCACGCGCGGCCCCCTCCTTCGAGAGCCGCACTTCTTCTTTTTGGCTTTTCTTACAACGACGCCGTCGGCTTCTTGTCGACCTTGCTCTCGATCCACGCCTTGATCTGCTTATTCACCTCCTCGGGCGCCTCCCACAACGCCCAGTGCGTCGCCGTCACCTCGCCCCTCGACAGGTCCTCAAAGTGCTTGTCCATGCCCGCCGCCATGGCCGGCGGCAGCGCCGCGTCCTTTGTCGCCGAGATGAAGAGACTGGGCGGCGTCACCTTGTACGCCTCCCCGCTCTTCTCCGCCGCCTCCGCGAGCGGCAGCTCCTCGTCGTGGTTGATCTTGCGCGTGCGGTACCAGTTGGTCGGGCCGCGCATGCCCGACTTGCTAAAGTTGTCGGCGTAGTACGCAATCTCCTCCTCGGACAGCAGCGGCGTGGGGCCGATCTTGCCGATATTCTCCCAGATGATGCCCCTCTCCGTGTTGAAGACGAGCTCGCCCGCGGGGCCTTTACCGCCGTAGATGCCTTGCAGGAACTGACGGATGTCCTCGGGCTTGGTGAGCTTCTCGGGCACCTCTTCGCTGCGCAGCTGGAGCTGGTACTTGAAGTTGGTCAGGCGGCCCGCGGCGATGACGTCGGCGAGGTCGAACCAGGCCGTCGTGGGCGCGTTGTAGGGCGTGCAGACGCTGAAGACGCCCTTGATCAGGGACGGGTGCCACATGGCGAGGCGCCAGACGAGCGCTCCGCCCCAGTCGTGGCCGCCGAGGATGATCTGCTCGCCCGGGATGATGCTGTCGCAGAGCGCCTTGATGTCGTCCGACATGCTCTTGAGGGAAAAGGCCTCGAGCTCGGCCGGGGAGGCCGTCTGCCCATAGCCCAGGGTGTCCGGGACGATGACCTGGTATCCCTGGGCGAGGAACATGGGGATCTGGTAGCGCCAGCCGAGCGAGATGTCGGGGAAGCCGTGGATGAGGACGACGGAACCCTTGGGGGCGGCGTCGCCCTCGGGCTTGCTGAAGAGGTAGGAGTAGGTCTTGCCCCTGACCTCGGCCTGCTTGCGCTCGACGCGCGGGTCGTTGGGGGCGATCTTGTCGACGGCCATCGTTGGTGTGTGTATCCGTATACCGGTATGCAAGGCTTCCGTCTAGGGTGAAAACTGTTAGGGACCGTAGCGGGAGGCGGGAGGAGGGAAGGAGGGGCAGCTAGTAAATGGCGGGGTGCGCGGTAGTCTTATACTCACGTTGGCACTCGACGTCTGCCAAGGAACAGACCCTTGTTATTACAGCTCAGTGACTGATTGTAAGCTCCCTCACAATGCTATTGCGGGGATTGATGAAAGAGAAGGTGTGTATGCGTGTTTGTATGGGTGTGTGCAGCTTCACCGACACATATTTTACCAGACTTGTCGGAAAGATAAAACTACTTATATCATTCGAGGTATCGCCGAGTCGCCGAGTTATGGAGACAAGTATCGCACCTTGAAACTCGCCCGAATGCTTAGAAAGCTATAGAAACTGGCCACCTAGGAAAAACATACGAGCGGTGTAAATCGAGCCTCGGCATAGCTTGTCCCATTGTCGGGCTCTACCTCAATGCAGTACTTCGCACACAGGATAACATCGACCTGTTTGCACCAAGCTCTGGGTCCAGCGTATGGGTCGCAAGGTGAGGGGCATGGCTTGAATTGACAGGGGACCTGACGTGCGGCGAGCGGCGGCATTGGCGAACGGCGTGGCCGGGCATCCACCCGCGCGGGGCATCGCCTTTGCTGTCCATCGGAGTCCCTTGATGGAATCGTCCTAGCGGGCCCCGTCCGTGCTGTTGCGATGCCTCGGTCCAGGGACAACTTGAGACAAGGGGACTCGCCATTGTCGGACGGTACTCAAAACGGGGTTTCGCCATTGTCATCTTCAATATATGGTTCAGAGCCGGAGATCGCATTGTCTTTACCCGAAAAGCGTAAATTGCAAGTCTAGACGGGGGCCAACGATTCTTCAACGGCAAGGAACAGCTATTCTAGACTAAAAGGTCCCACCAAGCTAAAGCAGGAGAACGTCACTGGTCTTGCGCTTGAGTCAGAGAGCATGGCTCGACGTATGTAGTAAGCCTTTCAGCCGGCGAACAAAGTTGGTCTGAATCCCGTTTCTGGACCCAAGCTTCTTTTTTTCAAATATCACCATGGGCACCTTTCCCAAATAAACGCCACTTTGAACTCCAATTGGTATCATAAAAACCCCCAACTCCGCCTTCAAACTCGCGCGCAAAGCCAGGGAAAATAGCATGCCTCCCATATCGCCTAATGTTATAACAATCACATAAACTACCGCGGTTATGGCGTCTTTTACAATGAAACGCCGAGGAAGAAAAGATGGGAAAACACCACTCGCTTTTGTCAGGCATTAGTAGATAACCATATCCTCGTCGTTTTCAACGACATCACCAGGTTCGTCGTGTGTGTCCCGCTCATGTCTGTCTCTGTCGGAAGACGCAGCTGTGTGGTCGGTAGCTGCGGGAGCATCAGCAGAAACCTCTGGCGGAGCCTCTGCTGGTTGTTCTTCTGTGACCATTGGCACAAGCTCCTCCTGGGCCGTGGTCGGCGGCCTGGCACGGCCGTGGCGTCTCTCGTGTTCTTCCTTCCGATCTTTGAACGCTTCGAGTTCTCTCGCGATGGTGTTCTTAGCGTCTTGCACCTGGTCGTCAATCTCGTCTTCTTGTTCTTTGGTAAGCTTCCACGGTCGATAGTACTGCAACACGTCAGCTTATGGTTTCCCCCCTTACGCAACATGCAATACGCACAATTGACGGGCCTGCTTTCGTCCGGAGGGATTGTGCCTTTGCAAGCATGTTGGCATGTCGGGTTTTCATCTGCCATAAAGAAAAGCTTATAAGCACTTGAATGAGGCCATCAAGGGGAGGAGAGGGGCAAGCACGTACGACTTTCTCGTCAAACAAGATTTGCTCCTTCCACCGCGCCTCGGTGATCCGCGCGAGCTTCTCTGTCCGTCTCTTTTCGTCTTCTGCCCTCTGCTTCTGCGCCTTCTCCTGCTGTCGCTGCTCAATCTCCCTCCTCTTCTTGTGCTGCGAGCTGGAGTTGGTCTGGCTGAGGGTGCTCAGAAGACCTCCAAACAGACGCTTACCCCGCTTCTTCTCTTCATCCCTTGATAAAGGCGCTCGTCGAGCGGTGGCTCGGGAATCTTCGTCGCGCGGCCTCGAGTCCTGTGTCGAATCCTGTGTAGGTGGGTCGCCGTGATCGCCATCATCGAATTTTGCCCTTTTTGATGATTCTTCCGCCCCATCAAGGGAGTCTATAGACGCTTTCCGTTTTTGTGTAACCTCCATCTCAGAGCTCGCGGATTCGGGGTTGATGGTATCAGCAGGTGCCCTGGAATCTGTAAGCTTCTCTTGCTCGGTCCGAAGGGAGCCGGTTTTGTTGTACTCTGTAACAGTGGCCATGATGATGTCGCTTCCCACCGTCGCAGTCGCAGTCTGCTCGGCGAAAATCTCAAAAAAGACCGATCGCGAAGGAATGCGGTGTGCACGAAGGGAATTGAATGCGCCTCGATCCCATGGGAGGTATCGCGGAGCTTGACAGCTCCAACCCGAGCTCCAAGGCTGAGGTTTGTCAGCGGGGTCCAGCCACTCGGAGGGACGAACCCACAGACTACCCCACTTTGGTCGGATCAGACGAGGGTCCGCACCAATGACCGAAAGAGAACCGAGAGGAAGAAGTGGCGAGGCTGACAGGCGCAGACGTCTTTTCTTCAAAGGTTCCTGGTGAAGAGAGGGTACGATAAGCTGCGACTTGCGACCATCACCTCCCGCGACCCGCAAGACAGCTTCCACCAAACCTCACCACCCAGAGGCGCTTCTCTCACATATTGACCATCATGTCGCGCCATCACCCGTAGGCCATCTCCCAGTCAAACCCCTCAAAATTCATGCACAAGCTAACAACTCCCGCCAGCGATCTCGTAATGTGCCGCAAGCAAGCTGGCATCGCCATCGGCCGCCTCTGCGACAAGTGCGACGGCAAGTGCCCCGTCTGCGACTCCTACGTCCGCCCCACGACCCTCGTCCGCATCTGCGACGAGTGCTCGTTCGGAAACTACCAGAACAAGTGCGTCGTCTGCGGCGGCGAGGGCATCTCGGACGCCTTTTACTGCTTCGAGTGCACGCGCCTCGAAAAGGACCGCGACGGGTGCCCCAAGATTATAAACCTCGGCAGCTCCAGGACCGACCTGTTCTACCAGAAGAAAACCAATCGGACGGCGACGTACTAGTCCCTGCGTCGCCTGGGATATGGGCAAATTTGATGTGTTGTTTGAATGCGAGGAGACAGAGGAGACTACAAAGTTTTCGTGGGACAGGTATCGCATTGCCTGCGGCGTTTGATGTGTTTTGGTTCACAGCTATGGGACAAGGGTTTTGCGGCATAATTGGCACTAAGTCAGACATGATAATTTTTTTTAAGCGGCATGAAACGGTTTCACCAAACAAAGGAAATGCTTCATTTTGCATGAGTATCAAAAAGAATGGCCAAACAATTAGGCCAATGTTCATCCAAGTTCGTATAGTACAGTGAGGTCAAAGCTAGCCAAGTACCCGCGTCGTAATCATATGTAGCTAACCTTGACTCCCATTCCCGCGGTCGCCTTGACCTTGTTCCAACCATTACCAAGCACTCGCTGTATCCGTTCGCGGACGTTCTTCTGCCCAAACATGACGACCAACCCCAAAATAAAGGCCACGAGCCGCATCAGCAGCATCGGGTTCGTCTTAAATGATGCTCCCAGCTGGTCAATCACCTCGCGCATCCGAGAGATGACCATTGACGCCCTCGTTCCAAAGGTCGGCGGAGCTGAAGATTTCCCTTTTGCCCTAGAGACGGGCATCTTCGAATTAGAGTTGGACCCTGATGTGTTGGAAACGGCCCTGGCGTGACGTCCCTTGCTTGACCCCGCCTTACTCGAGCCTGCTTTACTCGGTGTCTTTTCGATGCCGTAGTCCCCTTCGGCGCCTTCTCTTCGTGCCCTCTCTTCCTCTAATCTCCGTCGTTCCCTCTCTTCATTCTCGGCTCTCAACTTCTTCGCCTCCTCAATATCACGCCGAAGCTGTTCTTCCTGCTCGCGTCGCTCTTCCGTCTCTCGCCTCTCGGCTTCCTGCTGTTCCTCCTGCAGGCTTTGCAGAGCTTGCAAAAACGCCTCGCGGCGCTCATCGTCTAGTACCGAGCTGACGCTGATAAACTCTCGGGCATAATCCCACTCATTATTGCGGATAAGTACGTGGAGCGTGTACAGCTCGAGGATCTTGACCCTAGCATTCAGATCCCTCGGTGTATCCGCTCCGCTGGTGGCCTTCGCCGGAGACCTATGCCGGTTCAGCCGTGGTGACGGCGACGGCGAGTCGGAAAATCTCTTGGAGAAGTCCAGATTTGGTGATGTGGCGGCTGCGAGATAGCTCTCGAGCTTCCTTTGGTTCAATTCTTGTGTCCGGGCGTGGGCTAGTAAAAGTGTTGCGCTATGTTGTTGTTAGTGTTTGTTTGCAACAGGAAAAAAACAACGACAGAGAGGGCATCTTACAGATTAATGACAACGTCCGAATCGACGTCGCTCTCGACGCCGTGGTATCCGTTGCGTACGACCTCCTCCCAAATGTCTCCTTCCCTGACTTTGGTGCACAGCGCTCTCCACTCTTGGCTCCCAAACGCATCCTTCCCTTCGTCTGGCTCCAGTTCGACGATGGCGTTGAGCGTCGTCAGGTACAAGCTCCAGACCTTGATCCTCGTGGATCGCGATGCCCTGGCGACGGGCGCTGGTTCGCCTGCGCCGTTCTCCGACTGTCCCGAGGGCGGGGTGATCAATGGCAAGATGGTGGATAGTGCCTCGGGTAGACGGCGGGTGAGGAAGAGAGTCGAAGCCTGGCGGTAGGTCTTTGAGATTTGCGAGGTATGGCGCGCTGAGGTCGATGAGGATAGAGACGAGATGGAGCTCGCGAGCATATGTGGTGGGAATGTAGCGGTGGTCTCGGAAGAAGCGACCGTGGGACTCAAGGTCGCCGTGTAGGAGCCATTGAGGGACGACATGTTGGCGGGCATTTAGGAACGGGAGGCAACAGCAGCAAGCAACGGGGTCAATTTGTCGGCATTGAAGAGCCCCAGGCGGAGGGAAATGAGGGAAAAAAGAACGGGGACTATTGTTATGTATCTGGAGTGCGGAGAATGGCGGCCATCATACGCGTTCCTGCTCAAATGCCACCTGCGGGTTGTGAAGAGAGCCGCGACATGTGGATGTGGTTAGATTCGGGTTCCTGGGCGTTATGGTGGTGGTGTGTGGTGTGTGGTAGTGGTGGTGCTGAGGTAGCTGGGGGTTGCTGGAGAATGGAATTGGAGTCTGCTGACAGACAAACATGCCGATTACCGCAGCACCTGCACAGCTGCCCGGGACAGGCACGCACCGGCACGGTTACACTTTTCGGCCATGGCCCAAGTTTAGCCTCGGTTTGTTTCTTAGTGGGTTCCCCCCCAGCTTCTGCGTTGCTGCGTTGTATGCTGCCACTGGGGTGGCTGGCCAGCTGACCGCCAGAGCATGAGGGGAGGGGAGCGATAAGCGAGTACCAGTGACGTTGTCGCTGGACGGCTCACATGTCAAGTACCTCTTTAGCCTCCACGAGCGCGGCCTTCTCCCGGCGTCCGGCCTTCTTGAACTTCTCATTGGGTGGAGTTTCCTGATCGGGGAGGACGCTGTGCCTGGGTCGGAGAAACAGGGGTTGCCCTCGACGACCGGCCGAGCTTTCATCTCACCTCCCGGAGATCACCAACCATTTAGAGACGATCGTCTCATGCTCGCTGCGGCCTGTCATTTCAAATCTTCGTGTTATATTCAACCCGCCAAGTCGGGATTCCCTTCTCAATTACTGCTTTGCTTAGTTGCGTCTATTATGATATCCTATTAATTACCCCTCTCAACTGTCAATCGCAAGTTTGCGCGAACGCGTTCAGGGTTTAGACTTTTCTGGCCCCCCTGTGCTTCCCCAGATTGTTCCGAGGCATCTCGCGGGACGCAGAACCACGCGGCTCCCGGAGAGAATGTCATCGCCATTTAGCCCCTGATGCTTACATCGGTGCATTTCCTATTGTAGTCATCGAGTGACCATCCACCTCTCATGACTGGCACTAAAGTGTCGTTGGGGTGCTCGGTACACGTGGAATTTTCTTCGTCGCGGGGTTCTAGAACCGGATCATCTTACGTCCTAGGAATCGCTGAGCAGCTGGAACATATAAGGCTCATAAGCTGATGGGAAGGAGTGGCCCTGACCAACATGTCAAATAATCTGACGAATGCCGACGTGCTCTTATTGTGCTTTCAATCAAGTATGGATAGGCTCATCTATCGAAACATAGTTTTGCGGGGCGTCTCCAGAAATCCACCAAGGGTCATCCGTCCTCAACGACATTGCAAAAATCCATTGTCCTACTCACAAACGCGTCTCCCTACTCATGAGACCAGTGCCACCACCAACAACCCAAGACGCGATTTCGCGTTGGCACAGTCGGCAAACTCTTCAATCGAAGGGCAATTACGCTCCGTCGCAAGCTCAACTTTGAACTCACCATTCGGGCCCGATATTAAATGTCTTGCGGGGGGCGATCCGAATTCGGTCGCGAATGTCGTCGAATATGGCCATCTGCCACCGAATCCGACCCACGTACCCTTCCTGGGTGTTGGACTCTCTCCATGTGCCAATGTCCGAGTCTTGCGAATAGCCCAGGAATTGTGAATCGTATCCAACTGCTGATAGCCATTCTCTGTCATACAATCTCCATTCTTTGCTCTCGTATGACGCGGCTCGGCCCTCGAGCCTAGCCGATTCCTCGCGGGCGAGTTTGTGGGCAATTCGCAGAAACACAACTGCCGTCATGTGGCCTATCTTCATTAGTCGAGCCACTCACGGTTCTGCTTGTTCTGCCAACTCACTATCGAAGCCAGCCTGATGGGCTGTTCCACGACGGCCATAGCCATAAGCTGCATCCCAATGGATGCTTGGCTGCGTTCTGTTGCCATCGAACCTATTGTATAGATCCATCAATGGGTCTTCGCCCTCGATCGTGTCGTCCTTAATGGCCAACAGCTTCGTGTCCACGATGCGTGGGAACAATTCGTGAATATTTACCAAAAACTCCAAAAAGCTGTCGGGGAGGTCGTCGATGAAGGTGTTGTAAAGGAACAAAAGGTCCATGAATTGGTTGTGTCCGATAATGGTTGGCGAAGACGTTCGGCCTAAAGTTTCTAGCTCCTGAAGAGCATCTGCTACTTCATTCTTGAGTGTTTCCGTGGATAAATCCTCGAGATCGTGACACAGTTTGTCCCAACCAGTCGGCTCATCCCAGCCGGCTGTCTCAGCTGTGATATGCCAAGTACCAGTGTCGCCCTCCCGAAACTCGCCACCTGCCACTCCCTCCGAACTGCTTGAGGATTCTCCATCGTGGCTCGCCGAATGAGCTCCTTGAATATGTGTGGCCTGTGGAGGGATGTCATGGTGAGGGGAAGAGTTGATCCCAGGCCGGCTGCTGCCAAGATCGGGGTAGCAACGTTCGCAATGAACATCATACACCAAGGGCATCAGCTCATTATCTCCAACTCGGCTTCTGGACAAGTTCCGCTTCTTCATACAGAGGCACTCGTCTTTGCTGATCAAGTTTGTTTGAAATGCCACTTCGACGTCCTGACCTGAGGACGTGCTAGAGCAGCCTGTGTCAGGGTCGTGATGTGTGCAACACCAGGAGCAATAGCGATCCTCGACTTCTTCCTCTGGAGATTCTTCCCACTGTTCTGGTGCCGCGGGATGAACAAGCTCATGCACCTCACGACAAAAGCATTGTGCTTCGCCAGGCCAGCCAGACATGGCTTCGACAATGAGGTCGGGGTTAATGAGGTTGGCAAACTTGCCGCCGACAAGGGCTTCGATAATCAGGCGAATTCCTCATATCAGTCAGCCACCAGTAAAGCATTGCACACTGAGGGGAGCCCACCTGCGTACTTCCTCAACGATGCGTTGAGATCGTCCTCTAGAGACTCACGCCTCTTGGTGAAGTCAGCTGTCAGTGTTCTCATCACAGTTATCCGCGCCGCTGTAAACGAACCTTGGCTTCTTGTCCATCGTCCCGCTGAGAGATAACCACGGTCGTGCCATGATTCCAAAGACGGCAAACCATTCGTGGCACAAGCTTTCGGGCCTTTCTACAAACGATCTGTTCGTAGACGCTCATACGTTTCTTACTATCAGAGTTGGGTAAGAGGACATTGATCTCTAGAGTTCGCTGTCCCATGTCGCGATTAGTATACTCAGTAGAAAGTAACGAGATTCTAAGAGGAAGGGATTTTTGTAGATAGAGGATAAAGGAACCAGTGCCACATACCATCCATGGATCGGTGTAAAGCCAATTCACAGTCGTGTTATGGGCATAAATGGAAAAAATAGTCAGACCTTCGTCGTCCTCGTTGTATCCATGATCTTTGGCGTCCCAAGGATCTTGTCGGCGCTGCATCTGTCGAACTGCCAAGCGTGCCTCTTCGCGGCTGAGGTACGGAACGCAGTCCTCATAGACCTTCTCCAGCCGGATGCCTTCCGATCGAAGAAACTTGAGAGTGTTGTATGATACAGAAAGGCTCCTATCCAAGCCTTTGACGAACTTTTCATCAGCTCGCGTTTCTGTGTGCAGGTAGGGGCTGACAGTGAAACTATAGGTCTCGGTTTTGTATGAGCCGTCTGGAATTTTGTCAGAACGCGACGGATGATATTCTTCGGACGTGGAGAACACAAACCTGACTGGCTTTGGATACACGTCATCCCCATCTCAAAGACGTTGAACTTGGATGCAATCTTCTTGGCCGATTCATAGATTTGCTGGTTGGTTGGGTTTTCTGAGTGGTCTGCCGAGCTCTTGTCCGTGATGCCGGTCATCTCGAGATCGATGGCAACGAAGTCGGACTTCGCGATGGACAGCAGAATATTCGGCAGCTGCCGCCAGAAGTTCTCTGACGAGACTTCCATGCTGGGCGTCGAGGTGTTGTCAAGCTTTTGGCCGCCAGTCGTCAGTAGTTGAGAAGGAAAGGTAGGAGGTAAGGTAGAAGGAAAGGTTGAAGGAAAGCGGCAAGAAAAGTGGGAGTGGTATAAGGGGAAGAAAAAGAGGCAGGAAGGAAGCTGTGGGTGGAGGGAAACAAAAGAAAAATGAGAAGCCACCAAGAGGAGACGAATTCAGGAAGGAGCACCTCGTGACAGCAATGAACAGGCAAGAGCACTCGACTTCTGTGGCAAGGCAGGTCGTTCTTCGGAGGTTTTGCTTGCGTATTCCTGTCCGGCTTGTAAATGAAAAGGGAACATCAACCCTTCAGTAGCCAACAGCGTCCTTAGGCAGAAGGAAGGAAATTGCAGAGTTTTGAGACTGGCCATCGCAAAATCGAGTTTCCTCGTAATAAAGCATTATACGAAATCATTGTGTCGTTTTAAGGCCACAGGTTGCCCGAGGTAGTAAAGAATAATCTAAAAGCCAGTAAACACGACTTATCACGCCCAGCGTGAGGCAATGGAAATTTTTTAAAAAAAGATTGAGAAAGTCAAAAAGTTCAACTCTTATCCTTGCGGACAGCGGAATCTATGAAAACCCCGAGACTCTTACCAGCCTCAGGTGTAACGATGGAGGTTTTCTAACGGCGGCGGGATTCGAACCCACGCACCCGCGACGCAAGGGGACGCTCCTCGTCAAAGGAACGCCTCTCTGATCCCATTGCGCCGCGGACTGTTGAAGAAATGCAGAAGAGTTTAGACATGTAAGGGTAGGCCAGGCGGTTAGGAGGTCCGGAGGGAAGGCAGCCATGGGATGAATGAAGAGGTGGGGCTGAGGCTTGTGGCTGGACGTGGGAGGTGAAGTCCACGAGAGGGAGGAAGGCGCGGTGTAAGATAGGAGAGGGTGGGCTTGGGAAACGCTGTTATGGGTTTGTCTTTGCGGCCTCACCTCTAGAGATTACTGTTTGTGGTTATACGAGGTAGTTGGACACCATATCAAATTGGTATAAGCAATCTTGCTTTACGTGAGAAAGCATAATACGTGTCAAAACTGGAACTGCGAAGATGAAGTAGATGGAATTGTGTTTCTCTACATATCTACTTGAAATCCCTTGGCATGGATGGCTTTATGAATAATGGTAACATATGCGGGCATGTAAAGACCCAATGTTTCAGCAACTTGACAAGCTATGTGATATCTCGAATGACGCTCATTATTGCTGGTAGATTTATCTACTCTTGAATAGCGGTAAGACCAGCAAGTATACGTCTACGTCTTCGAAGCACTCAAAGACGGTAGATTCAATGCCCTCAAGTTGATGGAGGATGACATGGTATCTCGTAGGCAACAGGCCATGTTCGCATGCTTTTAAGGCAAAACCATCTCGAACTGGCGACGGTTCTATAGTCTGGGGAGCAGAGTTAGATCAGAATGAGCATCTCACACCCAAGCCAAGCCCAAGGTCGAAAGCACAACCCAGCACGATCAGGCCCTGGCCAGGCAGACACGAACATCCAGTGAAATATTTGATTGTACAAGTTTATCTATGATACAACAGCGTTACACATCCTCTCAATCATTCCCCGACAACCACTGGTCCGCCCCCCCCCCCCCATTTTCACCACTTGAGTTCAAGTTTTACACATGGCGCCGACCGGTCCAAACCAATATGGAGGCATACGTTTACCGGTCCACCATCATGCCCCGCACATTGTTGTAGTAACCCGGCTCCAGCACCTCGGCGAGCTCCTCCTTGGTCAGCCACTTGAACTCCTTGTACCCAAACTTGTTGGCCGTCAGGTCCGCCTGTCCCGCCATGATGCGGCCCTTGAGGAAGAAGGTCTTGCTGCCGCGCTCAAAGAGCTCGCCGCGCCTGACCTGCGTCTTGGCCACGTGCACGGCGGCCGGGCCGCGGCCGACCATCCACGTGTTCATGTTGACGCCCGCCGTGTCGTCGAGGATTCTCTGCGCGGCCTGTAAAGAACGTTAGCATATATCGATATCGAAGCATGGGAAGGGGAGAGAGAGGGGGTCGATATGGGTTGGATAAAAAAACTCACCTCGTGAAGGTTCTCCTCCGTAGACAATCCCGCCGCAGGAAACTCCCAGACATCCTTCTTGCGACCGGCCTTCCTGACGACAAGATACAGCGTCCTCTCCATGGCGCGATCCAACCTCGTCTGGTCCCCCTTGATATCCGCCTCCGACACCCGCGGCGCCAACGCCTCGGGCGGCGCCCGGTCCTCCTCGGGGATAATCTCCGCGTCGTCGCTCACGCGCATCACGGCGTCCTGGAGCAGCAGCTCCACCGCCTTGTCGTGCTTGCTCAACCCGTCGCCGACGGCCAGCTCGTCGTCCCACGCCGTCGACGCCTTCCCGTTGTACACGCCCAGCTCCTTGGCCACGGTGCCCTTGCGGTCCTTGACCTTCATATTCCAGTCAATCAGCGCCGGCGTGTCGGGCTTGAAGTAGACGGACGTGATGAAGGGCATCGTAAGGCGCTCGTTGAGGCGCTTCTGGTAGAAGAAGTAGGACTGCTCAAAGTCCGTCAGGGGCCGCGTCAGGAGCGGCGCCCGCGTGAGGATCACGCCTGCGCGGATCAAGGGTGGCGGGATCGTAATGTCCGCCGCAGCCGCCTTGGGTTCGTTTGGTTTGCTGACTTTTGACGAAGGGGGAGGAGGAGGGGGAGCGTTGGTCGTGGTCGTGGTCGTTGCGGCGGCAGCGGCACCCGAGTACGCTCGCGAGGGAGCTGGAGCTCTAATCTGGACCCTCGCGCATTGTCTGCAGACTCTGGGGGTTGCTGTAAGGGGGACTCAAAGTCAGCCAATGATCTCAATGTTCATCCGAAACGTAAACATACATTGTATGCGCCCGAGGGCGGCGAATGCGCCTCTGCTGGAAGCTGTCATCATGAAAAGCGCTGGGTGTACGGGGTCTCCTCCTTGACACCTCAGTCGAGAATCTCCAGATGGGAATTGAACTTTTTTGCTGGTCAAGCTTAGCAGAGGTACGTACCGAATGGCCGGGGCGGCGCTTACCTAAGGTCAGACGTCCGACGAGGTGCACCGTGCACGGATGCAGCACAAGGTAAATCTTGAGGTGCCTCATATTGTATGTACCTGAAAAGCAAGGTCGATCTTGACAGGCGTCCGGGTCAATATCGCGCCTGACAAGCGCGGGTCTCAATCACGTAAGCAGAGGTACCGTAGCGGGGGCTGAGGTGGGTGGGACCGCGCATAGCCTTTATCAACCCGACGTCCTGCCGCGAAACTTCTTTCTCTTGCTTCTTTTTTCTCTTCACGGCACCATTTCCTTATCGTCAAGACCTGTTCCGCCTCCAGAACGTCCTGATCATTTATTCCGGTGCCCAGAGTAAATCGCAGTCTTTTTTCGCTAACAGCACCTGCACTCTTAACTGGGTTCATGTTAGATAGCTACTGCAAACACATCAGCGCCTTTGACCGCTGTTTAAGAATGATTGGCTTCTGCTACCGCATCAGCAGAGTCCGGAGTGGACTCTCGCTATGTGGCAAGCAATGCGTCGCGACAACCGCAGACGTGAATTCTCTGCTCCACACGTCACTTGGTGCTGCTGACTGTGCCGCCGCAATTATAGCTCGAGCGTGTTCACGAGTGCTGGTGCTTCTTAATGAGAGTCGTAATATCCATTCGTCGTGTCGTCGTCGTCTATCTACCCGCTAAAGTACAGAAAGCCTTTCCAGCCTAATCTTGGGTCACGCCCTTCACAGAGTCTCTTTCCAAGAGATCCGAGCGATTCGAGCTACTACAAGACTCCACCCCTAAGATACAGCTGTGCCTCTCCCCCGCCCAATCCCAGAGACACGGGGAATTCAAAGTTGAAATTTTGCAAAACAAGAAGCCTCCTTTGGAATGGAGTGTTTGGGTATTAGACCGCTTGGTTCGCTGCCAAACACCAATAACGCCTAATGCCCGATACCGTTCGTTCGTTTATGCTGCCGAGCGCCGATCAAGCCTTGAGTTCCTCAATCGCACGGGCCACCTCTTTGGTAGCGATCTTTTCGCAAGTCTTTTTGGCATCATCGTCCAGCGTCTGCGGATCGCGAAGGCCCTCGTACAGCTTGCGGGAGACATCTCGATTGATGTTTGCATATTGATCGGTGGTGAGCTCCTTCGCGCGCCAATGGGGCTTGAGGGCAGCCCGGACGATGCCGCTGATCCTTTCCTTGGTCTCAAAGGGGATGGCGGATCGCGTAGGCGACGAATCCTGAGACCGAGCAAAGGTCGGTCGTTGACGGTTCGGTCGCTGTGGGCGAGGCTGGCGAATTTCCGCGCCGTTCGATCGACTGTCAGAGTCACTACTGTCCCCAGCGTTTCGAGTCGGCGAGTAGTTGGCTTTGGGGAACCGTGGTTCCACATAGGAGCTTAGGGATAGCGTAGGTGAGCTGGGCCGGGGATGGGGTGGCGGGGTGAGAGAAAGCGCCCGCGGTGAGTTTCGTGATGATGGCGAGGGGGATGTGACTGGCGAAGAGGGGTCAACACCAGAGTGAGTACCGAAATAATTCCGCACAGTCTCGTCGTCGGAAGGTGCGCTCATCTCCACCTCCTTAAGCAGCGACGATAGGAATGATGGTCCGGGTTCCGTATTGATGGGAGACTGGACGCGCTGCGTGGCACCGTTCGTCTGAGGCCGCGATGTCAGAACACTCGTCGGCGCGGGTGACGAAGTTATCGTAGGTGCGGGGGCGAGTGCCGACACAATGGTAGGGCCGACGCCTGAAGCGGTGCCAGATCCAGATCCAGATGCAGATCCCGACACTGAAGCCGAGGCAGAGCCCGATCCGGAGCCTTCTCCCTGCAAAGGCAATCGGCGTGTGCGAGGTCGCTTCAGCTTGCGCTCGGGTTCCTGAGCGGGTTCTTGGGGAGAAGCCGTGGTAGATCTCGACTTTCTCTTGCGGGGATTGGGAGCGCTCGTCTCGGCTTCGCGAGCCCTCTCGAGGGCGCCCCAAGCCTGCTGCTCCTCTCTCGTCTCGGGAGCCGGCGGGAGGGGTTGCATGACGGGTTCGACTGGGCCACCGTCGAGGCGATGACCGACGGTTGGGCGAATATTCCTCGCAAAGATGTCTCTGGCGCCTAGACGACTGGCGATGCTCATGCGCTGCTCCCAGTCTTGGTGTTCTTGGATTTCGCGAAAGTGTCCTCTCTGGGCCTGGGCGCGGCGAAAGCCCTGAAATAAGTCTTCGTCTTCGTGGTTGTCGAGGTCGATGTCAGTAGCATCGTAAATGCGACTAGCAATCCGGTCCCATGCACCCTGCCACTCGAGGGATCTTGCCTCGCGTCGTGCATTTCTAGCTTGCAACTGGGTTCGCAACAAGCCTCTTTGAGCGGTAACGTTTCGTCGGTTTGCTGAGCGTGCAGCTGGGTTCAAAGGCCGTGACTGGATCACTTCGACATCCGAAGCCTCACTAGGGCTGGATCGGCTGGCATTGTTGTTTTCATCACACTCAAAGCAGTACCAGGACTCGGTCTGGGGAACACCAGACAGGCCGATGCAGTGTGTATGATAGGCTGCGTTGCAACCATCGCAGAGGAGCAGCACCTCTTCATGATCCGAGGACTCGCATATGGGACAGGCAGGGCTCGGCTCCTCGCCTTCGCCCTCGGGGTTCTCCTGAAGCCATCTGTGGATATCAAACTCCTGCTCTTGCTTCTTGTCTTGAACAGCGTACGAATCGATAGGGGGGCCTGTTATTGTCACCAAGGTTAGTTTCTTGTTGCTAAAGCTACTGCTGCTGCTGCTGCTGCTACTGCGAGCGTCTATTGCGAGGCGGGATGATTTGATACGTACCGTTGAGCTCAGATGAGAGGCTGACCTCATTGAAGGGTGTACGGCAGATGGGGCAAGTATTGGAGTTCTTGGCCCAACTTCTGATGCACTGATCGTGGACAACGTGATTGCAGCCAACGAGGGTAGCAATGTAATTTGACTCTGGTTCTTCTAGTATTACGAGATCTGAGTCGATGGTACGGTATGTTGGCTGTACTGTTGTGGTGGTGGCTGCTGCTGTTGCTTTTGCAGCCGCTGGGCCCGCTACGTTTCCAGCAGCAACGTCTTGCTGCTGTTGCTGTTGCTGCAACGAGGGGTGCTGCAGCGACTCCAGGCATATGATGCACTGATCCGGTTCAGTCATTGTGGCAACTGTGGTAGTATCGCTTGAGGTTTGATGAATTCATAAAAAAACGTCTTTGAGCAGGGCCAACAGATGGCTTTGAGATTGCAGGAATATGTGCGTGGATATTGTTATTGTAGCCGTGATTGTGTGAACTTGTTTATGGGCTTTATTGCCTTGTTGTGTCGGTCGTGGGGTGGCAGATGGTAGGTAGAGGGGGGAAAAAAAGAGAGGTGCCGAGTTGTTCAGTGTCTGGTGGTGGTAGTGGCAGGCCTGAGGTGGGAGTGTTGAGGCGACTGAACGGCTGTCGGGTCGCTATCAGTCGAGTGCACAAACGCACGACCAACTCGGCAGGTTGCTGAAGAGTGGGAAGGGTGCCAAGGGGGGCACTTTGGGGGTTGGAGGGGGAAAGTGGAAGGTGGCCCAGGTTTGGTAGGTGAGTTCGATATGTCCTGCGTTTCTGGCGCGAGATGGACTGTCAGCCGGTTCGGGGGATGTTTCGCCGCTGCGCTAGGCAGGGAAACCAAGCAGCAAAAAAAGACGAGTAAGATATACGATGAAATAAAGTGGCCGGTGTGGAGAGAAGAGGGGGGCTTCAAACTTTGGCTGGCAGTGCTTTTCTGGTGAGGCGAGACAAGTAGGAAGAGTGAAAAGGGAGAGAAAAGGATCTGGTATGGTCGCCTTTCTTTCAAAGTGCGGATGAGGTATGTTCGTGGGTGAGGTGCCCACTGGTGGACGGGGGGCGGTATGGGAGTCTTGGGAAAGGTGGTAGGTAGGTAAAATGGCGGTGCTGGGCTACCCGAGAAGACCTTGGGACCTGGAGAACTGAACGGGAATTGTAAGAGGAAAGGTTTGGAGAGGCCAGGACCCCCAAGGCGGGTTTTTTGCGAGCTTAGCGCACGCCTGTAGCTGGTCTTGACTGGAGCCAATCAACAACCGGCTGATGCAGTGGTGCGCCACGCTCCTTGCACCTTGGTCCTTCGTCCTTTGCACCTCACCCTTCGCGGGCTTCCCAGTCGATGACCCACTGGGCTGGACAGTGGACAGGGACCTCATGGAACTGCATCCCATGCCTCCACCAGCAACGGCAGCACCCTCACAGTCACACTCTGTTACTCACACACACACACACACCTGTGGACACAAACGTGCATCTAGACGCATGCTCGAAGCAGGTCGACGCACTGAGACGGACCAGACTAGCCCACTAGGGTCGCTGCAAGCCTGCAAGAGCACGTACTCTCCATGGATCGATGCAGGAGCCGGAGCATCAACACCAGCCCGGAGGCAACATCTCACTTCACGGACATCCCACGCCGAGGAAACGCTCAAAAACACCCTCGGGAAATAAGATGGCCTGTTGAGGGATGATGTTGACTGCTGCAGTAACAACTCCTCCTACTCGGCAACGTTGTCATCTAGAGGTGTAGGCACGTAACTAGGTACGTATGGGGACACCTCTGGCGGGAAGAAAATAAAGAAAACGATTTGGTACGTACCTCGACTTGGCGGCAAAACCACGACAACAACGGCTGGGAGCTTGCGTGGTTGCGTTACTTCGGTTTTGCGTTTGCCAGGCCTTTCTCCTCACGATTCGACAGCTCCTCTCAATTGTCTATTGACCAATCCTCCAATCAGGTAGGTGCTGAATGACGGAGTGCCAGAGTGCCAGAAACAACTGAGAGTGAAAGAGCTATGTCCGGGGGAGAACGGTGGGAAGGGGGAAGGTGGTAAGGTGGGCGGCGAGTCAAACACTCAATGGATTGGCTACTTGGCTCGTGCGATGTTGTTTGGTGACTTTTTGGTCAGGTACCTCGATCCAGCTGAGCGTGGGTGTGATGGATCATGGAAGAGAGTCTTAGGTCGGATCGATAGGTAGGTACCTAAGTGGCAGATGGCGTTGAGAACTTGAGACGCCTTTGATGGAGGGCGAGGTGTGAGGGCGTCTACGTCAGGCCCTCCTGTCAGGTGAACTGCGTAAAACGTACTTTGTAGTACCTAGATACCTAGCCCCAAGTGTTCTTGATGTGAGTGTGAGGTGAGGCAAGGCAAGGCAAGACAAGGAGGTAGTGTTCCGAGTTGGCGCGCAACGACGGCAACGTTAGCCCGAGTAATATGAGGGGGTAATCTGGAGACAATCGCGGTACAAGCAGAAGCAACGGGAACGTGCAACGGTGGAAAGCGGTCGAGGGCGGAAGAATGATGATAGCTGAAGAGGTAAAGTCGGGGCGCAGGGCGTGAGTATTCGGCGCTGGAATGGGTCAGGTCGACAATGGGTGCTATCTCCGCTTCCAGAAATGGGCTGCCTGCACCCATCCCGGATGACGGGAGTCGGGGGGCAGTGGCATAGGCAGTGCCAGGCAAATGGGCAATTGCCAATTGGGAGGGAAACTAAGTTACGGCGCTGTGTCCGTAAAGCAAGGTACACGTGAGACCTTCATGCCCCTCGTTTCTCGGAGGCCGACGAGATTGGTTCGATGGGGCCTGGCCTGCGTCAGGTTGCGACCCCAAGCCCAGAGTCCGGTCTCTTCCTTGGTGCTTGGTGTGCCCGAGCAACCTTTTTTCCATTAAATCATTGATTGTTCGTCGACGGCCGCTCGTCGCGGCCGGATGCTACTTTGCCTTTTCCCACATTTAATTGACAGAGGGGGGGAAAAGACACGGGAAGGGTAAGAAAGCCAGACTCAATCATTAAAACTGGCCAATTTGCTGCGGATGTATACGGCATTTTATACCCATGTGAACCTGCTCTCGTTTACGGCGGCATTTCCGCGCGGCATAGGCTCACAGCCCGTAATCCTCTAAGCCCCCCGAGGTGTACCGCTTACCGGATACTTGCGTGGTATTGCGGACGTGGATACTCTCTGGGACTTTGAACTTTCGTGAGATCCTCGGCTCGCGGTTGGCGTCTTTGTATGTGTCTCTCTGCTAAGGTGGCATACGTGCAGCGATATCGAAAAAACAGGGTCGAGGTGAGAAGCTCAACTCACCGACTTACATGGCAATCGGAAACCCACTGTGCTTTTCGGTTAACTCGTCTTCACCGCGACAGCCGGGCTGCCTCATTGGCCCACCGCCTGACCCCCAGCTGCATTCGCGCCTTGTAAGTCTAGAACACCGGGATGAGTCAAGTTGTGATTCGACGTGGCATCGCTACCGTAACGACTGCCGCGCACTTGTTCGCTTTGCTTCGAGAATGGCCTTCGTCGATGTTTCAACCCGCCTCAGAACACCGAGATGAATACCGGGCTTCGTGAGAACCTTGGTGGAACACACACCGCAACGCAGGCACCCAAGCGGATCACTCCTCTTTGCCTTGCTATTCCCAGAAATGACTGGAGATGACTCGGCCTCGACGTGGACACCTTTACGGCGCTGTTCCCTATGCTGAATCACGGTTACGTAGCCTGGTGGAGGTATCTCTCATGACGACTGGAGCAAATCTTTTTTTAATGTTGGGTGGCCCGCTTCGACGCTTCAACCACGCGGCTGAAGATGACGGGGTCGATGACTCTATCCAAGCCAACTAACTCCACACGCCCTGCCAAATGACCTCGCAACGCTCTTCACCACTTCACGATATGACTTGCCTGAGCAGGTCGGTGGGCGTGTCTCAGGGACGGACGGGAGGGTCAAGCGATCGGGAGGGAGGGGACGTTTTGTTTGTACGTCAAGTTCTTTTCATTGCTGACCAAGTGGTCCCTCTGGCAGCTGACCGAAGACCCGTTCCGTTATGGCCATCGTCAGGATGTAGGCACGATATCCGATTTTCCCAACACCGCCCGAAATGCAAAGCAGAAACCATCCACCGTTCGTAATCCCGTCCCTTAAACCTCAGCAATCTCTCTCAGACGACGGAGAGTGGAGCGCATGGCAGCAGCGGCGGGGGTGCTATTTGCAGTGTTAGCGTTCAGTTTCTAGTCCGACTTCTCTCCGTGTGTCAACATACGCGACAGTGTAGGCACCGCCAGCAACGGTCTTGTTGCAGCCTCTGCAGTTCCAGATGCCGGTGGAGTGGCGCTTGACGGTAGGCTTGCCGCAGAAGGTGCAGGTGTACTTGGCGTGCTGGGAGATTTCCATCTTCTTAACCTGCTTACGCAGGGAGGCACCGTAACGGGTACCGTACTTTCCGGTCACTCCGACCTTCTGTGAGGTTGTTAGAAATGTGTGGTTTCAATACTCTTGGTTCCTGGCTTATCGACGATCGCGTCAGAGGGCCGCCTGGCAGCAAATAGCACCCGGGCTGGGAGTCTAGACGAGAGAGAGGTTCGAGTTTTGGTCGAGATATTGCTCTTCATCGTGTACGAGTTTGAGATAGCTCAATTGTCGACGGTGAAGCACACCGAGCCTGCGGTGCACAGGCAAATCGGATGACTTTCGTGATCAATGATTGGTGGCATCTGCCTTCCTGGAGTCGGGAGTTTCGTCAAAGTTGGCGTCCATGGTCATTCGCTCTTCTCGTGTGTATCTCTCTCTCGTCATCGTCTCGCGTTGCGCTCGGGGATATTGCGTAGGCGGCCTGCATGTTCCTCCCTAACCCAACCACCAAACCGAGCCCGTGATGGATGCCACTGTCGCCAATGAGGGAAAATCGTGGGCCGGTTTCGACGCGGGGTAGGGAAGTCCAAGCAATGACGGGAAAGTCGATGAAGCCATTCGTCCTGGATGGGGTAGTAGAGCATTACGAACCTTCGTGCGCTTGGCCATTTTGTCGAATTTTGGGGGGGAACGGGTTCGTTGACTTGAAGTGCGACGAGTGGTGTTGACGGTTCCTCCAAGGCGGTTGAAATTTCTAAAGGATGGTGTTGAATTTTGTCAGGGCTTGCCGACTCCGTTTGTGCGCTGGGAAAGCGAGCACGGACCACAGTTGACGCGAAAAAAAGAATGCGGCAGAACTCCGGCAGTGGGGTTTACACCCGCCCTGACGCAACCCCTGGGTCCATTCTCAAATTCTCGCGAGTCGCCAGATCTTGACCCCATCAAGACACGTGATCCCACACCTGACAGCTGACCGCGGCTTACCTAACGTTTGACTTGGCGCATTGTTCAAGAGGTTGCACTGAAGGGCCTCTTCAAACGCCCGGGGAGGAGGCCGGGAGATCGGCGTCACAGCTGTCCGCTCGGCCCTTCTAAGCCGTAAGTGGAAAGCACAGCGCCCGGGTGGTTGTCACGAAGACGCTAGACCGCCGAGGCAGCGCGGACCAGATGCCTTGAACAGTTGGTATCGCCGTTTGCTACATCACAAAGTTTGCGCTCTCGACGGCCGCAGCGTGGAATGTGTCACCTCAATGGACAGCGAAACGGACACATTTTCGACGGATCATCGTGCATCTGTGAAAGGGGCCGGACATTGGTGCCACTTTTCGTGGCGTGCTGGGATATGTAAAGATGGCCGGTCGCCGCATGACTTTTGAGTGTAATCATTGATGTCTGAGACTCGTGCACCCTGACTCTTTTTTTCTCTTCAATCCTGCAACTGCCATTCCTTATTCTATCTCCCTTCGAGGCCAGACTTATTGTTGACAGGAGACATCGAGCAAGCGTCAGAGATGCCATTCAAGCAACACGACCGTCAGTACGACTTGGTCGTTTTTGGTGCTACCGGTGTGTATAAGTCGAGGATGCAGTGATGATGCAACCTAACGTCCAATTGCTGACAACTGCAAAAAGGCTACACCGGGACGTTCGTGGCAGAGCACATTACAACCCATCTGCCGACCAATTTAAAATGGGCAGTCGCAGGTCGATCGGAGACGAAGCTCCAAGGTCTTGTTGCCGAGTGCAAGAAGCAGAGTCCCGACAGATTGCAGCCTGGTACGTGAAAGGATTTTAGGCTATGCCGAGATCAGATGCGGGTCTGATCTTCACCAATGAAGTGACTGTCTCGGCGTCTTGCATTTTCAATCGTGCTAGCAATGGATGAGGCTACTACGTGCTGGAGATGTCAAGTCGAGAAACAACCTGTATTGGAGGGGGGAAGTGGTGACAAGCTGCTCGAGAGAGGGGCTGGATCTGTTATGCAGGCCTAGCCAAATAAGTCATCACTCAGCAGTACTGACCAATTTCACAGAAATCGAAATCTCCGGCCTCAACCACGAGGATCTTGAGGCGCTCGCCAAAAAGACATATATTCTCATCACCACCGTCGGCCCGTATGCAAAATATGGCGAGTTTGCCTTCCGAGCCTGCGCCGAGAACGGCACGCATTATCTCGACGTTACCGGCGAGACCCCTTGGACCGGCACAATGATTGGCAAATATGAGAATGCGGCACAAGAAACAGGCGCCATGATGTTTCCTCAGATTGGAATCGAATCGGCACCGCCAGACCTCGTCACCTGGTCGTTGGCCAAGCAGGTCCGCGAGAAGCTCTCGGCCAAGACAGGCGCCGTGACGGTCTCCATCCATAAGCTGGAGTAGGTTCCTTTTCATCTTGCTGTTCCATTGATGATTATTGGACTGGGGTGCTGGTGAAACATTGACAGAACGTTGCTCTAACGCCGAAATTTGTCTGTTAGTTCGGCTCCGTCTGGCGGTACCCTGGCGACGGTCCTCAACTTGTTTGAGTCATTCACGATTCAGCAAGTAAGAGACCAGCACAAACCATATGCTCTCTCGCCCGTTCCAAACAACAACAAGGTTCAGTCGCAGAAGTCCCTGCTGACCAAGTTGGTGGGATTGCGAAACGTCCCCAGCCTGGGACTGATGACTACATCCATTGCTGGGATGACAGATACGCCCATCATCCAAAGAACGTGGGGTCTCTTGGCATCGGTGCCTTCGCGCGAGAAACAATTCTACGGGCCAAACTTTTCGTTCCAAGAGTACATGAGAGCAAAGGGTTACCTCCAGGGCATGGCTATTCACTGGGGACTGGCATTCTTCGGCTTGCTGCTTGCGACTGCTGCGCCGTTCCGCAAGTTGGTGAAGAAATTTGTTTACGAACCTGGCCAGGGCCCGGACAAGGAGCTGTCAAAGAAGGACAAGATTGAGTATCGTGGCATTGCCAGCCCGGATAAGGAGTCCAAGACGGAGTTTCCCAAGGCTTACTGTCGTGCTTGGTATGACGGCAGCATGTACTACTGTGAGTTGAATTTGGATTCCTCCAATTGGTCGAGGGTGACAGAATGCTGACTGGACGCACACACAAATAGTGACGGCTGTTCTGTTGGCTCAAGCTGCGTCAACGCTGTTGGAGGAAGACGTCGACCTGCCCGGCGGTGTCTTTACTCCGTCGTGCTTGGGACAGCCGTTCATTGATCGGTTGCAGGGGGTCGGCTTCAACTTTGAGGAGAAGATCCTAGAGCACTGACGGGCCAGCGGAGGTACTGGTTCTCAACCGTGTTATATTGTTCACTGATGATGACTGGGGGATGGTTTCGCTTCAATGTAAACGGATTGTTCAAACGTATGCTGTAATTATCGAAACATATACCTCGTACTTAAATTCGAAAGAACGGGTTCATGTGCGTGATGATCGTTGCTGCATAAACTAAGTATCCTGCCCGCGAAACACGCTGACAACAGGATGCAACGTCGATTGTTGATGATAGCCAGGGGAGCTAACAACAGCTACCCAAGCTAAGCAGGTAGGCCCGGGGTTTTAGGGTTGCAACCTGATCTAACTGACAGCACTTGCAGAGTGATGCTTCCAATTAGGTTCGCACTGGAGATAAATGTTCCCAACTTCCCGTTGTGGAGTTGTCGCCGGCGCGCTGGACCGACCTAACCGGCCTGCAGAGGGCAAATGGGCGCATACAAAAGTGAGGTACTCCGTACCCAAGTAAGGTACCTTAGGCAGTGCATTCCATTTGGTAGACGTCGGGTAATTAGCGCCCCGAAAGCAGCTTTCCCCGCAGAATTAGAGGAGCACGCAGCTCGAAGGGCCAGGCCCAGGAGGCTCCCCAATTCGTGCAAAACTTAGGACGTCATCAGTCCATGTTGCATGAGGTGAGGTGCAAATCCAGCACTGGCCGGACCCAGCAAGCAAAGCACAGGGCAGTCTCGGTCGCTTTCCACATCATCCACACGCAGCAGTGACCTTTCTCCGGAACCCGTCCAGCCGTGGATAATAATCATCTACAACACCTTGTACTCAGTTGCGACATGCGATAGCCCACGGAACGACGACATTCTCTTCCGCTGTTTCAGTCGAACCGAATTAAAGTTTTTTTCCTTCTTTCTTTTCTTCTTCCATATCTGTGATACCCCCTAGGCTGTGAGAGAGGTAGAGGAAAAGAGTAAAAGAGAGCGAGAGCAGGAGCGCGCGCGGAGAGAGAAAGAAAAGAAGAAAGCTTTTTCTGAGGATGGATCAGACAACAACGACAACCGCATCGGCCTCGGCCACCGAGAACACGCCTCTACTACCGACGACAGAACTCCGCCCCAAGTCGTCGCGAACCGTCACGTTCAACCCGAACCCCGTATCCAAGACCATTGAACCGGAGCCCAACTTTCAACGATCAAAAGCAAGCCACGGCAACAGTCTGGCGGCGAGCCCCGGGCAGAGCTCGGCACTATCCTCCATCAACAACAAGCTGCGTAGGAGAAACAGCCATGGCGCCGTGCAGAGCCTGCCGCCCCAGATGGTGCCCAAGATCGGTCCCCAGCGGAGCACCAAGAACGCGCAGAAGCTGAAGCTCCTGCCAAACCCCGAGCTCAACGAAGAAAGCCCCGACGAGGAGAGCGGGAGGGACGTGTACTCGCAGTACACCAGGATCAAGGACCCTACGGCGCGTAGGGATGCCGCCCGGCTAGGCAAGGCGGACCGCGACAGGCTGCCCAGGGTGACGGCGTACTGCACGGCGAACAAGTACCAGATGGAAGGGCTCATGCGCTTCCTCAAGGGTCGCGGCAAGTCGAGGGGCGCCAACCCCAAGCTCATTGACGAGTGCATCTACACGGCGTACGACTATAGCAAGACGGTCGAGAACAGGCACGATCGCAGAGTTGGCGCGCAGCCTGATCCGGTACAGGCGTACGAGAGGCGACACTCGACGGGCGACGTCTCGGATAATGGCTTTGCTCGGGACAACCTCATCGACCTTCAATCCGAGGGCCGGCACGACTCTGGTTTCGCCGACGGGTTCGAGGGCGCCAACAACGAGCACGCGATGGTTGAGGGAGACTTTGACACGCAAATCCACACCCCCGAGGTCTTCCTCTTTGATTACGGAGTCGTCGTGATATGGGGAATGACTCTGGCCCAAGAGCAGAGGTTCCTCAAGGAGCTTGCCAAGTTCGAGACGGAGAAGCTGTCGCCAGACGATGTCGAGACGGAACACTTTAACTTTTACTACACAAAGGAGTATCAGGCTCGTATCTACAATGACTTCATCACTCTAAGAGACAAGAGGAATTACATGACCAAGCTGGCCATTTCTCACGCCCTAGCACAGAGTGTCAAGGTAAGGAAATGTTCACGAAGTAGGAGACTGCTTGGTGACTGACATATTCGGAATAGACATCGCTTTTCGAGGAACTGATTGCTTCGACCGTCGACACATGTAAAGACATCCCCACGCAGATCGCGCTGACGGGTAAGATCGCCCTCAGCCGCACGCAAATCAACATGCAGATCGGCGAGCTCTTCATCCTCCGCATCAACATCCATCTCAACGGCTCCGTCCTCGACACGCCGGAGCTGTTCTGGGTCGAGCCGCAGCTGGAGCCTGTGTACCAGGCCGTCCGAACCTACCTCGAGATGGACCAGCGCGTCGGACTTCTCAACGAACGCCTGGACGTCATTGCAGACCTGCTGGCGGTCCTCAAAGACCAGCTCAGTCACGGACACGGAGAGAAGCTGGAGTGGATTGGTAGGCCGAACCCCCCGTGCCCCTTTTTCTTGCTTGCCGCGCGGCCTTTTTGCTGACAGCGCTCATAGTAATTGTACTCATTGCGGCTGAGATTGTCGTCGCAGCCATCAATATCGTGGTGGACTTGTATGCATCGGATTAGTAACATATATGGCACGCATACAAAGTAGGAATTTGGATTTTCTTTCTTGCACAGCGGGGTCTTCACTGGCGGGGGAAAAGCTCAGCAATGGGGAAGGTAATTCACACAAAACATGGCACACAGAACATCCCCGACCCCCGTGAAAGTGGTGCAATAGAGAACGGGCTTCACAGCGTAGGTCACGTAGCTGGAGGGTGAGGGTGCTAGCCTAGTCAGCAGCAGCAACAAACCACTCCGTTTTCCGGGAGTCGATTATGGTGTCTCTCGTATTGTACAAATAAATAAGGAATGTTCTACCCGCAAAGTCCCTCCCCAACGCCATGATACCTGTTAACAAGGACGATGTGCCGCGAGCTCATCAATCGTCCGCCTTGTCGTCCTTGTCGTCGGCCGCGGGCGTGTCGTCTGCCTGCTCTTCGGTGTCGTAGTTGGTCATCTCCACATCTTCGTCCTGTGACGCAGCTGGTGCGGGCTCTGGTGACTTGTCGCGCTCTTCCTCATCCTCATCCTTGGCCTCAGCGCTCTTGCTCTTTGCCGCAAATGCGTCCTTTTCCTTTTGGTACTTGGCCATCTCCTCCTCGGAGCGGGTCTGGAACTCCTCCTTCTCGCCCTCGGGGAGATCCTTCCAACCACGGGCGAGCTCCTCCTCAATGTTGGCATCGGCATCGTCCTTGTTCTTCTCCTCAAGAACGGGCCGCGTGTCGGCGCAGTACATCTCGAACGCGTTGCCGGGGCGCTTGGGCGGCTTCGCGACGCCGTTCGTGCGGGCCGTCGCCTGGGTGTCGGTGCCCTGGGTCGCATCGGCGCCCTGGGTATGGGAGAAGGTCTCGGAGCTGGGCGAAACGGTTGCGGCGGTCTGGCTGAGGGGCCTAGAGTTGGCCTTTGCGGCCGAGTCGATCTCGGCCAGGACGGAGGGCTTGCGGTGACCGCGTTTCGTACGCAGAGGCTTTTCTTGCGGCTGAGATGGTGTCAGCATCCTGCTTTGTCGTCGAGGTGGGCTTGGCGGAGGGCCTACAGTCGGGGGCGGGCTCGGGCTGCCGTCTGAATCCTCCACGTTGGCGCTCGTTCTCTTAGCCAGCTGTTCAAGCAGGAAGGCTCTCTCCATCCGCAGCTTCTCAATTTGTCGTCGGATCCGGGCGAGGCGGACTCGGGTCGCGTCGTTTTCCTCCTCAACCTCGCCGGTGCGCTGCTTAAGCTGGATGCATTTTCGCCGATAGGCCTCTTCAACGGAGGGAGGTAGGGAAGGCGGAATCGCTGAGAGGTCGATCGCGGGGGGGTTAGCTCGAATGATCTTTTTGGGAGGCATTGTGCGTGCGTGGGCTATTCGGCGATATCCCAATCGTATCGAGTGTGAAGGGGTGGGAATGAGAATTGGCTTTTTTCCCCCAAAGACAAGGTACGGGGGGAATGAGTTGCGACGAGATGGGGTTCGCGGCGGATGTCAAGCGGAGCTTTGCGAGGGTGGTAGGTTCAATGATTTTCCAAGGGAGTTTACAAACGTACCGGATTGCGGAGCCATTATTACGTATCTGCAAAGGTCAAGAGTGATGAGGGTAGTACAGGGCACGCCAAACGGACGAAGGAGGTGAGTTGAGACTTGATTGCGACGCGAATCTGAAGATGGTAGAGATGGAACTGGGTAAAAGAGAGCGCGAGGGAACGGGCGAATTGTCGCCAGAAACCAGCACGCAGCAAACACGCCAGCTGGGAAGTGCGAGGCTGGCAGCTGCTGCTGTCTCACACAGACAACAGGCACGCACCTGAACCTTGGGTGCTTGGATGCAGGGGTTCCAGTGTTTCTTTCTCCGTCCGGACGGTGGTTCCAGCACCTGTTAAGCTGTGGCCCAAAGTTTAGAATGCACCAGATGCGCCGGATCGGAACAATGGCTCGCCTGTAGCGTCGTGATTGGTCATCCCCGGTACCAGCCCACCAAGGCTGCAGCAATACGCTCCCGCACCACACACGCCTTGCACCCAGACTTTTTTTTCGAAAGGCCTGCACCGTAGAGGAGGAGCTGCCGCAACCACATCATCAACACACAGGGTACACTCTACACTGCTGTTTTTGAGCCTCACGACTGACACCGCCCCGATTTACGAAGCGCATCAGGTCGGCGGCCCAACATGTCTCTCAACATCCCCAACGCGCCGAACGCCAACCTGTTCAAGCAGGGGTACAACAAGTGAGTCCCCTTTTTCCAATCAGGAGCTCCCCTCCCCTCCCCCGCCTTGGATGCCCGTCACCGACACTGACCCCTCGTAACCAGCTACGATTCCGAAGATGGCGCCGTGCTTCGCAACATCGACGCCTGCCGGGCCATCTCCTCGACGGTCCAGACGTCCCTTGGCCCCTACGGCCGCAATAAGATCGTCATCAACCACCTCCAGAAGATGATCCTCACCTCAGACGCCGCCACCATCCTCAGAGAACTCGATGTCGTCCACCCGGCAGCTAAGCTCCTGGTCATGGCCAGTCAACAGCAGGAGGCCGAGATGGGTGATGCCACCAACCTGGTCATCGTCCTCGCTGGCGAGCTGCTGAAGAAGGCTGAGGACCTACTGCGTATGGGTTTGAAGACGTCAGATATCGTTACCGGTTACGAGCGTGCACAAAAGTTCGCTCTCGAGACACTCGAGGAGCTTTCTGTCGACAAGGTGGAGGATATTCGCTCGCAAGAGGAGCTCAGCAAGGCTATCCGCACCGTCGTCGCCAGCAAGCAGAACGGCAGTGAGGATTTCTTGGCCGACCTTGTTGCCGAGGCCGTCCTGGCAGTGCTGCCCAAGAACCCCGTCGGATTCAACGTCGACAACATCAGAGTTGTCAAGATCATGGGTGGTGCTTTGGAGCAGAGTCGGGTAGTCAAGGGCATGGTCTTCCCCAAGGAGCCCGATGGATCGATCAAGAAGGCGCAGCGTGCCAAGGTCGGAGTCTTCTCCTGCCCCATCGACACCAGCCAGACCGAGACCAAGGGAACCGTTCTCCTCCACAACGCCAAGGAGATGATGGACTTCACCAAGGGCGAGGAGTCGCACCTCGAGGCCGCCATCAAGGAGCTCCACGATGTTGGCATCAGAGTAGTCATTGCTGGCTCAACCGTCGGCGAGCTAGCCCTCCACTACCTCAACAGATTCGGCATCCTTGTCATCAAGATTCTCAGCAAGTTTGAGCTGCGAAGAATTTGCAGAGTGGTTGGCGCAACCCCCCTTGCCCGGTTAGGTGCGCCGATGCCTGATGAGATGGGTTCCATCGACGTTGTCGAGACCCTCGAGATTGGTGGAGACCGCGTGACTGTGTTCAGACAAGAGAACGAGGCCACAAGAACAGCGACTCTGGTCCTCAGAGGAGCTACCCAGAACCACCTGGACGACGTCGAGCGCGCTGTTGACGACGGCGTCAACGTCGTCAAAGCTATTACTAGAGACCCTCGCCTTGTGCCCGGCGCGGGTGCCACCGAGATCCAGCTCGTTGAGAGGCTGAACGCTCTCGGCGAGAAGACCCCTGGCTTGTCGCAATACGCCATTCGCAAGTACGGCGAGGCCTTCGAGGTCATTCCGAGAACGATTGCAGAGAGTGCCGGCTTGGATGCCACGGAGGTTCTTAGCAGGCTGTACGGAGCTCACCACAAGAAGGACGACTGGGCCACCGGTGTCGACGTTGAGGTAAGCGCAACAGTTTCGTTTGTCCTGGAACGCCACGCTAACCTTTACAGAATGACGACGGCTCTGGCACCCTTGACGCCCGTGATGAGGGTATCTTGGACCTGTTGGTCTCAAAGTCATGGGCCATTAAGCTCGCCACCGAGGCAGCCCGTACCGTCCTTTCCGTTGATCAGATTATTGTAGCTCGTCGGGCAGGTGGCCCCAAGCCTCCTGGTCCCAACCCTGTAAGCCATATCTTGTGCGTACATCGGCTATATCGTGCTGACATTCAGTGTAGAACTGGGATGAGGACTAAATGGGTATATACGGCGGCTGGTAATGGAGTTCATGTCGGTTTTGATGATCATAGACCACCCCAAAAGTCACGTCGAGATATCCCGAATAGAGTCCCAAAGACAAATGCAAGTACTCGAGCACGCCCACAGTGATGTCTCCCTATGTGTGAGGTTGGAGCCTAGTGGACGTAACAACTGAGGTCCAGGACAACGGAACGGTAAGTATAACGCATCGCTTGATTTACGAACATTGCGTGCTTCCCATCATCCGGTCATTTTTCAATGACTATGCTAGACAGTAACGCCCTTGGTCCACCTCAACATCGCCCCGTCACCGGTGTTCTTCCTGTAGAAAGCATCATCACCGAAGATTCACCTCTTTGAGCAGTTCATAGATCAGACCATTCAGGGCAAGGGTCATTCGGACGTTGCCAGACCGGTTTCGTTATCACTTTGGGAGATTAACGGTTAGGAAAGTATCTGTACTAATGAGCTCTCGTGAAGCCCCTGACTCACTTTGCCCCCAGGGGAGGGGAGGATCGCCAATCAAGCTCACATCGGCGCCATCAAGCATCTCGCATGGTAGATAACATCATGGATGGAGCAACAACGACTTGGCCTAGTCGCAGATTCCAACCCACATGTCCTGTTCATCACATCCGCACGCGCTAGTCCTACTTTCGCATGTACCGGCCACCGCTCAAGCGTCGGCAACCTTGAAACCTCCCGGCATCAGATCCGTAGATACCCTAGCAGGGTCATACTTGTTGCGAATCTCCTTTAGGCGGTCCAGGTTCCCCGCGGGATAGCTCTCAAAGACAGGCTGGCCGACGTCTGCCTCGTTCAGATAGTAGAACGGATACATCGCCCCCATGGGTTCTAACGTCTCCCTGATTCTGGTGTTGAACTCGCTGATAAAGGTATCAAAGACTTGGTCGTCCGCCTCGTCCGTCCAGCTGTACGTCTGCTCGATCCAGCACGCAGGCGACTCGTCGATGCCCTGCAACGCACCCGGTCGGGCGTTTGTGGCTGCGAGAAAGGCCGACGTGATGGGGTTGAAGGCGAAGCCGATGATGCCGCCAGGCGTATCCTTAAAGGTGGCGTTCGCGAGCTCGAAGAACATGTCGTGGGCGATGAGCATGGCCTCCTTATTGGCGTAGATGGGGAGCATGTGGAACCGCTGTCTGGAACCGTAGGAGCGGCCGCCCTCTTGGAAGGATGGCTCGATGGCCTGGTGGTAACGCCCCATGGGAAACGGGGCGAGGGATCTTGAGCTGTTGTTCGGGGTGAGGATGTCGTCGAGGAAGTCCCCCAAGATGGCCGGATGAGTGGAATTTCCGTTATAGAAGAGCGTCGAGGAGTACGTCGGCCCAGCCGTTCCGCTGACGTAGATGATGACGGGTAGAACGGCAGCCTTGGGATCATTGTGCCCGCCGACGGCGAAGTTGTATACGCTGTCGATGAATTGTTGCTTGACCTCTTCGCCGCCGTACGAGGGCGACGCGATCATCACGGACGGGGCATGGTGTGTCTGGAGATCGAAGCGGGTGACTAAACAGAACGAGTTTCCGCCTCCCTGTAGCGCCCAGAAGAGATCCGCGTGGTTGTTGGATGGGGTAGCTTGCACGATGCTGCCATCAGCCAAGACGCACTTGCCCTCTTGTGTCAGTAATCTCAGAACTCAGAGTGCTCGCGCGGCGTGTTTCACACACCTCATATGCCTTGATGTTGCCGTTGGTCGACGCCAGTCCATACTCGTAGCTGAAGAAGGAGATGCCGCCTCCCAGCAAAAGACCGGACACGCCGATTGGGCTGCCTCGACCGCCGAGGACAGTGACTTCCGTACCGTCGAGCGCCGTGTACACGTCGGGCCACCGGAGACCAGGGCCAATGTTCAACGTTTCGCGGTCGTCGGAGAGTTGAAGGGTCCTCATGTTCGTGCTCGATATCAGGATACCGGTGGCGCCGATGCTGCTTGCGTTGGATATGGGCATGTGCCCTCCTCCCCGCATGGCGAATTCGACTTGCTGGTCCACGATGCGCTGAAGGCCAGATGATAGTTGCTGAGCGTCGAGTGGTGCAAATATGCAGGCCGGACGGAGCCAAGACCTCGCGGACCACGGAACTGGATATTGGGTGCCATGTCAATTTCACTTCTGGGCTTAGAAGAGTTCACAGGACGTTGGACTCACCTTGGACTTCCTGAGTGTAAGCTCCTTCTTCAGGAAGAAGAGTTGAGTTGCCAAAATCACCTCGGAGGCCCTGGCAGACCTTGGTCGCCTTCTCTGCGCGTGGTGTCTCTGTGACAACAGCAGCCGTGGCCAAACCCACCAGTAAGAAGTAGAGAGCATGCATCGTGTAGGATAGAAGAGCCGCTGTAGTAAGTCAAAGTTCAGTAGCCGGAAAATGGTGTCAAGCTATGGATAGCCACGACCTCTGATGACAACTCCTGAGATCTTATCTGTTTTCGACAGCGCGTTGATCTCGTCGACTGTCCGACCATACCGCCGGTAGACAGTTGCTCCGGTGGGATGTCATCGCTCCATGTAGTAACTCAAGTGGCTCAGGGAGTAGAGGCAATTTCGATGACCCATTCTTATCATCTTACCAGTAAACTCAACATATCATGTTGGATACTTGACTAGCTGTCAGCCGAAGTAAAGACGAGATCCACTGTGCGGTAGTCGTCGGCCAGGCAATCTATCCAATTAAAATCATGGACACCAATACTGCTCTGGCCCATCATGTTTTCAATTTCGACAGAAGAGTTCGACACGTGCCGATAATCACGAGAAGCACTTGAATAATATAGCAGCCTCGTGTATATCTCTGGAAGACAGTCGATGCTTATGTAGGGCTCTTCGCCATGGACGATAGTTAGCTACAAGCTTGCGAAGAACTATATGCAGCAAACGAGAAAACCCGAGAGGCTCTTGGGTGTCAGAAACATCATCTCAGCTTACCAGGAATAATACCAACAAAGTTGAATTGCCAATTGTCGGACTGGAAGTTTCAGCATAGCGCCCTCCAGGCTGCACAACCCTCCAAATACCTACCTGTAAACGTAGGTCCAATAGTTACCTCGTCTGCTAAACTACTACAATACTTCACGACGCTCGATTGTATTTTGGAGAGCTGGCTGTGGGACCCGAGTCGAATAAATCCCGTATACGATGACGAAGAACGAATACGAACCCGCAAGGCACATAAAAAACTGTAGTGCAACCTTGATTGGGCAGGGTTGTCTTGGCACCTAATATATGTTCCGTATCGGGCCAGCAATTGGGCCGATGCCGCGTCCTTGCACTCGATCTAACCCACAATTAATGGGACAACTCTTTCGAGTTCATCCGATACTTTGCGAAACAAATCTACTCGATCTTAGCGGCTTTACTTCTCATTGGTATCATATAGATCTGCAGCTCTTTTGCAAGTATCACAAGAACCCAATTGCCCTGGCCTAGCCACGGCCTACAGACGTACCGCGAGGCTCGTGAGTACATGGCTGCATATTGTGATATTAGATACCTTGTTGATCCAGAAAGGCATTTCCTCAGATCACCACGACACCACATGACAGAATTGCCTCGGTGCTCGAGAGTATTCCGCAGTAAGAGTGCCATGTCTGGTTCAACTTTGACGAGGACATGCTCTGCGTTGGGGACATATGTTTGGGCGACTTCAGGACTGTAGCTGATCAAGTTCGCTGGCTACGACTTGAACGTTCCCTTGAACGAAAGCTTTTCCCGCACAGAATCGCTGTTGATCGGTAGACTGCTTAGAATTGTTGCTGAGGTTGCCTGGAGGGCGTCCAGGCGGACTATTCTGTAACCAAAGACCTCGATTGAAGAGAGAGAGGAATCAGGATGTAGAGTTGCAATCCTGCGTTAACTACCTTACCTCGAGCGACGAGCAAGCACACACTGCATTTGTTTAAAAGGTGCTCTTTGCGATTGAGAGCCAGCCAACAAGTCGGGCTCTTGAGTCATTGGCGCTGAACACAGGTTAAAAAGCCCATAGATTGGACAAGACAAGAAATTTGTGTGTTTCCAAACTTGGAGAAAGACGTACAGAACTTGTTCCTGTGTTCAGGTGCATGCAGCTTCAGCCTCAAAGGCAGAATAGCAAGGGTGATCTGCTTGAATAACTCCGTGTATCCTGCGCTTGTTTCGGGCTGTTCCGAAGCCTGACAAATATGTTGCCAAGACATTGCCAGTGCTTCTACGAGAGGTAAGCTGTAGAGATCGTTGCATTGACTGCTAGATCAAGATAATCAGTCTTGAGACTTAGAAACGCCGCTGGGTGCCCCAGAACCCGGTTTTCCCAACGAACACCTTCTCCACGAGGCATATTGTCATGAAACAGAATTGTTACGAGCATTCTCATGGTTACTTCCAGTATTTGATGCCTCAAATCTCTTATGAAGTTATGGTGTACCGTTGTGGGCGTTGTCTTGAGTAAACACCAAGTGATCTCACCGTAAAAGGGGCTATCAGCATCATCACGAGCTTCAACCATCACATACGACCATACCCATTGGAAAACTCGGGATCCCGTCCGCTCTCCCATAGATAAGCCAATGAGGGCCGGATTAGTAGTTGGGTCGGTGACGACCAGCGAATACCTGGTGTTGTATGTTTTGGAAGTTTTTGGCCTTTGTCGTGATCTATTTTGGTGGGACACAAGAGACGACTAGAGCTGGAGACCTGAGGAATGACGCTTCTCACTTGCATGCAGAAACCAATGCAATCGACGCCGAAAAACGATAAAGCCTCTTTTTAGAAGTCTTTGCAGCGCATGAGAGGCGTGTGTTATAGTTGCAACTAGACGCGGCTACCCCTTTTCTTTCCGCAACCCACGCCCTATTCTGACTCAGGGCATGCGTCCTTAGAATAGCAACGTGATTTTATTGGTCGTGTATGAATTAAGGAGTGACCGAATCCTTTTTTTCCTCCACTCTGGCAAGTCTTGATACCAAGAAACACTCAGAGTGCGATTTGTAGGAGAAAGGCATGGCTCAAACACTATGATGCTACCGTTGAACCTTTCCTCCCCTCATCAAGTACAATATCAAACCCCGCTAGAGTTGCTAGTGCCTCTCGGCATCCCTCTTGATATTTCTTAACTCCACCTAGGTATATCAATTGCTCTCTCTTCTTGCCTGGGATGTTGGCTCCGTTATACCACGAGTCGGTCAAGGGCATTAAGGTCTTGCCATTGGCAGCCTGGATTGCCTGCTTCCACTTCTCCTCGACATCCCGCTGTGCTTCAATGGACTTGACACCCTTTTTCTGGAGCTTATGGAGAAGTTCCGCAATCATGTCAACCTGACTCTCAATGAATGGAGGTCCATTGCTAAACGCCGTGGGTGCTAAAAAGACATGTTAACAGCCGGAAGGTAGCAAAGGTTTGGTTGAAGACGCCGTCTTTCCACCGGTCTGAAAAGGTGATGCCATCTCTTCCTTGAATATTCATCTTGGTGAGACTCCCTGTCATGGCGTCGAAGCCTGTCGCCATTACAATAGTGTCGAATTCGAGCTCGGATCCGTCTTCGCATGTAATTCCCCTCTCTGTAAACTCTCGTATCGGAGTAGCTTTGAGGTCAACGATGCTTACAGTGTCTCTATCGAGACACTCCTAGTAGTCCTACTCAAGACTGCTCCTCTTGGTCCCAAATGCGAAAGGTGCTTTCTCAGATACAAGGAATGCGGCCTTAGCGGGATTCTTGACTCTTGGGCGGGCCTTCTTTGCCCAGAAGTCGTACATGAGTCTGTCGGGCTTCTCGTCAACAAGAAAGTCTCGGTAATTCGCCTGATTGAAGTTAAGACCGTCATGATTCCAAAGCTCTTCCCAAAGTTCTCCCCGTTCAGCATCACTCAATTCAAGCACGGACCCGGGCCGTATATCGTATCCGAGACCTGAATGGCTATTCCGGCAATGTTCAAACCTCCTCCGGTAGGTGGATTTGCCTATTGCCTGCTCAAGGTCACTCAAGGGACGCTGAACCATGGTGAGTGAGATACTGGCGGTGCGAATGTAGACTGTCAGATGCTCTGCCACCTTTGAGATCTCTTGAGTGCACTGTACAGCCGTTGCGCCTGAGCCAATGATGGCCACTCGTTTGCCCACAACTTTGGCATCAGTTGGCCACCGGGTTGAATGGATGAGTTGTCCTTTGTAGTTGTCTAGATTTCGGAAACTGGGGTAATGCGGCTTGAAACAACTGCCAGTAGCACAGACGAGATACTTGCAAACGGCCTTATGGCCGTTCTCAGTCGTCACCGCCCATTCCCCAAAGGCCTCCTTGTAGCTTGCATGACTGACAACAGCTTTGTAGGTGATATCTTTAGACAGATCCAGTATCTTATCGAGGTGTTTGAAGTAGGCCCTCGGCTCTTCTCCACTTGGGAACCTCTCAGACCAGTTCCACTTGCGCCAAACCTTAGGAATGGAGAACTGGTAAAACGGCATTTCCGAGTCGACGAGGGCTCCGCGGTAGGTGTTCCAATACTAGACACCCCCCAATGCTGAGCCTGCCTCGTACACATGGACATTGAGCCCAAGCTTACGAAGTTTATAGAGGCTGTAGTATCCGCCGAAACCAGGACCAACGATGAGAACATCTAGCCTTTTCAACTGGCCGAATCCGTTGCTCTGAGGAGGTGAAGATGTCATGTTTGTTTGTAAATGGTAGTTTCAACTCTGATATGAATGCAGTGCTAGGGAACTCTGTAGGCGACTGGCTGACGAAAAGGCACTACCTTCAGTGTTTTCACGCGACTAAGCTTCTTGCCGCTGCAAATATATGGAAGAACAGCAGTTGGACGTTCTAGTAATCTGGCAACGATTGGGATGGCCTGCTTGACGTCAAAAGCCTGCCCACTTACCACTCAGTCCCGTTGGTTCGATCAAGTAGCCGAGGGATCGGGCGTATTCAGGTGGGGGATTCCCCGAGCTTATCACATATCTTTACTGACAATACTTGATACGTCTTTTAGCCAAGAATCCTCGGCAACTATTGAAATACTCCAAATAGCCAGAAATGGTATGGTGCCATTAGTCTGTCACTCTTACTGGGCCCGAGAGGTTTGTGATGTAGTTTGGATAGAATTCACAGAGTGAAACACAACGTTAGATAGAAAGGTATGAACCGAATATGCTAGGCTGAAAGAGTAGTCATGAGTCACTAGATCAGTTGAACTGATATTGAACTGCCGTACGGAGGAGATGGGACTCTTTAACGCAGTATGTGAAATATTGACCAAAATTGGCATGAGCGAGGAACCAAATCGATTCAAGCAGACAATCGCTGCACAGCTGTTCTACAAGCAGTCTTCAATGTTTCCTAAATGATTATTGCATTTCCTGTTTACAATGAAGGCACTAGTTTGCCGTCCCCTCGACTGGCCCTCTCGAATGCTCGACGGGGAGAAAACTGCATGTTGACCCATAAAGACTTCACTTCGCTTTGCAGCCAAGACGACCACGCCGGAACACCACTTAAGTAGAAAAGAATAAACGTGGGCTTCTTAGGCATGTTTGCCCCGAAAAACCAGGCCTCATGCGTCTCGGAGTCCTTGAAGTGAGCAAACCGGAGAAACCCTCCCTGAGATGCGCATTCCACGCATCCGCCGCCTCCCCCCTGACGTCGATCTTCGAGAAGCTATTCTGTTGCATGAAACGAATGGTCTTCCCGATCCATCCCAACTGAATATCCACCACCACTGGCATATTCCCGAAAGGCACTTGGGGTCCACAAACTGAGAACGTGTCGGGGAACCCGGGGATCAGTGTACCAGCGAAGGTATCAACCTTGGATGTCCAACATTTTTTGAGCGACCTTCCTTGGGACCCTTTGACATCTATCTCGCTGAGAGCCCCAGTGCCGGCGTCAAAGCCTAGAGCAAAGATGACCATGTCAAACTCATACTCCCCGGACCCCGTGACGACACCGTTCTCATAGAGATCAATGCTATCGAAGGTGATGTCAACCAGCTGGACGATGGCCGTCGTTATCAATGTTTCCACGTCTTGAGCGAGCTTCAAGATATGTACGTCTGAGCAGACTACGCGGTCCGGTTCCTGGAGATGGTGCTGGACAGAATGAATACCAAGATCCCCATGCTCAGGTTGAACTCTGGCTCTACATCACGACAAGGATCGCAAAGCTGTGAGAGTTCGACGACACTGGTTGGCGGTCCGAGCTCGAAGCGCCGAGCTAGGAGAACATCTTCAGCTAAACCCCTCAATGCCCTATGTGCCGACCAAACTCAGTCGCTCACACCATTCTTGGGCTCCTATGATACCTGGCCTGTCATAGCAGATGGGCTTCTCATGGCCAATAATAGCCAGCCAGAAGTGGGAATGGTCAGCGAGCCACTATTTGGAAGTGCTTGGGCAGACGTGGATTCTCTGATTCCGGTTCTGATAGACAATGCCTCTAGCTCAGGTTACTACGACTTGCCTCATGTCCTATGCTCCGAGTTGAGGAAACGAGTCTGCTCCAACGTCTGCATGATTTTCTCTCATCTGAGTTTCTGCCTCAGACACAACATATTTGCCAGCTCTCCTGACCATCGGTGAACATCTCGATTGTCATCAGACAGCAGCACGTTGAGATAACCCTTCGTTAGATGAAGTAAGAATGGTAGGCAAAATGCCATCTAGGATTTCCAGTGCATTCGAACATTAGCTGGACAAAAGCTCAGGGCTGCCAAAAAGATTCTCGAAGCATCCAGCTCGAAACAAGGTAACCGAAAGCAAGCGTCCATGTCAAAAAAATCTGCGAGTGTGCTCACTCATTCACACTTCCAAACACATGTCTAGTTTCGATAGTCGTTCCATCGTAGTCCTCCAACTTTGGACCATTAAACATAACCTGAAGACCTTTCCACATGATGTACGACGCTATCATCTTTTGGCGTACTATTGATGTTGGAATCCATCTCATGGTCGGCAGCCTTTCTGTACTCCTCTTCCTCAGCCCGGGTAGCGTGGGTGTAGTGGACAGCCACTTTCTCGCCAAAGGCCTCGTTAATATCTTCGAGAGACTTCTTGGAAGTCTCGGGGAAGTAGAGAAAAATGACCAACAGGTAGCATGCTGTAGGTACAATGAGAACAAGGAAGAACCTCCAGGTGATTTTCTCCAGGGCAATCGGTGCGACCATGAGCATGACCAGCGATGCTAGAGCGCTGTTGACGACGCCAAAGGCGCTTCCCTGGCTGCGAATGTGGTTCGGGAAGATCTCTGTCAGATACACGAACTGCGTCGCATCTATGCAGCACCCAAAAAATGCGATGAAGAGATAGATGAAAAAGACGGCAGCATTCAGACCTGCAATGTTGTCTGTACCGAGATATCTGGCCTGCAAGGCGCATTCACAAATGAGCGAGACCAGGATGCCAGAGATTCCCACGAGAAGAAACTTGCGGCGGCCGAAGCGGTCGAGAAAAAGTGCCGTAATGATGTTTCCGAGGAAGCCAACTGTAACCCAGATTCCGAGAAGGAGCAATGGCATGTAACCCTTCAGGCCAAGACTGATGAACAGGAGAACGCCATAGTTGGCTAGAACAAGGGTTCCGGTGAGCTGGGCCCCCCACATGAGAATCATGGCGATGATGGTCCTCTTGCGATTTGGTGCAGTCCGCAAAAGCTCGTACCAGACGATGCCATCCTGGCTCTCTTGATCTTGTTCGACTTGCCGTCGAATTTGGTGAAATTCCTTGGCAACGCGCTCGATGGAGGCTTCGTCGTTGGATGCATGCAAGCGTTTCAACACGATATGGGCTTCTTCGAATCTCCCCTTTCGCATGAGCCATCTTGGAGAGTAAGGTAGCATAAATGACCCAGCAAGAAGAATTACGACGGGTGCTGCCTGGAAAGCCATGGGAAAGCGCCAAGGAAAGCTTGATGTAGAGCCGGATGCCGTGATGAAGTACACGCCGAAATTGATCCAAGAGCTCAGCGAATAGCCCACGCCAATCATTACACCATGTATCGACACCATGAACCCGCGGGTCTCTGGCGTGCTAATCTCGCTCTGGTACATGGGGATGATCTGTTGATGACTATTGCTTAGCAAATTTCGGACCTGTAATTGCGTGTGGGTAGGGACGAACGCTGAACAGCATCCCGAGGCCAAATCCTGCAATGAAACGCGCAATCAAGAACATTGTAGTATTGATTGATCCAGCGCAGAGTCCAGCTCCGATGCTCATGATCGCGGATCCGAGCTGCATGCTGTGTTTACGAGAAAAGCGATCTGCAGACCAGGCACTGAAGATTGCTCCAAAAACGGCGCCTGCAGAACCGAGGCCTATGACAGCGAATGATAATTAGTCATTTTGGTTGAAAGCTTTGCGCGACGTCCTTGGGAAGAGCCATAGGCTGTACCATTAAAGGCTCCGATCAAGGCACTTGTGGTTCCATAGCCAGGTGTGCCCGGTGGTGCCAGGTTTAGTGATACATAGAACGATGGCTGCCCTATGATGGCTCTACGATTCCACCCCGTCAGCGACTTAGTATTCTCAGAGACAACACCGAGAACCATATACCGAGAAGGAAGAGGATCAGAGCTTACCCCATAATTGCGAGGCCATAGGAGCAGGCAATGGAGCCAATTGCAACAAACACTACAACCCAGAAGTTGAAGACATTTGGAATGAATCGAGCCATGGCAGTTACAAAAGCAAGGTAAAGGATTAGGTGCGGACAAGACCGAAGACGATTGTTTGAGTGATTTTCAAAAGCAAAACGGAGTTGATGAGTGGGAACAATTCGCTTTGATCCTGGCTGGAGAACGCTTCTTATCAATGAACCCAGCCCAGCTCTCTTCAATATTAAGGCAAGGTAGCGGCGCTCGGCGGAATAGTGAGAGGCATTTCCGGCATGGACCAACCCCTCAAAGGCAGTTCAGCTCGGGTCGAGACGGAGGTAGCTAGTGAAGACGGCAAATTTGATCAATTGTCAAAGGCAACATCTACTCGATGTCTCCCACTGGCTCCTGGACCTGATACCGTGAATAGTGTGTGGACAATTACACCGAACCGCTAGAAATCGAACCAATTTCTACTTTTGGCTTAGCGTGGTTGTCGCATAGGGCCGCGGCGGTTCCATAGCGGAGACGGGAAATTGCGGGGATGAGTGCGGGGAAGGAATCTGGGGTAAGGCGGTAAGCTTGGAAATGTTTGCATAAGGCCAGACCCGCGGCACCTACCTACTTACTACATATGTGCCTCGGCCTGCTGCCGCTTGCCGAACACACTGCACCCCCCTTGCCTGTCTCTTCCCAACCCCATAATTGACGACAAGACGATGAAATGAGTTCGGCCCCGAAGACGTCCACTACCGCCAGATCTACGCTGGCTGCTGCAGCAATGGCCGGCAGCACCAAGAGGAAGCGATCTGCCATCGCATGCGTTGCCTGCCATCAGCGCAAGGTCCGCTGCAATCTTGCCGCTCAGGGCCCACCCTGCACAAACTGCTCGGAGGATGGCAATGTAATCTGCCGCGTGTACGGCAGCCGGGCCCCGCCTGATGTCCCGCCACCGCCGCCGCCGCCGCCTCCGATATCTCCGGCCATGCCGTCGCCCTCCAGCTCTTCACAGCATCTGCCTGGCCGAGGAGACGAGCACTCCAGCCCCGATCCGGAACCAAATCCGGGCCCATCTTCGAAGCGGCAGTATCGCCCGACCAGTATTGAGAATTTATTGTGTACCGCACATGACCCAAGTTATGCACATGGCACCCCGAATGCTCCTGTTCTCTACTATATTGGTTTGTTGTCTATCTCTTCTGGCTATTAGGCAAGCCCTCTCAAGACTGACATACTCGTGCGTACAGGCGAGTCTGCTGGCATGGCTTTGCTCTTCGACGTTTGCTATCCTTCTCGTCCTTTGCCAGGCAACTTTTACATCATTCAGCGACAGCGTCGTTACTTCCCCCCGGAACATATCACATCTCCCCTGATGGCGCGCCCGCTGCCTGAACCGGCGGCTCTTCATGACATGATTTGTTGCTATTTTCGTTATCTTCACCCGTATTTACCTGTCATCGATGCGGGCCGTTTCATTTCAGCATTCGCCAACCAGCCAAGCAGCATCAGCCCCCTCCTGCTGTGGAGCGTCTTATTTGCTGCCGCTACGGTAGGAATCTCCACCTCTCTTTTACCCTGTTCCTATCCATGACCAATATGGCAACATTCTAACATAACACTTCATCAAGTTCGTCAAGCCAGAGCATTGGCAAGCTACTGAGTTCAGGACCAGAAAGGAATACCAAGAGGATATCTACCGGCATGCCAAAGTGAGCTTTTCCTCTGGATGGACCCCATCCGTTCCATAGCATGCCACCAGGCAAGCGGCAATGTTATAAAGCAAGCGACAACATAATCGCTGACAGTGTTTTGTAAAGGCGCTCTATGACAGCCAGATCGAGGTAGACAAGCCGACAATAATACAGGCTTGCATACTCCTCTCGTATCACCTTGTGGACCGAGAAGATCTGGACGGGCCATGCCACTGGATTGGAGTGGCAACCGGTCTAGCACACAGCATCGGTTTCCACCGAAAACCAACATGCGAACGGGTCCAATCTTCTCCATTTTCCCAGTCACAGTGTAGTATCTGGGCACGTATCTGGTGGAGTCTTTACTCCCGTGAGGTCTGGCTCGGTCTCGGTTTTGGCAGGCCACTCCGAATCAACTCGGAAGATTGCGACTTACCAATGCCAGAACCCGCCGCAGTGCTGAACGATGTTGACAGCCTTCCAGCTACACTGCGAGAAACATTCGTTCCTCGCGAGTTTGAAACACTTGTGCCTCTATGGATAGAGTTGCTGAAGCTGGCTGTTGAACTGGAAACAATCTTACGACTCAACTTTCGGCCTGGTCAACCACCCGCGTCGCTCGCGGCTCTCGAATCACATTACAGTGCTCTCCAGGCAATGCAGAGCAAAGTCTGCGTGGAACTGATGGGAGAAACACCACTCTTGTTATTGCATCGCAGTGTCCTCAAGATTTACCATGGAACTGTGTTGATTGCGCTTCACCGACCGTACCTCATCCCGTCAAAGCAAAGCTCAAACACTCCTCTTGAGACAAGCAATATCCAATCGCTCGCAATGGATAGGTACACCACAGCCGCTTCGGCCATCACAAAGGCCGTCAACGACCTTGTACGCGCTGACCTACTCAACGTTTCACCCCCCACACTGCCGACCTGCATCAATTCCGCCATTGGGGTACACCTCCACGAAGCGTGCCGTTCAGAGGGGATCGGCCGCCAGCTCGCGTTGCACAATGTAAACCTCCACATGCTTGTTCTTTCCCATCTCGGCAAGATTTACTGTTCCGCCGAGATACAGTATCGTTTCTTTCTCCAAATCATGAAGACGGCTGAGCCTCTTCCCTCGGCTCAAAGCAGAAGAACATCTCGTAGGGGAAGTTGTAGTCATGCAGGAACAGCAGCCGTAGGTCCTCTGCAAGCCAGTGAGCCGCAGGGTGCTACTCGCGAAACAACCGCCTATGACGTGGTCACTCCAGTGTCTACGCAACCGGCATCCAGGGAGTACCAAGATGCAGTTCATGGCCAAACACCCTGTAATAGCGAAGGAGATGCGCTCTTGGGGGATGCAAACATTGATCACGATTTCTTTCTGCCCTCTACTTTGTTCAATATTGACTCAACTCCCTTCTCCGAGGAGGAGATGGATTTTTATAAGCAATGGGGTCTGACAAATTTGTAGAGAAAGTTCTAGACGCTGCCATTAACATATCTTTCGCCTCGGACGTGGGCTGAACAATGAGTGATGCACGTTCTAGTGGTAGCTGTATTGTCCAGAGACACTATGCCTCGACTGTGTAAGTTGAGAGCATTCAAAAACCTCGTTCTCCTATCATCATTTCAAGTGTCCCAACTCTTGACGTCTCTGGTACACGAGAGTACACTCAACATGCTTGATTCTACCTCACAGCTTGGAAACAGCTCGAGCTGTGATGTGGTCCTCACGACCCTCCAAGACTTGAGCATACAATTCCGAGAGCCGGTCTCGATACAAGTCTCCGACTTTCTTCCGCTGAAGTTTGAGAGTTGGTGTCAGGGTTTCGTTGCCTACCGAGAACGGTTCGATGGAGAGGTCAAAGTTCTTGACACGCTCGTAACTCGCAAACTTGTTCGCCTTGCCCACCGCCTCGAGATCCTGGAATACCCGAGCACGCACTGCAGAATCCCCACACGCTTCTCTGATGGCTGGCAAGTCCGACGATAGAACTATACGGCCGAGGACCTGGGATGCAAGAGGCGCAAAAAGCTCAGGGTCTACACCAAACATGCCGATGGTGAATGCCTGCAGGCTGTCACCATGAACAAAGGCCTGAGCGATGTATCTGCAGCCAGATAGATATATTCCCTCGAGGCGCTCTGGCGATACGTACTCGCCTTGAGCGAGCTTGAGAAGGTTCTTGCGACGGTCGACAATGGTGAAGCGACCCATGTCGTCGATTGATGCGATATCGCCCGTGCGGAACCAACCGTCTTCGGTGAAGCTCTCGGCCGTTTGCTCCGGGTTCTTCAGATACTCTTTGAATAAGTTGGGTCCCCGCAGCAGGAGTTCACCACGTGAACACGGGACATCTTCGATGGTGTAGCCCATCTCAGGCACGGAAAGCAAGCAGGCCTCTGTTGACGGTACGAGACCTCCGCAGTGTCCCGTGCTGGCATCAGCCCGATTTTGTGCCAATGCACAAGCGTACGTCTCGGTCATACCGTAACCCTGGATCACGCTAGATCCACTCACCACACTCAAGAACTTGTGCAATGCTGGGTCGAGTGGCGCAGAACCGGTAATCATTGTATGTGCGCGGTCGAGGCCCAGTGTGGCCATGATTTGCCGGCCCCAGATCCTATCGTGAAGCGGGTGCTTGTTAGTAGGAGCTTCTGCGTCTTCGAGGTTCGCCAGTTTGGTTGCCACAATGTACCTGCTCACAGCCCCTCGGATCCCGGAAGCTTCGAGTGTAGCCGACTTGAGGATACCGCCGAATCGGTTGTAAATTCTTGGGACTGATGGGAAGATAGTCGGCCGGAGGGACTGCAGACCCTCTACAAGATTGGAAATGTCGCCGCTGAAATATCCCATCTTGGCCCCACTGAAAGCGCCGAGGTGTTCCAAAAGTCGGCCATAGACGTGTGCTAGTGGTAAATAGGAGATCATGACATCGTTGCCCGGCAGTCCCGCATCAAGGAGAGAGCCAACTGTCGCTGCGACCGAGCCCTTGTGTGTCAAGACGACGCCTTTGGGCGCCCCGGTAGTTCCCGAGGTGTAGTTGATGGTGGCTATATCATCCGGCTGTGGGGGCCGCAATGACCTGGAAGAGGCTGCGCCCAATTGCTCAATTTCTTTCAGCGAGTAGATCTGAAGGTCCAGCTTGAGTGCTTCTGTGATGGATACCAACAGCCGGTTTCGCGACAGAGAGTCTTGGTCGTCTGAGCGGGGCTGAACATCGTCCAGTATCACCAGACACTTGAGCCCAGGCAAGTTCGGCTTTAGAGCGATCAGTGCTGGAACATGAGTGACAGAAGTAACAACGCATGTCAACTCGGCGTGACGAATAATGTACTCTGATGCGTCTGGGCCCAGCGTGTCGTATAATGAGACACTGAAGAGTGATTGCGACATGCATGCGAGGTCGACAATTGGCCATTCAGGTCGGTTTTCGCACCATAGCCCAATGCCAAATTGTGTTCCGACCTTACCGACGCGCTCGTGAATTTCTACCAGACCCTTTCCGATGTTGTTCCTGCGTTGCTGGACAGTTTTGAAACTCAGCCACTCCCAAGGAAGATGACATTGCTGAACGAGGTCGTAGGGTCGGCGGCCCAGATAGTCTGACTTTGGATTGCTCTTCACAGTGGCCTCGAACATGTCGTGAGCCGTCAATATATCTGGGCCGATACCCTCCAACAATCCATCTACAAATTGCCAATGTCTGTACACATTTGAGCGACCAGGTTGGCTTGTACCTGGGAGTGCGACCGAGTATGGCTGGTGCTTGGGTCGCGTTTCTCTGAGGTCGAGTATCCTTTGGACATGCGACGGTAAAGATGTTGAAAACGCCATGCTTGCTTCGAGGCGACGAGTGCAATTCTAAGGCTGGAGAGTAGAATGAATTTGAGACAACACCGGGGAGGTGGAGGGCTTGCCGAAGGGAGTATGCGGGAGCGGCGCAGACCGGCGGCATGAATAAATAGTAAGTAGATACGGAAGCACGGATAAAGATACCCTTGGCGGATATGTGAGAACTCGGTTAGGTAAGGTGAACAACGGGACCATTCATCTGCCCCGTGAAGTTGCCAACTGGAATTGCCTGTGCACGCCAGAAGAGGCAAAAGGACTTTTGTGCAAAGCCTCGGCTTGGTGAATCTATTGCCGCTGCAGAACGCGAACAATTGACCACCAAATATTCACTTGGATGTGCGACTCTGTTTTGCCTCATGATTCGGCCATGGCCTAATTCATCCGGCCTCGGGCTTCTTTGCAAGCCAATACTCCGGGGATGCTTTCCAAGCCAATACTCCGTGGCTTTCTTGTAATGTTGTGGTACTTGGTGGCATTGGTTCAGAATTTCGGATTGACTGGCTGCTTCATCATAAAGGTTACCAGACCTCCAAGCAGAGGAATTCCTAGTCACGCTGGTCTGCCAATAACCATAGCAGCTTCAGAGAGGGGTTTCGCCCCATCGTGCTCGGCAGCATCGCTCCATGGCCGCGATCCCTGGTAAGCTCTATCATTCGTTGTCCTGCCGAGGTTCGGCCCATTTTATTCAAGACAGAGATCAAACTCGGCCGGTGGGTTGGATGCCGAGAGGCGCAGAATCGGCTCCCAAGTCCCCCACTGCCGGAGGCCTGGACCGAATTTGAGCGGGGCCGCTGAGGGAACCGCGGCACCGCGCAAAACTTGGCACCTGCTACGGATTGCTCCTATTTTGTCGAGCTTATACGGAGTACCATCTGGTTGAATGCAAAGCCACCGCAGCCGGACATGGGCCAACTGAAGTGCGATTCGCGATAAACGCGTAACTATTTTAAATATCACAAAGCACGTCACGAAACGACATTCGAGCGACAGCCACATCCAATGTGTGTTCTCAATATTGGTGTACTTTCTAGGATAGCGGTATTGCCTATTAGGGCGAGAAATTATTTCTATGGCCAATCATAGTTCGCAGTCAGGTATTCCACCAGTGCCGCTCCAACAAATGTAAGAAAGCAGGCTATTCATGGAGGGAATGCGAGTATTACGTGTTATAACATTTGGCAAAGTGCCTGAAAAGTACTGGTACGCTTTCTCATTCATCTCATTCATGAAGACTTGGGCATATCTGTCTTCTCGTATTTGTGCTTCTCATCTTGGACTTATTATTGGGTGAAATCGTCCGTGTAGGAATCTCGGCTCGTCGCACTGATCAACTCGGTAGCAAGATGTTATCCCCACTTAGACCCAGCTATTTCTTTTAGGGGGCTTGGCTGGGAGCCATTTCAAAACATCACAGTCATGGATGACAGCTGATATGTCAGGCACTATATTTGGTGGAGGCCGCCTTGATGGGTAGCTTCATCTTCTCCCCAAGGCAATTCTGCCATTCGAAGCGCTGTAATCACGCATCATATGTCATCTGTTGTGCATACCTGTCTCATATCACGGAAGCTTGATCCATTTCGGGTCGTAGGATGTCTGCTTGTAAGGTAGGTTGTATTCGTTTTTTGGCACACTACAAGCGGACCGTTTGCATACTGGCTATCAAGTTACATCTTGCTCGGCATTCTCATACCGCCGTCGAGTCTGATCACCGTCCCGTTGAGCATAATGTTCTCGATCAGGTGTACGGCGACTGCTGCAAATTCGTCTGGCTGTCCTGCCCGCTTGGGGAACTCCATGGCAGACTCCAAGCTTGTCCGAACTTTGCCAGTCATGCGCGATGTCATGGCGCTTGCAAAAAGCGAAGGTGCAATAGTAGCAACCCGAATACCAAATCGGGCGAGATCCCGGGTCATGGGTAGTGTCATTGCCGTGATTGCGCCCTTGGAGGCCGCGTACGATACCTGTCCCTTCTGACCGTCGAAAGCGGCTGATGAGGCAACCATGATCACGATTCCACGCTCTCCATCAGGTTCGATTGGTTCAACCTTGGCCAGTTGGGCTACTGACTGTCGCACTAGATCAATAGTACCTCGAAGATTCACGTTCAGCACCCAATCGACCAATTTGAGGTCGAAAGGGGCACCGTGTCTGTCTAGGATCTGTCAAAAGTCGCGTCAGTGCTCCATTCCTTGCAGTTAAGAAGGGCAACTCACAGTGGCAGGCCCGCCTACACCAGCAGCAGCAACGACACCTCCAAGCGGCATCTTAGTTAGCGCACTCCATTGTGCAGCACCATTGACTGCTTCTGTGACAGATTCGGTTTGTGTCACATCGCACGGGAAGAATTTCGTTTGCGAGCCCAGCTTGTCCACAAGGACGGCACCGGCGTCTTGAGATATGTCCAAAATAGCCACATGGCCGCCTTTTTCGACGAGGTGCTCAACGCAGGCCTGTCCCGAACCGGATGCGCTGTGCCAGAGGTCAGTAATCGTGGCTCAGAACTCTTGGCAAATCCCTATCTTACCCGCCGGATACGATAAATGTCCTTCCCTCGATTCTCATTTTGCGACGCTCAAGTACCCATATGGATCAGAAAGACACTGATTAGCAGACCACAGCTATGCGCCAGGACTAAGAAGTGCACTGGAACTTATTATGCGTTTTCAGTGGTATAGACATGAACCGTTCGTCTATCCGAACGTGTACCGATTAACCAAACGATGAAGCTGCAAGGGACCAAGTACAGCCGAGTGGCCTTAGACGCCTCGGTACCTATGCCAAGTTGGCGAGCGGCCGCCGGCAACGGATCCACCCCACGTTGCCGTGCCTCGGTCACACAATAAGTCAGATAGATCAAAGCGTTGGATATGTAAGTCATTGACCGCTAGGCGCAAAATATTGTGCAAATACCCTCGGCTTACTGAGTTTCTCTTGCTCGTAAGCAGCAAGTCTGTCTCGAACTTCGTGCATCTTGAATCGGAATACGATGGGACAGGCTGTCACGTATAACATAGGAAACGTGGACATCAGGGAGCGGGTTACGAGCGTACTCTTGTAAGACTACATCAAGGGAGGAAAATGCTCTACCAACGGCCATATACACATGCAATATTCCACTAAGGCGTTGTTTATTGCCGCAGAACAGAGAAAACGGATTACAAGAAATCATGCAACACAAGTGAAGGTGGCTTTGAACCTCCTTCCTCTCTGAAACAGTCTATACTGGCCACCTCGGCTTCAAACATGTCGAGTCTAGTCCAGCCGTATAGCGAGCATGACTACAAAATCGCAGTGCCATTGACATGGCTGCTAACCCCCTCTTGAAGCTATGTGAGTAAAATGCTCGCTTATGAGGGAAACCATAATGCTTACGTGGACAATTTGCTGGAGCGCTTGTGAAGAAGAATGTCCACTGGTTCGTCTCACGACATCGACGAGCCAATGTTTCTAGGTTGAGCATCTCACCCAAAGGCATCCCCCAAAGGGACAGGATATACTCGTGAAGGTGGTATTCTAATACTTTTAGTCAGCGAATCCCCAGCCGCAAGCACATGCATTCCCTTGATTCGAAGAATGGGGGAAGAAAAGCACAACTGACCCGCCTTGGTCGGCCAAGCTTCAAATGTGGGCGAGTCCCCAGCAACAGCAGCAAAGTAGCAGTCATGCAGCCAGTCAAGTATAGATTCCTCTTGAGCTACGCCGCCAAACTTGATTTCTTTGTGGCCCCTGAGTCCCAGGTGGGCGCGTTCGGTTGGGCTTTTGCTGTGATAGGCCTCGACCCACCCACTCCGGATGAAGAGGATGTCGCCAATCTCAATGTCGCCTCCTTGCGCCTTGGGCCGAATGTCTATGCCCTGCGCTCGGCCGCATTCGAGCAAGTCTTGATAAGAGATGCTACAAGTGTCGTATGGATTAAAATGAAGACCCTTTGCATGCGCATAAGAGCAGAAATCTAAAAGCACGCCGCGGCCAGCGATGCCACGCTCAGCCCAGTGGTGAATTGAACATTTCAGATTACTGGCCGGTCCCTCGATGTCTTGTCCCTTGGTCTGTTTTGACAGTGCATTCGATCAATTTCATCACGGTTCACGGGACAAGAGGAATATGAGTGCCCTACATTGTTGTAAAACGTCCCAGAAGGTAAATGAGCAAACTGGTGTGGATCAGCATTCAATATGTAGTACACCTATGAGGGGGGATGGTACGTACATGTCTGAAGCCGTCCCACTGAGTGCCGCTCTGGGTGTTCATGTAGTAGTTGTCATCGTAAAACAACCCAGGAGCCAGAGTCTTGATGTGGTGGACAAAGGGCTCTCGATTGAAGGCAGGCTGGCCTGGGACATTGAGAGGTAGGCTACCCGCGTATTGAGATAAAATTGTGCCGGTGGGATTCGAGAGTTTCGTACTTTACCGGTATGACCTCGCCACTTTTGATTGCTTTTGATGCAGCCAGCACACGTGCGCGGGTGAGAAGATTGAGGCGGCCAACCTAACGGCTAATGAGCTCACTAATACCCTTCGGCAAAGGGAACCATGGCAGCTACATTATCTTCAGCGCCCCAAACCCAGGCAGCATCTTTTGGGGCTCCCGGAATGCTAGGCAGATCTCTTCGGAGTGGAAATGAAACGCTTTCGGGGTTCCAGGTCTCGGGCAATTGAACGCGCTCGGTATCTCGAAGGGGTGCCATGGTTGAGAATAGTATGTTTTGAGCGACAAGGCAGTGACGGGGAAAACATATAACCAGAAGAGATATTTCAGAAACGTAGATCGATGGCTGAGAGGAACAAGTAATAAGTTATGAATCCACGAAGCATACCAGCCGTGACATGGGGCCGGAACTATGACGGCACCAGCGCCTGTCCTTTCCTAGTGAGGGGTTGCCAGCCGCGGGGTGCATGGCCGGGCCCTGGTCATGGCGCATGTTACCCCGGATCTCCACTCGATTCCGAGTCACCAGGGTTTCAGAAAATGATAATGATGACTACACAGTAGAAATTGTCTTTTCTTTCTTTCTTTGGCCCTTCAGAGACTAGTCGCCCTGGGAGAGTCCTCCAACTGACCACAAGGATGGAATAGAGAGTTTGACTTAGGTAGCTCGACGTGAACGATCCTGCATGCGCCGAGCCAATCGGCAGTCTCTGAGCGTGCCGAGCTTGAGAGAACTTGAGCTTGAGTGATCATCTTGTTGGCATATCGTTACGAGGAGGTAACGGGCCAAGCTCTGAGCTCCTTGCTGTGCTGTGCTTTTCCCAGACGCAGCAGCTGTCTTTTTCAACAACTGAATTTTGAAAGCTCGTTTTCGATGCTGGGTGGTCCCAGAAACGTTCTACGCGCAAAATTTCCTGAGATCGTACGTTTATTCTACCATCGCCTGGGCAAGTTCTTGTTCATCGATAGCCCCTCTTTCACCAAAAGTCAACAGGAGCTGTAGCCAGCCAGTCGGTAGCAGGATGTGGGTCTAAGGATGGCGCCGCGGTAAGTGGAGCTTGACCCCAGTTACCTACCTACATCTCCGTACTACTTTATTATTAGTGCAAGTTGCCGAGGTCGAACGACGACAAAGAGGCAATACAACCTAGAGAAAGCGGAAGGCTTCGTAAGTGTTACAGAATAACCCACAGGATCATCATGTAACTTGGGCGGCAAATTCATCTATGAAACCAACATTATCCGCGAAAGGTTCGGGCTCGTGAGGAAAAGCATTTCCTGCTGACGGTGGTTGTATTGATATTATAAAAAGCGATGACTAGTTACAAGCAAATGCTAGAATAGTCTATACAAGCCCCGGATGGTGAAGAGGTCTGAAGTCTCGCTGTACAAGGCACAACGCACTACTAAGAGATCCCATAGGTAACGCAAGTAAGTTTGCACCTGTAATGATGAACCCAAAATTGGATTAATTGGAGAGCCAACGACTCTCTAGACAACTCTCGCATTCCTCCTTCTGCTAATGTCCGCAGTTTTGTCCCCGTCTGGATATCCCCATGCATCGATACCGCAAGTGCCCCATCTTCGCCACCAGCGATATCCATACGACACTCCCTTTTTGGCTGTCCAGTGATTGTCTGGATTACGTCGAACCCGGGGGCGGCCATGCAAGCCTGGATCGTGTCAGCCACCAGCTACTCGCACTCAAGTTGCTCGACATTAGACTCACATCTCCCCTTATACTTCTTTGTCTGAGGGCGCTTCGTAAACTTTCGGCAATCGGCACAGTATCTCAGGTCTCCCATGGACCCGCGTAGCCTTGCATATAGCGGGCACGTGGTACACGAGCAGTGCCTACACCACTGCCGCCGGCACATAGCGTGGTCGGTGGCATACGATCGACAGGGCGTCCAGTTTGAGCATCTTTTCGGGGGCTCGGCGTACTTGTAGACGTGGCGTTTTCTCCGATGCCAGTAATTGTCTTGGACCACCCCGATTGCTGAAGTGTCACCGCATTCGCACTTGATCGTTTCTGAAGGGTTGACTTGGTCGTAAGAAAGTAGCGAGGGTTTTGCCGGAATTAGTGGAAGCATCATGGCGCGTAGAGAGTGTGATGCAAGGGACATGCAGATGAGGTCGTTTTGCTGACAGTGAGAAAGAATCTCAAGTTGAAGCTCGGGTGGGAGTTTGGTGAAGATGGCGAATGAGAATTGTGTAAGTGGTCGGGAAGAGTTGACAGAGGTGCCTTTTCTGGACATGGTGCATAAGGCTGAGATGGTGTCAAGATATTCGAAGGTCGAAATTTTCAAAGAGATGGTAGCTTGAAAATATCTTGTATGCAGGTGCAAATTGATGAATTTCTTCTCGGGAAGCTCACAGAAAATGAGGTTCAATTTTACAAGCTTTTGTATTCGACGATGGGCTGCATTCAATCCTTGTCCTGGTAGCCGTTAGCGGGTGTTGCCTGTTCCTAAGCCAGCTGGCCCCACAAAATCTGCCTAAACATCACGATACCACACGACGGACGGAAGCGTTAGGACAGGAGATAGGACGGCCAATACGTTTCGGAACGATCACGTTGCTCGGTGATCATCGAATTACACTGCGACTGTCTGTCAGAAGCCCCGTCAGCCTAAGTGCGTGGATCTCAACACTCAGGCAACATCATCCTCATCCGCCTCCTCCGGCCTCTGCTCCGCGATTTCCTCCAGTTTCCTGATGGCATCTCCGACCACATCAATATCTTCGAGCTCCTCATCAGATACCTCTTCATTGGATTCGCCAATATTCTTATTGGAATACCGGCAGCGCTAATCAGATTGTTCATCAGACTAATGCGGTACCTAAGATCGAAGAGGTCCCAATTGGGAAGATCTTCTTGCGTCTTTGCAGTGATATGAAACTCGTGGCCATCACTGATTTCGCGCTGGGTCACTGAAGAAACGAGGCAGATTTCTTGAGGCTCGTCGTCAGCAAGCTGGAAATCCCTCAGCAGTTCATAGGGATCTTGCACCAGATCACTTGTCCATGCGCGTGGTTCGTATTGTCTCGCCTGTGTCTGCAGCAAATGCCCGCGCAACCGAATGGAGAGGTCGCCGTTGGTATGGATGTCTCTATCAATTGGCTGCAGGACTATTCGGCCGTCGTCAAACATTCGATGCGGAATACGGTCCAGGCTGGTCAGATCGGCGCAAGAGTCCAGGCAGACCATTCTGAGAGCATCAATGAATCTTTGAGCCGTCCCCCGTCCGAAAACTTTTATTAGAGCGTTCAAGCTTGCCCAATCATGCAGCAAAAGGGTAGATATGAGCAGCTTTACAATATCTGGTGCCTACCTTAGCAAAGGGCATGTCCCATTGTCCCGCTGCTTTGCCAACCGAGAATTAGCTTACTACTTATTGAATTTAGAGAATATTGCTTGGCTCACCATTTGGACCGCTCGTTTATTCCCGCACTTCTTCTGGTTGCCCGGCGAACTTGGTGACAGATTGCGCAGACTGCTGTCGGCGGATTACAAACTGTGAACAGACATGGAGTGATCTCAGCATTCATTTGAAAACACAAATGGCATATACCATGCAATATAAACACAAGAACAGCAAGTTTAGCAATAATAGTAAGAGTATAGAGAAGCAGGATAAGAGTTTGGTCAAGATTATAAATTTAAACCCGAATACTATTCCGTTCTACCAGTACGTTGTCTACAAACTAGAAACAAATACTTCTTCAGATTCGTTCCTAGATCTTGAATTTGTAACGAGAGCCTTCTAACGGTCTTTGAGATAAAGTTTGCTGTGGAATAAACCGTATGAATGGGTTGATTAGCATGTGCACAATACGTGGTTCATGGCCGAAAGTGGTCTTCAGCCCAACTGCGAACACGGTTAAAGTTGCGGCATGTGTGAGGTTCTTTCCAGTCGGCAACAACCCTGCCAGCATCATCCGACCAGCTGAAAACCATGGGAGTCAGGTCACCGTGGCATTGTACCGTCTGCCTAAGATAGTCAAGGCAGTGGTCTAGCGCTGCCATTAGCCGCACTGTTTTTGAAGTTTAGGACAGGAACATAGCTTACCGACGTGCATCCTATGAATTCTGGGGCTTTCCTCCTCCTTGTAATAATCTGGATCCAGAGCCATCCTCACTTTGTTCTTCGACGTGTTAGTCATCGCGGCAGACATATCACGGGCCTGAGGTACTTTACCACGCAATGGAGGGTATGCATCACATCTAGACTAGAAAATTCTTAGTCCATTACCGAAAAGTCTACTAAAAAGAATGCGAAACTTACGCCACTTCATAGTTCCCATGGCTGTCTTTCCACGTGCGCCCGACCATGCTCGATGCTTCGCTCCCAACAAGATTCATGTATTGGCCTGAACATGGTCAGTGTGGTTCGAGGTTGGACTCTCTTGGCCAGTCACCTTTCAGCAGACTCTTCCATGCTGCATCAATCTCTGGCGATGGAGGCCCGACATATTGAGGCTGTCCTTCAATTACCTCACGGTACAAGGTCCCATTCTTGTAGAAGTGAAGGCCGCCAGTGAAACGTACTGTTTCACTAGCAAGTACACCTTTGATTGGTTCTATGTAAATCTTCACGTCAGCTCGTTATCTTCCTATCGTTTGAGAACACTGTATGGCATACCTAACTCGGTTGGGAAGCCTTTAAGAAAGCCGCTGTCGATTCGAGCACTCGCTAGCCGAGTGTGAAGAACAAACAAGGCAATCACCAGTACAGGAAAAATGGCAAATAAAAGCAACGAAATAAAGTAATAAGATCTAGAAACCGACACAATCGGTGACGAGGGCCTCCTTCGCAGAGGCAGCTGGTCTTCACTACACTCCGAGCTCTCTTCTACAGACACATACTGTGTTGACTTGTCTGCCTTGAAGAAGTTCATAGTGACTTAACTTTATGTTGAGAGAATAGAAGAGTGACGGGTGACCATCTGGTTCATCAAAGGGAGGTTCTGATCTTAGAGATTAATGAACCCCGACTGCAACGGCCACAGGGTGCCCTACGACTAATGTGTCATCCAATGGCAAGAAAAATCATCTAATCCTTGACCACAATACCGGCAAAAGAATGCCGTTCGAGTGCGAATTGCTAGAAAAACAAATCAAAATAGGCACTATTTCGAAAACGGGTTCGCCGAACGCCCGCAGATGTCGTTGGGCTTTTCCGTCTCTAGCTGGCGACTCAGTCCGGGGTGGAGCAGTTCGGGTGCAAATGACGACTCCCTCCCGTCGAAGCTTTGACTGCCAAAAGTCAAAACATGGGACCGACACAAACTCAATGACAGAGCTGTGTTGATCTTGACATCGTCACGTTGACTCTGTTCGGCACTCGACTTCGGTTCTCGAATAGGAGTCCATCGCCGATCGTACTCCTCAATAATGAAAATCCATCACAATGGCGGAACGGCGGAATTTGCTGAAGTATAGACTATGAATCTTGTATACGGCGCATTTATGCGCTGAGCTTCTTCGTCGGGAGGCAGAACCAAAGTCAAAACCCCATGTAGTAAAGTACGGTTGCAGATGATTCTCTCATTTTCCGAGCCGTGCAAGAGTCATGAGATATCATAGAAAGTCAGCAAATGACACGGCCAAGTAGAATCAAATCGGGTAGATGCAATGCCCCTGGACCCAAATGCCAAAGGTCGCCTCATCGGATCACCGCAGTAGACAGTCTCAAAGTCTTGCTCTCACATTGCCTTTGCAAAGGATTTTCAGGAATATCACTTACACGTCTGACTTCAATCTCATCATTTCAACGACACCATGTCTTACGATAGTGAAGATAGCACCCGCCCTATGCTCACCGAGGATGAGCACGAAAAGGAAACTCCTGTTTTCTCTTCATCACAGCTTCAGCGCCGCTACCAGCGCGAGGTTCTCTCCAAGCTCCTCATCGGTCTAGCTTTGAGCATCATCTTTGCCTTCTCCGTCACTTGGGTCTTCCAGTCTATCGTCCCGCCTGCTCGCACCAACGCCCAAGGCATCATCGAGAACCCTTGTGGCAACTCGTCCAGTGAGGCTCAAGCACTCGGTTGTCACTTTGACGTGCTCTCGTTCTGCTGGGTGCCAGAGGAGTGCTTCGACCGTGAGCTGACGGACAAGTTCCGCAACGCCGGGCCGTGGGTGTTCTACACCGACCAGAACAAGACAGCATCTGTGACTGAGGAGCAGTTCGGCTCCGACACCCAGCCCGTCTATCTTACCAACAGGCTTCACAAAACGCACTGCGCATACAACATTCTCCGGTTCCACAAGGCGTTGACTGAGAATCGCATGGTTCACCGCGAGGACGTCTTGACGCACACGCAGCACTGTACTCAGGTTCTGACGAGGATCAATGAGCCGGACGACATTGAGGTCAGGGCAAAGATTCAGTACCCTGACTGTGGGCACTTCTCAAGAATGTTTCCGGGAAAGGCGAAGGAAGGTGTGCCTGGTCACGGCCATGGACACTCCCACATGGGGTGAGACTAGGGATCGTACAACCAGACAAAGTGGCTAGACTGAGACTAGTGACTGAGACTAGTACAACAAAGCTTTTTTCTGGCCGTACAAATGAAAAATTTCACTATGACTGTATATGACTGGTGTGCTCTCACAGCGGAGATATGAGATTGTCACTGAGCCACTCGAGTCTGTTATCTAATAGGCGCCAAACTTAACCTCTAAACGGCCACTGAATAAGAGCCTTGAACACCATAGTCTGCATTCCGCTATTCTTGCCATATATAACAACACTCGACTCGTACGTTTGGTAGCAATATCAACATATCACAAGGCGCAAAGTAAGCCAGGTAAGAGAACGTATGTAAGTTGTGCGACAACTACGAATCTGTCTGCTACAAACTGTCTCTTATTATCCTTAATCTGTCACTCGCCAACTCTTGGGCAATGCTCGCTCGGGTTCCTTTGACCACGCCAGTAGGGCATCAAAATCATTGCAAACATGCATTACCCCATGATCAGCTACCCGGTGCGTGTCACCCTCAATATGGCCTTCGGCAGTGGAGTCAGCAAAGCACATTAGAGCCTGTCGGACGTAGTTGAAGCAGTGCGCCTTGTGCTCCTCCCACGTTAGTGTGACTCCGCTATGATAACCAGGCAGCTCCTCCTTGGGAACGCCGGCAGCCAAGAGACCAAAGTCCTCCAGGATTGATGCCTAGTGACTCGGGCGTCAGAAGTGCGAAGAATGAAAAGATCTATGAGATGGCTTACCAAACAGTGGATCTGATGGAAAGCTGCAATCTCGAACAAGTCACCTGAAAACAGCTTCTGAGGCCCGCTGCCGTCATATGGGGAGGCCCGGACAAAGGCTGGTAGTCTCGTTAGTCGGTGTTCAAAGCCTGCTTCAATAGATGCCTACCGTGGGAGAGACCTTGCCAAGAATCAAGAGTCTCGTTTAGGACACTCTGGTCATGGAAGGCATGAGCAGTGACCTCGTACTGATCAGGGCCAGACGGCTTAGGAACCCCTCTCGAGCTCACATCTGCTCTGCAGGTCAGCGTCATTCATGAGGTAAAGAAGTGTGGCTTGCCATGTGGGACAAAGTGATTGTAGTCGCTCCCCGCCGGCCAAGTCGTCGTGTCCTGTCGCCCAGCGTTCTGTCTGAATACCGTAGTGGTCGTTCCCAGAAGACAAAGAATGAGGATGATCTCAAGACAGCAACGAAACATCTCCCAACGTGACATGGAGGTCTTGCGGATAGAGCCCCGCTCCAAGGCGTCCACAAATTCAGAAGAATCCGTATCACCGTCCGAGGAGGAGTTGCGTCCAAGCAACTTGCTTTCTTCCATTGCAAAAGTTAGACAAGGCGTTTTACGATATGAGAAATGGCGAATGTCAGTTTGAAAGATGAGGCAGGTCTCGAGAGGTGGGAGACCAGAGAGAGAAGCAGATTCGTTCAGATTGTTGTTGTTGCTGTTGTACAGATATCGGCACGGCAGGGCACGAGGTAGTTCCTTTCCTCGCAATCCGAGCTCTCTCTAGTACGTGTCGATCTTCCGAGCTACTCAGGTGCGATGTGGCCCTCGTCTTTTCGCCATCTTCAAGAGTCTGATGCCTGCTAGCGTGTACGTCTACCAGAAAAGAAGCTTTCGGGAACCACAAACAAGCTTTGGGCTCCGTAAGAGTTGGCTCTAGCGGCCGCGTCCAATGATTCGAGCCAAAATAGCCGCCATTACCGATGTACCCAATGGGATACCGCACTTCACAAACTACACGCTGAATATCATCAAGGTTCATGCCACCGTCTTTCTGCCCAAAAGTCTAAAAAGGGGCTGCCGTCTTCCGCGTGTAGATGGCTGTGATCTAGAAAGCACTAGTGTAAACCTTTACCGGAGCCTTTAGAGAGAGCTCCATTTGTGTCGTTCACTAGCAGGTGTCATGTGAGAGGAGTACGAATTTGAGCATGTAGACTTTGTGGCCCTTGTAGATAGATCTCGATTAACCAGGACAAACAAGGTCTAAAGGCTAACAGAACGTGTGACAAAGCGGAGTCAAAAGGGTGAAAGATGATTGGTGCGCTGTTTCGAAACGTCCAATATCCCGGGGAGATAGTCCCCCCCCTCACATGCACACTAAACCTCCCGGCGTGTCCAGATATTCAACCCGATCTTCTTGCCGCCTACCGCCGGAAGGCCGGCATGTAGCGTTCGAGAATCTCCGGTCCCATCGGAATGGAGATTCCGCCAGAAGACGGCACTACCGGCGACCGCTCGCACTGTCAACTCTGTCTGGACCGCACAGTCGACCAGGTTGCACCACCGCTCATCCTCGACACCCCAGTCCACGGAGATCTTGGGGAACCGTGTCCCGCAGCTGGCACACTCCACATCGAGAACGGCGAAGAAGGTTGTTTCCCTGTTTGTCGTCTGGTTTCTCGCCGCGGGGTTCGCTGCCCAGTCATAGTGATTCGTGTACTGCTGCCCCTCCAAGTACCGCGTCACTTGCAGATCCTCCATCATGTCAAGGTCTACGTAGCCCTGAAACTCCGAAGCGCGGGATCTGATGCATTGGACGACAAAATCATCCGAAGACAGGTACGCTGTGGAACTGGTTCGTTCCTGCGCAGCAATGGATCGCCCGTCAGTGCCGATGGCGCGAGACCGCTGGAACCTAGGCTGCCTGTATTGAGTCAGTCAGCAAGTAAACCCCGAATCTTCAGCAATATGGAGGAGCTCTGACGTACGCAATCTGCAGCAGGTATTGGGACTCATCTGGGGTGATAAAGTTCTCAATGTGCTGAATGAGTGGATCATATGACAACGTCCGTACCGTATAGCGCGGGCGCGGGCAAGAGTTGCCGAGTGGGATCTGAAGCTCCTCCTGGGACCGAGACTTTGCGGAGAAGAGTGCCGCTAGGAGAGCCGCGGCGAAGGACATGGACAAAAATTGCTTGAGAGCCATTGTGTAAAGAGGGGGAATGTTAGAACGGGACTGACTGAAAGAGGTTAGAGAAGAAGTTTATGGTCAGGAATCGCAAACGCTAAGACCAGCATCGTGGGCCCGACGGATATCCGCCTTATATGCCCGATCGAGAGGCTTCCCACGGGACTTGAGAGAAACTGACGATTCATGCCTAGAGTTGTTCCTTGAGCCACGAAAAACTCTGAGATTTTCAAAGGTTGGATTCATGATGATCTCGATCCCCGAAGTTCAAACTTTGTCAACTTGGAATTCCCGATGGGAGACGCAATCATCTCGACTTATTCTCGTCGACGGGCGGCGATGCGTTGACTTTCGATCTTTGGAAAAGGTTGAACGGATCAACGAGTCATACGATCGAGCTGTAGTTCTTCTGTGGACTCGGAAGTATGGAGTATCACGAACAGCAAGAGTGACGGCGCGTTGACGCTATCACGAACAGGAAGTTTACGACAGGGCGTCGAGTGACGAAAGCACCCGTGTCCGTCGGACCGATGGCGTGGCCTGTGAATCTTGAACGAAGCGGCAACTTCACTGATGAGTTGTTAGCCGAGTCGACAGCGAAGTTGAACAGAAAAAATGGATATTTAAGGGTGCAATCTATCCCGGAAACAGCAAAAGGTTTCTTCACTCACTCATCAAGTCAAACACCTTCACAGTCTTCCAAGCTTCTTCAAAATCTTCAGTCTTCACCTTGCCTCTAGCAACCTTCTTCAAGCAACATTCATCCTTCCTCTCATAACTCCAAACGCCATCATGCATATGACAAAGGTCACCGCCATCCTTGCCTTCGCCGCAAGCCTTGCCGCCGCCGCGCCGGGTGCCAAGCTCGCCGTTCCGGAGAAGCGCCAAACCACCGAGTTCGGTCCCTATCCTGAGGACAGTTACCAGGGCAAGGAGAACAGCAAGCGCCAGACGACCGAGTTTGGTCCCTACCCCGAGGATAGCTACCAGGGACAGGAGAATGGAAAGCGTCAGACTACAGAATTTGGTCCTTACCCTGAAGATAACTACCAGGGCAAGGACAACCAAAGACGCCAGACGACAGAGTTTGGCCCGTACCCTGAGGACAAGTACGAGGGCAGAACAAAACGCCAGACCACGGAGTTCGGTCCGTACCCTGAAGACAGTTACCAGGGCAAGAGCTCGAAGCGACAGACCACCGAATTTGGGCCCTATCCCGAGGACAAGTATGAGGGAAACAGCATGAAGGAGAAGCGTCAAACCACAGAGTTTGGCCCCTACCCCGAAGACAAGTACGACAGCAACAGCATGAAGGAGAAGCGTCAGACTACGGAATTCGGACCCTATCCCGAGGACAAGTATGAGCGCAACAACATGAAGGAGAAGCGCCAGACAACCGAATTTGGTCCTTATCCAGAGGACAAGTACGAGAGCAGCAACTCCAAGCGTCAAACGACCGAGTTCGGACCTTATCCTGAAGACAAGTACGAAGCCAAAAACTCTAGACGCCAGACCACCGAGTTCGGACCCTACCCGGAGGACAAGTACGAGAGCAAGAACTCCAAGCGCCAGACTACAGAGTTCGGACCCTACCCAGAGGACAAGTATGAGGGTAACGGCAAGAAGGAGAAGCGCCAGACCACCGAATTCGGACCTTACCCCGAGGACAAGTACGAGGCCACCGACAAGAAGGAATAGAGTAAGTCTCTTACCGCCCTTACCTACCTCCCTCTACCTGCACAACGACCTTTCCGTCTAACGCAATGAACCAAACTTTGCAGCTGCTTGTCATCTTCACGAGTTAGAGTCGGAAGCTACATGGAGTCTTGCGGCGACAACAAGAAGAAAACCAAGAAAAGGGGCAGAAAAAACAGGTTTTAGATGGGGGAGTATGTCTTGAAGTTACTTGTGCCTAGCTCGCAGCTATAGACTGGAACTCGTGTTGTGTCTTTCAAACAAGTCCTTTCCCGTGATGCCCATGCCAGAGTGACTCGGATTCTGATTGTTGTCAGTGTAGTATCATCGCAGTTGGGATAGGGGCTGTGAAGTTCCACCAGTCCAGCTCAGTTAAATGAAAAGAATTTATCAAGCCAAGACTCGATATATATTCGACAGCCGTACCAACAGATACTCAGCGTGGGTGCTAAAAATCAAAAGACTCATCCGCTCAGCAACGGCCACATTCACTCAAGTCACAAAAGGCAATGATCTGATGTGGCATGTCAACAGCAAGTAGTATTGCTCTACTCTTCCACACGTCCGTGTCGTTCATTCCCAAACATGTACAAGAAGCATGCTTTTTCGCAGCCGAGCCCACTACCCACTCCCGTCATCCAGTTTCCCTCCTCCCATTCTCCAGACATCAGTGACATGACAATAAGAAGCGAAATTACATGATTTGTAAGGCTCTCGGTGACGTGGCAGCGCGAGAAAGCTTTCATGAGATGCGACGGCACGACGAGTTGTCTCGCAGGATAAAAAAAGCGTGCTCGAAGACATAGTAGGTAATAAAGGAATAAAAATAGCAAAAACATTTGTGGTATCTTTCCGGCAAAGCATGCTGCGGTGCGGTAAAGACGTGAGCAAAGCAGCTATATCGGTAACAAAAAACAAATCAGCTGTAGATCAGGGGGTATGATGGTTGGCAAAGACGAGCCCGTGCCAAGTAACGACCGTAAGAAAGTGTTTTCCCAAGGAACCAATACGCCGCCGCCTGGTCGTTCAGGCAGTTCAAGTGTTCCCATTTAGTCAGAAAAGTATGGCATATCGAGGAGGTCACTTAGGCCTCCTCCATGATGCCGCCCTCGCCGCCACCCTCCTCGCGCCACTCACGGCTCTTGCTGGTGAGCTTCTTCACGCCCGCCACGCGACCAGACCAGAGGGATTCAATCGGCGTGCGGAAGGTGAAGGCTCGCTGGGAGCTGATTACTCCAATCGCTTGGAGAACAGCTTTGCGACTGTCGCGGCCAAAGACGGCAGGGTGGCTGATCCATTCGAGACTGCTCTCGAGCTCGTGGTCCAGAGCGGCAACGGTGTTGGCATCGATACCGGCACCGAGGCCGAGACCATCGTTGGACCGACTGCGCCCAATGCCAGTGGCCTGGTAGCCATTGACGGCGGATGAGTTGGCCGATTGAGTGGGCGATGGAGTTTGTTTTCTGTCGGGAGTGATGGAGGGTGAGGCATCGTTGCCGGGGTGCGGGGTGGATGGGAGGGATCTCGTTGGCGGTGCCGTGGGTGGAGGGATCGGAGGCAGACCGCCTTTTCCGAGACCCTTCAAAATAGATCGGGTCTCGTTGAGTAGAGTGTGCGCTCGGTCGTGCTGACCGCGTGACACGAGGGTCAAGGCGCGGGTTAGCATATCCGACGTCAGCAGCTCCATGCGCCGCTGGACGATGTGCGGGTGAGGGGGGATCGGGGGCGATCCTGCCCACGAATTCTTGTTTTTCGCTTGGGCCGGAAGCATAGTGATGGCTAGCAGAGACGGGCGAGGAAGATGGGAGAGCGTGCCATCTCGGAGAATGTCACCCCATGTAAGGTCGGCCTGGATGAGGGGCACCTCCTCGACAGATGTCACCCGCTGGTCGTCGCCATCGCCAGCTCCGCCGAGCGCCTCCAGACCCGAGACGATGTTGTCCCAAGGATCCTGCGGTAGTTGTTCCTGAGACGTGTTATCCGGCACAATGACAAGCTGCACCAAGACGTCGCGCTTGTCACCGAACCTAAGATCGCCCAGGGAGGCCTCAGCGTCACGACCCGTGGCGCGCTTGGTAATCTGCAAGGCGCCGCTGATCTTGTGGAACTTGGCCGGAGATCCTTCAGGCAGCTTCAGCTTGAGCTTCACGTTTTGGTGAGAGAGTGTCTGCATGGCGCCGAGGCAGCCGGCAAGGCACTCGCGAAGCATCATCCAGTCCTTGACGTAGGTGTAAGATGCCTTGGTGCGGGTAGAGAGCTCAATCATGGTATCGGGCTTGTGCGTCATGCCGAGGCCAAAGGAGTGAATGGTGATCTTGGCTGCTTCGGCTCTCGACACGACAAAGTCGACGCTGTCGGCGTCCGAAGTAGAGGCGTCGCTGATGAGCATAATGGTAGCGATCGGGTTGTTGTACTTGCGCTGCATGAGCAAGTCCATGGCGACATTGGCACCCTCAACCACGTCGGCGCGGTGGCTCTTTTGCCCAACCGGCTTGATGGAGCCCAATACGTTGCCCCAACCGGGCCACGCCTTTGTAGTCATGCCCACGATGGGTACGCCGCCGCCGCCCGATCCAAAGGTGACCAGTCCCATCCTATCTCTCTCGCCGAGGGTGTTGACCATGAATTTGAGAGCATCGCGAACCAGGTTGATCTTGACGCCTTGCATCGACGATGAGATGGGAACGACCACGACCACGTCGATGGGAACGTGGATGGAAGCCGGCATTGTCGGGCTTCTCTGGAAGTTGGTGTACTCGGTGGGCGCCGTTGTGGTGGATTTAGGGCCGCCCCATGACGAGGCAATTGACGACACCCTTTGCTGTCGCGATCCACGCTGCCAGTCATCCTCGTCCGTCTCGGAGAATTCTCCTCGGTCGTACTCCGGACTGCGGACTGGCGACGTCTCGACAGCGTTCAAGTCGAGTAGCGCTTGGTGCCACAGCTTGAGCTGATTGCGGTTCTCGAATCTAAGGTGGAACTGCGGCAGCTCCGCGACAGAAAGGTTGAGTGTAAGAATGTTCTCATCAACTGCCGAATGGTTAACGTCCAGGCCCGAATGGTAAAAGGGAAGGTGTCTCACTGTTGCCCGTTTCCGAGACCTCGTTGAGATGTTTCTTGATGAGAATGGATCCTTTGAGTGTGCAACGGGTGGTCTTCTTGGGCATGCCGTTTTCATCCCACTGCCCTGCGAGGGTTACCTTCTTCTCCTTTACGCAAATCAACATTTCAGCGAACAGGAAGCATTCCAGCTCCTGCCAGGATGCTTTATCCTTGCCGACACGTAGTGTGCCATAGAGCCGCAGTTTGCCGAATCTGGGGTGTGTCAGTCATGTCATTGGCCGCAGGCATGCACGGAATGTGTGCCAAAATCTCACCTGCTGAAATCGAGCCCATGCCAGTTGTCCACACGGTTTCTCAAATTCTCGGTTTGTTCCTCCAGTACTTCCCGAGACTCGTAGGGATAGAATCGAGGCGCACTTCGGGCCGGGGAGGGCGGTCGCGCAAACGCCTCGTCGATTCGGGCATTCACTGCAGGCGGGCCTGGCGGGGCTGACCCAAGATCTTCGGGATCGGGCCGCCACTTGTTGTCGGGTACTTCTACGGTGATAAGGCAGGTCAAAGTCTGCTGCTGCCGAGACCTGTTGATGGTAGGAAACTCGGATCGAACCGTCACTGTCGGTGCCGGGATCGGATTCCTCGTAATCGCGCGGGGGCTACCCGGTGTGGTCTCCATTGCCTGAACGTCATAATCGTGTCTGCGCGGCGGGCCGCTTTGGGTTGTTTCGGGGTAACCACCAGACGACGCAACGCCGGTGGCCTCGCTATCGCTGCGAGCGTGCCTTGAAGGGCCGTACCTCTCGGAAGCCGGTGGCTGGCTGCTCTCCCTGTCGCGTCCAGTGCTTCGGGGCGCGCTTTCGCGGGTGTGGGTGCTGGCCATATTTCGCTGGTTTGACTCGATGCTGGTGGGGCGCGGAGTGGGCGTTGGGTTGTCCCATGGCGTAGCCGTGGGCGTAGGGGTGTGATTTGACCTAGTGTCGGTGGATGAGACAGATCGAACGAGGTTGCTGATTTTTTCTGCAAAAGAATTAGCCATGTCTCAGGCGAGCAAGACATGAGAGTGCGCTTACCAATATCCAAGACATTGCCGCCCCGACTAGTGTCGAGATGGAGAGGCGCATCGCATGAGGGGCAATATTGCGATTCGAATTCGCGGATAAACTCGTAGAAGCAAGCTTCGTGAGATACGTGCGAGCACGAGAATTGTAGAATGCGCTCTCCGCGCAGGGTGTGCTCCAATGGCTCCTCGCATACTGCGCATTCGCTCCCTACAAAGGTGCGCTCCCTCCTGTTGCGGCCGGCGCCTGATGCCATGTTGTTAGATGAGTAGCTGTCGCCTCTTCGATGTGCGCTGTCTCCGGATCGAACTGATGCGTTGGAGCGCTGTCCTGTGCCGCGAGCTATTGAGACGTCTGTGTGCAGAATGATTAGCAAGAGTAACTTTTCCCCAAGTTTGGACGTCAAGCAACAGATTGAGCGTCGGTCGTTCGGACGGAAAGTCAATTCGCGACGCTTAAGCAGTCATGCATCGGAGTCAAATGAGGGCCTACGTACTCTTCTCTGGAAAGGACGGCGCATCCGTCCACGTATTGTTTGTCCTTGTCGTTGTAGCGGTACCAGGACGGTAGGGGTCTTGAATGGCCTTGGGGCTCACAAGACCAAGATCGAGAAGGTGGTTAACCTGACTGTCTTTGGTGCTTGAAGATCCAAAGCCGAACCCTTTCGAACCCTTCCGAGACCGACTGAACATTAGGAAAGCGCCGCGTCCAAGACTGCGCGATCAGGTGAAGTCGGCAGCGGGGGGAGGCAAACGTGCCGTGAAAGGGTGAAGTAGTCGGCGGCTTGTTCGAATCGGAGGGCGCGAATCGTCAAATCGTGGAGCACCTCGTAATGTAGGAGAGAGCTGGGCGTGAAGTATATTTTAAGAATCGGAAAGGTGATATCAGAATAGGGACGGTATAGGCGATGAGGATCTGGGATCCACCCGTGTGACTGGTAATGCCAACAGGAAAGCGAACAAGAAGGCAGAGGTTGGTCCCGGGTATGTGGCTGTGGCGGGTTGTCACACAAGAACCTGGGAAGCCTGGCAGGGTGTTTCAAATGGTTGTATCAACAATGCTGGGTCGGATGGAAAGCAGGCTGAACATGCATGATTGCAGGGTGTCGAAAAAGGATGGTGTGAGAGTTGGCGACGAGAGGACGGATAAACTGCAATCCAGAGAACGGCCGAAGAAGGGGAGAGGAAAAAAAAAAGTTCGATGCCGTCGGAGTTCAGCAGGAAATGGGTTGCTGGGCAGATGGGTGTACAGGTAGGTGCAAATGCACGTTTGCGGCAGGTTCGCGTGTCGTCGCAAGTTCAAGGTTCGACAGATCCCAGGTATGTTTTGGAGATGGCAGGACGATGGCGTGGCTCTCCTATCCTCGGTTTTTTTCTCCTTTCGCAGGCGTCGGTGTGTGTGTGTGAGTGTGTGGGATGGGATGATGCGTCGTCTTGTCTCGGTCGTAACAAGAATTAGTAGATTGGTGTCGGAGAAGCTACTAGCCTACCCTTAGGTAAGATGAGAGAGCAAAAAAAGCGTTGGCTTTCCCCCCTTTTGGTAGCGGTTGTTGGTCTGCGCCGTTTGATTCAGGGCCGCAATTGGAAAAGACGTCCAGTGGCTTCCGCTTCCTACCTATCCGAGGAGCAAGTCGACAAAGAAAGACGGTAGACGGGAGAGGTTTGGGTTTGTCTTGTCGGGAGCGCCCGCCAGCACGGTATACTGCGTCTGGCAAGGAGGGCGGAAAATGGGGAAGGGACCAAGTATATACCTTTGCGGTCACAGTCGAGAGGAAGAGAGTGTGTGCAAGACGTGACTGACGGGGAGGAAAAGGGACGTGGAAGGGGAAGAGAGAGAAAGCAGCAAGAGAGGCGTCTTGCAGGTGGGGACCTCTGCACGTTTTCCCTTTTCTTTGTTCGTCTAAGCCTGGGCCTGGTCCCTGTACCTCTGTACCTGGACCTGTACCTGTACCTCTGGGCCCGGCAATCCCAATCCCAGAGAACAGCGCAAGACGGATGGAGGCCCCAGGCTTGCAGCTAGAGTCTACGCAGTACATACGCAGTAGAGACTGACAGAGCATGCGGTGCACTGTAGCCACCATGTCATGTAGGTACGGTAACCTAGCGTGGGTGAACTGCAGATGGATGGATGGATGGATGGGGATTGCTCGTCCTGAGCTTCTACGTTCTTGGTGTGAGGTCGACGGCCTTTCTCAGGTACAAGGCCCGCGATGTACCTACGTACTCTGTAATAAGATCAGGGTAAACTACTTAAGGAGGCCGCGATGGTACATTGAGGGGCAGGGTTCCTGGGGCTAACAACGGCCTAGGTAAGGTAGGTAGCTTCGGCTGGTTCCCCCCCTCCTCGCTATTTACTCTCTTTTCTGACTCCTATCTCAGGTTCGCAATGTGTAGCCGCAGGTCCTCCGTAGGCCCTGGGAAACGGATATTGGGGAGAAAGTGATTCGAAAGGAGTTGACACGTGACCCAATTGCCCCAACCCGCTCTTCTAGAATGGCCAAGTTCATGTTGTCTTTGTTTGCTCGGCGGAACAGAAGCGGTAGATGTGGTGGGGGAGTCATGCAGGCGCTGCGCAAAACATACATGTACGTACGACAAAGCAAGGTAAGGTAGAGATCAGATGGCCAGCTCAGACCGTGTGAAGACGATGGTGGTTTTGCGGCTTTTACATGTGCCGTGCAGCATGGACGCGCGGGCTTTTGGAGCGAGGTACGCCATACGCCCAGATGATGGCCTTGCGCATTGCGAACAGACTCTCAAGACTGAAGTCGCGGGGTCGACGCCATAACGTACCTGAGGTACGAAAGTAGCTACGGAGCAGCTGAAGCCTGAAGCTCAGGTTCGGATGGATGTCCACTTGCTGTTGGTAACTGCCAATGGACCCCGTCTCGTTGATTTCGTAAGAATACGGATACACTATGGAGTACAGACGGCCCAGATTCGTCGAGACGGTCGTGGTGGTTCCAGGGGGAGATGACCGATCCAATCCAATCTGCACAAGGCAGACAAATGGTGTCCGTCACGGAGAATTAAGAGAAAAAATAGGAGGCGTTGGTCAATCGTGGTGTCTGGTCAAGAACTAGTGATGCCACCAGGCTCAGAGCTGGATTAAGCGGCAGACGGCAAGTCTTATTTCTTAGCACTAAAATGGTCATATCTCTTCAATTTGGTGGCAATCAAACGCGCCAAAATGGATCAATTGGGGATATGCCGACTTTGGATCAATACGGATGGTAAACATTGATCGCCTTGATGAAGACGGAGACAACAGATGAGAAAATCTGGGCCCCCGCTCAAAGACTTGTATTTTTATTAGATTTTCATCTGGCTAACCTCGCCTCCCACGATACTCTTGCACCATCATCATTTTCGTCGTTGTTGGCCGCTCCCCGTGCCCGCCCTGTCAAGACTCAGTGCTGCGTTGCGCATTGCATAGTTGATTGACAGCCGAACCAATCTAGGCAGATCGACTTTCCCATACGAGCAATAGTCCACTTTGCATGGGCATGACGGTGATGCACTTTTCGCCTCCTTGGTTCCTTTTTTTCTTTCCTCTCGCCATCTTGCACGTCAGCCTCTTTCTGTTTTTTTCCTTTTCGGATGCAGCCTGTCAAGTTCATTTCTGGTTGTCGACCGTGTCAACCCTGTGCAGGGACAGAAGGAGACAGAGTTTGGCGAGAGATCCGTGCGTTATACTACCAGATCCCGGGTCGGATACGAAAATATACCCCGTCTTACCATGAGCCGTCCACATCACGCGCGGTATTGGCCTGGTACTCTCGTCATTTTCCAGCAGTACATGACCCTGCGCGGGTTGTCCGTCAAGCTAAGGTACCTTATGCAGCAGCCAGCAGCCAGCACCGCAGCATATGTACGCACCACCACGCAGTACAGAGGTGCCTGTGCTGTGCATTGCATCTCCAATGGTTGCCCGTCACCAGTGACCATAACTCGAGTTACCTTGGTTCAGCCCAAGGGTTACTTGACGGCGTGGCGTGCGTGGGTGAAAACCGCAAGGACTTGTTTATTGCCTTGCTTGTCAACGATTTGCCCCTCCAGTGCTAAGCCTACTTACTTTTTGCGAGGGGTCGCGCTGGGTGCCGGGTCATGTTTGTGGGTGAAGTTGGCAGCAATGTCGGCACCCATAATTCATCACTGTGAGCAATTCATGGCGGATATCTCTTGGTTCCCGCGGTGGCCAGGTTCAACAACCCCGAATTGGTCTTCTTATTGGCACAGCATCCATCGCCTCGCAGAATTTCCCTCTCTGCTGCCATCGTCTGCTCGAAACCTCTTGCCAATATCCCACACACCTTAGACCGGGCCGTCTTGACTCTCGACACTTGTTCCTGCTCCTACGGGTATTGCTGCTCCTGCCTCCTGTTCTTCCATGCTAGGTTTGTATCCGTCCCTTGGAAAGTACTCGACAAGTTGAGGTGATCCTGCCCCGCCAGGTAAGGTACCTTCCTCTGCAAGCCTTACTCTGCGTGTGATCATGTACCTGCGACTCAATCGCCTCCACCGGCCAGGGCTTTGGGCCACCGGATGGCAGGTTCGAATTTCCACGTCTGCCATTCTCAGCCAGTCGCACTGCTCTGGCAGGACCAGGGAACCCCCGAATCGGCCTCTTCCCATAACCTCTTCCCTGCCGACCTGCCCCGCCGATGGACCCCCCGTTCGAGAGAAATGGGTATTCTTCTTCCCCCGGTCCAAAGTTCCTTCCTTCTTCCTTGAACCCAGCAAGTGGGTCCCTCTGAATGGAAGGAAACGGCCGTCTGGGTTCCCATCTTCCTTCCTCTCAGTCTCTTAGTGCCCTTTTTTTCGCTCTTCCTTTCTACCTTAGACCCTGGCATGCAACAAATCCCACTCACCCATCACCATCCCAATCCAGGACACCACGACGAATGGTGTCCTGGATTGGGGTTGATCAAAATGAAGCCGTCGATACTTGGAAATCTGGGACACCGCTTCATAAAGTTCGGACACGCCAAAGCTCCTCCCTCCTCGTAGGGATCCCACCCCCTCTCCTTCTGTTGCACAAGACAAGGGATCCCACTACACTGCGACTCTATTCTTGTCAACGACGGCCATGGCCAGCAGCCAAATGTCGACAAGTTTACCTCATTACGCCGATGACAAACACTGGCCATCAGAAAATCCAATCACCCATCGTCCACGAGACTATGGATACACTGCGCTGAACTGCTTGGGCTGACCGCTGCCAACTTGGTTCGCGGCTCACCTTCTGCCAGCATTCGCTTCGAAACGAAAACGCACAACCGCCTCGGCTCACGAAGCATCGTCGTCAGCGGAAGCGCTATGTAAACCGCCGTCGTCATCGGGTTACCCAGTCCCTCCATTTCGATTGGGTCTTCCCGTCCCTCCTCTGGATGCCATCCCTGATGGTTCCTGTCCGCCCAAGCACACACTCCGCTTATTGGAGGCCCTTCTCCCGCGCCTCCCTTCTCTAGTGATGATGGGCTTGCGATGGCTATGCTAAACAACCATTTCTTTCAGTGAAGCACTAGGCCGCAGACCGCAGAAGAGGGTGTCGAGCTCGTTGATACGCAGAATGCGATACACGCCGCATGTGCCTGCTTCGGCTTCCTCCTGTATCCACACGGGTACGGATACACGCCGTAGAATCCAACAGGCAACCCTGAGGCAAGCATTCTCCGCCATGAGATAGCGACAGACGCTCATCTCGTTTCCCGTGTCGTTGGGACATTTGTTCTTCGTACTTTGGAAATACCGTCAAAATGGCACGATTGGCAGGGGGAACACCAGGGTCGACCGCCCGCTCTGTGCTATCAGCCACACGGCACGTGGCATGGAAGGGCCTAGGAGCCGAAGTATCCAAAGACAACCCCAATAGGACCCCTACGACCTACCCAGTCTGGTTCAAACCTTCTTCTGCCCGCTCACCCTAGGCCCAGGTATTCGTGCGTATATGGAGTACCTGAGTTGAACTCTGAAGTGAGCATTTCAATAGTAGATGGTTGTTGCTTGAAGTGGTCACTGCTTGACGGAGCAAACCCTGCCATTGAGACTAGGTATGTGGCCTGAGGTGGCATCAAAGGATCGCCCACTACCAAAACGTCCCCATCTTGGTACCCGCGATGCTTATCGAAGTAGCTCACGGACGACTCAGTAATCGGAACGCAATTATACTCTGCCGCAATATTGATCCATCACCCGTTTCTCACGACGTCTCAAGCGAGTTGCTACATCGTTGCCAATACTCGAGGGGCACAGCGACACGTACTCCAAGGCAAATAGCTTCCTAGCCGACGCGGGCGAGATCACTCATCCATACACACAGGATGCCGGTTGGTTGATAGTCACACCAATGAGCGAGACGCAGCGGCTTTCCAACGAGGACCAGGCTGTTTCCAGAAGCCAGGCTGGCGTGCCTAGAGCAATTGAAGCTAAGGCGCCGTTGCTGCACGAGTGGCGCTAGGTCTGCAGCGCCTCTACTGCGTACAGCCCAAGTCCCTATCTTGTTATCCTAGGGATCCACGATGCAGTTAGTATCAGGGAGCAAGATCGTTCCAATCGACTGGCTACACATACGGTTGGCGGAAGCGTTGGTGAAACGGGCAGCCGTTAGGCCAGACGGACTCTAACCAACCACTCTGCTGAAACCAACAGCCGGCCAGCAGATGCATTCATTCGGTAATGTGCTCATCTGAAGACATTCGGGTCATTGCAGCGTTTTCTGCTTCGGCTACTGCGTCCTCATACTCATCCGCGAGCGTCCCGTCGGCATCTGTCAATACGGACCGAAAATGCTGCGTAACCGTCGGGCAAGACGGTCTGCCGTAACATGACCGACGCACAATAAAGGGGACGCTTAATTAGCTCGTGGGGACGGATATGTGCATCAAATTCCCCGTCGACGAGGGGTCACCGCCCTGCCTTGCCCAGATTCTTGCTGCTGTAACCAGCCTGTGGGCCAATGTGGGGCCTCGCTGAGCCGACCCGAATCGCACGAAATGCTCCTCGGCCGTCTATTTGATTACGCACGAAAGACAATACCTGCTGTTGTGCAATGGCAACTTTGCTCAGCAGCTCAGGTCTCTGGCAGATACCAGCGCGCTCAGGAGGTATGTAGGTTCTGCTACAGCCTGCTCCATATAGCGGCACACAGATCATAGTGGAAGCACTCTTCATATCGAATTACCGGGGAGTCCCTCTTTGAAGTTACATCACTGGCAAAGCAGGGGGGGGGGGGGGGGGCGATTGTCCATCGCTGACTTTCCAACCGAAGCCTTTTGCTGGCAGAGTCTTCCTTACATCGATAGGAGGATGATCCTGGCCCGGCTCATTGCACAAAACGGGGGCCAAATCGGAAATTGTCCAAAGACCAGAGAGGAGTAGCGACCGCCGCCGAATCTCCAAGCTAACAGCTCGCGACCACCATTCCAGAGTCCCGTCTCGCTGGCACGGCCCTGCCTTTGCAATTGATGAATCGCGAGAAGATACGGATCCAGCTAGCGACAACTTAGCTTGGTCAGGCGCAGCCACGCTCTATATTGCATCACGAGCTTTTGCATTACAGAGGCAAATGATGTCCAAAGATTGACGGCGTTGACGGCCTCGCTCCCGCTTGGCCAAAGCTCAACAAGATGCGCGGTGGCGGACGCCGTGATCGTTGGCCGGCGTCAAGTCGACCAGCACCCTAAGAAAGAAAATGGATACGTAACGATATCAAAGTTTTATTATGGTTCGCCGCCGGTCTTGCAGCGATACGGACATGCATCCCGATTTAGCCCACAGGACCGATCAGGAAGAAGGAAACTGCGCTCACAATGACCTCTCGACAAATGCGCTTTCTTCTTCTCTGTCACCGACCTCTCAACTGCATCGGTGGTGTGCTCATCCATCTCCTGGACAAGTTTCGATGCCCTGCCAGCTCAGCACATCACCATCGAGAACCAGATCGGGCCCCTGTCTTGCCGTGAAGCGACCGGGCGTGCCGCGAGACCCATTCGCCCGGATGCCCGACGTCCACTTTCAGGGCGTACAAACGGCTCGGCTGGTTTGTTCAAGCGTCCCGTCCAAGACTCCAGCCACGGTGCGTTTCGCTGGCGGGACGGTGCATTCGGGCCAGGGTGCAACCCCTGGTGTGTCTCACTCACGCAAAGGATTGAAGATATCCCCAGGTCTGGCGACGTGATTGCTCAGTCCAGTAACGATTGACGTGAGCTGCGCGGCGAGTGCTCAGCCAGGTCCAATTTTTACCCCCCTGCGCCACGTGTGGCCTGGTTCAAAATGCGGTCTCTAGGCGTTTTGTGAAGGCATCGCTAGGAGGCCTACGGAGAATAGGCGATAGCCGCCCCAGGCCTGGCCCAGGTTTCGCCAAAAGGGCGGTGACAGCCGGGTATTGTAATCGTCGTTGAACGTTGCAGTTATTGAAGTGTGCGGTGACTGACTTTGCACCGTGTCAAGCCTGCAGATCACAACCCAACTCAACCGAGCTGCAGTTCCGACCCTTTTGTTGAAGACCGGCCTCGCACGGGCCCTCTCGGTAGGTGCGTGTGGCTGCGACCATGCGGTCCCAATGCAGATTGTCGACTACATTCAACTTCAGTCTCGAATCTGCCGGCTCAAGTCATGACAGCTTTGGTTGGACTGCCGGCTGAAGCAAAGTGCCTAGGCTACCTTTCCCAGACTCTTGCACAACTGACTTGCGCATCTATTTACCCGCCAACAGTCTAGCAAGACATCGGCAATGCAAACAGACGCCTCTGCAGTGAGAGGTACCCCGGGATATGTGGCGTGCAGGAGAGATGATGGAAAAACTGGAGCTTGGATTGCCATGTTTTGGGACGGAGCCAAGACTGATTCACGTCTCACCATTCCTGCGGCTCGTCTCCGCGCTGCAAGCCCCCCGAACATGCTTCGCGAACGCCAGTCAACTTCTAGAGCTTATCAGACATTCGGGTCGACATGGAAAGGGAATAAAGACATCTCATCGGAGACATCAGACGGTCCAGAACGCGCTAGCGTCGGGCTCGAAAAAAGCCAGCCCGATCCTGAGATGTGAATTACCAACATGCTTGCGACACATCATCGGGTCGTTCTCACAAGGACAGATTCTATGAAGGAGGTTTCAATAGCTGGCCAGGCGGACCAGGCATCCTCAACCGCGGTCTTGGAAATTCTGCTCAGCGTCAGTGCCATCCTCAAACACTCATGCTCAAGGTGGGCAGGCCGGGGTTGGCTCGTATTGCCAATTGCTGGCTTCACGACGTGTGACGACGTCGGCCGATGGCGTTCTCAACGTTGCCTCAAACACGAGAAGCTCATGTGGCTAGTCGAATAGCTCACTGACCTGAACGGCGCAACGCGGTCTGTATGGTCGTTGGCAGACTGTCAAGCGACAAGCTATCCAACTACTGCCGCCTCGTCACCGGTCCGTCGTTGACGGGGCGTGCGTTGGTGATGTCGATCGCCAGCCTACTACGGACAGGTCCGGAGTATCTGCCGATATAGTTCTAGAAGAACGCCGACTACCGCTCTAGCGTTGTCTTGCCCGCAGCCACTTGTCCTCATCAACGGCTCGCGACCTCAATTAACATTTTGCCTAGTCTACACGTGGTTTCTCGTGCTTCCACTACCGTTGAGTCAGTCTTGCGTCTTCCGCTGCGGGTGTCGATCAAACGGGTACTTGAGCGCTCTTCATGCTGTGTTCTGTTCATTCACAAGTCGGATCCGAAAAGGCTCAACCCGCAGAACCTACCAGAGACCAGCGCAGAAATGGGATGAAGCGGGTCCCATGCAACCACAGCGTGCAATTGTCTGTGGAACAAGTCTTGTTGGCTGACTCGGCCATCCACACCACAATGGCCAAGCTTATCGGAAAAGCCGAGCGACCACAAGATGTATCCTGCTCGTCCGTTTGAGGAAGGCAGATGCAGTATACTGCCAACAAAGTAAGTTGGCAAACGGGGTGACGCGGTGGCTTCTTGAGACGGACAGCTTCGGATGAGAAGACGGCACACAGCGGGATTCCGGGAGCGATTCGGCGGCATTGTGTGGGATCGACCTCAAGCCGATCTCCGTCCAACCTGGAGGATCATCACACTCCGACTTGGGGGTGGTGAGAAGCGGCCTCGGGTCTGCAGAGACGGCTTCATCTTCTGCGACCTGCCTTGGTCGGATGATGGCGAGTGGGCGGCGAAACAAGTTGTCCATTCCAAATCGACGACTCGGCCAGGGCTCATGCAGTCCAGCGTTGGATCTTGATCGCGTCCCACACGATTGGAGTGTTTCACACTTATTTTCAAACATGTCCAAGACGGCCCATCCTGGTGTCGGGGAAACCACTCCTCAGACCAATCCCCCAGCGCAGATCCATCATCCGCGCCGAGGTTCTGCCTTAATACGCTTCCGTTGGCCCAGGGCCGTCTCATTCAAGGGCGGGGTACGCAAGTATGTACGCAAGTACGCAGTATGCTCGATGGTTGAGGCATCCCATATTGTTGCGCGCGTTTGGGAGATCCGCTGTGTCAGGCAGGTCAATGATGGCGCCTCTTGGATCAGACGACATGCTGATCAGGTAACCTTGTCGCACAGACGAGCGGGCTGCTTCTGGACGGCAGCGCAGCCCGCTGTACGGGTTCTGTCAAAGTTGTCAAACTCAAAGCTCACAGACACGAGCAGGGCGCCACAAGCGGCGAATCCTCTTATCGCGGCGGCCAATTCATTCCCACATGGGACGGATACAGAAGGTGAAGAAGGAATTTTTGTTTCAAAAGTCTGTGCTCTCTCACTCACTCCCGTTCACAGTACAGGGCAACAGACCGATGTCACCGTACGTACCGGATGCATGCGAAAAGAGAAGAGAAAACGAGGGGCAGCAAGCGGCGTCGACCCTCGGAAGCGTTTGGATGGGTGTTATCAGAGGACCATTAAGACCCAGTCCTGTTGCAACAACCTCCCCCGCCTGCCGCAGAAAGCGTCTCCACTCACTGAACGCCGTGACCCGGCTTCGGCGTAGAGGTCTCTTTCTCTCTAACACTCTGGTGCGTGGTCAGGGTCCGCAAGGTCTGTCGCATTGGGGTTGCCGTCGTAGACTCGCGGCTCCCCGGCTTTAGATCACCAGAAAACGCTGATCTACGGTTCTCGGTACGTTCTACTATCGCAGGATGGGCAAGAGGGCCAAAGTCCAGGACTCCAGACGTTTCCTATAGAGCCCCTCTGGGCGTCTGGGGATGGCAAGCGCGCTTGTCTCGCATGACGAGACACACGTTCAGCATGTGGTGTCCTTGATTTCTTGGTTCTCACGGGGCGAGGGAGGGTCGTCACGAGCCCACCTTGCTCCGCCCTGGAAGTCATGTTGGCGGTGGTGCGGTTCCTGCAGCATCATGACTCTCTCAGACTGGACTGTGTGGGAGGGCCCGGATTTGTGTGAGCGCCGAAGTGAGAACATGCGTCGGCCCATTCCGCAATGCTTAAAGTAAGGCGGTGTGGGCCAGTTATTCCTGTACAGCCAATCATACGGGCCGTCGGACAGAAGGCCGCGCGTGCAACAGGACTTGACCCCTTACGCAACTATGCCTTTCATCCAATAGGACCGCTGGCGCAACGGTAGCGCGTTCGACTCCAGCAGTGGCTCAATCGAAAGGTTATCCGTTCAAATCGGGTGTGGTTCAATGCCTCACGCATTCTTTTTGTAATTTTTGTCATTTTTAGTGATGTTTGTTCCTTTTAAATTGCATTGCAGTGAGTTGTAGATGAATCTCACGGTGTTTGAGAGATATGGGGTGTGATAAAGAGAGATGAGGAAGGTGCAGGTGAAAGTGTAATCTTGTTCCTTCTTTTCCACGCAGACCCCCACCTTTGCTGTGAATGAGAAAGAGACTACTTTTCTGCCTATATCATTCATGAGCATGTGATGAGATCTATTTAGATTGATGTTTACTTGAAGAGGTTTGTCAAGGACTAAGCTGCCGTGGACATGATGCCCAGACCCAACTCGCTTTTTTCTCGTCTTCTTCCTGCATAGATATCAGCTCTGCTCAATAGACTTCGGAATCGTGTCACCAACACGAAGCGGGCAGAGTGCCTGACCTCAAGCAAGAACTCTTGCTAGACGTAAATGAACAGTTTGATACTACTGTATGAGCCTAGATGGCATGTTCCATTAGAGGATATCTATTGACAGCCATATGTCCTTCACACGCCATAACCTTCCCTAAAACAGGACGTCGCAGCATCTGCATTAAGATTGGCGAGCCTCAACAATGGTCAAGAACAAAGACAGGTACCGTATAGGAGTAATCTACTCTCAAGATGGAAGCCCCTGGCATCTTCAAGGTCTTCTCATGCACCTTCTCTCAGATTCGGTGAAGAATGCTTACCTGCTTTCCCGCCCTTCGTGGTCGACTTGGTCTAGATGAGAGAGGCTTAGGTGAGGGAGGGCGAGATTCCAAAGCCGATGGCACAGTTTCCAGCTTTCAATTTCTAGGGGAAATATGTGTGATAAATTGTTTGCCATGGAAAATGAAGTCGACTTTCTTGGAAGGAAGGAAGCTGAGAGTCGCTCCTTCCTTTTTGTGAGCCACCATAGACCTGCCCTCCTACTTTTGCACTTTTCACCTTTCACCTTTTTTCCAAATTTTCACCTCCCAGGAAGACATTTACACAAAGCAACAACTTCTTCCTCTCAATCCAATCGTCAATCCCACTCTTCTGCCCTGATTTGATCACATCGACGCCCCCAATGCAATTGCCTCCGTCTCATTGGCGACTGTAACTGCAGATACCATTTGGAAGGCTGCTACTTCTACGCCAGGTAAGTCGCTCCTTCTCTACATACCTATGGCAGCTTTCTATTTCTGAGAGGATCGCTAAGTCTTTTTTTCAGATCGCAACGATGTCCTCCGATAGCGAGCACCCCGACGATGCTGGCAATGGTGACGAGACGAAGTCGAGCGTCTCTTGTGGCGCATGCCAGAAACCGGGCCACAAGTTGGCAGATTGCTATTACTTGAGCAAAAGAGTCCTCATATATGGTACTGTCAAGGGTTGTCCAATGTGCAACACTGTCAAACATTGCTACGATGACTGCAAGCTACTGCCTGCGGGTGGTGACGAGCTGCTACAACACCATATGGAATGGCTCGTTCGGCGGCGGCGCAATATGCCTCTAATATACACGGCCATAGACATCTGGATACTTGTTTTGGGGTTTCCAGATGATGGATACGGATATCCGTGGCCCCTTATATTCACCAGAAGTCTGAACAAGAAACAACATTTGTTGCCAGGCTCACGCGATTCTCGTGAAATCGCCGAAATTGGTAGATATTATGACAAGGCAACGGAATCCCTTGCCGAAATTAGGCGCCGCACCGATTTTACTGTTCCTAAATGGCCTGATGATGGACATGACGCAACAAACCTGGTGGGCCGGGCATATGCACCTGCGCCCGACATACTTGAGAACGATCAGAAGCACAATGCCGAGTACACATTGGCATTCGAAACGATTATGAGGCAGAGGGACGAAGGAAATTACAACTATGGTCAGACGATAAGGAGGCTGAGAGTGCTCAGGGCCAGAGCTACATATCCAGCGGCCTTTGCGAAGGAAAGTAGCGCATGGGCTAGAGTATTCGGCAACTTCCTTCTCCACGACAAACCTGGCGGTGTGGATGATGTTACTTTTCTCAGGGAACTCAGAGATCAGGCAGCGAGTCGGACAGCAGGTCATTCCCAGTCTCCGCCGCCGCAAGAACAGGCACTCAAGGATGCACCACAGAAGAGAGAGTCACCGCCCAGTACGCCTAAGGCACCGAAGCGACAGCCAAAACCCAAGCGAGATTCACCATCAGACAGCGGTATACGTCTGCTTACTTCTACGGAGTCTCGCGCTGAGGAGGTGGTGATGATTCCTGCACTGCCGCATACTGAGGGATCACAGACGAAGCGAGCGTCACCAAAGCACAAGCGTCCGGCAGCCGCCCCAGAGCCTCGCACCAATGAAAGATTTCCGACATCTTCATCAACACCTCTCAGAGTTCGCCAGCGAATTTGGACGACGCTGTGTCCAGACAGGCAGTGCGTCGGTGGATACCCCTTTGAGGTTCCCATACCTCCGATTGCTCAACTCAAGGCTCATGTGATTGACGATCTGGAGGAGGACAACAACTCGAATGATGATCCGGGCAAGCGACTTCCTCTGGCAAACTACATCCACCCACATGTCACCATCAGCCTCACCCAGCGAGAGCGACCCGACGGCGAGCCTGTTCATACGCTGGTACTTGGCCTGACTAAGGCGACGTCCATGCTGCGCTTCTCCCGGCTTGGACTGCTCCAGGCCTACGACATGGCCGTCTGCTGGGCGTCCAAGGTCGATAAAGACGGCGTCAGCTTCTCTCTTCGAAGCGCTTTTGACGGCTGCAACGCGGTGACGGAGGGCTTTGCAGGGGACAAAATGCGCATCGAGGAAATGGCTGAGCTGGAGAAGCAGATTGAGAGACTGGCGCCCCGGCGTTCGCAATTTGACATGGTGGTGGAGCGCATCAAGGACTGGATGGAGAGGAGCGGACATAAGACTCAGTATACGTCCCGAGAGGCTTGGAGCGATACTCTTCGCAAGTGGTGGGAAGATGAACATGATGATGTGGGCGGGCTGAATCGAGAGGAACTGAAGAATGCTTGTCTACAGGCCATAGAGGCCAAGATGAAGGAATGGAAGAAGGAGAAGAAGCGAGCCATCGAGGAGCCCGATTCTGACCTGGAGATTATTGAGTCCCCTCCCAAGAAGAAGGCTCGGTCGCGTTGATGTATACGCACAATATCATGGTGCGTAGTTACAGATCAATACCAAGTACCGTTCACCAGATCCCTTGTCCAATAAGTCATATCAGTGTACACTCTCCTAGACCCCTTGCTTGGCCTCCTGAATCGGCTCCCCGATGTCTTCCACCGCATCCTTCTGCTTCCTCCGATCCCTCCTGACCAAGAACCAGATCGCACCAGTAATGAAGAACTGCACCATCATCGTCGCCACAACACTCCTAAACCCACGCCGAAAGTGCGGCGCCTCAACAGCAGGAAACTGCAGCAGCTGCGCCCAGGCAACAATGGCCTGCCCAATGGCATTCATCGACGCCGTCACAATGGCGCGCTCCTCGGCATCCCCGGCCATGGTAATTGTAGCCCACGCCATCGTCAGCGAGGGGATCGCGCCCTCGAACCCGTTGAGCATGAACGCCGCCAGACGACCGCGCTCGCCGACGTCCCACGCAACGAGTAGGATGACGCCAACCAGCGATGGAACGGTGGCAGCGGCAGATAACCCAGCGAACCAGCCCGTGCGATCGGCCACGGCGCCCGCGGCAAAGGCCGAGACGACGGAGATGGCGGTCGCGACGGTGGGCAGGGTGTTGATCCGCGTCACGGAGTATGTCGCGGGGAAGGCCTTGAGGTAGAGGGAAAACGGGGACCCGCTGGGCTGCAGGTTCTCGTTCATGATGGTCCACTGCGCGACGAAGAGGTACCAATGCCAGCGGCGGAACACGCGCGCGAAAATGTCCCGCGAGACCTTGAGCCGCGGCGGCGCCGTCAGGCCCCGGAGGCGATCGCACGCGAGGGCGTAGAGGCGCGGCGGGAGCAGTCTCGGCCTCGACCGCGCGGGGACGTCCGGGAAGACGAAGAAGCCGACGAGGGCGATGGGGACGGTGATGACGGCGTCGACGACGAAGAGCCAGCGCCAGCCGGCAAGGCCGCGGGCGCCGTGGAGGTTGGTGTAGGCGGCGGCCTGGAGGTAGCCGGCGAACATTGTGCCGAGGGGCGCGGCGACGTAGAAGAGGGCGACGCGGCGGCCGATCTCGGCTGGCTTGTACCAGGACCCGATGACGTAGATGATGCCTGTGAAGGAGGAGGACTCGAAGAGGCCGGTGAAGAAGCGCATGGCGTAGACTGTCTGCACGTTGCGCGCCCAGGCGAGACCGAGGGTGGAGAGGCCCCAGCCGATCTCGAGGACGGGGAGGACGATGTTGATGGGGTGGCGGGTCAGGTAGTAGCAGGCGGGGATCATGGAGGTGCAGTACGAGGACCAGAAGACGATGGTCGTGTAGTTGAGTTCGTTTCCTTGGAGGTTGAGGTCCTCCTTCATGCCGCTGTGAACTTGTTAGTCTGGGGTATTGAGAGGGGGGCGCGATGCGGAGTGAAGAGCTTACCTGACGTAGGCATTGGTCAGGGAGGACTGGTCGAGGTACTTTGTGAAGAAGCAGAGACAGCCAAAGACGAGGATCAACAGGTCCAGACGGAGGACGAGTCTTTTTTCTTCGCTGGGCGTGTCTTTGGAGTACCAACGGATCGCTGTCATGAAGCGAATCCACGGGCTGTCGCGGGATGTATCCTGGCTTTCATCGTGAGTGTCGGCTGGGTCCGTGGCGGCCACGGGAGGTGACTTTTCCTCGAGTGAAGCCATCGCCATTGTTTGAGCATAGACTAGGGAGGGCAGTTCATCAGATCCGAGCCCATCACAAAAAAAAAAAAAACGCTTCTTATGGCCGACGGCCTGAGCCTGCTGCGAGGTCGCAGAGTCGTCGGCACTCGCAGTATGGCCGGTCGCAACAATCCCGGCAATAAACGACTTGTCTGCCCGTTTCGGCCAACATCCGCGCCGTTGGTTGGGTTGCGACAATGGCGCAATGGTAGCCCACTATGGCACATGGTCCAATCCCAGGTGTCCTCCTCCTCTGCAATGCTACCGTCTCTGCAGCTTTCCTAATGGCCATGCTCTGGATCGTATGGTGGAGTTATGATAAGATCCTTTACAAAGAACCCTGATAATCGAAGTGACCAGGCTAAGCTTTTGTGGCGTCTGGACCGATGGCCAAAGTGGAGACACCGGTGCTGTGAGCGCCGTTATTCGGAGCCGGATCCCGAGACCTAGAGCCGATTGATCAACTTCACTTGGACAGACATGCAGCAATAGACTCCGCTTGATGAACCGCAAACCCAAAAACTTTTGTATATCATCCGTTGCCCCCGGGGCATATCCCTAGACATCCATCAATTAAGCAGCACCTTTCCACACCCCCTTTCGCTCTAGCATCCTAAACCAAAAACCCCCTGCGCGCCTTCACCGCCGCCCTACCACGGGCCAGCAACGCCTTCTTGGCATTGACAGAATACTTCTGCGCCTTGGGCGCCAGCCTCTCGTCCTCCTTCTTGACGGTCCGGAACACGGTCGTGCCGACGACCTCGTCCCTGGGCGCGCGGGCCTCGCGCAGGAGTTGGGCCTCCGCCGTCTCGAGCTTCCGTGCCTTGCGGGGCTTGCGATCCCCCGCCCCGTCCTCAGTCTCGCCGTCGTCCTCCGAGTCGGACTCGAGGAACTCGGCCGGGAGCTCCGAAGGGAGATCCAGCCTCTTCCGGCGTCCTGTGGTGGTGGCTTCCCGCGCCGCAGTCTCCGTCTTTTCCTCGCTCTCCTCCTCCTCCTCGTTACTCGACTTCTTCGCCGGTGTCACGTCCTCCTGAGCCTTGCGCGCCGCGGCCTGTTCTTGGAGCCTGGCGTTGCGCTCTTGGCGCTTGCGCTTCTGGTTGGCTTGTTGTCTGCACTTTGGGTTAGAATCACTGAAAGGCAAATCACGCAAGATGGCAAAACGCACTCTGCAATGGCCTTGTTGGCAGCCTGCGCAGACTTCTTGGCCTGCACGGCAGCCTTGGACGTAGAAACTGCCTCAGGCGCCGCATCCGAGTCGGAATCGTCGTCGTCGCCTCCCTCCGCAACGAGCGCCGTCTTGGACTCCGCCGCAAGCTGTTCCGCAGCCTCGTGCGCCTCGTCGCCAATCGACTCGGGCGAGGCATCAGAATCCCCAATCTCATCAGCGTCCGTCCTGGGAGCCGGCTGCTCGGCGCCTGTGATGATCTGCTTCTCCTTGACGTCCTGCACGCCCGCAGCCGTGCCGGCTTCCGATTTTAGCTCCACGACAAAGGAGGCCCTCTTTTTTGATGATGACGATCGGCTGGTCTCATCCTTCTTGCTGGCGGCCGTCTTGCCCTCCTTTGCCCGCACCGGGAGCTTCTGCTTCTTGGTGGTCGCAGCTGCGGCGGACGCCTCGGCAGCTGTGCGCTTCCCGTTTCGTGTGGTGACCATTGTGAATCTGAACCCTTGAATCTGTCGAGGGTGGGTTGCTCGTGGTGAGCGGCCGGCCGTGAATCCGCTGTTGAATATAACACTTGATGAGTCGCTTGTTACACAGACGATTTCGTTCGCAGCCAATGTGGTTCAAGATATCCTCCTTCAAGAATGCAAATAGTTGTAGGTGAGTCGGGATGAGAACTTTTGTCAGTGAGGTGGTGAGTGAAGACAGAAATGTCGATGAAATGTCGTCGCGAAAAGGTGTAGTCGCAACTTTTTTTTTTTCGAGGTGGAGACTGCCGTCAAGCAGATGAGATTCGATTGGCTGGTCGCCTTAGACCCACTTCACTGGCGCGGACCTCACTCGAGCTTCCCCGGAGCTTCACTCCCACCCTTCTCACTCATCATCGCCAGCTTTAATTCACGACGTCGCAAAGTGTCTTCAAAAAGAGACTGAAGGCGACTGTTCAGCTCGTAAAATACATTAAAGTTGTACTGATAGACTTCAAAACGTGCATTGGGTCGCACCTCGACAACCGATAAATCACCGGCGATCGCGCCACATCTCATCTCATCTCATACTCACCACCCCAACACCATCGCCAACCATGTTCCGCCTCGCGACTGTTCCTACCCGCACCAGCGGCGTCAGAAGGCATCTCCTAGCCTGCGTCTCCACGCCGCCGTCATTACCATGGGCCCCTGCAGCACCGTCACCACCACCACCGACAACGATGCCGACAACGACAACGAGGACGCTAAAGACAAAGAGCAAACTCCGGCCCCTTCCGGGCCTCAAAAAGTCGAGCGCCAGAGAGGAGAAGCCAAAGCCTCGAGACGTCGTCTTCGAGCCCCGGTCTCTCACCGAGTTCAAGATTCTGCTCCGCGAGCTCGCCTACATGAGCGTCACGGCGGAACGGGCCCACGACGTCTACATGAAGTACATGAAAGCCCTCGTCCGGCCTGATAAACCACGAGACTGGCAAATGGCGTTCGTCAAAGGTTAGCACACCCCCCCCCCCTTCCCCCTTTCCTTGCTGACCACTTCACGCACCAATGCTAACGAAACCCCGCAGAAAACAACATCACGGCGGGCGAACTCCATGAGACCGCCGGCCTCCTCTACTTCACAAACACCAGCTCCGAGTCCGAACTCATCCTACAGTTCAACATGATGGAGACGGCCGCCGGCCTCGGCTACGACCCGGCCGCCCTGACCCTCGGCCGCCACCTCTACAGGGCCGAGGGCAAGAAAAACTACTACGACTGGGACAACCCGCGCTGGCACCACACCCGCACGCGGTGCCTGGCCCTCATCGCAGAGGGCCGCGACGCGAACGCCATGGTCGTCGCCGGCCTCCGCCACCTCCACCGCGAGACGGAGCGCGACGACTACCTCGCCCTCGAGGCCTTCACGCAGGCCCTCGCGCTCGGCAAGGACGCCGCCTACTTTGACTGGATGTGCTCCGCGCTCGAGGGCCAGGGCGACGCGTACCTGCGGCTCGGCGAGAAGGACAAAGCCAAGGACACCTTTTTCCACCTGGGAAAGCTGGGCTACGCGCGGGGGTGGTCGCGCCTGGCTGACTTGTACCCGGACGACAAGGGGGCAGGGGGATGGCTGTTCAAGGCGGCCGGGGCGGGCATCCCCGGTTCGTACCAGAAACTGGTGGACCATTGCGAGAAATGGCGCAAGTTTTGCGCCTCGGACGAGAAGTGGGCAGCCTACTGGGAGCGACACGCTTCGGAGTGGACGCGGATTCTAAAGGCTTCTATCGCCAGAAAGAAGTTGAATAAATCCGAATAGGTAGTTCACGGGATGACGTGTATCAAAATATGTACAACTAAGAATCTAGTCACGCCGGCCGACGTTGCCCGTGATGCATTAAACTAAGCATACTCCTGCCTGTCCTTCCACCCGGGCTGGAGGTAGCTCCAGTCACGGTTGAACTTGAAATCCGTCTGGTACTGCCCGTACCGCACCAGCTTCAGCCCGTCCAACTTGGCACCCGCGTCGGTCTGCGCCCACAGGCTGACGGCCAGGGTGTTGCGGCCGCGGTTGTTGAGCACGCCAGGTGGCACAGGGAACCGTGTCTGCGGACCAATGTGCGGGACGTACTTGCCATACTGGTACCCGTTGATCCAGAACATGACGCGTGCCGTCGTTCCCGCGGGCGCGGAGAACTCGATGCCCAGCGGCGCGTCCAGGTCCGAGTCGATGTTGAGCGTGAAATCCGTGACGTAGAAGCGGATGCCCGCGCCGGAGAGACCGACGAGCGGGGACTCGGGCTTCCAAGAGGAGCCGGTGGGCACAAAGCCGGGCAGGTGCCAGCCCAGGCGCTCCGGGTAGAGGCCACCCTCGTTCATGGGTCCGCGGACGGGATCGATGTTGGCCTCGCCGCCGGCCGCGCCCGCCAGCTTCCACAGTTTAAAGCCCGTATTGGTGCGTGTGCTGCCGGGTTGCAACTGGGCGCCGAGGATGCCGCGTGGGTTATTGATACCCTGGGCCGTCGAGGCCTGGTCGTGACCATGGTAGTCGACCACAACCGTGACCACGTTGTTTTTCTCAACCAACGCGGACCGAGGGAACGTGAGAGTCTTGTTGGTTGTCGTTGCCGAAGCGGACCCAACGTCGCCGCCGAGGAACTGTCCATTCACCCAAGCCGACCATCCGAACGCCAAACCGCCGGAGGCCGTGATATTGACCGAGGTGGCGTTGGCGCCGTCAAAGTAACCGCGGTAGATCTTGGCACCCGAGTAGAAGCCATAATCGGAGCTATAGAGCACCGGTAGAGTAACTGGAGCATACGGGCTAGGCGTCGTCGTCTTGTTGCAGACGGTCCATCGGGAATCGTCGTAGTCGGACGCCGCTTCGGGAAGGGCTTCGGCCGCGCGCCAGTTTGACAGCTCGGGGAGGGTCACAGCACGGTCCTCGGCGCCGGGAATCTGAGCAGTGAAGGAACCGTAAGCAGTTTTTGTGGCGGCCAGGCGCAGGCCATTCCAGTCAATGGTTTCGATGGGCTTGTCGCCGACGTAGGCCTCAATCGTTGTAGCCTTGTCGCTGTCACCAGAGACGTGGAGGACGCCGTGAGAGATGCTGGCGCTTCTGACGAGGTAAGGGCCCTGGATAAAGAGCTGCTCGTCAGGCTTCACAGTAGGATTTGACGTTGTCGGGGGCGCCCAGAAACGCCACGCCGACTTTTGCTCAAGCAGGTAGACGAGAGCGCCGTTGGAGAATTTGACCACCGTGGAACCGGCGACCTGCTTCCACGTAAAAGCTGAATGGTTACCGTTTGTCGTCTCCTGCAAGTCCGTATCGCCAAACACCTCAAATGTAAGGTCGCCTGCGTCCTTGAAGGCGAACTCTCCCGTCTGACCCTCTTGGAGGTAGAAGACGAGTACCTCAGTGTCGAAGAGGCCATAGGTGGCAATGTCCGCCGAGGCGTACAGCAGAGTGTGCTTGCCAAAGACGTAATCCGTGACAAGGATCTTGCTCTGGCGACCGTTGAGCACGACGTTCGGGACGGTAACGGGTCCGGCTGTCGTGTTGAGGGTGACATCGAACTGGATGGGGGTCATGGACTTGGTGCTGGCTTGCTGCACGACGGTAAAGCCAGCCTGGGTATCGGGATTACGGAGAACCCAGCTAAAGGCCGAAGGTGAAGAGAGCTATGGGCGTTAGCAGGGGTACTATCGAGAGTCCGCGCGACTTACACCGTAGCCAGTTCCGTTCCCAATCATCTCAACCTTGAGCAGATCCGACGAGACTCGGGTGAAGAGTCCGATGAGCTTTGTCTGGAAGAGCTTGGTCCACTGCTCACGAGTCTCGCGGAGAGGGGCGCTGTAGTCGTAACTCGTGTAGACCTGAGGTGCGGCGGCTGCTCTTGTCAGTGTCTGCAGTGCTGGTCCTGATTCGTGTAGGACTCACAGTGTCCCCAATTCGTTCCGCCGTAGCTCATGTAGATGCTCAGCAGGGTCACGCGCTGGCCGATGTTGTTCTTGTAGTAAACATCCGCAAAGGCTGGGTCGTGCTCCGAGGCACACTATTCTGCATGTCAGCACGCAGTCCTTCAATATTTCAGCGCACACGCACCTGATCATAGAAAGTCGCGCTTCCCCAATTGGAAAACCAACCGCCCTCAAACTCGGCAAGGTAGCTCGGCTGCGTGAAGGAGTAGTTGGAGAACCACTGAAAGTAGGTCCGGACGACGTTGAAGCCAACCGTCGGGTCGGTGCAGGAGAGGGCGCCTGGGTAGCTGTCGAGGCCGTAGACGTTGACGGCGCCGCCGACGTTGTTGTAGTCTGTGGACCACGACCGGGAACGCATACCCTTTTCGTTGTGCGTCAGCGGGACTACGATGCCGGCGTCGTGGAATGCCTTCTTCAGCTGTTCCATGTAGATGACCGAGGTGTGGTCGGGGGAGTAGACGCTCTCCTGGTACTCGTTCTCGACTTGGTTCAGGATAACGGGCTGGGCTTGTCAGCGGATTGCAGATGAACGGGGACGAAGGCACCTACGCCGCCATTGGTGATTTGGTTCGCGGCGATAATCTTGCCCACTTGCGTGATGAAGGGGAGCCACCCGGCCTGGTACCGCTCGTCAGAGGTTCTGATCTTGCCGAAGCGACCGTCAGAGCCCCAGAGAGCGAGGCCGCCGCCATTGGTTTCGGCCTGGACGTGTCAGCCTCTTGACATGGTCGATTATACTAGGTTCTCACATTGCAGTAGGGGCCGGCTCTGGCAATGACATAGAGCCCAGCCTCTTTGCAGTAGTCGAATAGTCGCTGAATGTTCTTGCCCGCCGTCTCAAAGTCGTAGACGCCCTCGGCAGCCGAGTGGTACGACCAGAAGAAGTAGATGCTGAGAGGCACGGTGAGCGTTCTGAGATGTTGCTGACGTGAGGCCGGTACTCACCTCACGGTGTTGAAGCCATTGGCCTTGAATTTCTGCAGAATATCCTTTTTGTCGAAGGTTTAGTATGTAAAGGGAGGCTCGACAGGCTGAACTCACGGGCCACAATTCGGGGACGGCTGTGTGGGAGAAAAGAGTTAGTTGCGAATCGAGACCTGAGGTTGGAGCTTCTTACGCGTTCTCTGGTAGTGGAATTCGGCAGAGCTGTCATCAGTCAACACCTAGCCCCAGACGCGATTAAAGGGACGACACGAACAGGATGTACGTCCGGGTATCGTTGATGACGAGACTGTACTTGTCCCACGACACCACGTCAGTGAGGCCGTTGTCAGTCGCCCAAGCCCCGGATGCAAACAGCCAGATCAAGGCCGTCAAAGCCCGGTGAAAACGCATGACAGCACAACCTTGGCGGGTTCCAGATTCGTAAATGTGCGGATCGAGCGAGAATGGCGTTGCATTCTAGATCTGCTCTGCTGCAAACCACGCGGGAACGAACCGACTGATAAACGATCGTGAGCCCACCACTATCAATCACAGGTTGCCGGCCATCAATCCCAGTCGCGGAAATGAGGACCGAATGCGACATCACGAAGAGCTGCATGGCTCTCGCCCCAACAGGCGCAGACCACCAGCTCTTCATTCTAGTTTCCAGCAATCAGATGCTCGAGGTCTGGCCGTCATTACTTCATTGCGGGGTATCCCGGTCACCGTTCCTGTACAGACTGCGTGCCTCGCGTGAGAGTAACGCAGGAACCGTAGTGGCCTCGCCCGTATTATCGCGCAATTCTTCCGCTGGTCCTTGCAAGTGTAATCAAACTGCAAGCCGCACGCGTCCGGCGCAAGGGAAGATGCCATGTTGAGCTGCCTGTTTGGACCATGGCTCACAAAGAGAAAGAAAAAAAAGATGAGAGCTCGGCGTTGCTTTGGCCGAAATATTTGGTCGATTGCGGGGTCGCCCAATGATCAGCTGGAGATCAGAGGGGCGACCCGAGCTTTCCCCCAGATGCCAATGGAAGCGTGCCTGTCAGAATGTGGGAAAGCACGCAGACAAGCTTTTTGGGGCATCACCCCGATGTCTCTCGGCCGGTCCTTCCGGGCAACCCAAGCACCAAGTTCTCATCGTCCATCTCTGTACGTGTGCGTCGCATAAATCTGGACCTGGGCCAGTGAGACTTCTCACCACCCATTGTCGGGCATCATGAGATTTGCTTGAGAATTGCGTTTGATCATGGCACGTGGAGCTGCCCCAAAACTTCCTCCTAGGCTCACCTCGGGGAACCATCTTCATTGGACGATGATGAGATCCAGGCAAAAGGCGCTGGCAATCTCTGCATCTGGCTTTGAACTCAACCTCCCGAGTCCATCTTACGAATTGCACAGATTGTACAGCGCCTCTGGAACCATACTGCGATGCCTGCGCCTCGCATCGCCTAGTCGCGACTCTACAAATAAGACATATTCTCAGGCCTCAACAAGCCCTCTGAATACAGTCCGTCGATGGCGGGAGCTTCTCGACTCGAACAAATCGCTCCTTTGTTGAAGCTGCGATCCTCGTGAAAGCAGAAGTCGACAACAATTCGTGTTTGAACGCGCAGTGGCCGTGCAGGAGACGACACAGCATTCAAGCTCTGGTCCAGCTGAAGCGAGAAGAACATGATCCACGACTTCCACGGTGTAGTGCGCACAATTGTGCCCAGTTTCATCTCCAGCCGATTGACCGAACGAGTGCCTAAAGGAGAGACTGACGGTCTGCAGTGAATAGTCGATGCGCCGGTCGAGCTCATGTCTTCGACTGAAGTCCCATTCCAAGCCAGAATGCAGAAGAGCAGTCTACGAACATAACCGCGAGGTTTCCAAAACGCATGTCGAGAAGCGTGTTCCGCCAGGTCCTGTCAATGATGGTTGGAGAGTCGCAAGGGGACAATCTCTCTACCAGCCATGTCTCTGCTAGCAAAGGAATCCTCTCTGGACACTCGCAAAATGGCCGACGGCATCGTAGATTGTAGGGCGGTGATCTCGCACATGGTCAGTATTGCAGGATTTCTCTGGGTGGCTCACTCAGCGCTGCATCATGCCTAGTCCTTGAGGCAGTCTCGGTGAGTACACGCAACATCCCATTCCTCCAGCATCCCATCTATTGCAAATGCGAACGACCAAGTCTGACCGAGCCCGTCTAGGCACTTCGCTATCAAAATTTGCAAGCTTCACGGAACCATGGCCGCAGTATCAGCTGAATCAGCAGGACAAGATCGCATTTCTGACTCCGGTACCAATCAAGGACGCGTCGCAAAAAGCACCAGAGGCCCGACTCTCCGTATATCATGACGTGCTGAATTCGGGCTGCCGCCTCTCCCAGGCTATATCCAGCCACGGTATACCCCTTCTGGGCCTCGTGATCCCGTTCCGGATTCACGATGAACTCTCATCTCCCCATTCGCACAGCAGCCGGGCGACGCCGTACTCCTACCTCCAAGCAGGGCGGCGTGCAAATGACTCAAGGCATATCTTGGCCGTTGCAAAACCACACTTGGACTGCAAGGCTGCAAGTTGCAACGGCAAGCTAGAACCTGTCAACCACAGCCCTGCATATCCTCCTCCCTGGTTGACTTCACTGGTGAATCGATAGCGCCAAAGCTTCGGCGACCCCCTGGGGGGAAGGAGTACATCTTGCACCAGCCTCCTTAACAGCTCTCGTGGGTAATAAAGCAGAAACTTGATGCGAGATGCCCCGTACGTTTTCTTTCCCTCAGGGGAGCAGGGGCTGGTCGTGCCGCTGGCGACGGACCGGGGTAGGCGAAATACAAAGGGAAGCGAAATGTAACGGCAAAGGGATGCACTTTAGCCCCCTTTCCAAGCGATGATGGAACCTGGTAGGCCAATCCCCTTCATCAAATCTTAATATCAACTCCCCGAAGCCGTTGCCATTTTGCTGTATTTGGTCAATTTGCCTCGCCCCAGATTCCCAACCCTGCCACGCAGCACCCTGGGATGCCGCGCGGGAGCCGGAGAATATCCCATACACACGCATATCCGTACGGGAATTGTGCAGCGCCGCAAGAGCAAAGGCGGAAGATGTCGGGCGACGTCCGTCGTGCAACTTCGGCCTCGACCTCGACCTCGATTCTAGAGAAATTCGAATCCCTACGACGAACTTGACCGACTGTGGGGGCCACCGGTGAGTCGCCGGCCTCGAGAGACAGAGCGCATGTGCTCGGTCGCATGCACCAGCCGCGGGCAAACAAGTGCTGGCCGTCCACGATGGTTGTGACCGATGACGAGCCGGCGGCGGTGGCCACAACCGTGCTATGGCGGAGCAGGAGGCACAGACTTGGACAACGTCCCGGCGCCCCGATACAACTGCACAGGCTGGACCTGAACCATCGTGGGATCTGCCCGACGGGTCTGCAGGTAACCGCGAGCGATGGCGGGATGAAGTGTTCTTGAACTGCCTGCGCGGTCGTCGACATATGCTTCCGAGCATCACTTGACGACGGCTGCACGGCTGGCATCGAAATAGACACCTATCAGTACGTAATGAGATGTTGCCAGCGCATCCTCTCTCGCGGCCACAGCGTGCCCTCGCCTGAATCCCACAATCAGAGAAGTGAAGTCTAACACATATGGCGCCACCTAAAGACTGTCGACCACGTGTAGTTGCATCAATTCGGCCAGACAGCAGCTATCGAAGTAGAAGATGCTTCCAGAATGGGAGTAACGAAACAGGAACCGTTGACCGGAAGCTCAGCAAGTCTGGTAGATCCCCACGTGGCGGGCGCGCGCTGCTTGCCATCGTGCCGTTTCAGTTGTTCCTGGACAAAGCAGACGACAGTAGCATCAAGCTACCTATGGTGAGTTGCAACGCTCGCCCGTTGTGTGCGCATGCAAGCCGCAAACGGCCAATGGCCTAGCCAGACTTTGGCCCTTTTTGGGGCGCCGACTAAGACGAAACTCTGGTGCTGGAGCGCCGTGCGAACCTTTTCATTTTTTTTTTCCAAAATTGGCAACAGAAGGATCGGAGCCGTTGACAAGTGCTGTCGAAAGAACATGGAGAAGCAGATTTTTTTCTGGCCTCCTTTCTTTTCGTTTCAACCCCGTCAAACATGTGTGCGGGCTGACACGTTGTGGGTGGACCTGGGAGCGGTTCGCAGAAGAGCGGGCGGACGGACGGCAGACGGACGTGGGCGCGCAGTGATGCCATCTCCACCGAGGGTTTAACGTTTTGTCCAAGGTGCGGTCATGGCGGGGATATCCCCTAGAACCCCCAGAATAACACCGAGTCATTGCCAGCAAAAGCCGCCTTTTTGTTCACTTGGTTGCCCGAGCTGTGACTGCTTGTGGTTTGTGCAGATGAGCCCCTCTTCTGACAGCGGCTTTTCCAAGCAAGATCCTAGAGTCAACTGCGAATGGGAAGACTCGGCAAGGCGTAACGGCCGGTTCTCGACGAGGTTGCTTCTTCTCGGTGCTGATTGCTGCGAAGAAGTTTGAAATCTGGGCCGTACTCCGCAACAAGTGGGATTCATGACTCTTTGGCGTCCGCTTCCCCTCTTGACGTCGCCGCTCGCGTGGTGGGAACAGCAGGAGCGGGACAAAGTTGATCGGGGCAGGAAAGGACTCAGAATGACAAAGCAACCGGCTAAAGGTACTTTGGAAGGATACATAATTGGTGCGATGGTGTATGTATGTGGGCGAAAAAAAACAAAAAAAAACAGACTGGACCGCCACTCCACCAGAGGTGCGGCAGCGTGAGCCCTAAACGCAGGTACAAGACACATCTGGGCCCGGCATTCTTCGTCTGAACGAGATGCGACGAATGAGATGCGACGGATTTGCTGCGATCCCATGGGGCCGCGGAACGGGGAGCGGTCGCCTCAGCATCGCATCGCAGCACATCGGGACTAGGGTCAGGTACATCCGGTACGTATCGTTGACGAGAACTCTGCATTCGCAGCAAGGCCGACGCAGGGCACAAACTCTGTGCGGGCGTAGGACGGAGACGTTGAGCTCAAGAGACACTGGGCACATTGTGTGTCAGTCAATGGCCATCTTCCGACCCTCCATCGCAAGAGCACCCTTTGTTTGTATCTAGGTATTCGTACGGGGCTGGAGCAGAATTAGACGAGAGACAGAGACTCACTAATGCCGGCCGGCGGCCCAATGGCGATGCACCAACATGCCAACCACAGGGCCTGTCTCATCTCTAATCCATCTCCCATCGACGTGAGAGATGACGAGCAGCGGGGGAGGCATGGGCTGGGCGTCTCTGATTGGAAAGCGTCGGAGAAAAAGGAAGCAGGAATAGAAGATGTGGAAATGCGCCGTCAGCCCCCAAAAGAGCGCCGGCGTGCGCCCAACAGGCTGGCTGCCGCTGGCGGCCGGGGATTGATCAGCACTGCAATAAGTCTGCAGACAGTACTCCGTACGCAGTGCTCCATGCCGTGCGCCGTCCTCACATGAGTAGCCTGTAGGTATGTACTCCTTACTGCAGTATACTCAGTGACTCCGTAGATTCATTTTCCGAGATGAATCTCAGATGCGTTCTTTCGTCATCGGCGCCGCTTCTTCCACTTGTTCCAAGGCCCAAGGAGTTCCAGGCTTCTGGCCGTGGATCTAATTCCCGCAGGCCCCGTCGAGCACGTTGGATCCTGGCGGTCCTCCGGCCTTGTCGCTCGTGTCAGGCCTCGTTGAGCCTTGTCAATGTCGTGCCCTGCCCTGTCGTGCCCTGCCCTGTCGTGCCGTGCCCTGTCGTGCCGTCCTCTCGCTTGCCGGGGAAAACGCAATTTGCAAGCCTGCTGCAGCCTGTGCCTGGCTGGGACAGCGAGGCCCATTCTCGGCCAGGGCAGTGTCGTGGAAAAGTGTGGCCATGTGGAGAGACACGGAGTCAAGGAGTGGAAGCCGTGGTGGACCATGGCCCAAGGCTTCACAAGTCAAGACCCAGGAGTCATTCAGGACTAAGGACAACATGGGGCGAAATTTGGTGGAGAGGAGGAGATGAAAAGTCGTCGAATCAAGGCAGCGGGTTGGTAACAGCGGGAAGGGAGCTGGGGCCCACGGCTGGCATGAGGTGTGTGCGGGAACTTGGCCGGGAAGGCAGGGACGCCTTGGAGTCAGAAAAGACGTTGGAAGGAGCCTGGAAGGTCTTTCCTTGTGAACATCTTGTGTGAGGTACATTCATACCTCAGGCAGTCTATAGTCCGTACATCTGCAGGTCGGTACTCCGTTATCTGGTAGGTTGACTGTGGTTGGCAGGAGTAGGCAAGGTAAGGTAGTCGTGTGGCCCTCAGGCAGAGACATGCGCTACGTACTCCGTACCCCTCGCGGCATGGCTAAGGAGATACCTTGAGGTCAGGTCAGGTAAGGTAGGTACGGAGTATGGCACTGTAGCATCTGCCATTGTTTCAAGGTCTTTTTCGTCCCTTCATTAGAGCCCTCCTTGCTCCTTTTGGACCTTTGGATGGAGAATGGATTCCATTGCGCCGAGAAGAGGTTGAGCATTGATATACACGGAGTGCACTATACACTTGGCTTGCCTCGCATTGGCCTCGTCCTTTTCGGTATCAGCATCTGACCTGGCAACGTTCTCCTTATTCGCACTCGAGACACTCTCCCAAGCTATGGTACTGTGTAGACAGACTCCCACAGGTGACAGCGCTGAGCGGGGAGGCATCCCATTAATGGCAGGCGTGCGTCATTTTCGTCCTCCGAGATTTCCCAACTCCAGCAGGAGCCGAGAATAGAAAATTTGAGACAGGTCCCTGGCCACTCGCGAGAAGCAGCAGGAGCAGACAGCCAGACACCCCCGGGCTCCTGCCCAGTCATTTGGGTCCGTCGGGAATTAAGGCGGCAGGAAAATCTCGAGGTACTTCCATCCCTGGTGCCTTGCTGCACATCTTCATGTACCCAAGGTACCTCTGATATTGTATCATTTTACGCTTTTTGCACCCATGGAAAACTCTTCGTCGATAGATCGCCTTCCCTGTCTCTGCCATTGCTAAACCTGGTTCTTCTTCTCGTTTTTTGGCGAGTCGTTGTCAAGCCGTTGGTGTCCCGATGGAGGTTAGACAGTTACATTCCAACGACAAAACTAAATAGCGTCTCCCCAGAAAATCTCGAAAATCTCTTTTACCAACTCGGGCAGCCGGGCTGGCCCTCTTTGGGGGCCGAGTCAGTTCGGCCAGGTTCGGAATCTAGATGCGCTCTGCGTCACTGGCAACTGGGCTGGGAGCCTGATACTCCGTAGAGTGTCCCAATCTTCCGTAGGACTCTTCAACCAGAGAAGACCATTTGGCGGAGACAGCTCCAGCTCCAGCTCCAGCTCCAGCTACCAATGTTTATCTGACCGTCTGCACAAGGTCAAAGCCATAGGTAGCGCACCGGGGAAACGGCACAACCGCCCTTTTATTATGCAAACTTCCCCTCTGCAGAACATGGACCACCCATGCGACCGAGTTCTCTCCGTCGCCTGTTGGTCAAAGCAAGACCCCTCAGGTCTCTCTCTAGACCCCTTCTCGCCCCTCTTCGCCCCCTCAGGTACGCCGCCAGCTCTCCACTGAAGGCAGCCGGAAGCCGCTATTCTGTACCTACCTTAGTCTACGTAAGGTGCGGAGGCAGAGAGACACTCAAGAGGGAACACCCCTCTGTCGAAACATGAGAGCACTGGCTTTTTGCCTCCGCTTTCTCCTGGCACCAGTCAATTGCCATGCCAACGGGTGGGTGGGCTCACTACCTCTAGCTAAGAGTTACCCTCACTTTGTTGATACTCGGCGACTCAGCAGTCGAGCAACCAAAGTTTGAACCCCGTCCGACGTCGCAAGTGTCTTGAAGCTATCGCCGACTGCGCATGACGGCCACTTGTCCACGAGGGAAAAGTGTCAGCTTGTCTTGGGTCGGAAGAGCGATTCTGTCTCCCTCTGCTCGCAACCAACCGACAGGGATTCGCGTGTCTCACCCAAAAACAAACAACCAGTCCAAGGAGACGCCACGCATCTCATCGCTAGCCTCGTCGATCATGGCCTTCTGCTTTGGGATAGAAGAAGAGGCACAGCGCCATGGCCCATTGAGGGGCAGAAGTGCCGTAGCTCGCGCCAGGACACCTACTGGCCAGAACGGATTTGACGGAACGATTGATAGCTCGTTGTGTTGATTCACGGATGCAAGGGAGCACCTTCAATTGGCAGCTTCGGGCGATAGCAAAGAGGACCGGAGATTGTACCTGCACAACCCCCTCACATACGATGCGACCGCAGCTCTCGAGTCCAGCCTTACCCTGCGCCGTCGTCGCCATCTAGTGAGCATCTAGTGCCCATCTCGACACGTCGCTGCGACCATGCCGAAAGCGACACGATGTAAACAAAACTAGCACGGCCCAGAGCCTCACTTGATCAACCACGGGGTCTTTTTCAGCGCCGTCATTTCGCAAACCATGGTGCGAGGCACTCGCCGAGTGGGAACCTCACTTGCGATTGTTCCTGGCAGCCTGGATAGACCCAGATCGTGTCAATCAATGATGGGAAAGGCAAGACGAGCATCGTCGATTGCGCCGGAGCTGGAGCAAAAGCGACATTAGCCGTGCTGGTTAAGAACAACACGGACCAGGGATAACCAGGGAAAAGACGGCTCACGCTCCAACTCTGGGCTTATCGGGGACAGCGACCTATATCAGAAAGGAGATGAGTGACGGCGCTTGGCAAAGAAGACGAGATGCCAAAAACCACGCATTTCGAGACTGGTCTGCTAGGTAGACTGCTACTGCCTCGACATATGCCCTCTGCCAGTCAGCCATTGCGCGTCGAGAGTTTTCTTTTTTTTGGGGCAATCCTACTGTGGCTGACGATGCGTCCCCTCTTGTTTCTTCTTCCAGAAGCCGCCGGGTGGGATGACGGATGGTTCCCCCTCCCTTTCCTCACGCCATTGTCTCTGGACCTTCGTTTTTCCCATGTTTTATATCGCGCTTGTGGCTTGTCTTTTTTATCTAATCGGGGACGGCGCGGCCAATAATCCCCCGCAGCTCCAGTGTCAGCCCTCGCCATCTCATGCTACCATCGGAAACTAAGGTAGCCAGAGCCTCTCGGCCCAAGATTCTTTCGCCTACGGCTACCTACGAGAGTCTACGGGGAGAAATTATCGAGTCTAGCTGGCACAACATGGAGACACAATCGAATCAAAGTGGTCGATTGGAAAGTCGAGTTTGATTGCCACAGGCAGTACGACTTTTGCCGAGGTGCCACAAGTACAAGCAACACAACAAACGACGAGGTCAGAGAGCACATACATAGCCGTCGCATCGTCCGGTCAAGATCTAATTCTCTGACTGGCTCTGTGCACTGGCAGAACAGACACGTACATACAGCGGCAGCGGCAACTGATGAATGGGACGACAGAGCCCTGCATCTCACCTGCTCGTGTCGTGCAGTATTGGTACTTTGTCTATCACCAGTGCAATTCTACGGTCCAGCACATGGGAACGCACGCGCTGAACACACATTGACACGGCACGGCAGCAGCAGCATCAGCACATCACAGATCCCGAATCATCTCGTCACCGCGGGCCTCACTCCCCTGCCGCCGCGGGCTCCCAGTCCTGGTCCCAGACTCCCAGGTCTCCAGTCAGGATCCCAGACCACACCAGACCCGGACTCTGTTCAGTGTCCCAGGAGCGCACGCCCCCGGCACGGACAAGGGTAGCTGCCAGTGTTTCGTTCCGAGCGCTCCACCACGGCATCCCTCCCACATCCTTGTCACTGCCATCCTTCCTTCACTCGATACTTGAGTCTGGGTACGGAGCAGAGACCCAGAGACCAAAGGAAAGGGACGAAAAAAAAAAAGAAGAAGAATCCACCGGCCGAGGTGTGTGCGTAAAGTACGAATAAACTCGCTCGGTCTGCCGTTTGCCCACGCGACGCTGGACTCTACCCTCACCCACACCCCTCCCCCCGACAGGGAATGCCATCTAACCCCCAACCCAGGCACCGCAACGCACCGCACACAAAAACGCGACCACGACCGCCTACCATACTTTATTCGTTTGGTTCCCAGGTTTCGTCCTTCGTCTCCTCTACTTACATCTACACCTCTTCCCTCAACCCCCTTCCGTTCTTTCTCACCAACTACTATTCTCTCGTTAAACCCACGACTTGAACATTCGCTTCACCCAATCCCCATCGACAACATCGGGCCCATTACACCGGCCATCTGGACCATCTCAAGCAACCCGGTTCCATAGTGAAGCCTCGCTGCCCAGTGCTCGGCATCCTATTCGTCAACGCAAACGACAACACCCCATTCTGTACTCGCCCTGGACAGAGAGTTTCTATACGGAGCTCTCCTACAGATCGAACCATCAACAGTGCTCATGTACACGGCTGGTCAACCGCGTCCCAATCTCACGTCGTCTAGTCATAAACTCTGTGGAATCAAGTCGTCGACACGTCACTTACACCCGCCGTCGTCTCACACCAGTAACCCCGCCCCAGTGGTGCCACAGGCTCTTATCTGCTGCGTCTCGGAGGCATACCGAATCATTAACAACATGTTTGTAGATCCGGCACTCACGTCGCCGATGATCCTATATAGCTAGATGTTCTTTAGATGTAGATGCAGTCTGGCGACCTGCAGTGCAGCGGCCGAAACACCCTCTCATCTCTCTCCCAAGATCCGACTCAGCGAATCATGAAGACGGAAATGACTCCCAAAGAGGAGCTCATGGCCTCCGAGCCAACAAAGCCCCTCGACCTCCTCGACGCAGCCGAAGGTGAAGTAATCGACCCGGAAGAGAGCTCCGCGCTCCTCCGACGCCTCGACTTTCGCCTCATGCCGCTCCTTTGCATCACCTACGCCCTGCAGTCCATCGACCGCACGACACTGAGCTACGCCGCCGTCTTTGGCATCCGCGAGGACATTGGTCTCACCGGTTCCGAGTTCTCCTGGGCCGGCGCGCTGCTGTACCTGGGCTACCTCTTCTGGGAGTTCCCTACAAACGTGCTGCTGCAGAAACTGCCCATAAACACCTTCATGTCGGCCACCGTGGTGTTGTGGGGCGCCGTGCTCATGTGCCACGCCGCGTCGCATAATTTTGCTGGGCTTGCGGCGACGCGGACATTTCTGGGTGCGTTCGAGGCTTCGATCAACCCGGGTACGATGTTGCTTTTCTCTATGTACTATTCGAGAAAGGAGCAACCTGTTCGTATGGGCATCTGGATCGGATCTGCGGGTCTGGGGTACATCACGGCCGGTATCGTGACGTTCGGAATTGGGCATGTGCAAGGGTCTATCGCGAGCTGGCGGATTCTGTTTCTGTTTTGGGGCGCCATTACGGTGGCGTGGGGGATTCTCATGCTCATCTTTCTTCCTGGCTCGCCATTGACGACGAAGTTTCTATCAGAGAAGGAGAAAGCGATGGTTATTAGTCGCGTCAAGGCGAACGGTACGGGAGTCGAGAACAAGAAGTTCAAGTGGCCCCAGTTCAGGGAGGCCATGATGGACTTGAAGACATGGCTTCTGTTTTTGTTTGCTGTGGCGAGTAACACTCCCAATGGCGGATTGACGACGGTGAGTTGTGGTCAGATATTACCTTGGAGACTGTAAACTGACACAACGATAGTTCCAAGGTCTTGTAATCAGGGGCATGGGCTTCTCGACGCTTCAGACTACTCTCGTCCAGATGCCTTCGGGAGCGGTCCAGCTCATTCTGTGTCCCCTGGCATGGTGAGCAAGCCGTAAATCTTCAGCTTCCTGTTTCCCAGCTAACGTAACGCAGCTTCTTCGCTTCCTACTACCCAAACGCTCGCATAGCCATCATGCTTACCTGTCTCGCCCCCTTCCTTGCTGGTATCCTCGGCCTCTGGCTCATTGATCAATCCAACCCCTATGGCCGCCTCGCCTGTCTCTGGATCTCCTTCGCCTACACGGCGACCTGGACGCTGTCCATGTCTGTCGCCACGGCCAACACCGCGGGCCACACCAAGAAGATAACAACAAACGCAATGCTTCTGATCGGGTACTGTCTCGGGAACTTTGTCGGCCCCTTCTTCTTCAAGGCAGAGCAGGCGCCGCGGTACCCCCTGGGCGTCGCGATGATGATCTTCTGCGTTGGTATGCAGATCGCATGCCTGTGTGGCCTCTGGTGTCTGTTGTGGGTTAGAAATCGGTCTAGGAGGGCGGAACACGCGACGTCGGAGGAGAATGAGCAGCAGGCTTATGAGCGTGGGCTCCTGGACGAGACAGACTTGCAGAACAAGTACTTCAAGGTTCGTTGGCATCCCTTTGTTGAACCTGAGCCTTCACTAACATTTTTTAGTACGTGTATTGATATCTGTGGCACCTCGAGAAACACGTGCTATGTAAGAGTCCCGCTCTCCCTATGAGAAAAACACTAGATTTGATGAAATAGACTGAGGTACAGTTATGAACGATCCCAACTCTCGCGAGTTTAGTAAAGTGACAACATCAGCTTAACATAAGTCGATAGTCCGTAAACAGTGATTTGATCCGATTGAGAGCTCGCCATGCATTACCCCCTGCACGTAGCATTCACTCACTAGATGATATCTGTCATACCTCCCTGATAGAGCGAAGGTGGCTGAATCGTCAACGTCGCCATTGTTATTCCCCTGCTCACTGTTATTTTTGATTGGTCGTAAAACGAGCGGCATAAATCCTGAGCAGAGGATCCAGACCTCGTCTCCCTCTTTCGTGTCGTGTGTTCCGACGCCAAAGCGACCTCCACACGTGAGAAAGATGTTCATGACTCTGGATTGCAGCCACATTAGTAGCATCATTACTTTCTTCTTCATGCCAAACTCTTCGGGCGCTGAAAAATCGAGCAGACACTCCCTAGCTTTCTCCATGTCATTCCACATCTCAGAAAACTCTGCGATGGCTTCCTTTGTAAACAATGGCCTATCCAGCCTTCGGAACTCACTGAAAGCATCTTCTTCCACGTGCCGTTTCCATGTCTTGATGAGATTTCGGAGGGTGTAAGAATAATCAAAGCGGTGGCGAGGGCCCGAGGAGACTTCGGCTGGTGACATGATTGTTCTCACAATCGTACCGACGAAATATCCACGTAGTCTGAGGCGCCGCCCGTCGCTCGAAACGAGGTCTTTATAGTGTAGTTCAGGAATGCCGCGTGAGGCATTGAATTCGGAGCTGAAGCCGAGAGTCCGGATAAATGGAAGTGGCTCTCTGTGTTGTGCCGCCTGTTGGCGACGCCAATCCAGAACCCAAGATGGTCCTTCCAACGGCATCTCGCTCTGCCGGCGTCCCATGAGTGGGAGTAATGACCGACAAGATTGGATAAGATCCACCGTGACGCGGCTGTATACCTCAACGCAGTCGATATTGTAGTTGCTTGAATTCGTGTTCGTTAACGCTGCTGTAATGAACGGTAGTAGAGCGAAGATCTTGTCGCGTGGGTCTAAAGCTTGGTGGTCGCAGGTCATCCAAAGGAAGCTAAGACTAGCTACACCACTCATCGTTGTCTGTGGCCCTGATTTGACTAGTGTTCTCGACATCGAGAGTGGTTGTGCTGTTGACAATACCGTGAACATTGCCTCGGAATTACCCTTGTAACTGTAAGTTGCCCATTCACATCCTGCTGGTTTCACGTTCCAAAAGTTTTCACGGAACTTTATCAGAGACGACCGAGAGATCGTGAGGGGGCCCCAGAGAAACATTGCCGTGTGAGGAGCGACGCACTCTTGGACTGTCCATATTCGCCGCCACCACTGACATTTGACCAGGCTTCGAAAGGTGAGATCAATCTTCATCAACCCTTCAGCCGTCGAAAAGCCGTTGTCTTCTCTTTCCAAGTCTGTATCGTCGAAGAATTCGATGTAGTTCAAGCCGTAGCGAGCAATGTCTAAGCTCAGTTCCCCGTCGAGGAGGTCAACCTCACCCAACCAGAGAAAGCAATTATTGCATTTGCTGTAGATATCGAACATCATGTCGACTTGCACCCGCTTCTCCTCGTGATCGTCCTGATTGATGCATAACGCATCGGCCCACACAGTGAGGTATTCTTGCTCAGACCTGATGCGCCGCAGGACCGAGAACAGCGATGTCGTGATTTTGAAGTCTTTCCCGTCCACTGCGATGTTTTTGGTGTCCGAGGCATCGCCCCAAACGTATGATATACACAGATAATCAGGTCCGTCGTCGAGAGTAGCCACACTGAATACCCCTTGGATCGGACTCTCTTGTGTCCCTGGCCAGAGGGTGAACAATCGTATTTGTCTTGCTGGGTCCTGGAAGAGCGGGCGCGCACCTGGGCCGTTTTTGTCTATAGGTTAAGCACAAAGTTAGCCAATGTCCTATGTAGAAAAGGGTTTAATTTATATTACCTAGGTGATGCATAGCATCCTGAACCTCTGATAGAGAGGGCAGGCCTGGATCCGTCATGATGTCCAAACCATCTGCTTCTCGCGAGATGTGTGAAGACTGGAAAGTTGGTTGCTCTGCCAAAGTGCGGGGGGAACTATCCAAGGTACGGTACCTACTAGGCAGCAGGTCTGGTGAAATGGTACTGCTAGTCATGTTCTTCATTTCAGATATTATTGTCACTGCTCATTGGTCCCCTTCGCGCCGTTGAGTTGGAGGGCGCTTCGCCGTCAGTTGCATGGAATCGCAAGGCTGTGCCGAACCTCTGCATACGGCCGCGGAGCGGGTCGCGGTGGAAGTGGACACCTCGGCTTCCCCGTCTTGTCCGGCACCACCACAACCGGCACCGGAACCAGCACGGGCGGCGGTCGCCGCGCTTCCCACCCCATCCCTCCGCATCCTCCCATTATGACATCGCCGTCCATGTCAAACACCCAGCTACTGCGCATTTCCACGTTCAGTATGTCTATCATGATCACATCCCCGTCTGCGTCAATCCACCACGGCGGTACGGGCTGCACGACTGCCGCCGCCCTCGGTCTTGGTTTTGGATGTACTGGTCTACTCTGTACTGCCGCCGTGGGCGGTGAAGGGCGAGGTTCGGGTAGTCTTTCTGTTGAAGCTTTGGGGTGAGGTTTGGTTTCGATTTGGTGGCGGAGCAGTTCCGTCCTGAGAGAGGGGTTGTGTACCATTGAAGATGATGTCGTGGAGAGAAGAGAAATTCGTGCATCATTGAAGCGTGCTATGCGATAACCATGAGGCCTGCTCTTAAGGGATAGAAATCTCTTCCAGCGACTTTGGTGAATGGGAACAGACGCTCAACGCCAATACATGTTATCAGAAACAACCCAGCCTTGACTTGAGTGAGACTGTTGAGGGTTGAGGTTTTAAAAAGTGCACTGAATCACTGGAGACAAAGGAACGAGTTCACGAACAGCTGCTCCAAACGCTTAGAACGTTGCTCAAAGGAAGGAAACATAGAACTCGACCTAAAACACTTTACTTTATGGCACTTTTCTTTATGACTGCGGTTATCTCGGCTGTGCTGACTGGCTAAATTGACTGCGTGCTACTGCCAGCCAGGCGTACTAGACCACTACTGCCGCGGTCGTTACACATATACCGTAGAAGGAAGTACAATAGTACTGGCATTCAAAAAGAGGAAATCAGAGGTCAAGATAGGCTTTGGAAACCTAGCGAATTCATTGGTATCTGTAGTCTGTGGGGGCTCTGCGCTCGCAGGAAATCGGGAATTACGATAGGAAGAACCACCCGTTGCGTATGACATATCCTAGAATGGGTGGCTGAATATCATCCAGTAGAAATCATATCATCAACGTGAGCATTGCGGTGCCATTAGCGAGGCCTTAAATGGGAGCGATATCAGTTGCCAGGAGCGAGGTGAAGTCAACGGCCAAGTTGAGGGGGGTATCTTTCATAAGATTCATCGACTCGTCAAAAACAACCCAAAACAACGGACAAACAACACTATTAACTATTACTTCATTTCCACAATCTTGACCGAAACCTTCTTGTCCGGCTTCGTCCCGTCCTTGCGCTTCTTGCCAACATTCGCCAACCGACCCATGACATCCGCAGGATCGATGCCGACTGCCGCGCCGGGTGCAACGTGGACGGTCAGATCGATGCTCGCCCTCTTTTTCTCGGGGTCCGACGTCTGCGTAGCTTCGAATCTATGTGATAATGTCAGTATTGTTCCACTTATTAGTCGATGGCTCTCGACATGCTCCAATATCGAGGAAGGAGGGGTCGTAACACACATACCTCAAAGTCGACTCAAGCTCCTCGACACTGGTAGGCCACGCCGGCACGAGATCAACCATGACAGCCGCCACAGCACCAAGATACTCTGCCCAAAACACGCTCTCCAGCTTCGCTTCCGCGACGAGGCCCCTCAGATTCCCGTACAGCTGCGCATCAATCGGGCCCAAATTCGATCCCCAC